>NC_092761.1:82408471-83608471 GCF_047496795.1 Chiloscyllium punctatum
TAAGTCACCTGACTAATATTTATCCCTAAACCAAGAACCTTAAGGAGAAGTAGATGATTGAGTCAGCTATCACATTGCTGTCTGTAAGAGCTTGCAGTGGTGTTTTCTACATTACATAAGTAACTACACACCCATAAAGTACTTAATGGCTAATAAAGTATTTTGGGATGTCCTAAGGTTGTAAAAGGCCAATATTATATATTACTGGTGTGGAATAACTGCTTAATACCCGAGATCTCTCACACATTTTAAAAAGTTGGCTTTGTTACATGGCATCTACCTGTTGCAGTAGATACAGCATGAATGTTGATGTAATTTTACCTTAACATGCACTTTCTCTGTTAACTATTAAAATCAAAACATTAATGAATTCAGCTTTCATTGACATGCGCACCATTCACAAACAATGAGAGAAATTTTACTGTTTTGGAGGTGGGGGGGGGTGGGGCGGGGCGGGGGTGGTGGAGGTGGAGGGATCACACGGCATCATGAAATCAGCTTGCTCATCCCATTTCTAGATTGGAGATTAGCCTCCCACTCTCTGGTCAGAATCATAGTCACTACGCAAGGCAGTGACTAGATTTTGAGTGACATGAGCCAGAAATCTCATAGAATGATCTGGCATTTGGATAAGTAGGGAATCCTGAACGGAATTGCAATTGGAGGAAAGGGCGAATTGACCAAGGGGAAAGGAAGGTTTCATGGTGGGTTCTAACAGAGAATCCTCCCAGCCTTGATTAAAACCCCGAACATTATATAACATCTCCTTGCTTTTTAGTATGTTCAAACCTTTGTACTCTCTTTCTATTGGGTTTGGTCTGCCAAGGAAGCCATCAGGGCTTTATCATTGCAGTCCTGGTTGAAGATTGCGGTTAGATTCTGATTAAGTCATTAGGACGCAATCTGTATACTTAATCAAGACGTGCTGGCCCCTGCTGAATTTGTTTGGCACCTGCAATTTAAAATTGTAGTCATTCACATTAAGTTGGTTAGGGGTCACTCTCCCACTCCATTTTGCTCACTACCCTGCCTGTTTCTGGCCACTAACTGTTAGAATTCCCCTCAGCAGATATGTAGGTTAGGTATGCTCATTATAAATCATGGCACACAATCCTACCAAGCTACATAATGATGAAGTAGATATATCTGTGTTCATTACCAATTTTATGTGGTGTATAAAATGTATACCAAGTAGTGAGGTATCAAAGAATCACAGAATAGAAAAGGAGGGCATTTGGCCCATTATGCCAGCTCAAGCTATTAAATAATTCGCTAAATCATTACCCAATACCATTCTCCTGCTTTTCCTTCATATCCTTGCGCACTATTTCACTCTAAATAATTATCCAGTGCCCTGTTGAATGCCTGAATTGAACCAGCCTGCTCCAAATTTCCAGGCACTGTACCCCATGCCTTAACTATTCACTATGTGAGAGAGTTTATTTTCTCGCATTACGTTGCCTTTTTGTACGTCATTTTAAATCTATGCACTCTTGCTCTTGATACTTTTACAAACAGGAATTGCTTCTGCCTACCTACCCAGGAATTACTTGAGACAATTTCTCAGTAACCTTGCATTAACAGCAACAATTTTTTTTCGTAACTTTATCAGGATTAAAATTTGGAATTTGCCAGTACAAAACCATACCACAGCAGTTATTTAAGTAAAATTAACTTTGCATTTTGTTATAGATAAGGTCCAAGTGATTATTGAAACAGTACAATCTGCATTTGGGATTCAGTCGACAGTGATGAATCAGCTGAGGTTTTGCTAATTACTCCAGGTTTCCATTTTTTTTGGTTTATTAAAACATGTAAATCAGTGTGATAGGAATCAAAGCTATAAATTGAGGTTTTTTAAAATCAATTAACTAAAGGCCCATCAATGTAAAAGGCAGGTTGTAAAGGATTGTTCAGAGCATCTTTATGTGTGACTTGTACTACTTTTTATATCAGAGTCATAGTCATAGAGATGTACAGCATGGAAACAGACCCTTCGGTCCAACCCGTCCATGCCGACCAGATATCCCAACGCAATTTAGTCCCACCTTCCAGCACCCGGCCCATATCCCTCCAAACTCTTCCTATTATATACCCATCCAAATGCCTCTTAAATGTTGCAATTGTCCCAGGCTCCTCCACTTCCTCTGGCATCTCATTCCATACACGTACCACCCTCTGTGTGAAAACGTTGCCCCTTAGGTCTCTTTTATATCTTTCCCCTCTCATCCTAAACCTATGCCCTCTAGTTCTGGACTCCCTGACCCCAGGGAAAAGACTTTGTCTATTTATCCTATCCATGCCCCTCATAATTATGTAAACCTCTATAAGGTTACCCCTCAGCCTCCGACGCTCCAGGGAAAACAGCCCTAACCTGTCCAGCCTCTCCCTGTAGTTCAGATCCTCCAACCCTGGCAACATCCTTGTAAATCTTTTCTGAACCCTTTCAAGTTTCACAACATCTTTCCGATAGGAAGGAGACCAGAATTGCACGCAATATTCCAACAGTGGCCTAACCAATGCCCTGTACAGCTGCAACATGACCTCCCAACTCTTGTACTCAATACTCTGACCAATAAAGGAAAGCATACCAAACACCTTCACTATCCTATCTACCTGCGACTCCACTTTCAAGGAGCTATGAGCCTGCACTCCAAGGTCTCTTTGTTCAGCAACACTCCCTAGGACCTTACCATTAAGTGTAGAAGTCTTGCTAAGATTTGCTTTCCCAAAATGCAGCACCTCGCATTTATCTGAATTAAACTCCATCTGCCCATTGGCCCATCTGGTCAAGATCCTGTTGTAATCTGAGGTAACCCTCTTCACTGTCCACTACACCTCCAATTTTGGTGTCATCTGTAAACTTACTAACTGTACCTCTTATACTCGCTTCCAAATCATTTATGTAAATGACAAAAAGTAGAGGGTCCAGCACCGATCCTTGTGGCACTCCACTGGTCACAGGCCTCCAGTCTGAAAAACAACCCTCCACCACCACCATCCTCTGTCTTCTACCTTTGAGCTAGTTCTGTATCCAAATGGCTAGTTCTCCCTATATTCCATGAGATCTAAGCTTGCTAACCAGTCTCCCATGGGGAATCTTGTCGAGCGCCTTACTGAAGTCCATATCGATCATATCTACTGCTCTGCCCTCATCAATCTTCTTTGTTACTTCTTCAAAAAATTCAATCAAGTTTGTGAGACATGATTTCCCACGCACAAAATCATGTTGGCTATCCAGAATCAGTCCTTGCCTTTCCAAATACATGCACATCCTGTCCCTCAGGGTTCCCTCCAACAACTTGCCCACCACCGAGGTCAGGCTCACCGGTCTATAGTTCCCTGGCTTGTCATACAGCCCTTCTTAAACAGTATTGGAAGAATGGACAGCAATGTCTTGGGTAAAACTAGATTCCTTATGATTGAGTTAAACATTTTAATTAAATGGGATATGGAAAGGAATAAACATCAGTGCAAAGAGTGTAGTATCCTGCCAACATTGCAAAACATTGGAAAACAGATAAATCTGATAAATGTGGTTCATTTCTTGTATGGTATTTGTGTTTTTAAAAAGACTTCAGATCACAGGAAGGAGAGATTAAGGATGGTGAGGTAATTAATAGATCTGGCAAAGAATATGTGGAGTATAACATGGATTCTCTTAAGTAGAAGCAAGAATGGTTGATATTTCAAGAAAGAAGGCTTTAAAGGTAAAAGGAGAAAGATTTTAAAAAGACACGACCAAATTTTTTACACAGGGAATGGTTTTCATTTGGAATGAACTTCCTGAGGAAGTGGTGGATGTGAGTACAATTACAACATTTAAAAGACATTTGGATAAGTACATGAATAGGAAAGGTTTGAAGGAATATGGGCCAGGAGCAGGCAGGTGAGACTAGTTTGCGATTATGTTCTGCGTGGGCTACTTGGACCAAAGGATCTGTTTCTGTGCTATCTGACTCTATGACTCTAAGTCTGGCAATCTCCCGAGAGAAAGGCAAAGTCATAATGTTTCAGGTCATTCAGAACTGAAAGCTCATTACTGTGTTATGAGTTAGTGGCAAGATGTCTGAAATTAGATGTGGGGACCAATCTTACAAATAACAGGGGAAAGAAGAAAGAATGATCACTGTCTAAAAGTTTTCTTCTTTTTCATTTAGTTTTGCCCAACTTTTAAGTTGTTCATCTATCCTTTGCATTATCTCCTAGAAAAGCAGATAACCTGTTGTAAAACTTCTACTGGTGATTTATTTTATGCAGTTGACTACTGACTCCATTTTGTACAATTGGCAACTGAACATAATGAAGTTAAAAATCACACAACACCAGGTTATAGTCCAACAGGTTTATGTGGAAGCTTGGCGTCGCTTAACTGTTTAGCATATGATAGCTCTTTCTCGATTCTGTGGATGGCCATCCTTACTTGATGGAGCAATTTGTCTGGTTAATTCCAATAACGCATGAGACTCTCACATGCTAAATAGCTATGCGATCCTGAGCATACCTCCAAATAAACTAATTGGACCATAACTTGGTGTTATGTGATTTTTAACTTTATCCACCCCAGTCTAATGCCGACACTTCCACATCATAAATAATGAGTGCCTTGAAGTGGCTGACTGCCAAGTTGCCCCTCCCACCAACCTTCCTTTCTTATCTTTTAGCCAGCAACATCCACTAAAATATTCAAAACTCTCTTTGTGTCATACTTCTGCCTTTCTGACAATAAATAAAAAAATCTCAGCATGTACATTAAAAATGCTAAATGTAATTCAAACCACCACCCAACTATCCTGCAAGGTTGTTGAATTTAATATAGTTTGCTTTTATTTAAGTTGATGATTCTTTTTAAGAGAACATTTCACGATTTTTTTTTGTTCACCTAAATGGAACATAGAGTGATGCAGCACAGAAACACACTCTTCAGCCCAACTCATTCATGCCAACCTGGTTTCCTAAATTGAACTTTGTCCCATTTGCCTGTGTTTGGTGGTGATAGTCAGGTTTTAGATTTCTTAACTATTAACAGAGCCATTATGTTATTTGTTAACAAGAAGAATTCCTCTTTGCAGTTGAACAAGGTGGGCAAATTCCAATTTACTTCTTCTCTGCACAGCAGTCTGATCATTGTGTACTGTTGTTCTTTCTGTTATAGGAAAGCCACGATTGTTATAACCAGCAGGCTGGTCTGTGGACCACAGTCTATAGGCTGTTGATTATGAATTAACAATTTTCAAAGTTGTGTTACTAGATCAGCTCAGACAAGCTCCTGACTTGAAACATTTCCAGTGACCTTCGGAACTGCCAGTAAGCTAATGACAGCATTCCCATGAAGTGCTGCAGTTAATAGAACGTTTTAAAGACTGCGGTTTGGTAGTTTGAAAGAAGAGCGATCACCTTCAGTTTATCTTTGTCTTAGATGTCAATGTGAATGTATAACCTGCACATTAAAGATTCTGTTGCATAATATGAAAATCATCTTAATGGTATAACAGTGGTTCTCTCAGAAAAGGAAAATAATATAAATATTAATCAAAATAACTAAGAGATATAGCCAATACCACTGGATCTGGGAGATTACACGCCAAAAATGCCTGTTCCTGATAGCGCACAGCACTGTGTGCAATCAGTTATGTCCTTGAGAAGGGCATTATAGCTTCACAAGATCTTTGTTTCTGTTTCAGTCTGTGTATCTGTTTGGTCTATTCCATGTACAAGAACTCACTCTGAGTGCAGTCTTAGACTATTTCCTGCTGTACCCTGGAAAAAGATGCAGCTTAACATTTAAACAGTTGCTAAGTCATTTTTTGATTGCAGTTGACTTATTACACTGTTTCAAGTCATTGCTGTACTACATTTATTGTGTAATAGTCACTGGGATGTGTGATTTTTTAAAAAATTAAAATCTTGATTCATCCTGATTTCTTGCCATATTGAGTGCATCTTGGCTTCTGCCAGTCAGATTTGGTGAGAAACCAAGACTTCACTGTGACAAAGAGCACATTGATCACTATTGGTGCAATCTAGAGGAAAATACTAAATCGTTATTGAAAGGTATTATGTATCTAAAGGCACCAATGGAAGGGGAGAAGGTGGGTGAAGAAAGGAAGTTGATATTTTGAGCAGCCCCCATGTTGAATAGACACCAAGCAGCTGGTAAAGCAATAATGAATTATATGTCGACATTTGCATGCTATTTTAGGAAATAATTGACCAAATCTAGCAAGGCAAAATCCTGTTCTACCACAGAAGAACATTATGTATGCCCTGTGTGTTAGTATGTTTTTTTTCTCATTCTTTAAATGTAATTCATTCCACATCTAAATATCTCTGATTCTCACCCTTTTACTCTTTCTGTCTGAACTTGGAATGCCTTAATCTTGCATTTTCCTTGATATCTATGCTATATCACCAAATCTCTTACACCTTCCTCCATTAAAGAACTGAAATGAAAGACTTTATGTACCATATGACTGAAGATCTCTCATGTAATGTTTACCCGGACACGTTCCTGTTTTCTCCTTTTAGACAGAATCATGTTAATTTAAAGGTTCAAAGATTCAGGAAGGCTGCTGTGAACATATCTAAAGTGATTGAAAATAGAGAGGTAGAAATAATTAAAAGCCCAGATCTCTGCTACCCAGAAAAGTAAAAGGCCAAAAACTCACCTTATTTCAGAATCTATGTCTGGTGATCGAATGGATGGAAGAAGAGCTCCCATGCAGCCCATGGAGGTAAATGATCACAATGGAGTTGGTTACACAACGAGACAGTCAACTAGAACCCTCCAGCGGCATCACACCATTCAGACAAGTGATGATGCTTATGTATGTACAAACTATTTTTATTCTCTTTTTAATTTAACTGTTATATGTCTGATTATTACCTCTGATTTACAGTGTAAACAATATGGTGCATTTGTTTCAAGTTTAGAGTTTAATTATTTAATATTTAAGATTATGTACCAAAAATAGCATGACATTTAATGAATATTAAAAAAATCAAGTAGGCTTCAGTTATGCAGAATTCTTTACATGCTTGGTCTAGCAAAGTTCAACATTAATTATTCTTATCTGGATAGTCAGCAAAATTATGATTAACAAAATTGATGAAAGTCTCTGATATATGAATATCAGACCTTATGAACACACAAAGCCAAAAGAATTCTCTAAAACCCTTGTTATCAACTGAGCCTTCACCCCTAATCCTACCAATCCGCCTCACATCCACTATGTTGTCCCACTAACTTGTGTCCTTGCTTCGAGATCACTCAATGTGAGGCACACCGTTAAGAAATTTCAGAAATGTATAAATCTAGCTAAAGACTCAGTTGAAATAGCAAGTCGATGTTTAGAAACAGTTACATGTGAAAGATGATTATGATGTTGTTTTGTGATGTTTTTGTGTCTTTGTTATATGATCAGTGGTAATGGTTAGGGACCTGAACTGGATAATTTGTTAAGCTCTTATCAGGGGCAAAAGCGATTGCAAACTGCTTCTCCCTGTAAAATTACCAATATTTTCTATTTTCAAAAAGGTACAGAAAAGGAGCATTTTATCCAATTTATTTGAAGGGATAAAGCTACTTATTACTTATTATGATAGTTCCAGTCTATATTTATTGACAGATTTAACTTTGATTATCTTTTCATTTGAAGGATCAGGCAGAGCCCTCAGGGATGAGTTTATTAGCTGGAAAGGTGCTTAGCTCTGCCCGTATGTCAGATGTTGTCCTTAGCCATTCATCACTTACGGGGAGCCAACAGCTACAGACAGGAGAGAATGAAGGTGAGTATTTCTTGTGTTCTAATATTCTTAACCACAAGCTAAATACTTAACATATTGAAACACACATAAGCCAACACTGCATTTTAGCTGTAGTAATTCAGATATTTGTTTTGCTTGAATTCATCAGTGTGCATTGATAATTATTTTGTTTTGTCCTTTCAATAAAGGGCATGAACATTTGTTGTAATTTATACACATTGCTTTTGCAGAAGGGCTGATATTTGAAATATGATTACCTGTGATAATGTTGATTACATTCTATCTGATTATATACAATCTGTGCTCACGAATTAGAAGTGGTTTATAGAGAAAGGTGTGTAATGAAGTCCAGCATCATCATTCAGCTCTACAAGTTATATAAAAGATTTTTGTGTCAATTCAGTTGCCATTTATTGATTGCCTTTTAATTCATTAGATGTGAAGTTATGCTTTGGTTCAACAAAATATTTGGAGTGAAATTAGGTTTAATTGATGAAACAGCAAAATGGAATAGCTTATTCCTCAAAAGAAGACTTTTTTACCTATTAAATGCCTGCTGCTTGAGAAAGAACTACCCCTGTCTAATATGTTTTAGCTCATGCTCCATAACCCTATAGGTTATAGCTTTTCAAAAACTTATCATTGTAAAATGACATTAGATGAGGGTATCTGCCTTTACCACACTTCTTGGCAGTTTTACATCCTCACTATCCTTTCGACAACTATTTGTTCTGCAGCTATCCTCTCAACTGAATCAAATCTATGCCACCTGATTGGTAACTTTTCTGATGAAGGGCTTATGCCCGAAATGTCGATTCTCCTGCTCCTTGGATGCAGCCTGACCTGCTGTGCTTTTCCAGCACTACATTCTTGACTCTGATCTCCAGCATCTGCAGTCCTCACTTTCTCTTTGTTAACTTCTCTGTTAATCTCCATCTGTACAGGCCCTTCAAAATTTTATACACCTCGATTAAATCTTCCGCCAGCCTCCTTCATCGCAAAGAAAATAAAACCAGCATATCCGATCTTTCCTCTTTGCTAAAATTCTCTATTCTTGTTGCCATCCTTCTGAGACGTTCCTATTGCCACTCTTGTGTGAATATATTCTTCTGTGATGCAGTTATCTGAACTTTGCATGGTACTCTAGCCATAGTCTTATTAGTGTTTTATGAAATTCTAACATAACCTCCCTGCTCTTATAACGTAAACCTTAACTTATAAGAGAAATTATCCCTTGTAATATGGACAGAAAGTTCTGGAGTAACTCAGCAGATCTGGAAACGTCTGTGGAGAGAGAAACAGAATTAATATTTCAAGTCCAATATAATTCTTCTTCAAAACTTGATTTTGAGGAGGTTTGTGTAAGGGATAGAACCACGAAGAAGTTGGAGGAAAGGGTCACATATTTGTTTGACATCAATTCCGACAGGAAAGGAATCAGATTCCTGTCAACTGTAGAGAATGGTGGTAGTCATATTTTGAGTGCGCTCTGAACTTCTGATTTATGACTGGTCAAAAATCACAGGATGGTCAACAGCTGAGATATCAAAAATACCCTGCAAACCTACTTAGAGAAGATTGACCTTGACCTCAATAGTTGGGAAAAGAATGCTCTGGACCATCCAGGATGGTGAGCCCTGCTTCACTGAAGTTAACTGCCTTTGAAGCAAGGCGGATGATGAAGGATGAAGACCTGAGAGCAAGGAGAAAGTTCAAGAGGAGTGATATTCCCTCAGTGACCACAGGCTGACTAATGACTGTCTGCCAGTGTGGATTTTGGATTTTTTAACTGCTGTTTCTTGCTTAGCTTTTTACTTTGCCTTTTCCACCTTCTTTACCTTTCACTGACTTCATCTCCTTCTCTTAAAACCTCTTTCTGTCTGTCTTTATCTTCCACTTCTTTTCTCTTTCGCACCCTCTACTTCATCTGGGACTCTCTGGCAGGCTTCTCCTCACTCTGAGGGATCACCAGGAGAAGTTTCATTTCCACTAAGTGCATTTTCTTGATGACAATCTTGTCAGAGAGAGAGATTAATCATGCTCTGTGACTTAATTAGGCATATTGAATTTTCATTGTTTGTAGCATGCCTCAGCAAAACTGTAGATAAGGAAATAAAACTTTGATTAATCAACCTGTGAAAAAAAGTGTTTCCTATTGTCCATCATCTTGCATAACTAATAAGATTTCAGGTTATATTTATCATATAACCAGCAATATTATGAGACCTGTTTGGAACTGTTACCTTTCTGTGTTCTATGTTGTTTTTATTAAACAATTTGTTTGAGCTGCAGTGAATGTGTGAGAATGACACAACACCAATAAGAGTAGCATACCATGACAGCAGATCGACTAGCAGAAGTAGCTACAAGCAGCAGCATAGTGTTGACGATCAAAGTAGCTTAAAGGCGATGTGTTACATGGTCAATAAAATGGAAAGTTCTGAATGAACCAAAAAGTCTCAGGTACCTTGCATGACCGCTTCCATCATTGGCCTAGAAGTAATCTGCTTTCAAGACAGGCGAGAATTTCAATGTGATTTTCTCATTTATTTTGTAATAAATTTTGAAAATATTGCTTTACAACATAGGTGCAAATCACTGGGGATGGCTGGCTAAGAATAATCCTGACTGAAATTTCTAAAATTCATATTGGAGCAAGTTAAAAGTACAGTACCCATGAATGGCACATAGTAGATGTGACCTCAAGTTCCATGTCTTTCCTCAAATGTGGTAGGGAGTTGTATTTCAATAGGAAGGGGAATATTAGAAGCATAGGTATACCTGATCTACATCTTCATACCTTGCAGGAGTTAATACATCACTGAGATTGGCTAGTGTTGACAGTAATGTCCATATACATCAGAAGATGTATAACCTGATGGAATGCAGAAAAGGAACAAATCAGGTAGCCTGTTTCCATAAAAAAACCACTTCCATTGAAATATAAAGAAGCAGTCCTTTCTGAATAAAAAAGATAAATTTTTGATGAAGCTTTACAGCAGACATTTGTTAAGACAATAGAGCTTGTGGCTTTCACTGGACCATGAATGGACCTATGGAATTTGGTCTTCAAAATGTCAATTAAAATCTTGTTATTCCATGTAATATAATTAGAATTTGAATTCATCATTTTCACTCTAAACCAAATAGAGCTAATTGTGAACCAGAATTAAGAAATGCTGCTGCCAGAACATTGATAAAATTCAGGAATTCCCTCTTCCTATAAACATGTTTGGCAGCATTCACAGTGGCTGACTCTAAGCTGTGCAAAACACTATAGCATTAAGCCTTGAGTGCAAACATTTATAGTAAATTTCTTGTTTGATTCTTCACTGCTCTTTCAGAATGTGATGAAAGTTCACAGAGTTCTGCTGATCCAAACACAGGAGAGGGTTCACAACATTCAAACAGTTCCTGTTACTCCACCAAATGCATCACTGAGATCCTGAAAGAACTGAATCCACCATTTGACAACAAACTTCTCACCTACAAACACCCTGACCTGGCGTTTGGAATGGAGCAAGCTGGAGTGTAGTGGATACAGAGGTGATCTACAATGCTGCTGTTCTAAGGGGAATGTGTGTATTTACCTTTTTTATATTCTTGTAGTTTTACTGCACTAAAACCTTTTTTTGGTTTCTCATAGTTTGTTGTGGCATTTTTATAATGAAGGTAAAATGTGGAGAAAATAATGTTCTTTGCACAATGAAGTAATGCCCATAAAATGATGAGTTTAGGAGGCATTAACCTGTGTTTTCTAGCTTTGTAAAGGCGGAATTGAACTTGGAAGTGGAGAGCCAGGAAAGTAGTGTTGGCAGGAGATAGGGGTGAGATATTTTGTTGGCGGTTGTAATTTGGATAGACTGTTTGTTCTTTAGTAGTAAATAGCCGACTAGACTTAAGAGTGAGGCATATAGCTTTGCCAGTATTTTGGAGATGAAATGCCAACATATGCAGAGGCCTCCACTTCAATCTAGACAGCCTCCCTGCACAGCCTAAGGATGATCAAAGCAGGGGCTCCATATGTCATTTATGGGCAGAACTGTGGCTCAGGGTTAGCACTGCTGCCTCACCGCACCAGGGATCAGGTTTGATTCCAGCCTCTGGCGACTGTCTGTGTGAAGTTTGCGCATTCTCTCTGTGTCTGCATGGGTTTCCTCCGGCTGTGTTGGTTTCCTCCACAGTCCAAAGATGTGCAGGTTAGGTGAATTGGCCCTGCTAAATTACCCATAGGGTTTGGGGATGTTTAGGTTAGGTGCATTAGTCAAGGGAGATGTAAAGTAATAGAATAGGGTAATGAGGCTGGTTGGGATACTCTTCGAAAGGTCAGTTTGGACTTGTTTGGCCAAAATGCCCTGTTTCCACACTGTAGGGATTCTATGATTTATGGGGATTTGAGTATTCATATCCTCAAAAAGCAACTGCAACCTAATAGTTTGTGATTGACAGACTATCTCAAGTAGGCTGCCTCCATTCTGAAAAATCAATTTAAAGCTTTATCAAAAGATGAATTTTTATTTTCACTTAAAAAAAGAACACTTCTTCTAATTTCAATCGAAGTGTTACATTTAGATGTGGATCTGATTTATCTCCATTCTGCGTTCCAACAGGTAATGCAATTTGACACAGGATGGACAGACAAATTGCTGCAAGTCTAGCCTAGATTTTGTTTGTTTTTGCACTGCTGTGCTACCCAGCAAGGGCATCTCGGTGTTGGGGTGCCCCTGTAGTCCCTAACCTGCCTCAATAGCACCCACTTCACCCACTAGGGCCGCCAACTCTTCAGAGCTGCCATCTTGACTGGACGTGTTCCATTGACTGTATCTGCCATCCTACTAAGACTTGGCACAAAGGCAGCCAATGATGGACTCTTTTTAACTTATCTTTTCTTTATTTTAAGTTAATGAGAATGCTTGATGCACAGCGACAGTATAAACCTTTCACTATATTTTGTATTGAATGCTCATGACAAGAAATTATTCAATTAAGCCATCATATGGAAGATGGCAGTGCTATCAACAAGTGTGGGATCGGGATCGCCACTTGGTCCCAAAAATGAGTTCCCAAAATTTGTAACAAAATCCAGTTCATTCTGTCTGACTACAGCCATAAGTTACACATGAGAACAACTCCAGTTACTACAAGAAAACAAGATAGTCATAAAAATGAAGCAAAATATCAACTAATACCAATGTGCTGTGTAATTTTATGGCAAGGAAATTAAACTGTTTATGTTAGAAGCTTTCTAGTAAGACACACAGTTACATAAAAGCAGGGCATCGGTGTTTCCATAAGGTTCATTTGGTAAATTTATTAACCAATGTGTCACAGAGCCATTAGCTCTATTTCCTGAATGGCTGATTTGCAATGCAGAGTGACGTCATCAGCATGCAATCGGTTCCCACACCGTCTTCGGAACCTTGCTGTTCATCTGAGGTGTGATGACCATCTGGTTAAACCCACTATTGGTCATGTCTCTCCAGCATGAGGACAGCGAATGATTCTTTACGATGAAGGCAACTTTCATGTATTCCAGGATGGTGTGTAGTTTAACCTCAGGTCTCCATTAGGATGAGCTAAGATAGGATAGCAAAATAAATGCTGTAATTAACCTTGATTTCTGTGCTAGGATTCTGAAACAAAATCGAAACCTGATTGTTACAGGTTGAACTCCTTTTGAGTTCTGGGAGAATTTTGAGTTTTACAATACTACATGGTCAACAGGCAATGATGAGAACAAGAGTGCTGACTGGTTTTCTTTCTACGACTTAAAAGTCAGTACTTCTAATTTAGAACTTGCCCTTAACTGTCTTTCCATAGACTAGAGATGGAACCTGGGGCCCCCCACTCTGTAGCTTTCATCTATTCACTGAATTATCTTTATAAGACAAATTACTGTTAGCAAACTGTGATATTGTTTAATTGGCACAGCAAACTAACGACCAGATATTTGTTATTCTTCTACAGATGAGTGAGTTCAGCTTTGAGGTGAAAGGTCCATTTTGCCGACAGTATCTAGCAGCAACATGCCAAAACTTCATTGTATTTCTTTCCAGCACAATATCGTGACTTGTTCACTGTCAGTTGAGGGGTTGTGCTACTTGCCACACCTGCCAGTACCAGTCATGAGAAGAAGAGAAGACTGAAGTTTTCAAAATTGCAAAAAGAGAAAATGAAAACAGCCATGAGTCCCCACCAATCTGACAACCCAGGCATCTTCATTTGTGAAGCCCTCCCCCCTCCCCCCCCAGCCTTACTTGCAGAAACAGAGCCCTCCAAACCCTGTGATGTCACTTTATCCAGGGAGAGTAACTGAGCAGTGCAGCATGTGCCCTGAGGCGGAATTTACTCTGTGAGCAATAAGACTGCTTGCTGTCCCTCTGGTACTCCTTCATTTTTGATTTTTGCCTAACAGTGGTGCAATATGCTTTGTTTTCCTAAATTTCTTTTCCAGTGTTTGTTGTTGTGCTTTCTTTTTCTTCTTAATTTCTGCGTCATTTACCAAAAAAAGTATATGGCCATTTTTAAAAGACAAGTTAGATTTTATGTATTTTATTTCCCATTCACATAGATCTTGTTATGTTACCTTAAGATCTCAATTAAATGAACCGTGTTAAAAAATAAATTGTCAAAATGGATGATTTTGTTATATTTGAATTGTAACTTGCACCTTTGTTGAAGTATTTTTCCCTTTTTATGGCATTGTAATGTGACGACTTTCCTTGTGCCAGGTGAAATTTGTTAATGTTAACCCTTTGAAATTTCACATTGTGTATTATGTTTCTATGTCATGTCATTTTTTTATATGTATTAAAACACCCAGAACCTGCCCAATGACCAGGTTTTTGGGATTCTTTCTGAACTCTAAAATTGATCAGAAAATGAAATTTAAGTTGAAAGATTTAGCTGCTTCAAAGAGAAGAAGAAGCAGAACTTCAAAAGGAATTTGCACGAGTGGAAAGAAAGACTACAAACTAAGCCAGTCAAGCAGTGTTTAACTGTGATTTTAATAATCATGGTTTTAAAAAATTAACAATAAAAGTAGCTCTGGACAGAGAATTTTTAGACCGGATGAAATTTTAAACATCACCCATTTATCTGCTTCTCAACTACAAATCTGTCCAACTTCTGTCATTTGTACATTTTTGTTCCATTTATTTGATGAATAAAAGTCAAAAACTTGATATTCAGCTGTTTAGCGGGAAGGTACCAAGAAAACACTGAAAGCTTTTATTGTATGTATCTTTTCTTTGTTTACATGACACTGTATTTATGGGAGAGTCAACTGCCAATCTAAGGAAAAAAAGAACTGTAATGCAGTGCCATCTCTCATTTGTAACACATTTTTAATGTTGCTTTGTATTGTAGTAATCAATACGCAGTATATGTTGAATGTATATTAATATACTTTGCTATTTCTGTTTCGGAAATGTTGAAAAGTATTTTTTCTTGTTTATGTTGGACAAAAGGTTCAGTGATCTAGTACATTGTGTGGGTCACTTGCAACTAGTAATTTAGTTGGAAAGTGGGATCATGACAAATAAAACCTATGTAATTTGATCTGAAAAATGTTACTTATTAATGTAAATGATTTTTCCTAAGTTCCTTTCTGGTTTTTTTTTGCTTTTACGGTATAACATCAAGTACAGGAGTAAAGCATGCACTCTATTGCCTCAATCAGGGTTTCCAAGACCAATAGGTTTTTGGACTAAGAAGGCAGGATGCAGAATAATAGACTGACAAAGTTTCAGGTGCATTTGCACCACACCTTCATACAGCAGACGAACCTTAAATTAACCTGTCAAAATGTGTCATAGTGATGATATACATATTTTATATCTAAGGGTTTGGTCCAAATCATTAGCATCAGGAGGTGACTGACTTTACTGGCAGTATAATGAAAAACACATACTTCAACTT
This sequence comes from Chiloscyllium punctatum, assembly GCF_047496795.1. Taxonomy (NCBI): domain Eukaryota; kingdom Metazoa; phylum Chordata; class Chondrichthyes; order Orectolobiformes; family Hemiscylliidae; genus Chiloscyllium; species Chiloscyllium punctatum. The sequence continues at coordinate 82,424,159 of NC_092761.1, forward strand.
GGGACAAGTGCAATTCCTAATTATATTGATCTCTGCTGTAGGTAAAAGTGTCACAGTGATAGAATATATCCAGATGGACAATTAATTGTGAAAATGTAATATATTTTTTGCTACTCCGTTTTATAACTAGGATCTATTATAAAATGTTGAACATGAATTTATACAGCAACATGTGTTCTTGAAGTCCCAAAACACTTAAGTATTAATGCAGTCTCTGATATTCATCTCTTACCTTCTTGGTTATGAGTTATTGTATTGTATTGTGGATTTCCAAAATTGTAATCTATCTAAAAATAAGTCCTATTTTTGTAACAATCTCATTCTGCCATTGCAAGTTTAAAGGAAAATGAAGGAAGAAGGTAACAACTATTAGGAGCAAACAGGCTCATTCAAAGAGGAGTGAGCTCGAAATCCAATAAATATGTTCAGCAAAAGTGGAGATTCAGTACTGGCAATTATCAAAAGTGTGCATACCCTTGTAAATGTGCAAAGTTGTTTATGTTTCTACTAATAATTATTATTGAGCCCCATCAAAACTTTTTTGGTTGAAAGTATTGTACTTAAATAGCATTTAATTATTTGGTATAGTCACTTAACAAATGGGAGGCTTTCACAAAGTGTTTCTAAATTTCCAAAATGTGAATTTTGTTCAAACCTTATTTTAAATTAAAATAAGCACTTCATTACAGTGAAGCATATGGCAGTGAGACATCAGTGTTTTCCATATTAAAGGCATATAGTCAACTTAGACCATTTAATACGGGCCGGCCCGGTGGCACAGTGGTTAGCACTGTTGCCAGAGTCCCAGGTTCAATTCCCGCCTCATGTAACTCTGTGTGGAGTTTGCACATTCTCCCCATGTCTGGGTGGGTTTCCTCCTGGTGCTCTGGTTTCCTCACACAGTCTAAAAATGTGCATGTTAGGTGAATTGGCCATGCTAAATTGCCCATAGTGTTAGATGAGGGGTATATGTAGGGGTCTGGGTGGGTTGCTCTTCGGAGGGTCGGTGGGGATTTGTTGGACCTGTTTCCACACTGTAAGTAATCTAATCTAATCTAAATGTGATATGGACTGTGAATTGAGTAACAATATTTACAGTACCCTGCTCCAACAATGTGCCTTAACTGCATCCCTTAAGTGAATAATCATATTAATTCTTTAACATCTTCCAGTGCAAATAGTTTGTTTTGCTGATTGTGCAACTTCATTTTAGATGCACTTCCTATGACAGCACATTGCAAAGCTGTGACCTATGCTACCTAGAAGAATAAGGACAACGTGCTCATCACCACCTTCAAGATGCTGATCCAATTCATTCATCTTTCCTGACTTGGAACTGTATCACATTTCCTTTGCTGTCACTGGGTAAAAGCCTGGAATATCTTCTTGAACAATGCTGTGGGTGTACTTGCACCAGACAGAGTGTAGAATGTCTAAAAGGTGAATCACCATCTTGTCAAAGGCTATCAAGAATGCACAATAAATGTTGGCCCAGTCATTGGTGCTCATGTTCATTGAAAGAGCTAAAATGCTAACTTTTGACATGTGGTTGAATCCCTGAGTCATCTGCAAATCTTTTCTAGTCCCTCACAATTATGAATCATAAAAAATTGAATCATAGATCTGGCAATTTAGGGACAAACTAAATTGGCTGTATTTAATCTGATTGAAAGTGCATGTTTTTAAAGTGTCACGCAGACAACTACTTCGTGTCACTCAACAGCAGCCATTGATTGGCTACTTACCAATTACATTCCTTGAGATCTTTAAAAGTTATTACTACATTTATTTTCCATCACTGAGGTGACATTCTTCTCCCACTCTGTGGAAAAGTGACTTCTCTGGTTAGCATAATGACATGAAAGGAATAATTGCTGAGGTGTGAGTTGAATTCACACTGATTTTTCTTTCTTTATATTTTAAAAAAAGCTGTACTATCTAGTGTTTGTGATCTCTAATTAATTATGCACTTCATGAGCACTTCCGTAAATCTGAAACTACTTTTCCCCCTCCCAGATCTTTCTATGGATGTCGATGAAATGTGTACTCTTGGTTTTAATAAGAACTGCCAGTTGTCAGATTCATGTGAATGTGATGTGTAAATGAAGGCACACATTTTTGTAGAAATCCACATTGTACTACAATATCATGTCAAGTTCCCTTTTATTCCAGATAGGCAAGGTCCAATGCATAAGAAAATAGGGAAACAGCTACACAGAATGTGTTAACTCTGGAAATATGGAAGCTGATAAAGGACAAGCACTCTTTCTGTTTCCCCTCTCAAATGTACCTGATTCTGGTGTTAGGTCTACCTGCTCCTCATCTCTTGTTCCTCAGAGTCTTAAGATCTGGGGACATCTGTGCTAGTTTAATGGTATTGATTTTTCTAAATGTTAAATTAGGCCAAATTTATAGTAGCTTGGACAATGAATATATGGAGTCGAACCAGGCCAATGCTTTAGAACATTGCTTTCTGAAATAAACCTGAGAACAGGTTATTTTAGAACTAGTAATGTGCAGTGAGGCAGAATGTGTTAAAGGCCTAATGATAAAAGATTTTCTTGGTAAGAATGACCACAACAAACATTCAATTTGAGGGTGCGAAATTTGTGTCTGAAACTACAGTCTTAAATAGTAAAACATGTAATTACAAGGGTATGAAATGAGAAATAAAGATGCTACACCATCCATGACTAATGAAGGAAGTTTAAGGATGGTAACAGATTGAAAGAAAATGCGTGTATGATGCTGCAAGGATCAGTTGTAGCCCAGCAGATTCAGAAACCAGCAAAGGATGACAAATTCAAAGCGGGAGAAATTGGGGTACGAGGGAAAAAAAGCTAGCAATGAGTACAGAAATGGATAGTGATACAGTCTCCAAGTATATAAAATGAGAATACATAAAATAAGTGTTGATCCTTTCAAGAGTCGGAGTGGAGAATGGGAAATGGCAGAGGTTTTGAACAAGTATTTTGTATTTATCTTCACAGTAGAAGACACAAAAAGCATTACAAGGTTTCTAGAACATCAAAAGGCCAAAAGAGGAATCGAAAGCAATCATAATAACTGAGGCAAAATATACAGAGGAACCTCAGTTATCTGGCATTAGATTATCCGAATATCAGATTATCTGACAAGATCATAAGGTCCAGATGCTTGGCTAAACAACGTTATCTGGCATTCGATTATCTGGAATTCGATTAACCGAACGAAATACTCCCCACCCATGTCCTTCAGATAATCGAGGTTCCTCTATGCTAGGAAAACCAATGGGACTGAAAGCTGATAAGTACCCTGTATCAGATGGCTGGCCTCATAGCGTATGAAATGAAGTGACTGCAGAAATAGTGGTTACGTAGTTTCTAATCTTCCAAAATTCCCATGATTTTGGAAAGAATGCAGTATATTGCAAAATCAGGGTGGCTAATGTGCCATTGTTTAAGAAAGGCTGCAAGGAAATGCTAGGGAACTAGAGATGGTGAGTCTAACGCCAGTGATGGGTGAGTTGTTGGAGGGGATTCTGACAGATAGGATTTACATACGTTTGGAAAGACAAGGACTGATTAGGGTTGGTCAGTATAGCTTTGTGTGTGGGAAATTGTGTCTCAAATGTGGAGTTTTCCAAAGGATCGTCAAGAAAATAGATGTAGATAGAATGGTAGATGTCTACATAGACTTTAGTGAGGTCTTCAACAAGGTCCTGTACAGTAGACTGGTTAGTAAGGTTAGATCACATAGGATCCAAGGAGAGATAGTCAAATGGGCTTAATGGAAGACAAAGCATTGTTATTCAGACTGGTGGCCTGTGACCAGCAGTGTACTGTGAGTATTGGTTCTGGGTCCACTGTTGTTCATCATCTATATCAATGATTTGGATGAGAGTATATGAGGTATGGTTAGTGTGTTTGCTGATGACATAGTATGGTGGACTGTGACGAAGGCTTTCTAAGAGAACAGTGAGATCTTGATTAGTTGGGCCAAGAAGTGATTAAGTGTAATTTAGGTAAATGCGAAGTGTTGCACTTAGGCAATCCAGAGTGGAACTTACACAGTTAATAGTAGGGCTTTGGGGAGTGTTGAACACAGGGACCTAGGGGTGCAGGGTCATAGTTCCTTGAAAGTGGCATCAGAGGTAGACAGGGTGGTCAAGGCATTTGCATGTTTGCCTTCATTAGTCAGAACATTGAATATAGGAGTTGGGACATTGGTGAGGGAACTTTTAGAATATTGCATGTAATTCTGGTTGCCCTGCTATTGAAAGGATACCGTTAAAGGTTACAGAAAAAAAATTACAAGGATGTTGACTGAAAGGCTGGAGTTATCAGGAGAGGCTGGGACTTTGAATAGCCAGAAACTGAGGGGTGACCGTATAGAGTTTTATAAACCATGAGGGCATAGATAAAGTGAATAGCCAATGTCTTTTTGCAAGGGGAGGGGAGTCCAAAATTAGAGGGTGTAGTTTAAGGTGAAAGGGGAAAGATTTAAAAGGGACCTAAGAGGCAACTCTATTACACAGGGTGGTGCATGTATGGAATGAGCTGCCAGAGGAGGTGGTAGAGGTGGGTACAATGACAACATTTAAAAGAAATTTGGGCAAGTACATGAATATGAAAAGGATGAAGATGTAGATCCCAGACAGGACCTCTCGTTTTCAAGATTGGTCAAAAGAATCAATGGAATGTGGGGTGTATAAAGCAAGATTATCTGTTTAATAAAATAAGGCAGCCTGGCGCAATTCTGTCCAGCAACACAGAGATTAAAGTTTCTTGTGTTCTGTGGCAAAGTTGCACAATTGCAATTGAATAATAAGCATTTTTATATTTTTTTAAGAGACAAGTACAGCCTTAATTCAAGAAAAGACCAATCATCTGTAATAAGGTGACAGCAGGCTTATCCAATGATATTTCCTGGTGATTGGTTCTTGTTTTATGTAGATCATCAGCTAATGCTAGCAGTTCAAGGTTAGTTTGAATGGTCAATTAATGTCTCATGATTCATACAATGAAAACTCAATTTTTTGCTTTATCTTCTATTTCAGCTAATTCAGCAAAGCAGTAATATAGGTTTACAAAGTCAAATCATAACGTGAAGCTATTTTGTGTTATTTTAAATTGAAAAGCCTTTTTGTTGTTAATAAAAACCTACATATATTTGTTGCTTCTAACAACAGCCTAGATTCAAATTTTGAATCCTCAAGGATATGGGCCAAATATAGACAAATGGGACTACTTCAATCTCGGATTCCTGGTCAGCATGGATGTGTTGGACCGAAGGGTCTCTGTGCTGTGGAATTCTAACACAGATGTAAAGCTACTGTTCAAAAAAGCAAGGAAACAGAAAATACAAATGATAAGCCATTAGGAAAATGTTAGAATCTATTATTAGGTTATTGGTTGAGCATTTAGGAATCAAAATAAACAGGGAGAGTCACCATGATTTTGTGAAAGAAGTTGTGTTTGGCCTTTGGGGATGTAAACACCGTGGTGAAGAAAAAGGAATCAGTATTTGGATTTCCAAAAGGCATTTGATAAGGTTCCACATAAAAGGTTGCTACATATAAGAGTTCACAATGTTGGTGCTGATATGTTAGAATGGACAGGGAATTGACCAACTAACAGGGAACATAGAATCAGTAAAAATTGATATTTTGGGGTTAGCAAACTAACTGGTAGAGTGCTGCAGGGATCATTGCAGTGACATCAGTTACTTATAATCGATATTAATGATTTGGATGAAGGGACAGACTGTTTTCTCTTTAAATTTGCCAATAATAAAAATAGAGAAGACAAGTTGTGAGGAGGCTACAACGAGAAAGCAAAGAGATATATCGGTTGACTCAGCAAAAGACTTGGCAGATGGAGCATAATGTGGGAAAATGTAATGTCCACTTCAGCAGAAAGAACAGAAAAGCAGAACGTTATTTAAATGCAGAGACTACTGAATGCTGAAGCAAATAAAGATCTCTGTAATCTTGTAAATCACAAATAGGTTGCATGTAGATATAGCAAATGATTAAGAAGTCAAATAGTCTGTTGGCCTTTATTACAAGGTGAGTGGATAATAAAAATTCCTATTACTATACTGGATATAGGTGAGTCCACACGTGAATTATTTTACTGGTCTTAGTCTCATTGTTTAAGGAGGGATATATTTGCATTCAAAGAATTCAGTGAAGGTTAACTTAGCAAATTCTTGGGATGAAGGGGTTGGCATTTTAAGAAAAGTTGGAACAGATTGGACCCATACGCATTGGAGTTTGGAAGAATGAGATGATCGTTTTGCAACGTAAGATTCTTGAGAGGGTTGAACAGGTAGATGCTGGGACGATGTTTCCTTTTTGTGATGGAGGCTAGAACTGACGGCGCAGTTAAGGGGCCTCCCGTTTAATGAGATGAGGAAGGAATTCGTCTGATGTTGTTAGACTTTGGAATTCCCCAGAGATCAGATGAGGCCAGGTAATTGAATCTATTCAAAGCTGAGTTAGACAGATTTTGATCAAAGGATGTTAAATGTTATGGGGAGACAAGCAGGAAAGGCAGCAGTCTGATTGACTCCATTGAATGGAGGAACAACCTTCTGAGGCTGAAGATCCTCCTCTGCTCCTGTTTCTTCTTATCACAGGTGGGAGCTGGTGGCTCCACAATATAAACCACCTCTTTGAGAAGTGTGTTGCCCCCTCTTCTACTCTCACCCAACCTCAACAGCCTCTCAAGGAAGCCTTCACCCATGGATTTAGGCTTTTCTCACTGTGCCACTATGTTTGCTAATCATCCCCCACCACAATAGTCTCTCCTGAGTGTCAGGAACATCAGACTCCCCAGTTTCAGCTTCCTGCCATTGATTTTCCCTCTGAGCTGCTGACCAGATCATCCAATTGGCTTGCAACAGAGGCAGGGGGAAATTAGCAGAAGTATATAATTTGGGTTTTACCATTATGTTTGGCAGGGCCTGAGCAATCCATGGAACTGTTAAAATTACTGATCTACAATGAAAGGTTTAATTAATAAAATATAATAATGACTGCAACATTGCAATGTGAATCATTTTTGGTCTGCTCTGGTAACTCCCCAGTTCATTATAAATATCATGGTCAGTGTTTTTGAAGAATGGGCATGAGATTTGTGCAAATTATATTTGGAATGTTAATATGTGAACATTGATTGTAGTTCCTTTTACCAATGTTTTAATTTATGGTTTTCCAAAAAGGATCATTTTCCCATGCCCTCCATTTTTACTGCTACCATTTACAAATTGGTAGGAGCAATTTGTTTGTATGTAATGTTATTTTCTTTAAGAATCTTGTGAAGATGATTCAAATTCATTTGTAAGTGAACTGAGGTCATCAGACTCATAAAAGGCTTTTAATAAAAGAGACTTTAACTTCAATTGTCCAGCCTGGCGCACAAATCTGAGTTGTTAAAATAGCGACAATTTCAATTGTCAGCCTTATGCAGTTTGTCTGCAGTTACTTGTATTTAAGAACCCAGCTTTTAACAAAGGCATAGCAGGCACATTTATAAATTTAAATAAACTGAAATGAAAATACAAAGGTAAGCAATATTGTTCCAAATGTTCATAAAGATAAGTATCTATTTTAGTAGAACAAAACATGAAGGATGAAACTTCAGTTGAAATCTGTGTGGAGTAAGGTGGATGTAGAGACAGTCATTGAGGAAGAAGATGTGGCTATTTAAAAAAAAACAAGTTTTGGCAAATACTTTGTCAACACTTGGAGAGAAATAGAAAACACCAATGGCCACCTAGATTAAAACTGAATCCCTTTTGGAGGGTGGAGAATCTCTTCAAGATCGGCATACTTGAAAGAGAAGTGACAGTGAATTAAACATACAAATAAAAGCAAATATAGCAGATGCTGGAATCTGAAATAAACACGAGAAAGCTGGAAAAGCACAGCAGGTCTGGCAGTGGAGAGAGAAACTGAGTTAAAATATTTTGAGTCCGGTATGACTCTTTAGAATGTGTTTCTTTCTTCATCCCGATTAAACAAAAAACTTCTGAAGAAGTCGAATTGGACTTGAAACATTAATTCTGTTTCTGTCTCCATAGATGCTGGCAGCGCTGCTGAGTTTCTCCAGCAATTTCTACTTTTCAGATTTTGAGCATCTGCAGTATTTTGTTTTTATATTACTGTGGTAAGACATATTCGGGTTCAATTATGTATCTCCTGGGGAGTATTAAAGTGCCATAACTTTTGTTGTGTTTGTGCCCTTAACAGAAGGAGGAAGGTAAAAAAGAAAATAATCAGGAGGAGGGAGGGTGGCTAAAACAAATGTAAGGTCTAAACAATTGGTAAGTTTAGCTCAATCTACTTGAGATAGTATAATAAATTAGAAATAAAAGCTGAAAATGTTGGAAATACTCAGTCAGGCTAGCAGCATCTGTGGAAAGAGGACTGTTTGTTAAAGAAATAATTAAAAGAGAATCAAAAGTGTTTCGATTGAATGATGAATTTTAAAAAAAAACATGTTGTAAACTACAAATGCTTCAAGTGAGTCTTTGTGTAACCAGTTGATCTTTGCTCTTATTGGTGTTGGTTGGAAGGTGGTTATCATTAACCAGCTGAGAACTCTGAACATTGATTCTATGCTTCCACATAATTAAAACTTACCAAGCACAGTTTATAGTTCTCTTCCTTATCAGATGTGATAGTAGATAACTTATAAATACGATGTGTCTTGGGGTCAGACTGCAGATGAAGTGAAGAAGAAAAGAAAGTTGAGAAACAGTGAGAGGTGAGTGACTTTACACTGTCTTTTTAAAAATACATTTTCAGGTTTTTTTCCGTGTAATGTTTTAGTTCTAAAATCTGTTAATAAGAGGAAAGTGGAATGCTTGAGAATAGTGTTACTTGCACGTCACCAATATATTGAAAGGCACAATTTTTGATTGACTTAATAGATATTTGTGGTTAGATACTACCAAAAGAATTACTTAGAATTGCATTTTGCTACATTTGTTCTTTTCAAAAATTAGTAATACAAATTGTGAACCTTTCTGTTTAAATAACTTTCTTACTTGGTGAAACTGATTTGAAGAGGACTTAGATGATGTAACTTTTCTCCAGAACTTGCCAATAACACATCAACAGTAAAATAATCAATTTCCCCACTGACACAGTACTTCAATATACTGCAGTGTCTTAAGGAGTTTCTTAAGACCAAGTTTCAATTCATTTAGATGCGGGCATGCTCAGAAGTCAAATTTATGATCCAGTTTGGCACTGCTGTGCAATACTGAGGGAGTGCTACTGCGTCTACAGAGGCTTCTCTTCAATTGAGCCACTCAGCAAAAGATCCTGTGGTGCCACTGCAGATGGTTTACCACAACATTTGTAGGTTTGATGATTCGGGGATCTTGTTGCCAAATTTGTCCAAGTACCAAGCTGCAAATTACAGCAAATATTTTATTAACTGGCACCTATGGGACCAGGAGTTTGTCAGTTATTGAAATATTCTGGATAGTCAAGAGGCATGCATAACCATGACCTAGTGAAGTTTTGAGACATCAATATCCCTCAAAACACCTATGTCAAATATCAACATACCTAAAATCAATGTAAAAACACACAGTTATAGAAATTTAATGCAGGGGGTATACACATCACTGTTACACTTTATGAACAGCATAAATGCGTCGACATCATGGTGTTCAAAGTATATTTTTTGCTGGTTTATCAAGAGTGCCAGTTGATAAGGTGCCGCTTAAAACAACATTGAGACATTTTGCAATGCTTTGTCCAAATGCTGAAAGTCAGTTTGGTTTTCTGAAAATTTTAATAGAGAATAGGAGCAGGAGTAGGCTATTTGGCCCTTTGAGGTAAAAACAATGACTGCAGATGCTGGAAACCAGATTCTGGATTAGTGGTGCTGGAAGAGCACAGCAGTTCAGGCAGCATCCAAGGAGCTTCGAAATCGGCTTTTGCCCGAAACGTCGATTTCGAAGCTCCTTGGATGCTGCCTGAACTGCTGTGCTATTTGGCCCTTTGAGCCAGTTCTGGCATTTAATACAATCATGGCTGATCACCCAACTCTGCACTCTGTTCCGGTTTTCTCCCCATACCTTTTCATCCTTTTAACCCTAAGAATTATATCTATCTCTTTGAAAACATTGTGTTTTGGCCTGAACTGCTTTCTGTGGCAGAGGATTCCATCCTTCATCAAAACTCTGACTGGACTCTGGTCACTAGACTCAAACCTTTTACTCTGCTTTCTCTGAAGCTGTCAGACCTGCTGAGTTTCTCCAGAAAATCATCTTTTTGTTTCAGATTCCAGCAATCACAGTTCTTTGTTTTTATTCAGTGTGGTCTTACATCATCGATGATGTAGACAGGGCACTGGAGGCATGAACGCGGCTCCCTCCCCCAGGAAAGTAGTCAGCAGCAAGATAACAAAGAACTATTGGTGTAAAATCCATTAACAAACCCAGAAATTTTGCTTTGTTACCCTGGGTGGTTCAGGTCATTCTCTGCTTAGTGACTGCAGTTCATTCTCCGGTCTCACAGTTGAAGCAAAACACAATCAAAGGATGGAGACAGCTTCTTTTTGAGGGGAAAGAGACCAACATTACATTTAGCTTTGGAACTCTGTGGCCCCTCCCAGCAGGTACCATTGCTGTTGAGCTACCAGAGACCCAGGAGAAGCGAGTTACTTCTCCATGATGATGGGCTGATGGGGATTTAAAGTGATTAAACTCTTGTGAGAGCACATTTCCAACGTGAGACAGCAGTTCCTGACTCTGACAGCTGCTGCTGACTGCCCAGAGGGAAAAACCAGGAAATACTTAAAAATGAACATGCTCTTCATCCTGGAGCACTGTTCTGAAATATACAAAATAAGTCAGACCAGTACGTGTCATTCACAAGTTTTACTGGGTTTTTTTCTTCTTGGTGGTCTATTGGGAGAATACCCTTCCCAACTGGATGATAAATGTGCCCCGTGACCACTTTGTGCCCACTTATTGATGCTGGTGTGACTCGGGGTTAGGACCTGGAAATGCACCTGATGTTGGGGTTCTGATTCCAGAACAAATGTGCAGTCCAATTTGTTTTTTGATTCTTTTACAGTTCAACCTGGTCTTTTCCTGTCCGAGGTCCATGTCCACAAATTCTCATTATCTCTCATTAACAATAAAAAGGCAGAGCACAAATAGAGTTTACTCTCTCCCTCTGCTGATCTGATGGTAGCAAATTGTGATGTCCTACCACTACTCAATAACATAATTCCAATTAGAGTCAAGAGCTAAACAAGTAAGGGACCATGGTGTTAGGGGCAAGGTGCTGGCATGGATAGGATTGGTTGACTGGCAGAAGGCAGAGAGTAAGGACAAAGGAATCTTTTTTGGGATGGCAGCTGGTGATGAGCGGAATTCCATAGTGTTGGGACCACAACTGTTCACGTTGTACATTAATGATCTAGCTGAAGAAACCAAGGGCATTGTTGCTAAGTGTACAGATGACACAAAGATAATTGGAGGGGCAGTAGTGTTGAGGAGGCGGGGAGGATGTAGAAGGACTTGGATAGGTTAGGAGAGTTGGCAAAGAAGTGGCAGAAGATAATGTGGGAAAATATGAGGTAATGCACTTTGGTAGGGAGAATAGAGAGATGGAGTATTTTCTAAATGGGGAAAGGCTTCGGAAATCTGAAGCTCAATGGGACTTCGGAGTCTCAGTTCAGCATTCTCTTAAAGTTAACATGTCGGGTCAATTAACAGCCATGAAAACAAATGAATAGTTAGCATTCATTTTGAGAAGGCTAGCATATAGAGCAGAGATGTACTGCTCTGGCTATATAAGGTTCTGATCAGACTGCATTTGGAATATTGTGTGCAGGTTTTGGACCTATATCTAAGAAAGGATGTGCTGGTTTGCAAGTGGTCCAGTGGAAGTTTCCAAGAATAATCCCAGGGCTGAAGGGCTTTCCTTATGAGAAGTGGTTGAGGACTCTGAGTCTGTACTTGATGGAGTTTAGAAGGATGAGAGGGGATTTCATTGAAGCTAAGAGAATACTGAGAGACCTGGATAGAGTGGACATGGAGAAGATGTTTCCACTAATAGGAAAGATTAGGACCTGAGGGCACACAGTCAGATTGAAGGGATGACCCTTTAAAATTGACAGGAACTGGGAGGAATTTCTTCAGACAGAGGTTGGTCAATCTGTAGAACTGATTGCCACAGAACGCTGTGGAGGCCAAATCATTGAGTGTGTTTAAGACAGAGATAGATTGGTTCTTGATTAATAAGGAGATCAAAGGTTACAGGGAGAAGGCAGGAGAATGGGACTAAGAAACATATCAACCACGTTTGAATGGTGGAACATACTTGATGGCCAAATGGCCTAATTCTGCTCTTATATCTTGTAGTTATCTTATGGTTATGGTTACAACTTGACTCAACCTGTTCTGGGATGCAAACTGGAACCTTCTCAATTGATGTTAGATCAGGAAGCATATATACCAATGGAGCTTTTGGACTGCTAAAAATGCTGGGTTCTATTTTTGCCATTAATAATGAGTCAAAATCCTGAACCCCTCTTCCCATATGGACTGCAGTGGATGAGGAAGGCATACCCAAACACAAAGGGGAATTCGGGATTGCACAGCCAGTGAAGCCTACACGAGAACCAAGTACCAAAAGAATGAACGGAATCATCTGACTGTATAAATGAAACAAATATATTACAGGCAGAAGTTCTTAAAAGATGATATTTTATTCACAGTGTTGAAGCTCACAGCCATCATGAAGGTGACTGCTATAATCTTGGCCCTCTTTGTGATCACAGGTATGTGCATTCACTCCTTTACCCTCAACAACTGAAGAAATAACATGCAAACTGTTTACAAATAATGGTTTAGATTTGAAGCATTCAAAGATTTCATTATTTTCTTTCTTTAATTTGAATATAATCATGTTGGAAAGTGTGGTGCTGGAAAAGCACAGCAGGTCAGGCAGCATCTGAGGAGCAGGAGAATCAACATTTTGGGCATAAGTCCTTCATCAGGAATGTTGAAACGTTGACTCTCCTGCTCCTCAGATGCTGCCTGACCAGCTGTGCTTTTCCACACTTTTGACTCTGATCTCCGGCCTCTGCAGTCCTCACTTTCTCCTAGCTGAATATAATGATATATGCTACCTGTTAACCAACGTCATATCAACATAACAATAACACCATTTCTTCTGACACAAGTCCCTATGGTCTGGAGCTGCTGCGTCTTAGAGAGAGAGGTGACAGTGAGTTAAACCTGACAGTCACTGCATCATCTTCTCCTTTGCAGTCCTGTTGTGTCAGGATTGGCCATGGTTCCATGACATTAGCTGCCCAGTATTTTACTGCTGCTGAGGAACCCTCAGCCCCTTTTGTACTGTGGGCCTCTCTAGCATGGGTGCCTCACACATCTTTTTCCCCTGCCAGTGATTGCAACTATGCGTATCGTAACTGGAACACTTGGCTCAACACTGTTCCCTCAGCTTCCTGCCCTTGCAAACATCAGTCCCCATATATCTGCCAAGTGATGAAAAGTCATCGAGTAGTGTCCCTGCACAGACTTTGTGGTGGACTGATCATTAGCAGCTGATGAGGAAGTGGTTTCTTTTGGGGGTTGGCATCGGTTTTGTAGAACTAGTTTTAAAATTGCCCACCGAAGTCCTAACCATTTTGCCCTGGTGAGTGCAAACAATGAGCATTGGTCAAGAGCAGCACAACCAAACAGATCAAGGGCAGCAGATACATGGGCACACCACCATCTGCAAGTTCCCCTCCACATCACTCACCATCCTGACTTAAAAATATATTGCCGTTTCTTCACTGTCACTGGGTTTAATTTCTGGTATTCCCTCCTTAACTGCATTGTGGATCTACCTGGACTCCAGCAGTTCACGAAGGCAGCTCACCACGTCCTTCTCAAGGGCAATTAGGGACAGCCAGCAATGTCCACCTCCTATGAGAGGTGCCTTTTTAAAAAGGCCATAATGTTCTTATCCAGCCTTTGATTTCTAGGAGTAGGAGAGTGAATGGACAATGAACACAAACTGCTTGATTTTCTCTATTTGCTCGGAGGTGCTGATTTCATGTGAAGTACTGTAACAGCAACCCAATGGCCTGATGATGGACAAAGAATCAAACCTGATGCATCAACCCATAAATGCATTGCTCTTGTGTGCCTAGACCCTTACTACATTCTCAAATTTGCTGATGATCTTCAGTAGAGGAGTTATTCATTACACAGTAACTTCCGAAAATTCGTAGAAATTAGTACCAAAGAAGCAGGAGATTTTCTATATAAGACAAAAACGTCACTCTGCAGCTTCTGATACAAACCTTGTAAAGTAGCTGAGAAAAATCAAAATGTAACTGAGGCCCAATTTCACAATTGTTACAAATTTAGGTCTACCTTCTGCTCATTGTTTTTTGTAGGAACTCGAGGTGCAGTCCTATGGCGAAATGAGCCCCAAACACGTCTAGATGACCTGAAGAATACTCTTCAGAGCTACTTTAGTCAAGTTAATGACAAAGCTCGAGACACTATTGACCATATTGATAAATATGAGTTTGGCAAGCAGCTAAAGTAAGTAAATAATCATCATTGGTCTATCAATTATTTTGCTATTCATACAATGGAATAATAAGAGAATTCTCCAGTGAGAGAAATTATGTCTGGTTTTGATGGGGAGTATTAAAAATATTCCTGAAGACAAAACGTTATCGGGTAACTTAAAGTCTAGTATAAATGGATTTTAACCAAAATAAGATTGGGTTTCATTCATAGAGTCATACAGCATGGAAACAGACCCTTTGGTCCAACCAGTCCATGCCAATCACAATCCCAAACTAAACTAATCTCACCTGCCTGCACTTGGTCCATGTCCCTCCAAACATTTCTTATTCATGTATTTATTTAAATGCATTTTAACGTTTGTAACTGTACCCAAAGCCACCAGTTCCTCTGGAAATTCATTCCACACATGAACCATCTCCATGCAAAACAATTGGCTCTCTTCTTTTAAATCTTTCTTCTCTCACCTAAAACATATGCACCCTGGTCTTGAAATCTCCCACCCGAGGGAAAAGACACCTGCCATTCACTTCATCAATGCCTCTCTTGATTTTATAAACCTGTGTAAGGTCATTCCTCAACCTCCTGTGCTCTAGGAAAAAAAATCCCAGCCTATCCAAACTCGCCTTATAACTCAAACCCTCCATTCGTGGCAACATCCTGGAGAGGGAGGGTTTTGATGGTGGTGGAAGCCTGAAATCAGCTTCTTCATACAAACACGTTTCCAGCAATCCCTGTGTTTAACTAAAGCTAGAAATTAGCCAGGTGATTAACTCAATTCATTATAATGTTAACTGAGATATTGAAGCTTCATGAGCACGCTGCTTTTCAGGTTTGACTGAGCAGCATCTTCCTGATTGTGAGAACTCGGTGGCTTCTGGAGGCAATAATCTTCAGACCTGTCATGTGGATCCAGGGGGCTCACCTGAAGAAACCTCCAGGATTGAGCACAATCTCAAATAACCATCCCTTTGAACTCACTCCTAGAACCCCCTCCCTCCGTGTCAACCTCTCCATCACCAGTCCTGTTATCTCATTATTCTCCCCATCTACTGTTCCTATAAGTGCCATATTCAAGTTCCCACGACCACTGGCCCTGATGTTCTCTGCAGTCCTGCCCACACCAACTTACCTGAGGGTCCAATCCACCTCCAGCCTGAAATGCTCCACCATGATTGCCACAGAGAGTTGCCAACCTCCCATTGCAGCTACTTGATCAATATCGAGAGTGTGGTGCTGGACAAACTCAGCAGGCCAAGCAGCATTCGAGGAACAGGAGAATCAATGTTTTGGGCACATTCCTGATAAAGGGCCTATGCCCAAAATGTCGATTCTCCTGCTGCTCGGATGCTGTCTGACCTGCTGTGCTTTCCCAGCACCACACACGCGACTCTGATCTGCAGTCTTCACATTCCCCTCGCTATTTGATCAATTCCCACCCTCGCCTATTCTGTCTGTCACTGTCCTCTCCCATCCCTGCCCATTGACCGAACTGCTGTCACAGCCTTCACTGTCTCACTCCCTGCCTGCTCAGAAAAAGTAGTCCATCAATCAGACTGGGCCTGCAGTCAAGGAGTGGAAACATGGTGGGGGGGTCTGGGGCTGAACAGAGTCTTCACTGATGCACTGCGGAGCAGTGTGGTAGGGAATTCTAAATTGTGGGCATGACATTATGACCAAGCCACTTCATATAGCTCAGCTAAATAGAAACTCCCCATAGCATTTTCCTAAAATTGCAGGTTCTGTTTCAGTGGTTCGTGGTGTCAAAATGTTGACTAAGACTCACTGGGTAGCTGAGGTGATGCTATTAGTTTCTGTCTTGAAATGCAATACATTGGCCCGATCACTATCTGTCTGAATCTAGGATAGCTATCAACAGTTGTGATGTTAACCTTCCAACACCACTCAGCTTAAGTTTCAAAATGTATTTATGTGGGGAGGTGCAAAGTGGCTTGCGTTTTTAAAGAGCATAACCCTCATTGTTATCGTTGATTTTATTTATAGCCTAACAATTTCGGAGAGCTTGGAGAAACTCAATGGATATGTTACAGAACTGCAAAGGATTGTGTCTCCTATGTCGGATGAAATTCGTCAGAGATTGCAAAACGACAGATTGCAGCTGGAGAAGAACATTCAGAAGGACTTGCAGGAGTTCAAAGTTAAAGTCCTTCAGTATGCCAGTGACCTCCGCAGTAGGGTCAATCTTAATGTTGAGCCATCCCAGTTGATGCTAGAACCCCTGGCCAGCAGCATACAGGAGCAGGTTATTCAGAATGCGAAAAGTCTCCACCAAAGACTGACCCCTTTAGCTGAGGAGATCGAGGCAAAAATTCAGTCCAATATGAAGGAATTTAAAATGAATATTGCACCATTTTCTGAAACCGTTCGTGAGAGACTGGATGCTCATCCTTTTACCAGCAAACTGAGTGAAAACTTTGATCAAAAGCTGGAAGAGATGAGACAGACATTCACTCTTCTGGTTGAGAACTTCCGAAAACATCTCAGCCCATATGCTAAAGACCTTAAAAGCAAATTGACCTCTCTGTGGGACAGACTCCACCAAAACATTAATGAAGGAAACTAAGAGAAACCAAATAACCCATTTTGTGCTGAGTAGTGGCCTGTCCTTTGTTTCAGTATTAACTCCTTAAAGTTCCAATGTTTACTTTAAAACCCTAAAGTTTACTTTAAACTTCAGGGTTTTATTTATTCTGTAGCCAAAATGCTACCTTAACAAACATATGACACTGCCTTTGCAAGAAGAATTGTTCCCATTCCTGGGGAAATTTGTCACAAATGATGTTTTTGTCAGGCAAACTGATGTGAAGATCGAAGTGCACACAATGACCTTCCCGAAGAAGGTGAGCATCAGTGGGTTGCCAGGCTGTGTTGCTCTCTGTGAGCATTACAAATTAATCTTCTGCTATATTAATCTGATTTACCACAGGAAACAAATTTGAGGGGATGTTTTTAATAATAGCTTTAAAGGGTGTTTTGTCTTGATGTAGTAATGTTCTTGTGCATTGCAGAGTAATAAAACCAGTTCTGAAACAGCAGTGCTTTCTCCACTCCTGTGGAAAATTAAGCCAGAGGGAATTCTGTTGAATGAGATGGATAAGAAGTAGGAGCAGGAGTAGGCAATTCACCCCCCTCAACCTGCTCCGACAATAGACCTGATCACGGCTGATCTCATCTTGGCATCAACTCAACTCTCCTGCCCGATACACTTTAACCTGTTACTAATTTTAAAATCTATCCTCTTCTTAAATTTATTCAGAGTTGTGGCAACAATCACACTCTGAGGTAGTGAATTCCACAGACACTCAACCCTGTGAGAAAAGTAATTTCTCCTCATCTCTATTTTAAATGTCCCACCCCTTTAGCTCTTCATTCTAGATGTCACCACAAGGGGGAGCATTCTTTTCAATCTACATTGTCAATACCCTCTCATACCTTAAACATCTCAATTCAATCTCCTCTCATTCTTCTAAACTCTGGCGAGTGTGGGCCTAAAGTGCTCAATCTCTCTTCATAAGACAACCTTTTATCTCTGGACTTAATCTTGTGAACCTCCTCTGAACTGTCTCTAATACAACTACATTCTTCCTCAAGTAAGGGGACCAAAACCGTACAGTGCTGCAGATGCAGTCTCACCAATTTACCTCAGTTCTTTTTCATTTTACTAATATCCCTTTTTGAGATTTTTCAAAATTTCACAAAGACGAGAGTAATGAGGAAAAGGGGGATTTTTATTACCCCAGTGACAGCGTCAAATATGTTTGGATTGATTTAGAATTGTTTAGTACAGAGTAAAACTTCTATTGTGGCTTAACAAAAGATTGACCATCTCCAAAAGCAAAGCCTAACCACCCTCCCTTGACATTCAAAGCTCATTACCTTTGTCAGTGCCTAGGGGCCAACACAGAGAGAAAACTAACCAGCCCACTATATCAATACCTCCATTTAAAAAACACAGATTAGAAGCTGGGAGCTCTTTCTGAATCATCCTAAGAATTTGACCCACAGCAAATCTCTGGTTAGAAGGAAACATTGATCAATGTTATCTTTTTCTAACTTAGAGAAGATTAGTCATTCATTTTCAGTCTTAATTTATCTTTCTGCTTTAATTACAAATTTAATTTCAAATACTATAATTTCTGCATTTACTTGCATTACAAAATTGCTGCCTTTATAAGGTTTTACACAATGTGGAGGCTTTGACTCCTCAGGATAGTAATAATCAATAAATCTGTAGTGAATTTGTTACTCCTAAATTCCACTATCCTAAATGATCAGCCTCTTCCTAGAACAGGACTGAAAGAATGCTATCATGTCAGAGGTGCTAGCTTTCCGTGAGACATTAAACAGGGCGTGGGGCGGCACGGTGGCTCAGTGGTTAGCACTGCTGCCTCACAGCACCAGGGACTCTGGTTCGACTCCAGCCTTGGGCGACTGTCTGTGTGGAGTTTTTACATTCTCCCCATGTCTGTGTGGGTTTCCTCTGGGTGCTTCAGTTTCCTCATACAATCCAAAGATGTGCAGGTCAGGTGAATTGGCCATTCTAAATTAGGTGCATTCGTCAGAGGGAGATAGGTCTGGGTGGGTTGCCGTTCAAAGGGTTGGTGTGGACTGGTTGGGCCAAAGGGCCTGTTTCCACACTGTAGGGGTGTGTACTTTCCAGAGGGACTATCATGACCCTGATGGGCAGAGTGCACTGACTATCTGACTTCACTATTCTAAAGGTTTTCACAGGTGAAATGTGACGAGTTTCAGCTCTAGAATGGTCAATGTCTGACTCTGATCACCATCTAAAATAAAAGAAACTCCCATTATGTTTCATGAATGAACAAGTAAGTAACAAATTATTTATTGTAATAACCACATCTAACGTGATATAACAGATTATTAATTGCTAATATACACACATAGGCTATACACTCTAAATCTGTACATGGGGCACTCAATTACAAATACGATCGACAGGATAAATGAATTTTGTAAGAATATCACCTGTGGAAAATATCAGCAAAAAGGCATAAAGGTTATGGATCAAGAATCTCTACATTGCAGAAAGAGGCCATTTGGCCCATCAAGTCTGCACCAATCCCCGAAAGACCATTGCACTCAGACCCAGTCGCTCCACCTTATCCCTACAGCCCCATGGCTAATCCTCCTGACCTACACGCTACAGGGCACTTTGGCACAGCCAATCCACCCTAACATGTACATCTGGAAGAAACTCATGCAGACACCAGGAGAATGTGCAAATTTTACACAGTCAGCCAAGCTGGGATCGAACCTGAGTCCCCAGCACTGTGAGGCAGTAGCACTAACCACTGGGCTGCCCTAAGAGTCCGAACCAGGAGGGAAAGTTATATCACGTTGTTGTTAACCATAACGATCTTCAATTCAGTTGCTGGTCAGTTGGGTTTGGGACTTGCTTGAGTTCTCAGTTTATCTGTTGATCCTTCGAGTGTTATTTATTTTGAACATATGGGAGAAGGAGAATCTCGCTTACTTAGGGCTTAGGATGTGAATTCCAATGCTGTGTTCCCCCAGTTCTGTGACAAATCTGCAATCTACAACCAACCCAAAAGTAATAGCCAAGCAATTTTATTTTCACCTATAGACAACTGGTGCCAGCAAAGTATAAGGTACTACTTCTCGCAAAAGAGACTGTAGACCCAATGAGTAAACACAACACAATTGCATTTTTGCTTTAAGTTCTAAAAATAATAAACAACTCAAACCTCCAATTTCCAATTAAAGCACAAAATATTTAGGCCTTACTGAAAGCAACAAATGCTGGAGATCACAGCAGGTCAGGCAGCATCCATGGAGAGAGAGCACACTAATGTTTCGAGTCTAGATGACTCTTCATCAGAGCCGTTACATGCCTACAGTCTTGGAGAGATGAAATACCATTTTAAAATGTGTTTCAACCCAAGATAAACAAAATATCTTGGTGGACTTGTAGAACAATGGGATGCCATTATCGATGCACTGTGCCAAATGAATTTGTGACAGAGTCTACAACTGCATTGTCTTTTCCAACATTATAAATAATTCTTATAAGGTTGAATCAACAAGCTCCATCGAAATAACATTGCATTTCAAACTTTGATTTTCCTCTATAAAAGCTAAGGAATTACGGTCAGTGTATGTTAGTGTCCCTTTCTGATTGTGAGCAACAGTGAAACACTGAATTAAATTTTGCTTGACCACTGTAGCTGTAATTGTCCTGAATGAAATAACTTATGGAAATCGGGTGAACTGTGAGGATATACTGGCAACTCACTTTAGTTTTGGTAACGGTGAACACCACACAATTCCATGTGAACTTCAAGTTATAAAACGTATAGTCCAAACCGCCGTTTCCAAATTTATATTTCAAATAAAATATATTAGTCATTACAAAAAGTAAAAAATCTCATGGCAGTATTCAAGGAAGATTTGGAGATTTACACACATTGTTGTATCTAGTGTTAATCCCTCAATTGTCACCACGTAATCCAGTTCTTACATTATTGCTGTTTTTAGGGCCTTGCTGTGAGCAAACTAGTTGCTGAATCTCTTAAATTACAACAGGAGCTACACTTCAAGAAGTGTACAAGTGAGGAGAGCACAATGAGGAGGATGCAGAGATGCTTCAGTGCGATTTGGACAAGCTGAATGAGTGGGAAATACATTACAAATGCAGTTTCATGTGGATAAATGTGAGGTTTTCTACATTGGTAGCAAAAACAGGAAGGTAGACTATTATCTGAACAGCGATAGATTGAAAGAGGGAGATACACTGAGACCTGGGTGTCCTATATACCAGTCACTGTAACTGAGCATGCACGTGCAGCAAGCAATGAAATACACAATTGGTATGTTGGCCTTCATGGTGAGACTACAGGAGCAGCGATGCCTTGCTACAATTGCATAGAGCCCTAGTTAGACCACACCTGGAGTATTGTGTACAGTCCTGGTCTGCTTCTCTAAGCAGGCTGTGAACGTAGGAGGTATATTTAGTAAGTTGCAGATGACACCAAAATTGGAGGTGTAGTGAACAGCGAAGAAGATTACTTCAAATTACAATGGGATCTTGATCAGATGGGCCAATGGGCTGAGGAGTGGCAGATGGAGTTTAGTTTAGATAAATTCAAAGTGCTGCATTTTGGAAAAGCAAATCAGAGCAGGACTTACATACTTAATGGTAATGTCCTGGGGAGTGTTGCTGAACAAAAAGATTTTGGAGAGCAGCTTCATAATTCCTTGAAAGTAAGTTGCAGGTAGATAAGATAGCGAAGAAGGTGTTTGGTATGCTTTCCTTTATTAGTCAGAGTATTGAGGTCATGTTGGGAGTTGGGAGGTCATGTTTAGGCTGTACGGGCCATTGGTTAGGCCACTTTAGAATATTGTGTGCAATTCTGGTCTCCTTCCTATCGGAAAGATGTTGTGAAACTTGAGAACCTTCAGAAAAGATTTACAAGAATGTTGCCAGGGTTGGAGGATTTGAGCTATAGGGAGATGCTGAATAGGCTTGGGCTGTTTTCTTTGGAGCGTCAGAGGTTGAGGGGTGACCAAATAGAGGGTTATAAAATCATGAGGGGCATGGATGGGGTAAATAGACAAGATCTTTTTCTGGGGCAGGGGAGTCCAGAACAAGAGGGTGTAAGGTTCAGGGTGAGAGGGGAAAGATATAAAAGGGACCTAAGGGGCAACATTTTCACGCAGAGGGTGGTGCATGTATGGAATGAACTGCCAGAGGAAGTGGAGGTTGGTACAATTACAACATTTAAAAGGCATCTGGATGGGTATATGAATAGGAAAGGTTTAGAGGGATATGGGCCATGTACTGGCATATGGGACTAGATTATGTTAGGTTATCTTGTTGGAATGGATGAGTTAGACTGAAGGGTATGTTTCCATGCTGTACCTCTCTATGACTCTGAGGCTTTTATAAGGCTGTTCTGGCTATGGAGGGAGTGCAACTAATGTTCACCAGGCTGGTTCTTGGGCACACAGAACTGATGTGTGAAGAAATACTGAATTGGTTAGGACTATATTGATTGGAGTTTAGAAGAACAAGGGGTATCTCACAGAAACCTGTAAAATTCGAAAAGGGTGAGACCAGGTAGATGCAGGAAGAATGTTCTTCACCCAGAGATTGGGGAGTCTATGGAATTCTATGCCACAGAAATTGATTGAGGCCAGAACATTGAATATTTTCAAAACTTAGTTATAGTTCTTGGGGCTGAAGTGATCACAGGGTGTGGGGTAAAGTGATCAGAAAGTGTGGGAAGAAAATGAGAAACAGAGTTGGATGATCAGCGATGATCACGTTGAATGGCAGAATAGACTTGAAGGAGACCTGAATGGTCTGTTTTCTTTGATTAGAAAGTACTTTGGTAACTGCAGTGCATTCTGGTGATATCTCAAGATTGTGAAAGGATAGATTTTCTTCACATTATCCAGTGTTAAACTTGATGTTCATCAGATTGACTACCAGTCTAACTCATCGCTCCCGAGGTATCAAACTTGTGGAATACCTTTTGGAATTTCCACATATTTTGGCAATTTCAGGAAGTTTCACTAAGGGTTTCCCTCCCCGAATCCTGGCAACTTTTCTGTAACAATTCTCACTGCTCACCTGATTAATGCATCCACTCTCTACAGTAACGCTCCTGCGCAATCTTGCAGTCAGCAAAGGCAGAAATGTTCAGCAGTGCCAGAACCTTCCACAGACAGTGTGCTTAAACCACAACTACACTATTTCAAGCAATGCTAGCTAGGAACTGCTCCTGGTGTGTTGCTGTGCAATTCCAAATGACACGGCTGAGGGTGTCAATTGGGGTCCTGCTTCACTTACAGCAGGAACCCGAAGATCCAAGTGGAAAGGAGGGGTCCCCTCTTTCCCCAAGACTGAAAGAGGAAGCAATGGCCCCAGACATGCCGATATAGTCTGAAGTGGCCGTCTAGATCCAGAGGTATGTGGAACAGTGCCATAGGAAGCTAGATGACCTTTCATGTTCTTCAGTGCTATCACTGCCTGCTGTCTGTTCCCTCATACCCATTCTAATTCTGCCACCTCAGAATCCACTTTTCACCAAGGCTCATGGTCTACCAGACCCACCTGGTCTGGCTGCATTTGTGGAGAGGGAAGCAGAGTTACTGTTTTGAATCCAGTATGACTCTTTCTCCAGCACACTGGTTGTTTCCAATTTCCAACACCTGCAGTATTTTGTTTTTACTCATGGTCTTACCACTCTCACCTGCAGCATCTTCACTCAGCAATTCTCGCCAATCATATGCCCCCTCGCCCCACCCTGGACTAGTCCTTCCTGCCCTGGGCACTTTCTACTCAATCATTCACAACATCTCACCTGCACTTGCACTGACACGAACAGTTCTCCCATCTAACTCAACCCCTCCCTTCTTAATCAATTTTTATCAGGAGTTAACAGACTATGGTAAAATTGTCAGGGCCATACAACTGACAGTCATCGTCTTACCCCAAACAAGGAGCAAATCCCTGAGCTTGTGGGAGGAGATTGCTCAGGTGGGAATGCCAAGACCTCCAGTGCCAGGTAACAATATCAGTTTTAACAGTGCTCCCCCACCCTGACTACTGTGAACCTAATCTTAAGTTGCTCAAACTTCTACCCTCATCTTAATGCCTATTGGAACGTAACATGTCCTCATTCTTAAATGTGAAAGCATCAGATATTGTGAAATCTTCAAATGGTTAATGTGCACTTTTATTATTGTTGAATAAAAATTAAGAAAGAACAAACAAACAAAAAAAAAATCTGTGCTTGATTTTGGGACTAAACAGTGGCAGTTTCCTTTGGAGCAAGTACAGTTTTACAGTCAATGAATGATGTCTCTATCCAGTTCACATCTATTGGAAACTGGCTGTCGTCAAAGTCCTATCTTGCTCATTACACCCACTCTGCGATCACCTGTCGCAGTGAAAATAATGTCCTCCTCCCCAGAAGTTTGCTGCTGCCTCTCTCAACTCTTCAGTATCCATCACTTCCCCTCTTCACCAACTTGTGTTGTACAGGATATAGTGTGCTCAGATTATGACAGACATAGTGGAAGCCATACCACCTCTCCCAAACGCACCCCCCTCCCCAACCCCCCACCCCCTTCCCCGGCTCTAGGCTGGTCCAAGCACTGGATTCTCACCTTGGAAATGCCTCTGTGTGCTCCATGGTGGCCTTCGTAGAAGAATGGGCTATTTTTATCTTCTCTTGGCCTCAGTCAAAGGGTTGAATACAATGTTTGGAGACAGTAGCCGTTGTCTCTCAGTAGCCACTCTTGAGAAGTATCTGGCCCTTGGACTGAAGCAGGAGCCTGAGAGTTATCAATAATATAGGCAACTTCCAGGGTTGCTAACCTCATCATGGCTCAAACAACAACAAAATAGAAAATACAAAGAATATTTCAACTCCAAATATTTGCACACTATATGAAAAAAATGTAGCTCAGCCCAAAATGGTTATTGACTTCTGCCTTCAACATATTGCCCTTGAATTATACAGGAATTAAAGAGAAGTTTAAAGAGAAAAACATTTTACTACTAGCATCAATAGCTGGTGCAGAATTCTAGGATGTGGTCCCAATGTTCACAGATGACTGAGACGTTGATTGATAAAGATCTCAACTGCATTATGACATGGGCCTCTCAGCACCATGTGTATAAACTCTTTTTTCCTACATCTGAGAGGGGTTGGCTGTGTTGACAAAGTCTATTGGGCAGGCTGCAGCATTGACCTCATCATGGGGAAATGAGATGATGTGATATGGCAGAAAATTAGTTAGTACCATATTGATACGTTTGTGGGTTAAGGATTGGGAGATGCCATACAGATCCCTAGTGCAGCCTTGGTGGCACCATCTGGTCTGTCTCTGGTACCTGGAAGAATAGGAGCCTGCGGATAAATGAAGTGCGATTAGGTAAAATGAGATGCTGATGTATACAAATTCTCATCTCATTGATGAAAACCTAAAGAGAAAATCAGACTTTATTTTTTTCTCAACATCAAGAATCTAATTTTTTCATTCGTATAGAGTCATAGAGACGTACAGCATGGAAACAGATCCTTTGGTCCAACCCGTCCATGTCGACCACATATCCCAACCCAATCTAGTCCCACCTGCCAGCACCTGGCTAATATCCCTCCAAACCCTTCCAATTCATATACCCATCCAAGTACCTCTTAAATGTTTCAATTTTCTCCAAATTTTCATGTCATTGTCCAACTTGTTCAGATGCTGGGAAAGTCCCGCCTCTTTCCTCCCTCATTCATTGCCTTCTGTTGCAGTTCTGTTTGGTGTCATCTAACCACTGTTCCTGTTAATTACAATTGTAGTTATACTGTACCCCATCCCTACATTTGCTGTCCCCAGGTTTCTCAGTAATGAATAGCCATTTAGAGTACGTAGACCATAACTTTCTCAAATTTCTCAAAGTTTGTTAACTTTGCATTTAAGGTCATCTGAATCCAATTGTCATAACTCAATTTGTACTTACCAAAGCCGTTCCTGCAAACAACTACAATATCAAGAATTTAATAAATGATCTACAGGGTAATTATTCATCAACTTTAGTTATAGATGCTGGTAGTAAAACGTTTTTCTCTTTAAACTTCTCTTTAATTCCTTGTATAATTCAAGGGCAGTATGTTGAAGGCTGAAGTCAATATCCATTTTAGGCTGAGCTACATTTTTTGATATAGTTTGAAAATATATGGAGTTGATATATTCTTTATATTTTCTATTTTGTTGTTTGTGCCATGATGAGGTTAGCAAAGTTAGAAAGAAATAATCTGCATTAAATTTTCCACTTTTCATGACTTGTGACATCTCAAGGGGAGTACTTGTTTTGAATTAGTGCTGTATTGCAAAGAAACTGTGGCCTATTTGTGAATACTAAACTCACAGAATAGCAATGTAATAAGTGTTAGATCATTATTTTTACTGATGTTGGTTCAGGGGCAAAGTTCAGCAAATTAGTCAGGTTTAAAACTTTTCACAATGACACTCAGCATGAGCCAAAACTATTCCTCTCGGTACCTTTTTAATTTTCTTCCTTTTAGTTCAATCATAAGATGACGACATCACTGGTTAGATAAGTATTTATTGCCCACCCCTAATTGCCCAGCAGGCAGTTAAGTGCCAATCACATGACTGTGGGTCCGGAGTCCTGTCAGGTAAGGATGGCAGTTCCCTTCCCTAAAGGATATTAGTGAACCAAATGGGTTTTCCCGACAATCAACAATGGTTCCATAGCCATCATTATTTCAGGTATTTATTAAGTTCAAATTCCACCATCTGCTATGGCAGGATTTGAATCTCAGAACATGGCCTGAGTCTCTGGATTAATAGTCTCGTGATAATACCACTAGACATTATCTCTCCTGAATCCCGGTAAGGTTTGGGGTTAATCTTCCAAAATCTCTTTGTAATGAAGTTACAAATAAAATTTATTGACTTATCTGACTCTTAACATTCAATTTACCTGTAAAAACTTTTGTTCTCTTTTGACTTGTCAATGCCATTTCGGTGAATGTTGCTCTCTTGTTCTTGCTAAGCACCAGTTATATTGAAGACATAACCTTCCTCCTCCCTCAATTGTCACTATTGAAACAATAATTTTTATTTGTTATAAATACTTCAATGTATCTTGCCCCTTCACTCTTCTCAAAATCATGAAGCTTACAAAAAGGAAGATTCAGCATGATCCAGTCAACGCTGTACCTGTTGTGTCTTTTAGTCACTTTGCAACATTGAGCAATGGACTTCAGTAGTTTTGACAAGACCCTCCTTTAGAAAAATGTTTTAACACATCCAGATGCAAATCAAACATCTGTTCATTGTCCTTGATATCTGTATCAGATAAATTTCTGATTTTCACTAATTTCACTTTTCTCACATCTCAAACTTATGAACCAGTTCTGGGAGAATCCCTGTAAGGAAAAACAAACTATCTAAACTCATTGTTCATTGTGGAAGCAGAGTACGATGAAGTGGCTTCATCTTAGGATGTCAACATCCTCTCCCATTCTTTCTCAATTCCTAAAAAATAAAATTGATGGAGTGAGGAAGTGAAGAGAGAAGACAATTATTAACAACTACTGGATTGACACATGGGGCTGTAAGCTTCCAGCATAATTAACCTTCTCAGTCGAAGATCATGTAAACATGGTTAAAATTATTTGAGCATTCATTGAGTGATATCTTTCTTGTTGAATTTAGAGTTAACGGTATTTTTCAAAATATTTGTTCATAGACCACAAGGTTTGGAGCAAAAGTGGGCCATTCAGCCCATTGAGCTTGCTGTGCGATTCAATGAGATCATCGCTGACCTGCTAATCCTCAACTCCTCTTTCCTGCCCTTTCCCTATCATTGCTGATTTTCCTATTGATAAGAAAGGCTTCATTTATCACCTCCTAATGCTCAGTCTTCAGTTGCTACCTACCTTGACACTGTCCTATCCCCCCTAGTCCAGGAACTCCCCACATATGTTCGAGACATCACCCACGCCCTCCACCTCCTCCAAGACTTCCGTTTCCCTGGCCCCCAACGCCTCATCTTCACCATGGATATCCAATCCCTCTACACCTCCATCCGCCATGACCAGGGCCTCCAAGCCCTCCATTTTTACCTCTCCAGACATCCCCAACAGTACCCTTCCAACGACACTCTCATTCGTTTGGCCGAACTGGTCCTCACCCTTAACAATTTCTCCTTTGAATCCTCCCACTTCCTCCAGACCAAAGGGGTAGCCATGGGCACACGTATGGGCCCCATCTATGCCTGTCTCTTTGTTGGCTATGTAGAACAGTTGATCTTCTGTAATTACACCGGCACCACTCCCCACCTCTTCCTCCGCGACATTGATGACTGCATTGGCGCCACCTCGTGCTCCCGCGAGGAGGTTGAGCAATTCATCAACTTCACCAACACATTCCACCCTGACCTTAAATTTACCTGGACCATCTCTGACACCTCCCTCCCCATCTCCATTAATGACGACCGACTTGACACTGACATTTTTTACAAACCCACCAACTCCCACAGCTACCTGGATTACACCTCTTCCCACCCTACCTCTTGCAAAAATGCCATCCTGTATTCCCAATTCCTCTGCCTCCGCCGTATCTGCTCCCAGGAGGACCAGTTCCACCACAGAACACACCAGATGGCCTCCTTCTTTAGAGACCGCAATTTCCCTTCCCACGTGGTTAAAGATGCCCTCCAACGCATCTCGTCCACATCCCGCACCTCTGCCCTTAGACCCCACCCCTCCAACCGTAACAAGGACAGAACGCCCCTGGTGCTCACCTTCCACCCTACCAACCTTCGCATAAATCAAATCATCTGCCGACATTTCCGACACCTCCAAAAAGACCCCACCACCAGGGATATATTTCCCTTCCCATCCCTTTCTGCCTTCCACAAAGACCGTTCCCTCCATGACTACCTGGTCAGGTCCACGACCCCCTACAATCCACCCTCCAATCCTGGCACTTTCCCCTGCCACCGCAGGAACTGTAAAACCTGTGCCCACACCTCCTCCCTCTCCTCTATCCAAAGCCCTAAAGGAGCCTTCCACATCCATCAAAGTTTTACCTGCAAATCCACTAATATCATTTATTGTATCCGTTGTTCCCGATGTGGTCTCCTCTACATTGGGGAGACTGGGCGCCTCCTAGCAGAGCGCTTTAGGGAACAACTCCGGGACACCCACACCAATCAACCACACCGCCCCATGGCCCAACATTTCAACTCCCCCTCCCACTCTGTTGAGGACATGGAGGTCCTGGGCCTCCTTCACCTCTGCTCCCTCACCACCAGATGCCTGGAGGAAGAACGCCTCATCTTCCGCCTCGGAACACTTCAACCCCAGGGCATCAATGTGGACTTCAACAGTTTCCTCATTTTCCCTTCCCCCACCTCACCTTAGTTATAAACTTCCAGCTCAGCACTGTCCCCATGACTTGTTCAGACTTGTTCTACCTGCCTATCTCCTTTTCCACCTATCCACTCCACCCTCTCCTCCTTGATCTATCACCTTCATCCCCTCCCCCACTCACCCATTGTACTCTATGCTACTCTCTCCCCACCCCCACCCTCCTCTAGCTTATCTCTCCACGCTTCAGGCTCACTGCCTTTATTCCTGATGAAGGGCTTTTGCCCGAAACGTCGATTTCACTGCACCTTGGATGCTGCCTGAACTGCTGTGCTCTTCCAGCACCACTAATCCAGATCTGTTTGAAGCCAATTCCATTTAGCATTCTGAGATGCCATTAAATTTGTAATCTTTCTCTTGTGAAATTTCTAGATTCATACAGTTCCAGAGATTTCCACCTTCCGAAATCTGCTGCTCCCAACTGTAGCATAGTAATTGTCAAGTTTGTGTGAAATTCATAAGTAGGAATTAAAGAGCAGGCCAAAAGCCAGGAATGCAACAAAAAAATGTGCAGGTTGTTTACTGCAATAGATAAATAGGTGAATGCTGTCTGCCAAAATAAATACAGTTCACTAACTCAATCTCACAAACAACAGATTGGGCAAAACAGACAAGGTCCATTGGACTGTGAGCTCATTGGCAGGGCTGCATGGTGGTTGAACGTGGCCTAGAAATCACAAACTCCAGTGTCAATTTCATCTTCAATTTTTGCAATTTCAGAATGAATTTGGCAACTTGTAAAATTCCTGCCACAGCCTGTTATTTTTGTCTTTTAATGTCTTCTTATCTGTGACATATAGAGTTTCAACTTATGGTTCAAACAGAAGTAAATGTTGAAAGGAAATCATTCTGACAATACTGTTGTCTTTTGGCTCATTCAATCTGGAATTATACGCAGCAGATTGTCACTGGTGCTATAGTTTAACGTGAAGAATTATGATGCACACAAATGTTTGAAGTGAATAATTTGGCTGCTACCTGCCACCTGGGTCGAATCAATGATTTTGAAGTTAAAAATCTCGGGGGATATCAATCGGCCCCAGGGTATGTTAAGCACACCTTATGAGGTTTCCTTTCAAGTGACCCTCTGCTTCTCTATAGTTCATGTGAAAGAGTTTAGCAGTGAGAAAGTCCCCTGAATTTGGTAACTGTTTGCTGGAGAAAAAAGCTTAACAAAAAATCAAAGGTATACTTTACTGGGTGGGAAATTCCATTTCTTTAAAGAACATTCACTATAATTTCTGTGTTTTTTTAAAAACATAATCCACACAGATCCCAAACAGCTTTATTGTTCTCTACTTCAGAGGTGGTTATATCAATTGCAACCAAAAAGTCCCTTTTCCAGTACTCAGCGTGAGTGTTTCCAGTACGACTTGAAAGACTTATTCCAAAGCACGCAACAGATATAAAACTGACTCGAAGCCAGCCAATCCATGAAGGGTCAGATCAGGTTAACAGTAACAAAATAGAAAACCAGGTCAAAGGTGACAGAGGTGGGCAGTGCTGGCAGAGTCCTCTTGAAGATGGCAAGCAGCAGCAGAGTATGGTACAAACAAATTGATGTTGCAACAAAGCAAGCCAGAGTCATACTCCACTCTCCACTTGCTGCTGCTGACGCTTTTCCAACAAGAACACTGTGGAATAAGAAGTTGCCTAAACAAGGTTTCACACGCCTTTCCTCCGGATTTTCAGTTACTGCTGAGAGGCTGCCAAAGCCTGCATTGCTGCCTTGACTCTGCTGCATCAATTCCATCGGACCCAACCTGGCATTCCTGCTGTTTGTCCATCCCTGAGTGAAGCCCCCATCATCTGACTGGGCTGTGCCAATGTCAGCCCAGGTCTCACCATTGTCTGCACGAGTCTCATTAAGGGCAAAGTTGGGTAATAGCAAACCGGAATCTTTCAGAACGTCTGGCCCAGCTTCTGGATCGGTATCTGCGATGTTAACCAAGCACTGCCAGGAGTTAGTCAGAGCTGGAAATATTGGTTCATTTCCCTCTTGGGCAATGTCGACTTGAATGTGCAAGGGACCCTTTTTCATTATTTAATTTCTGTTGTATCCTTCACAGTCAGTGCTTATTTAATAAAACTCCTTCAACAGACTCTGATAATGATGGAAAGTCACACGTTTGCCATGCTCTGCATAGTGCCCTGGCCATTCCTTTTCCTTCTGATATACCCCTGTGGAGGAGAGAAACAATCACATGAAGATGTTTGGGACATAATAGTTAGCTGATGACCTGGTGAGGTTTTAAATGATTACGTATCACATGTAGGCCATGTAGGAATTGCATGAGACACTTGGGGAAGACCTGAATTCAGAGCTAGGGCCAGGGAATTTGCAAGAGCTGGGGGAGTGGCAGAGTGAGCTGAACTGATGCCATCAATTCTGGGTATAAAAAAAAATCCATTGTTGGGGTATAATTGAAGGCAGGAAGCATAAAGGAGTGAAGCGAGAGGGGAGCCTAGAAACCAGGATGTATTTTTGCTTCCCAGAATAATTCTGCAGTAAGAGCAAAATAACTAGTGCTGATAAACCAGTTGTGAACCAGATACACACAGCCCTGTTCCCTGAAACTTGATGAGGTGGAGATGGAGGCTATAACAGGGGAACAAAGAGGCTACAGCGAAGTGTTTACCAAGAAGCAAGAGGTACCACAGGTGGAAGTGGAGTGGCTGAGCTCCACATACATCGCAAATGGAACCTGAAGCTAATCTGTAAGATTTACAACGTATTGATCATTCAGTGTGTCGTTCATCTTCCTGTCTGAGACGTGGTGTGCACTATCAATTTTGCTCCTTAACATCAGAAACCATTATAGCTGATGTTTTTATTTGTGTCTCTCAAAAACATTCGTGACACACAGCCTGTTGCTACTAATGAAATGCTAACTAATTCTAATTATGATTTAACCATAATGTCATACTT
Organism: Chiloscyllium punctatum; assembly: GCF_047496795.1. Lineage (NCBI taxonomy): Eukaryota > Metazoa > Chordata > Chondrichthyes > Orectolobiformes > Hemiscylliidae > Chiloscyllium > Chiloscyllium punctatum. The sequence goes on from NC_092761.1 coordinate 82,456,625, forward strand.
TTCAGTAATCCATAAGCCAGAAGTGTAAATGCAATGAAATGTGCTCTAACATCAACCTGATGATGAATGAACTGTTTTGAAAGATCTAGTTTTGCATGTATTCCCTGAGAATAAAACGAAATTGGTAGTAACGCAGGGATCCAAACTGAAAGTCAATATCCCATCTGGCAGGATAAAATAAAATGCCCCTGTATTGTTCATTTTATCTGCTTCCACACAAAAAGTTTATCAAAGAGAAAACAAATTTCAATGATATTGTGAATAACCAGAGACTGGGACAAACTGCATTTTTTTTTAAGAAAGAGATTGCACAGAATCAATGGGTTGAATGGCTTCATTTTGTGCTTTACTATTCCATCTTTTTCAGACGTGACCAGATGTCTTGTGGTGATAAAATATGACTTCAATTCATCCATTCGTCCCGATTATAGACCACGTCTATTGAAACATTTTTTAGAAACATTTACTCCAACTATGGATTTACGTCTGTCTCTCTCACAGTGTGAAATTGCTGTTGTTTGAGTTACTGGACTATATTTGTTTTGGCAGTAAGCATTCACCCAGAGGTTTTTTATTTTATTTATTGCACGATACATTTCCATGATATTTTTCCTTGTGCATTTCTCAGTTTTGGCCCAGTCCTTTGTTTCACTAAACATTTCGGAGGCCAGCTTGGCAATTTTTGCAGCAATTTTACAATCAGATGCAGATTTAATTGACCTCGGGTGGCAGTGCATTTATCGATCAATTAAGTTAGGCAGACATCAACTTCTAACCATGTTCTGTTAATATTTATGAGATGCAAAATGCTGAGTGGTCAGAATTTTTGGTCCTTGATCCTCCATTTCCACATGAATGAAAAACAAGTAATTCAAATTAGCTAATGGTTCCTTTCCTTATCAGCTGGAAGAGATAACATGAAGTTAATAAATCTCAGAAATCTGAGGATGAGAAAGCAGATGTACAGTGCACAAGCAGGAAGACTAATTTGAGCAGGTAAGGAATGCTTTCTCATTGTTTCCTGAGGTCTAAACTGTAGCACATGGAAACAGGTAAAATTACAAGAAAATGTATTTCAGTAATGCTTCAGTCAATGAAAAGACCTTTTTTGATATTCAGTTTTGTTCAGCTCGCCAAACAGCTCTTTGGCTAACTTTCCAAATATTCTCTGGAATAATGTCTAATGGTATAATGTGGTTGAGTTGGTTCGTCCAAGTGTAATGTGCCTTCCTGCACAAGGGAGGGAAGAAACTGTCTAGATTTCCCACTCCTGCACATAACCTTCAAAAACAAACTATTCTGATGTTGAGGCTGATCTCTGTTAAGGGGCCATCTCTGAAGCCTGAGAGAGAATGAGATTTTCTTTTATAGAGTCATAGAGATGTACAGCCTGGAAACAGACCCTTCGGTCCAACCTGTCCATGCCGACCAGATATCCCAACCCAATCTAGTCCCACCTGCCAGCACCCAGCCCATATCCCTCCAAACTCTTCCTATTCATATACCCATCCAAATGCCTCTTAAATGTTGCAATTTAGGCCTCCACCACATCCTGAAGTCAAAGCAGACATTGTCCTACCTTCACATTAATTACATCTTACATTGTATTGTGTGGCACTAAGAAACAAACTTTGAACAAATCTCACAATTCAAGCCTGGGTATCCATGTGGCATTATGGGCCATCAGCAGCAGAAATGTACTCCAACACATTGTGCAACCGCGTGGTTTAGCATTTTTCCCACTCAAATGTTATCATCAAGCTAGGGGTTCAACACTGATTTGAATGAAGAGTGCAGTACGGCATGCTAGGAGTAGTGCCAGCTATATCTGAAAATGGTGTTACCTGGTGACGATCCAAAACTGGATGACTTTCATGCCAAACAGCATAAATACTATGTGATAGAGCTAAATGACTCAGCACAAAAAATAAACTAAAGCATTCAAAACTATATCTAGCCTGAAGTATCCCCTGGATGATTCTCTTGGCCTCCTTCACAATAAATGTTTGATCATTTCATTCATCTTTTCCTTATTAACTCCCCATTATCAGTGTCTAGAGGACTCAAACTTCACTTGTCCTTTTTAATTCCTGTAGAAACTTCTATCATGTTTATGTTTCAAGCCCTTCTCCATCGATGGACAGAGGTGGGTGGTGATAGCTCTTATGAGGCTTCCTGACCAAGGTTTGATTCCATGTGATTTCATGGGGTTCAGAATTGATTTTGAGGATTCTCAGCACAACGTAGCCTTGACTATCTTTATCACTGTGCCTCCATCCCTGGTGGGTCTGACCTGCAGGTAGGACAGTGCACACTCCTAGGTGGTGATGAATGAGATAGAGTCATAGAGATGTACAGCATGGAAACAGACCCTTCCATCCAACCTGTCCATAGTGACCAGATATCCCAACCCAATCTAGTCCCACCTGCCAGCACCCGGCCCATATCCCTCCAAACCCTTCCTATTCATATACCCATCCAAATGCCTCTTAAATGTTGCAATTGTACCAGCCTCCACCACATCCTCTGGCAGCTCATTCCATACACGTACCAGCCTCTGCATGAAAAAGTTGCCCCATAAGTCTCTTTTATATCTTTCTCCTCTCACCCTAAACCTATGCCCTCTAGTTCTGGACTCCCTGACCCCAGGGAAAAGACTTTGTCCATTTATCCTATCCATGTCCCTCATAATTTTGTAAACCTCTATCCCCTCAGCCTCCAACGCTCCAGGGAAAACAGCCCCAGCCTGTTCAGCCTCTCCCTATAGCTCAAATCCTCCAACCCTGGCAACATCCTTGTAAATCTTTTCTGAACCCTTTCAAGTTTCACAACATCTTTCTGATAGGAAGGAGACCAGAATTGCACGCAATATTCCAACAGTGGCCTAATCAATGTCCTGTACAGCCGCAACATGACCTCCCAACTCCTGTACTCAATACTCTGATCAATAAAGGAAATGATTGATGAGGGCAGAGCAGTAGATGTGATCTATATTAGCTAAAATAAATGTAATGAAGAAATTGCCATTTCTGACCCTAAACCTAAACCTGACACAACATGATGCCTAATTTTCAGATTCATAGAACCATAAAATCCCTACAGTGTGGAAACAGGCCCTTCAGCCCACCAAGTCCACACCAACCCTCCGAAGAGTAACCCACCTAGACTATTCCCCTACCCAATCATCCTATATTTACTCCTGACTAATGCACCTAACCTACACATCCCTGAACACTATAGATTATTTAGCATGGCCAATTCACAAACCTGCACATCTTTTGAATTGTGGGAGGAAACTAGAACACCCGGAGGAAATCCACACAGACATGGGGAGGATGTGCAAACTCCACACAGACAGTCGCCTGAGGCTGGAATCGAACCTGGGTCCCTGGTACTATGAGACAGATGTATGGATAGAAACAACATTTTAGAAGCATGTTGTGAGTAGAATGGCAATTATTTTACTCATTTGATTCCTTGTAGGTAGCTATAGGATTAGTTTGTGATAACTGACCACATACTCCAACTTGATTCATTGTATCATACATTTGATCATCTTCAGCAAGAACTGTCTGCATTTCATTCAATGCAAACAAACTATTTGTAGATGTAGGAGATCAGAGCTGAAAATGTGTTGCTGGAAAGGCGCAGCAGGTCAGGTAGCATCCAAGGAGCAGGAGAATCGACGTTTTGGGCATGAGCCCTTCTTCAGGAATGAGGAAGGTGTACCAAGCGGGTGAAGATAAAGGGTAGGGAGGAGGGACTTGGGGGAGGGGCGTTGGGAATGCGATAGGTGGAAGGAGGTCAAGGGGAGGGTGATAGGCCGGAGTGGGGGTGGGGGTGGGGGTGGAGAGGTCAGGAAGAAGATTGCAGGTTAGGAAGGTGGTGCTGAGTTCAAGGGTTGGGACTGAGACAAGGTGAGGGGAGGCAAATGAGGAAACTGGAGAAATCTGAGTTCATCCCTTGTGGTTGGAGGGTTCCTAGGCGGAAGATGAGGCTCTCTTCCTCCAGCCGTCGTGTTGCTATGGTCTGGTGGGATTGAGGAGTCCAAGGACCTGCATGTCCTCGGTGGAATGGGAGGGGGAGTTGAAGTGTTGAGCCACAGGGTGGTTGGGTTGGTTGGTCCGGGTGTCCCAGAGGTGTTCTCTGAAACGTTCCGCAAGTAGGCGGCCTGTCTCCCCAATATAGAGGAGGCCACATCGGGTGCAGTGGATGCAGTAAATGATGTGTGTGGAGGTGCAGGTGAATTTGTGGCAGATATGGAAGGATCCCTTTGTGCCTTGGAGTGAAGTGAGGGGGGAGGTGTGGGCGCAAGTTTTGTATTTCTTGCAGTTGCAGGGGAAGGTGCCGGGAATGGAGGTTGGGTTGGTGGGGCGTGTGCACCTGACGAGGGAGTTACGGAAGGAGTGGTCTTTTCGCAACACTGATAGGGGAGGGGAGGGAAATATATTCCTGGTGGAGGGGTCCGTTTGGAGGTGGCAGAAATGACGACGGATGATACGATCTGTCTGGAGGTTGGTGGGGTGGTAGGTGAGGGCCAGTGGGGTTCTGTCCTGGTGGCGATTGGAGGGGCGGGGCTCAAGGGCGGAGGAGCGGGAAGTGGAGGAGATGTGGTGGAGGGCATCGTTGATCACGTCTGGGGGGAAATTGCGGTCTTTGAAGAAAGAGGCCATCTGGGTTGTTCGGTATTGGAACTGGTCCTCCTGGGAGCAGATGCGGCGGAGACGAAGGAATTGGGAATATGGAATGGCGTTTTTACAGGGGGCAGGGTGGGAGGAGGTGTAGTCTGGGTAGCTGTGGGAGTCGGTCAGTTTATAGTAAATGTCCATGTTGATTTGGTCAACCGAGATAGAAATGGAGAGGTCTAGGAAGGGGAGGGAGGAGTCTGAGACGATCCAGGTGAATTTGAGGTTGGGGTGGAAGGTGTTAGTAAAGTTGATGAACTGTTCAACCTCCTCGTGGGAGCACGAGGCAGCGATGATACAGTCATCGATGTAGTGGAGGTAAAGGTGGAGGTGGTGCCAGTGTAGCTGCGGAAGATGGACTGTTCCACATATCCTACGAAGAGGCAGGCATAGCTAGGGCCCATGCGGGTGCCCATGGCTACTCCTTTGGTTTGGAGGAAGTGGGAGGATTGGAAAGAGAAGTTGTTCAGCGTGAGGATCAGTTCAGTCAGTCGAAGGAGGGTGTCAGTGGAAGGGTACTGGTTGGTACGGCGGGAAAGGAAGAAGCTGAGGGCTTTGAGTCCTTCGTGATGGGGGATGGAAGTGTACAGGGACTGGATGTCCATGGTGAAGATAAGGCATTGGGGACCGGGGAAGCGAAAACCATGGAGGAGGGCGTGGGTCGTGTCCCAAACATAGGTGGGGAGTTCTTGGACTAAGGGGGACAGGACCGTGTCGAGGTATGCAGAGATGAGTTCGGTGGGGCAGGAGCAGGTTGAGATAATGGGTCGGCCGGGGCATCAGGTTTGTGGATTTTGGGCAGGAGGTAGAAACGGGTGGTGCGGGGTTGTGGGACTATGAGGTTGGAGGTGGTGGATGGGAGATCCCCTGAGGTGATGAGGTTATGGATGGTCTGGGAGATGATGGTTTGGTGGTGGGAGGTGGGGTCATGGTCAAGGGGGCAGTCAGAGGAGGTGTCCGCGAGCTGTGGCGACGGCAGAAACGGTGTTGTTCCCGATAGCCATGCACCCCGCGGAGGCTGCGAATCTGTCAGCGATGGTCTTCCTGGCGATCATGGAGCAGTTGTCTGGGTGGCGATCGCGGAGGCGGCAAGGTTAGTGGGGGCAGAAGTGACATCATGGTTCGCGATGGCGGTGGTTGCCGTGGGCGCAACAGCGGCCGCGTGGTTAATGGCGCCGGAGTGATTTCGGAGGCCGATGGAAGATTCTGGAACAGTTGAGGAACCCAGAGTGTGGGGGTAAGTACATGAAAGTTTTTGGTACTTACTGTCTTTAATACATTTTCAGCTCTGATCTCCAGCACCTGCAGTCCTCACTTTCTCCTATTTGTAGGAGACAAATCCTATTTAAGGGTCAGTTTCCACTATTTCCTGCAAAGCAACTCTTGTTTCAAAGTAGTACTGACAGTATAGCATAATTCTGAAGTAAAATTTGGTTCAAGTCCAGAGGGAATTGACATGAGAGTCCCTGGAGGAAGCCCTGTCATGATGCCAGGTGACATTTGTGTCTTCTTGGGCAGTAATTCTGGTATGGTGCCAACTTTAATGTTAAACATCTCACTTTATGTTTTGACTCACCCATTTACATTGTGAGTAACTGAACAGCTGGGATTCTGCCACTGAACGTCCTCTGTATCTGAGAAAGATTACTGTGACAGCCATACATATTATACAGTAAATATGCAGTTCCAAACTGCTACCAGCAGCATAAATTCACTTTAATGCTTATTAAATATGCATTACCAAGAAAAGGAACACAAGTTATGTGTTGACTGAACAATTGGAGCAGAAAAGCTGTTTCTCCCAAGATTGTAGTTTATTGTAAAACTTGGAGAAATAACTCTGTCCTATTTTATTGCTAACATTATCAATTTTCTGCAGCTTTCCAAGTTAGTGCCAACTACTTTTAAGTTACATGCAGTTGTGTGTCCATCAGTACTGGTTTTCACATAAGACTTGACATATTATTTTCTGTTGAATTTAAACCTGGAGATAAATGGTCACAGTGCTAATTCTCAAAATCAAATGCTGAATGCTTTTTTAACCAGATACTGAAGGCAATGTATGTCTGTTTCTATGTCTCTTGTTGTTGGAATTACTGGCCATTTATTGGTGTCAGACTTGAAAAATCAGTTAATAGTTAAATACTTCAATTTTTAATGTTGATAATTTAGAAAATGCACATGTTTAATGGAGTAAATTTAAAAATATTTTTAAAAGCGTATGTATTCTTTTTACAATAATTCTTGTGTTTTCTCTATGACTTGTACAATAGAAAAGTAATTTCAATAAAAATACCTATTGTTCAGGGTGTTCTCAATCACCGTGACTACAGCCCAGCTAAATGATCAGGAAGTCGAGCTACCTGCAATTTGAGAAGGTTTGAGCTGGTCAAACTAAATCTTTACTCCTGAACTGGGAGCAGAGTGGAAGTTTCAGGAGCTGCAAAGAAGTTTGGAACAAAATAAGACCAGCAAGCTTTTAAAAATACCAAGTGTAATCACCTCAATAAGTGATGACAGGCCAGTGTCAATATCAAGCATCTAGGTCAGTATGGGACCATTACCTGAAGAAAATATTCTTTTATCTTCCCCAATTATATGCATTCAGTTCTAAACACTCTCTGCTGCATCACTGAAAATATTTCCACTTCCTACCTGTGCCTTAATAAGTCACAGCAATATATGAAGCTGGCAGGTTTCCAGTTTGTAGGTTCCATTGTCTGCGCAGTATGGAGAGATTGTGGAAATTGCAGTATACAGAGTGAAATATATCGCAGCATCCATGTCCTGTATCAATGAATGACAGAAGGCAAGCTTGATTCTTCTACTGGATTAGTGGTACTGTCAGGATATCAAACATTACTCCACATTTATCACTCTTGGGCAACGTTCAACAAACCCACCTCAGCATGGAATGCCCCAGATGCAGTGTAAAACTCTCTCCAATCTACTCCTATGAAGGTGAATAATGTTAACATTAGGGAATGGAGCACCTTTTTGTTTTGTGGGGTGTTTTGCTCATTTTTGTCTGATTTTGCAGGTCTTCTAAATTTGTAGCAACAAAGACATCTGTTATGGTTTACATCTATAACAACCAACTATCAATGAGTAAAGACTTGCTAATTTGTAATTGTCCAGAACTGATGAATGATAGGGTTAATAAGTTCAAGCAATGATTGAAGCGAAAGGCAATTTGAAACTAAAAAGGGCAGTATGTAGAAATTGTGCAGCCACAGCCTAAATGCAATGCAGAATCAGTAACCAGGAAATGATCTTGAAAAAAGGCAGATATTTTGTTATAATAAATTGCTGTCAGACTAGGTTACTTAAACTTGTTTCACATAGAAACCTTACAACCAGCAGAGACCAAGAAAGACTTAGCCACTAGTCCAGGATGGATTTGAACTCAACTTTCACAGCTGTCAGTACATTTTCTTAGGCTCAAATGAAAGAAACGTACAAACAGGACAGATTCCAGAAAGGTATCAGAAGCTTCAATGATGACTTATGTAGGATATACATTTACTGCATTCTCTGCATCTTTTTGAACTAAAAGTCCAAGGGTCAATATTGGAAACAGACTGCAATGTTTAAAAGATTATGTGAAGGCATTGGGAATAAGGCCAAGACCATACTTGAGTCCCATACTCCAGTTCTATAAACCTGACTGTAGGAAGAAGAAAACTTTAGGGAGAGAGAAATTTTCACAGTTCTGATATACAGGGCTTGAAAAATTAGTAGGCTGAGAAGAAAGTGCTTTAGCATATATATTTTTCTAATAGTTAGGAGACTGAAACTATACATGATACTTAGAATGTGTTCTCACCAAAGGTTTATATAGTTTCTAGTTAGACAGCGTTACTCCTTTACAAAAACCCTTTGTAAGAATAGAATGGCAGGGAAAATTACAAAATGATCTGTGAAATACCCAAAGCTTGGGATATCTTATCTCCTATCTGGCTCCAAAGGTCACTCCAATGTCTTGAAGTGACCCAGCAATAACTATCATTAATAATTTAATTCTGCGTTTCCTGTGTATGGTTGGTAAAGAATTGTGCTGTGACAATGAACCTTCTAACACATAAATATAATGGTTATGCCCATTCAATTCTCTAGCCGCCACAGAGGTGTGAGGACCTGACACCATTATGAAGATGCTTACAGTTACTTTGATGCTCCTTCTGGTCAAAGGTACATTAAAAGTCTCTTCAAACTAACACAAAACATTCGTAAAACAAAACAATGATGTAGGAACTGAAAATCAGAGCAATAGATTATTTTAACAGGTTTCCAGTTTCCTTTGTTTGTGCAGTACAGGGAGCTTGAGGTTCTGTAAATTACAACACATAAAATGGAATATACCACAACACCCATGTCCTACATTGCTGAATGCAGGAGACAGGGTCAGTTCTTTCATTTTGAGAGGTCTTACCGCTAGGGTCAAACATCTCTCCACACTTTGCACTCTGGGTCATCATTCAACAAATCCAGCTGGGCGTGAAATGTCCCAGATACAAAGTGCAGCTCCCTCCAATCTACACCAAAGTGAAGAGCATTAATACAATTGAATGGAACACATTTCCTATTAGTTATCCATTCAGATTATGATTCAGCTGCAATGTTAAATGGGATGTGTTCAATGAGAAACAGAAGTTGAACAAAGTGCTCCCTCGGCATCTCTGACACAGCTGAATTAAAATGGCTATGGTAGGATCATGGGAGCCAAGGTCACCCTGACAAGTGACCCAGTTAGACTGGAAGCAATTGACTAGTTTATCAATTGCCAGGCTACAGACCATTGTCTTAGCTCATGTGAATGAATGAATGATTTATTGTCACATGTATTTCACAGTGAAATACAATACATTACTGTGAAAACTTGCATTTGTTGCCAAAATTCAGTGTCATTTTGATAGCCTAAAAATAAGAGAAAATGTGGTGACTTTGATTAACTTTCCTAAAAAGCGGTGGCATGGCGGCTCAGTGGTTAGCACTGCTGCCTCACAGCACCAATTCCTGCCTCGGGTGACTGTCTGTGTGGAGTTTGCACATTCTCCCTGTGTCTGTGAGGGTTTCCTCTGGTTTCCTCCCACAATCCAAAGATGTGCAGGTCAGGTGAATTAGCCATTCTAAATTGCCCATAGTGTTAGGTGCATTAGTCAGAGGGAAATGGGTCTGGGTGGGTTAATCTTTGGAGGGTCGGTGTGGACTGGTTGGGCCAAAGGACCTGTTTCCACACTGTAGGGAATCTAATCTAAGCATAATAAAGAAGAATTTATAGTGTATCAGAGGTACTTTTTTTGTTAATTAAGGTTATTTTTGTGATGTTGTCCACAGCTGAAAAAAATTTCAGCTCTGTTATATTCAAGGCTATCTTCAAAACAAATAGTAATGAGATTAATTTTGATACTGATGGATGGAAAGAATGCGGATTTATGATTCAGATGAGATTTGACACTGGCTTTTCTGATAGTGTGAAGTATTATCTGTCAAACATTATCTGAAAATTTTCCCCGTGGCCTGACCATTAGTCCTTCCTCAAACTGCATCATCCAAACCATACTGACATCCCCCTTCAAACTGCTTATTTTTGGAATCTTGCTGTGCATATGATGGCAGCATAAAACTAATGAGTTGCTTGGGTGTGACACACTTTGTGATAGCTCAGTGAGATGGGCACTCTTGTTCATTACGCTAAGAAGTATTTGAATAACCATTTTGATTGCAAGACCCAGTTGAAGTAACCCTCAGTTACAGTGAGCAAGGGTTTCCTATCCTGCATTGTAGTGTAGCCCCCTGGGCTAGAACGTGTGTTCATGGACATCAGGTGACAAGAAGAAAAGAAAAGCATGAAATTAGATAACAGCTTCTACGCTAATTAGACATACCAAAGAGTTTTACATTAAATGAAGCACTTTTGTGAAATGTGGTTATGTAGGAAATATGTCAATCAATTTGTAGTTGACAAAATCTAATAAACAACCAAAGTAGCCACAGTCCCAGTGGATCATAGGGCTGCTCTCTAATTGACAGTGGGTCTGCATGTCATTGAGAGACAACTGGTGGTGAGTTTAACCTGAGGGTCACCACACCTCAGGCGAGAGGCAAGGTTGAGAAGGTGGGACCTTCAACCTGACCTCAATGATCTATTTGTGTGATGTTGGAATAAATATTTGCCTGGATTCTTAGGAGGATTGCCTTTTACTTCTGTTCTAAATGGGATCAGCATGGAATTACAGATGGGATTTTGATTTCATACTCAATGTGAGAGGCAGCACTCCCTCTGTCCAGCACTGAAGAGTCAGCCTTGATTTCATACTCAGGATTCAAAGGTATGTTTGCTCTCGGAGCTTCAGCAGCTACCAACTGAGTCACGGCTGACACCTGAATGTTGTCCATGCTGTAGGCACCCATCAACCTGGACTATTATGAGAAATAGGTCTTTCATAAAGAAGACTGATCACATAATTGAGCTTAGTTTTATTCAGTCATGGGATGAGGGCACTGCTGTCTAGGCTGGCAATGTCCTCCCTAGAGGACATTAGTGAATCAGTTGGGTTTTTCTTGACAATGGATTGATCATCATTAGACTCATAATTCCATATTTTTAAAAAAATTTGAATTCAAATTCCACCACAGCCACAGCAGAGATTCAAACCTATGTCCCCAGAACATGACCTGGATCTCTAGATTAACAATCCTGTGTAATACCACTTGGCCATCCCATCTCTTGACATTAAGGATGTAGCCCCTCACATGATCTTTCCACATAAACACTCTGACTAAGCAGGATTTTTTTCTTATCTTCTTCCTCAGGAATCCAGGGTAATGTTATCCCCCAGAATGAAACTGAATTGAATGAACCCGTATCCAGGCCACACCCTTTGTGGGATTTATTGAATATCAGGAGTGAAATAGTTACTAGAGCCATTGAAGTCCTCTCGCAGTCTGACATCGGCAAATCAATTCAGTAAGTAATTTGTGACCAGTTATTTAAACATCATCGGATGTATTTCCAGTTAGTCACTCTCTCTACCTTGAAGATATTCCTTAAAACTTTTGATTTTGACCAGGCTTTTGGTCACAAATTACAATATTGCCTCATGTGGTTGAGCATTAAGTGCTATTTGATCGTGCACCTTGTGATGTTTTACTTAATTTAAAGTCAGATTATCAATACAAGTTACCCTTAGTTTTTTGAATCAATGTATTTAGATGTATTACAAAACACATCGGAAGCAGGTGGGATTCAAACCCAGGCATTCTAGATCATAGATAGGGACACTACCACTGTCCAACAAAAACCTCTCAAGTTACCCTTACATTTTTCTTTTTTTTATATCCAGACATGCTCTCACATACAACTTTCCCATCACCTAATCACCAGGGCCTTTTTTTTAATGCTACTAACCACCACAGTAATCGCCTGTGTAGCCAATTAAATATTTACAAGCAAAGCCCATCATGGGTAATGCAAGCCATCAAAGTGAAGGGGGAGAGTAGGAAGGGGCTCAATCAATATGGAGTTGGAGGGGAGATGAAGCACTATATCCCCAGCAGTTGACCACTTCTCTCTAAATACATCGAGTAAGTTACCCTTAAATTTTGTTTTATTAATCTATTTTTCTGATTAACGTGTTCAATGATGTTATTACAGACTTCTGGAGCAGATGGAACTTGAACCTGGGCTTCCTGGTCCAGGGGTAGGAACACTACCACTTGTATCACAAAAGGACCTTGCAAACAACAGAGGATGGTTTCCCCAAGCCATCACCCTCTGGGTTATGGGCCTCACACATCCCTGCTGCTATAGCACTCAGCTCACATCAAGTTACCCTCAGTTTTTTGTTTTAAGTTTAACCTGTTTTTCCTAATCAATCTGTTCAGCCATGTTATTATGCACTTCTGGAGCTGGCTGGGACTTGAACCCTGGTCTCTCGATACAGGGATAGGGGTAGGGACACTACCACTGCGCCACAAGAACCCCTCCAATTTTTCCTTATTGTTGTAACAGTAATGTATGTCAGCTGAGAATATGCACAAATGGGCTGATTACTCAATCCTGAGGGGTGCTAGGCAGCAGACCATGTCTAGGTTTTCCTTCTCTTTAAAGACTGTGACTGCAACATTTTCTGACTAGATTCCCTGAGATTGTGAGGAAATCTGTTCAGATATTATCCTTCCAGCCTGATCACAGTGTCTTGTGGCCTAATCACTCTACTTGTTTATTTAAAATATTTAGCAACAGGAAATCTGCTTTAATGTCAACACATCTGACCCTGACCTTGTTCTTTCCCTCAGGCTCCTCTCTCCCTTAGATACATAACACCTTCACATTTCAATAGTTTTCACTGGCACAGTAATCCTTTCCAAATGAACAAACTCCTCCTGAGTTCCCTCTGTCTTCTAGTTTTACATTTTTATTCTATAGTGTTTGGTTCCTTCACCATAATAAACTAAATTGCCAGGTACTAAATTTGCCATTTCCAGTTCTAATCGTGTAAACTTTGATGGGGTCACCTTAAAGCCAAGGGTCGCAGGGTAGCGAAATATGCTCACAGCCATCCTCCAACATTCAGAATTATCCTTTTTGCTCACTCCACTGCGCTGTCAAAACAATAAAACTCCATCAGCCTCTCCTTATGAATTTTCTCAAACATTAATATCAGTAGATTATTATTGTGCATTGCCTTGTTGGCATCTGTGGCTAAGGAATACAACTCCATGTCAATGGTATTTTACCAACTGGCCAGATTAGAGTTAGAATTAGGTTTTATTGTCACATGTACTCAAGTACAAAAGTACAGGAAATGGCACCATACACGGCACCATCTTAGGTACAAAGTACCTAGTTACAGATCTTAGGCACTAAAATAGATTAGGTACAAAGAAAGAGAAAGGAAGAAAAAGATTGAAGGTTCTCCATTGCAGTTATCCATTGTATAAATTGAGAAAATAAAGAAATAAAGTTAAAAGACAGACATTAAAGTCCTTCTGTAGCTGTAGTCACACCATGCTGGGGGCTTTCCACACATGATCTCACACTCCCCCCGTACTAGGCAGACCACTATGGGACTCACAAGTAGCTGACTGCCATCTATGACAGGCTGACTGCTCCGGGCTGTCAGGCCGGTTACCACCAGCCACCCTGTTCCAGCCCCACTGATCATCCTGCTCCATTCTGGGTCATCGACCACTGGCCATGTGACCACCTGCTCTTCTCCAGGCAGCCATTCCTGGTGAATTCCAATTTTGGACCACACGGGGCCACAGAAATGCTGTGTTGGGTCACTCAGCAAAGGAGACGAGTGCCACTGAAAGAGGGAATTTCCCCCCACTGGCATGGTTAGAGGGCCAATTGTCCAACTTGCAAGTACTGATTTTGACCAAATTGGGTGTTTGCAGAGGTAGTACTGTGGAGTGTTTCAGGAAGTTGACTTTTTTATAGGTGTGATAGAAAAGGGTCCTGCATCTCTACTGGGAGCGAAGGGGAAGTGGTGTGTATTGTGTGGTGGGGTGGGGGAGTTTTGCTCAGGGAATTTGGTGGCATGGCCACATAAAGGCTTCCAAAGCTGTTGGCATTGCAACAGCAATCTTTCTGGCCATGCGGAGAGATGAAGCAGAGGTTACAGAGAGGTGATATCCTCTGCTAAGTTGGAGTGGAAATCCCAAACCCCTTGACAGTAACTTGAAGCTATCGCCCATACCCCAGGGCCTCTTTCTGCATCCTTATCAGTGAACCCAAGATGTCATCTTATCCCCCCCTGCAGGGGAGCTAATGTCAGTATACTCTGGTTCATTACCCATTGCAGTCATTATCTAAGCCTCTAGTGGGCAGCTGAAGTTTCATCTCATTTTCTAGTTAGCCTGCTCCTGAGCTATGAGCTCTCTCTGGTGTGGTTGCAGCCAGGTAGAACCCATTAATTCACTGAATGCAGATCCTAACTCTATATTAGCCTCTAGAATTCATGCAATGCCAGTGTCTGAGCTGTTGGTGCTTATTGTTCGATGGGTTGACTCCATTTCTCCTGGACCTTCTGTGACTTGGTAGGTGGCTGTTCTTAGATGGCTGGAAGGAGCAACTTGATTGGTTGTGGGAAGGGGCTCAGATACAATGCAAACTCTGACAGAGGCAGGGCTTGCTACATATTTGACACATAATGGAACAGTGGGATACAGAGACAGGGTGGGAGGAACCTTGAATGGGATATAAACACCATCACAGTTTCATCGATCTGTTCCTGTGTTGTAGATTTTATATGTCACAACATCCCTAACTTGCACTTCTCACCAGAGAACAGGGTAAGAGTGTGATAGATGTATGTTGAGATGGGGCAGAAGGCAGGAACATACCATTGTCCTCAATGTTCTTAGTGACTCTGATAGAGGTCAGGAGATGCAGGTATCTCTATCCCTGCTCCAAATGGTCATGAGGGTCCTCATCTTGCAATAGCAAGCAGATGTTAGTAATTGTGTTGCATAGTGTTTGGGTTATGCTCAAAAGCCAGAGGTATGTCAAAACAGTGAGTGCTGGAGATAAAACTGGCATCAGTAGGATGTGTATGGGGGTGAGTTGGAATATTTGGAGATGAGGCCGGAATCTTGAATGCCAGGGGACACTAATGGGTTATTTTGGGCTGTAACGCATTGGACAAAGAAAGTGGTTGGTGCTATATGGGATAGGAAATGTTATCTGAAGGTGTAGTTCCTGACATTAGCCACCCATGTGAGATGAAGAAACTTTGTGTGGCTCTGCGGCCAAGTTCTTATAGAAACATCAGCATTTCTCTCATTGATGTCTGCCACTGAGGCCTTCAGCATTACTTCATGACCCCAGGACCCCTCTCTTTTCTCAGCTGCTCTGTTGTGCAGCTCCTATTTGTAGCCAGTGCCAGAACAGTCAGCCAGCAGTAGTTGGCAGCTCCTCTTTCAATGGGTGACACGCTGGCTCAGTGGTTAGCACTGCTGCCTCACAGCGCCAGGGACCCAGGTTCGATTCCAACCTTGGGCGACTGTCTGTGTGGAGTTTGCACGCCGTGGGTTTCCTCTGGATACACTGGTTTCCTCCCACGGTCCAAAGATGTGCAAGTTAGGTGAATTGACCATGCTAAATTGCCATAGTGTTCAGGGGTGTGTAGGTTAGATGCATTACTCAGGAGTAATATGGTAGGGGGAATGGGTCTGAGTGGGTTTCTTTTCAGAGGGTCAATGTGGACTTGTTGGGCCGAAGGGCCTGCTTCCACACTGAAGGGATTCCACGATTCTATGGGACAGAGTGCCTTTCAGAGGTCCGTACCACCTGGCAGCAGTGCACACTGCTCAACCGTCCACTGAGTGTTCAGCAGCACAGGCTCAGATCAATGATGAGGTAGCAAAGCTGCCTTGGAGGCGGGGAAGAGGGTGGGGAGGTAATGGTGGATATCTGGCATTGCTACCCCCACACTCAAAAAAGAAAGGTCAACAACAATTTTTACCTTTGTGCATCCCCTTGTGTGTTTTCATCAAGAGGAAGTGAGGTAGTGAAGGACAGATGACCTTACAGAGGCAGGGCTTGCTACTTATTTGACAGAGAATGGAACAGTGGGATACAGAGACAGGATGGAAGGAACCTTGATTAGGATATAAACACCATCACAGACAAAGTAGTCTCATTGACCTGTTCTTGTGTTGTAGGTTTTACATGTAAGTTGTGAAAACATTGCTATATTATTTCTCCCCCTACAAAGGGCCAAGATAGCAGGTATTGATGGAATTCTTGAAGACTGGGTTGTTAGTTCAACAAAGCAACTTTCCACCTTGGCAAAAGGACTCACATGGAAAGAGGAGCCACTCATTGATAAGGTTTTCAACCAGACCATTTTGGTTTGGAAGAAACTGGCGTTTGCTGATGAAGAGCTGCATGAAATATTTGGACAGGAAGAATACGCCACCATTCATGAGCAATTGGAGAAGCTTGAAGAAATCCTGCATCATTCCAATGAGACCCAGAGGCTCACAACTAATAATCTGAATCAGTTATACCATCATTTGGCGAGAAGCTACAACTTAACTATTCCTTACTCTGGAAAAATAGTTCAAAAACTACAAGATCTTGTATCTCTAGTTCATAACGCAACGGAGGAATTGAAAACTTGGTGAAAGTGAACACAGGACCGTCAACTGCAACTTGAGTAGACACCTGATCGCTTCGGAAACCAAAGCGGTGAATTAAGGAATACAAATTAAACTCCCAATCAACCATTACGTAACCAACCTCCATTTGATGTTGTTAGTTGTAATTAATATAAACAAACATATTCTAATAGCTATACAAATTGGCACGAACAAAATTAGTCTTTTTTTAAGAAAAACTGACAATCTACTTTAGATTAGAGTGGTGCTGGAAAAGCACAGCAGGTCAGGCAGCATCCGAGGAGCAGGAAAATCGACGTTTCAAGCAAAAGCCCTTCCTGATGAAGGGCTTTTGCCCGAAACGTCGATTTTCCAGCTCTTCGGATGCTGCCTGACCTGCTGTGCTTTTCCAGCACCACTCTAATCTAAACTCTGGTTTCCAGCATCTGCAGTCCTCACTTTTGCCTAATATACTTTAGTTAGTGAGTGGCTTGATCAACACCTCCCAGAATCACTAGGATGCCTGTGCATTCTTAACAAAGACCATTTATTCAGCCGACCCAATCAAATGAAGTCTCAAAAAATGTGAACCTGGAACGAAATAGCCAAATAAACAAGTCCTTAATTAATTAACTATTTTAAAGTAGAATTTTGCCTGTCCCTGAATTTAGTCTGTAATTGGAAAATCAAGTGTAAATATTTTAGTGGGGTAAGGGAATGAGATGGAATAGTAATTGAGGGGTCTACATACTGCTCTGGGAATATGGTTTCAAATCGTAGTGTTAATATGCGTTTCTTGATTGAAAAAGAAGGCAAAGGGTATGAGGGTAGGCAGGAAAATATAGTTGTAGCCCCTATCAAATCAGCCATAAATGTAAATAGGGTGGGGCAGGCTCAATGGGCTGAATGGCCTACTCCTGCTTCTAGTTCTTATGTTAGCCCCATCCTGAGATATTTTGTTTTGGTGTTACTTCACCTTCTGTAAACTAATTGGCTCATGAGAGGATTGTGAAACTGGATTAAGAGGGAAATTAATATGTTCAGAAAATGATATCCTACTTGGAAGCCAGTAAAGATATTTTCAGGCCTGTTAAAGTCGTAGTCATAGAGATGTACAGCATGGAAACAGACCCTTCTGTCCAACCCGTCCATGCTGACCAGTTACCCCAACCCAATCTAGTCCCACCTGCCAGCAACTGGCTCATATCCCTCCAAACTCTTTTATTCATATACCCATCCAAATGCCTCTTAAATGTTGCAATTGTACCAGCCTCCACCACATCCTCTAGCAGCTCATTCCATCCACGTACCACCCGCTGCATGAAACAGTTGCCCCTTAGGTCTCTTTTATATCTTTCCCCTCTCAACCTAAACCTATGCCCTCTAGTTCTGGATTCCCCCACCCCAGGGAAAAGACTTTGTCTGTCCATCCTATCCATGCCCCTCATGATTTTATAAACCTCTATAAGGTCACCCTCTGACAAAAAGTGAGGTGGCTGAGAAAGATGAGTGTGGTTGGAGGGACTGCTGGAAAAGGTAGGGGAAACATCATGTTTCATCAAATCTTTCTGTATGTGATTCAGAAAATATGGAGTATGTAGCTGCAAAGACACAGAAGGGAGAGTAATTGAAATGTCACAGTAGTTATTGTCTATTGTTACAGACAATATAAAAATAATCAGGCAGCTTTCCATTAATTGAGTGCTCATGAGTTTGATTGTTTAATAATTCACTGATTAGAAATGATTGTCTATCGAATCAAAAGTACAGAGAAATGTCAACAGCCATCTGGAATGGATGCATGAGGTGTTTTGGTTATAATATTCTTTGTCAAGATTTGAAAGATACTTTTAAAATAAATGGCCATAGAATTATGTAAAACAAGTCCAATTAATACTTTGCTCTTTCTGAAACTATGTAACCATTTAAAATGCTGATACTTTATGCACTGCATTACCATTAGTGGGAATGCTGGATTTTCAATATTCTCTATAGCGTATGTACTCTATTTAATGAAGTATAAAGAAAAATAAAAGTTGGAAACAAAACAGACATCCTACAACTCTTTACAGCCAATAAAGTACTTTTTTTGAAGTTTAGTCACTGTTGTAATTTGCACACAGCAAGCTCCCACAAGCAGCGATGTGGTAGTGACAAGATCATTTGTTTTTATGATGCTGATTGAGGGATAAATATTCACCACTGCACCATGGACAACTCACATCATTTTCCCTGAAATCACACTATGGGATTACGATCACCCCTGGGACATAACAAGATCTTTATTTGATGATTGATCTGAAAGATGGCAGCTGAGACAGTGTGGCACACCCTCAGTACCGACTTGCATTGTCAACTTCAATCACAAGACCTGAACTATCTGGCTTGAAGCTTAGTCCTGCATTGAGCTGTGATTAATTTCGCAACCTCACATCTCCTCAGTGCTATTAATCTCCATGTGTTTTAGATCACAAGAGAAATTGTGATACCTTTGAAAGCTATCTGTGTAGGGAACAACATGTTTGGCATACACTTTATAGTTTGTGCATTTAAATGCATTTACATGTACAGGTCAACAGAATAGATAAGGAAGTATCCTGACTGAAACTGGTAAGACATTCTGAAGGAAGTGGTCAGTGTCAAAACATAACTCAATGTATTGGTTACATGAGGCACTATAGCACTGAGCCACCATTTGAATGTTTATATGACAACAGGGTTCAAATTGGCATAAGACCTCAGGGCCAGAGAGCAGTAAGGGTGTGAGTGAATGAAGGACAGTGAGAGTGACCTTCCTAGCCTGCCCTACTATCTTAACCACTGTCATCCTTAATTGGGCATGTCTAGGAAGGGTGGGAGCATGGCCAAGAGGAGGCTATTTTACCCAGATTGCACCTTGCTACCGAGACAAGTGGACCCACAACTTAGGCCCCCGCTCCAGAATAGTTACATTTTGAGCGTGAGAGAGTTGGAAGAAAAAAAGCCATGTAGCTGTACGTGAACCAGACACACACATTCAGACACACAGGCTGTTTAGTGTGGGAAAGAGCACACCCTTCTCCTCCTCCTTCCCCCTCCGCAACAACCTACCCACATAGTGGGCCAGGAGAGTGGTAAACCTCAGGCTGCTTTCCACTGAGACCAGCTCAGAGTGTGTGCCGCTAAAAGGCGACACAAGATTAGTTAATTCTGAGTCCTTATCTCAGCCCTAGTCCCTCTCCCCCTCCCTTGGTAATCAGGATGTAGGGTCTAGTCTGTTTCTCTCTCTCTCTCTCTCTCTCTGGCTTTGTTTCTTAAGCAAAAAGACAGTTGTTGATGATTCTTTTTGACATTTGCTGAATTTAAAAAAACAAGTTTTGCTTTGACTTTGATGATTTTACTTTGTAGCAAGTTAGGTAGGCTGGGGATAAGGAGTCGAAAAACAGAAGAGTTACCAGATTCTACTATTTCTCTCCCCACCCTGTCCTCACCAGCAAGTTGAGATTTGGAGAATTAGTTGCTGTCATGCATTTAATTTTTGATTCCAAGGACAGATCTGTTTAGAACAAACTTACAGCCAGATACAAGTAACAACACTGATAACTGGATTTTCCATTTAATTTGATTGCATTTAGTCTGAAACATTAGAACAACATGAACTGATAGCATTCTTTCAACATTCAATGTTTGTTGCAGGTAAATATCAAAAGGTCAAAATTCTTTACCCTGCATCGTAACAAAAACTTCAAATCTGTACTTTACTGTTGTTCACCTTATCAGATCGAATAGATAATAGCAGGTTCATTAAACTTAGAGACGGAAGGTTGGGAAATCAGTCACAATTCTAATCTGCAAGATTAAACTCAGGCTGGTATGAGACCTTTCAGGATTAATCGATAGTGTAAGGGAAATAGTTAAAACACAGCAGAGTTTTCTTTGATATATCTTGCCAAATAATTCTCCTACAATCAATAGACTTTCAATGTTGAAGATTGCAATGGCCTTCAACAGCACTTTCCAAACTTGTGATCTCTAACATCCAGACAATTAAGGAAAGTAGCTGCATTCCTGGAATCATAGAATCCCTACTTATGTCAACGTGATCCAGACTTATCAAACTTCTATCTCTAATCTCAACATTCATCATGTTCCTCTCCTCAGTGAATACTGATGCAAAGTAATAATTCAGAATCTCACCCATTCTCTCAGGTTGGACACACACCCTTCTTTCATTATCCTTTAGTGGGCCAATCCTTTCTCTAGTTACCTGCTTACTTCTTATATAAGAATAAAATGCTTTGGGATTCTCCTTAATTCTGCTCGCCAAAGCTATTTCATGACCCCTTTTAGCCCACTTGATTCCTTGTTGAAGACTTGTCCTACTCTTCTGATATTCCTCCAGGGCCTGTTCTGTTCTAAGCTTCCTAGACCTTATGTACGCATCCCTTTTCCTCTTGGCTAGTCGTACAATTTCTCCTGTCATCCACAGTTCACGAATCTTGCCCTTCCTATCCTTTGCCTTCAATGGGACATACCTATTCTGCACTATCTTTAACCTATCTTTGAAAGCCTCCCACATATCAAATGTGGACTTCCCTTCAAATAGCTGTGTCCAATCCCCATTTCCCAGTGGATTAGCCTTGGCCCCGTTTAGTACTCTTCCCTTAGGACCATTCTCTTCTTTATCTATGTATATTCTAAAACTTACAGAGTTGTGGTCACTGTTCCCAAAGAAATCCCCCACCGCAACTTCTACCCCCTGTCCTGGCTTGTTCCCTAGTACCAGGTCCAATATGGCCCCTTCCCTCATCGGACTATTGACATACTGCTCTAGAAAACTCTCCTGGATACTTCGTACAAATTCTACCCCATCCAGACCTCTGACGCTAAGTGTATCCCAGTCAATGTTGGGAAAATTAAAATCTCCCATCACCACTACCCTAATGCTTCTACATCTTCTCATAATCTGTTTATCTATTTGTTCTTTTACTTCACGTTCCCTGTTGGGAGGCCAGTAATACAGCCCCAACAATGTAACTGCACCCTTTTTATTTCTCAGCTCACCCATAATGCCTCACTACCCAAGACCTCCATAGTGTCCTCCTTTAGCACAGCCATGATATCGTCCCTGACCAGCAATGCAACTTCACCCTCTCTTTTACTTCCCTCCCTGTCCTGTCTGAAACATCTATATCCTAGAACATTTAGTTGCCAATCATCATGCCCTTCCTTCAACCAAGTCTCTGTGATTGCAATAACATCATACTCTCAGGCACCAATCCAAGCCCTAAGTCCATCTGCCTTACCCACTATACTCCTTGCATTAAAGTAGATGCATTTCAGGCCACCAGTTTTTTTTTGTGCTCATCTGCTCTCTGCCTACTCTCCCTTTATTAATGCTATCTTCATGATTCTTACAGTCTCCAGTCTCCACCTCACTGCCTACTTGTTTTCTCTTCAGGTTCCCAGTCCCCTGCCACACTAGTTTAAAACCTCCCCAACAGCAGTAGCAAAAACTCCCCCAAGGACATTGGTTTCGGTCTGGTTCAGATATAGGCCGTCCATTTTGTAATAGTCCCACCTTCCCAAGAACCGGTCCCAATGTCCAACAACTCTGAAGTCCTCCCTCCGACACCATCTCTCAAGCCATGTATTCATCCTGTCTATTCTTTTCATTTCTACACTGGCTAGCACGTGGCACTGGTAGTCACCCTGAGATCACTACCTTTGAGGTCCTCCTCTTTAACTTCTTCCTAGATCCCTGAATTCCTCTTTCAGGACCTCAGCTTGTTTTCTAGTTATATTGTTGGTGCCTACATGCACCAAGACAACTGGCTGTTCACCCTCCCCTTTTAGAATGCTCTGCAGCCGATCGGTGACATCCCTGACCCGAGCACCTGGGAGGCAACATACCATCCGGAAGTCCCGTTTTCGGCCACAGAACCGCCTATCTACTCCCCTCACAATAGAATCCCCTATGACTATGGCCCTACAAGTCTTTTTCCCGCCCTCCTGAATAACAATGACCGCCTCAGTGACATGATCCTGGCAACTGCTGCCCTCCCCTGGTGAGCCATCTCCCCCAACAGTATCCAAAGGATATACCTGTTTTGGAGGGAGATGACCACAGGGGACACCTGCACTGCCTTCCTGCTCTTTCTCTGCCTTTTGGTCACCCATTCACTGTCTCCCTCAGCAATCCTAACCTGCGGTGTGACCATCTCACTAATTGGGCTATCCACGACCTCCTCAGCATCGCGGATGCTCCACAGTGAGTCCATCCGCAGCTCCAGAGCCGTCATGTGGTCAAACAACAGCTGCAGCTGGACACACTTCTTGCAAGTGTAAGAGTCAGGAACATCAGACACGTTCCTAAGCTCCCACAACAAGCAAAAGGCACATGCCTCGGGTCTGAGGTCCCCTGCCATTGTAAGCTTAGCTTTATATGAACTAACTAAAACCAAACAATGCACTTAAATAAGAAAAAGAAAGATAACGAAAAAATAAAAGACCTTACAGAGTCTTTTTCTTCCGGTTAGAGGAGGGTTGTAGGTCACACAGAAGGGTTGTAGTACATTAAGGTTTAAAGCCACTGTACTCTTTACCTTTATGGGAAGAAGCATCTCAACCCATGAAGTTCTCCACAAGTTAGCCCTCTGCAGATGATAAAGCTCAGTGTCTGTTCTTGTCCCTTCCATCAAGTGGAGCTAATGAAGAGAAATTTCCTCTGATGTACACCAGAAGAACACTATGTCTCTGCCAGTCCTGAGGTGTCATTGAGTCTGAATGTTCCCATTAAATTACTGAACTTGTCAAATCCATGTTGCCAAAAGGCAAAGAAACAAGAAATACTCAATTGTAAAACAGAGCAATTTCCAAAGGGGTATTTGTGATAGACATAGGACAGATGTCAGAGGTAGTTTCTTTACTCAGAGTACTAGGGGTGTGGAACACCCTGCCTGCAACAGTAGTAGACTCGCCAACTTTAAGGGCATTTAAATAGTCATTGGAGAAACATATGGATGAAAATGGAATAGTGTATGATAGATGGGCTTCAGATTGATTCCACAGCTTGGCGCAGCAACGAGGGCTGAAGGGTCTGTGCTGCGCTATGATGTTCGATGTAATTGCAGGAACTGAGCCTGCCTAGTAAACTGAAGCCTAAACAAAAATCAGGAAAACATATCATGTCAGATGTGAATTGCAATATCATAGAAAAGGGTAAATGTTCAAGGTCATTAGAAATACAGTTTACTAGTTCAAACAACAGTGATCTTTTGTTGTAGGTTGGGCAAAACCAGAGTAAGTCTGCTGAGCTGTACTGAACCCCTGTATAACTGGATTTCATGCATATTGTGGATGGTAAAGTTGTTACAAAATCCAGTATTAATCTCATTCAATAACTGCTGTAAGCACATTAAAAGATCCGCTTCCTGGTGTTTACAGTTCCCACATACCATGAGTTTGGCATGAGATTGTCTCCAGCGAGGCCACTGGTAAAAGTGGACTTCTTTTTCATCACTCACAGGATATGGGTGTCACTGGCTAGGATTTATTGCCCATCCCTCGTTACCTGGAGGGCAGGTAAGAGTCAACCATATGTCTATTGGTTAGGAGTCACATGTAGAGACTGGATAAGGACAGCAGTTTCCTTCCATAAAGGACATTCGGAAACCAGATGGAGTTTCCCCAAACAATCAACAACAGTTTCGTGATCATCATTCGACTCTTGATTACAGACTTTTGTTAATTCAAATTCCACCAATTGCCATGGCAGGATTCAAACCTGGGTCCCCAGAACATTTCCCAGGTTTCTGGATTAATAGTCTAGCAATAATACCACTGGACTATTGCCTTCCCATGTCTTTGAATGTTGTAACCTTTCAATTTATAGAACTTCTGCTATAGACTGTTATTAGAATGTTCTCATCTGCATTGCATAGAAGAGCAGTTGCCCTTTATATCTAAGTAATATTCTGAAAACTTATTTTGGCTTTTGGTTCATTACATCTGCTTCATTAACAGCAGAAGCCAATGTCACTGTATTGGAAGATTGTTGGATACAGACTTTCAAACTGAGCCATGAGGTAACGATTTACTGCTCGTGTTAAATCAGCGATCATAAACTAAAAAGACCACCTTGTGGAGGTGGGAGTGTTGGGGCTCTCAATCAGCAACAGGGGGAATCGAGGATGGAATTTCTATCATTTCCTATCGAGTTGCCCTCTCTGTCTCCTGTTGCTGTGGGTTCAGTACGAGAGATCACCACAGAATAGAGACTTTGCCAGAGAAGAAAAGCCATAACCTTTGATTATAACCTTCTGCTGAGTCCTCTTCACAGTCCATTGCAAGGAGGCATTCCATTCCCCTCAACTCAGTTACTTCCCTTTGAGAAGCCTGAACGGGAGCTCTGTACCTCTTAGGAAGATCACACCTCCCCTGCTGAATGGATTGAGTTCATTCAGAAATGGGACAGCTATTTTAAACAACCTGTTCAAAGATGTTATTGCACACCTCCGGAATATTGAAGGTAAGACTGACCCAGACCACGTAGCTCAGAGGTACAGACACTACCATTATACCACAAGAGCCCCTGAGCCAATGATACGCAATCTGAAGGAAGTTAGAATAGTCCATTCAATCAACAGGATTGTCATTGGCTGCTGGTGAGTAGTTGACTGAACTGCATACATTTTTTGGCTTTCTGATTTGTTTTAGGCAGGTTATTATTTTTGATTTTATATGCTGTTTTGATTCGCTTTTTCTATTTATATATTTCAGTTGTTTATAAAGCTTACCTTAATTTGGTCTCTGGCTGTGCCATAGAGGGAATCTGAATAAGTAACCCTTTGACGCTGAAGACAATTACTCCTGAACTTGATAAAAGCTAGTGGAATAGACTGTGATAATGGTGGAAAATTTCTCAATTCCATGCTCTGTACTCTACGCTGACCATTCTATTTCCTTTAGATACACTCACATGGTGGTTGAAGACACACTACAGGACTTTGTGCCACACCAGTTAGTTGATGTTAGGCAGAGGATTTAAATGCCTGTGTATTGTGTAGATTATGTAGAAGCTTTTGGAGAACCTGGGTGCAAATTAGGGTTTTGTAAGTGAATGGGATGTATCAGAGAGAGCTGTACTAATAATATCAATTGGTTTTGAAGGCCATTGTTGGGATGTGAGAGGAGGGTCGAGATTGCAAAGGAGTGAAGTGAGACAGGATCCAAGAAACCAAGGATTACTTTTGCTCCCCAGAACAATCTTGGAGTAGTGTGCAGTGTTGGCAGAGAGGGGCGAGGTAGCTTGTGTTTAGTGCAGTCTGATTAAGGTCGGCTAAACTGTTGTCCTCACTAAAACTTGACAAAGTGGAGATGGAAGGTAAAAACAATGACTGCAGATGCTGAAAACCAAATACTAGATTAGTGGTGCTGGAAGAGCACAGCAGTTCAGGCAGCATCCAACGAGCAGCGAAATCGACGTTTTGGGCAAAAGCCCTTCATCCTGATGAAGGGCTTTTGCCCGAAACGTCGATTTCGCTGCTCGTTGGATGCTGCCTGAACTGCTGTGCTCTTCCAGCACCACTAATCTCGTAAAGTGGAGATGGAGGCTATCGCAGGGGAACAAGGAGGCTGCAGTGAAGGGTTTACTAGGGAACAAAAGATAACAGAGGTCTAAGTGAGGTAATGGCTGAGCTCCACACAGATTGCAATGAAAACTGAAGTTCTTCTGTAGGATGTATTACCAACTGAACCATTCAGTGCCATAAAAACTATTATAAAATGGTAAGAGTCCTTTTTGCACATAATGTTCATGCTAGTCATCAAACACCTGTTTACTCTAAGCTCATTTCCCAGCACTTGATCCATAACCGTACCTACTATGGCATTTCAAATAGTTATCTAAATACTTTTTAAATATTGCAATGGTTCCCTCCATCATCTTTTTAGGCAGTGAGTTCCTGAAACTCACCATCCCCTGAGTGAAAAAGTATGTCCTTAAATCCCCTCTAAATGCTCCTTACCTTAAAACTTTCACTTTGGTAATTGACCCCTTTACCAAGGGGAAAGGTTTATTCCCAGTGACCCTATCTATGGCCCTCCTAATCTTGTGTACCTCAATAAGCCTGTCGGCCTTCTCAGCTCCAAGAAAAACAACCCCAGCTATGTCATTTCCCGTCACAGCTGAAATGATCAAGGTCATGCAACATCCTGGTGAACTTCCTCTACACTCTCTCTGGTGCAATAACACATTTGTTATTGTGCAATGACCAGACCTGAACAAAATACTAGCTTACCTAACATCCCAGATAGCTCAGTCAAATGCTGTTATGACCTTACAGTCATAAACATGATGTATTTTATAAAATGTGTTCCAGAATGTTAGAAATAATTTAAATGAATGTTTTATTTGCATCTATTAGAGAAATTAAGCCTTACAGATTGTTGTTACTAACAACTGTGATAATCATCTTAAAGAAAATCTCTGTAAATTGAAGTTCATTGTGGTTATACTTTCAGCAATTCAATAAACAATTATAAATCTTACTGTACATGGCTCAGCATCCATATTATTATCAACTTCTTTAATTATTAAAATATTATTATGGAAATATTACTATTGAAATGTGACTTCAGCAGATGGAATTGAGTTTGGAGGTAATTTTAATCTAAACTCTTCCCAGAATTTGATAGAATCACTTGGCACTGCTTTTACAAACTGACCGATTTTTATCTCTTCAAAATTCAGTGAAACGTTAAACGGAGTGAGGTGTAACACCAGGGATCCAACCTAAAGCAGTTTCTCATTTGGCAGAATAAGTTAAAATGATCCCATAACCTTCATTTTATTGGTACCAAGTACTTATTTGTGACAGATATTTCAGAGATATGGGGAAAGAACAAAAGATTGGTACTCACTACTTTCAGAAAGTTATGGATATTGGCAGGAAGAACATTGAAAGACAATACAAAATAGAGGGTACAATTCTCAAGGTGGTACAGGAGCAGAGAGACATGGGTGTATATACACACAAATCATTGAAGGCAGCAGGACAGGTAGAGAGAGCAATTAATAAAGCATGCAGTGTCCTTGGCTTAGAGTACAACAGCAAGAAGTAATGTTGAACTTGTACAAGACACTTGTTAGACCTCAGCTAGAGTAATGTATATAGTTCTTGGTACCACAGCAGTGCAATGATTTTAATGGATTGGAAACAACCCAAGAATGATCTACAAGAAAGGTTTCAGTGTTGAGGATAGATTGAAGATGTTGGGAACTGTTTTCCCAAAAGAGAAGAAGGCTGAGAAGAGATCTGACAGAGGTTTACAAAATCATGAGCAGACTGGATAGAGTTGGTAAGAAGAAACTGTTCCTGCTTGTATAAGGGACAAAAATGAGAGGGCATAGATTTTAAATGATTTCCAAAAGAAGCAAAAGATGAGATGAGAACATACTCTTTCACCCAGTGAGTAGTTAGGATTTGGAGTGCACAACCTAGCAATATGGTGGAGACAGGTTCAATTGAGGCATGCAAGAGGGACATTGAATGATTATTTAGATAAAAATAATGCACACTGGTATAGAGTAAAAACACAGGATTGTAATTGGGTAATAGTGCTTTTTGGAAGAGCTGGTGCAGGCATGATGGGCTGAATGACCTCTTTTTGCACAGTAAGACTTCTGTGATTCTTCTGTGATTTATCTTGTTCGACTGTTCTATCTTTATTATTGAGGAGTTTTGAAAATCAAACACTCTAACTATGGATTTAATTCTCTGGCTCAAGAATAGGCCACTTTATAGAGCCAGAGATGTACAGCATGGAAACAAACTCTTTGGTCCAACTCATTCATACCGCGCAGATATCCTAAAGTAATCTAGCCCTATTTGCCAGCATTTAGCCGGCTCATTCTGTACACATACCACCCTCAATATGAAAATGTTGTCCCTTAGGTCCCTTACCCCTCTCACCTTAAACTTATGGCCTCTAATTTTAGACTCCCTTACCCTGGGGAAAACATCTTGTCTATTCACCCTATCCATGCTCCTCATGATTTTATAAACTTCTGTAAGGTCACCCCTCAGCCTCTGACACTCTAGGGAAAATAGCCACTGCATATTCAGCCTCTCCCTATGATTCAAATCCTCCAACCATGCCAAAATCCTTGTAAATCTTTTATGAACCCTGGCAAGTTTCACAGTATCTTTCCTATAGCTGGCAGACCAGAATTGAATGCAGTATTCCAAAAGTAGCCTAACCAATGTCCTGTACTGTCGCAATATGACCTCTCAACTCTGTATTCAGTGCACTGACCAATAAAGGCTAACATGCCAAATGCATTCTTCACTATCCTGTGACTGGAGACTCCACTTTCAAGGAACTATGCACTTGCACCCCAAGGTCTCATTGTTCAGCAACACTCCCCAGGACCTCACCATTAAGTGTATAAGTCCTGCTTTGATTTGCTTTCCCAAAATGTAGTGCCTCACATTTATCTAAATCAAACTCCATCTGCTACTCCTTGGCCCATTTGCCCATCTGTTTAAGGTCCCATTTTACTCAAGGTAACCTCCTTTGCTGTCCACTACACCTCCAATTTTGGTATCAACTGCAAATTCATTAACCATGCCTCCTATGTCAGACACAGATAGAATCAGCCATAGTGGTAGCTAGTTTTTGGATTAGGTTAAACAAACATTGACAGGAAACTTTGTTCTGTTAATATTTGGTCAACACAAACATGTCGAGGTGAAATCTTTTGATGACATCAAGTTAATAAATTTTAACATTTGTGGTTTACAAAGCAGGCATAATACAGTGAGCAAGACGACTAGCTTGAATCAGGTAAGGAATGCTTTTGTTTTAATGTTTCAAGAGCTTTAAAATGTAATGCATGAAAACTACCCAAAATTATAAGAATCTATTCTTCATTGATAAGTTCAATGAAAAGCTTTGTTTTCTTTCATATCCAGTTTTGTTCGCATTTCCAAATGACTCTGTGGTTAAAATACCAATGTGGTAGTGAGCAACAAAAGATTGGGAAAATATTACCTTTAATATCTGGTTAAGTTGAGCTGAATTTATGCTGAAATATAAAAAGTACAAGGTGCCAATCCACCAGATCACATTGATCCAAAGCTGAATGGTTTCTTAAACAAGTATTGCAGCAAAATTTAAATTGTTAGCAAGTACAAGTAAAATGTTTTGATGATAGGCTTGAAATGAAGCAACCTCTAAACAATAATTATACTTCTCCGCATTCAGAATGAGTATCCAATGGAGAACCAAATGTACCGTTGCAATCAGTTTAACATGATTATTGCAAAGGTACATTTGGTGGAATAGGCTTGAGGGGCCAAATGGCCACCTTCCTATTTCTCGTAGTTACCAAAGACTTTAATAGACTCACACCTTCTGACTGTGGAGAAACTGACAAATATGCCTATGCGTGAAAGTGGACCCAGGAATAGAAACAAAGTTCTGACCTTGGGACGGATTTATTGAGTTTTTTTAATTCATTCATGGGATGAGGATGTTATTGGCTAAGCCAGCATTTATTGCCCATCCCTAATTGCCCAGAGGGCAGTTAAGAATCAACCACGTTGCTGTGGGTCTGGAGTCACATGTAGGCCAGACCAGGTAAGGATGGCAGTTCCCTTCCCTAAAGGTTAGTGAACCAGATGGGTTTTTCCAGCAATTGACAATGGATTTATGGTCATCGTTAGACTCTTAATTTCAGATTTTTATTGGATTCAATTCTATACCTGCTGTGTTGGGATTTGAGCTTGGGTCTCCCCAACATTATCTGGGTTTCTGGATTAGCCTTGTCATAGAATATGAAAATCTAATTGTGAACTGTTTTCTCCAAGAGGTGAAAAGGCAGCATTTTGTTGCTGTTGGGCACAATATTATTTGAAGAATGTTTGAAGAATTGAGAAATTAGTACTCTTATTACCTTGAAATCAGCCTGTTGGAATTTCACAGGGAAATCATCAAGGAACCAACATTCTAGCCATCTTGTTCCATGCTTCTTTCGGGCTCAGATTTCTCTACTGCTTCTTGAGTCTATGCTTGTGCATATCCAAGAGTGTTAGACTGTGCAGGAACCCTGAAGGATTGATATATTAATTCAATACATCTCACAGCTTTTCAAAAATCTTTTTCATTCAAATCCATTGAACCACTAATTTTAGCACAGAGCGCAGTTTTCAAATTTTGTTTTCATACATTTATGTTTTCATGGGACAAAGGAAATGAGTGGATGAGGTGAGAAAATTGGTTAAGAGTGATATAATTACAGAGATGGTTATTTGATACAATAACAAGGACAGGAGGTGTAGGACCTGGAAGTTCCCCTCTAAGTCACAAACTATCCTGACTTGGAACAAGATTGCCATTCTCTCACAATGGCTGGAACAAATTCTTGGCAGTCCTTCCCTTGCAGTGCTGTGGTTGTCCCTACCCCTCAAAGTAAGGACTACAGCTGATCAAGAAAGCAGCTCACCACAGCTGTCAAAAGGGCAATTAGAAAAGAACAACAAAATGCTGGGCCCAGCCAGTGACACCCACATCCTGTGAATGAATTCTCAAAACATCTATTGTGTTGAGTAACCCACTTGCTTCACACAGAATCTAACAGCCAACAGAGAGAGAGGCTCCCACGTTATCAGTCTAAGTTTGATTCAAACTCAGGTCCACACAGTATAGAAGTCAGCAATATTTACTCAATTTCAACTGAAGGAAATAGACAAAATGGGTAAAAATAAGAAACATTCCAAAACAAGAGCAAGAGTTCTGAAATGACTACTGTGTTTTATTGGCCTGTTCTTTTTTTAAAAGGTGTGTGGTGATTTCATCTGGAGCATGACATTTTCTATCAGACACGAGCAGCACAGGTCACAGAATCATAGAAATGTACAGCACAAAAACAGACCCTTTGGTCCAGCTCATCCATGTCACTAGATATCCTAGCTAAATCTAGTCCCATTTTCCAGCATTTGGCTCATATCCTGCTAAACCCTTTCCTATTCATGTACCCATCCAGATGCCTTTTAAATGTTGCAATTGTACCAGCCTCCACCATTTCCTCTGGCAGCACATTCCACACACACACCACCCTGTGTGTGAAAAAGTTGCCCCTTAGATCCCTTTTAAATCTTTCCCCTCTCACTTTAAACCCACACCCTCTAGTTTTGGACTCCCCAACCCCTTGTCCATTTACCCTACCTGAGCTCCTGACGGTCTTGTGGTATTACTGTTCTTGAGGGTGGACAATCTATCATCTCGAGCAAATCTGGTCCACATGTGACTCCAGACACAAAACAATGTGCATGGCTATTAATTTCCCTGAAATGGCCACAGACGCTGGGACCAGGGCATCAAGTGTGGATCCAGGAGCTTCAACAAGAAAAAGCTATAGTCAGTCAGGCGATGCTGACAAGCACATGGGCAACCCAGTATCAATACATCACAGAATAAACACACATAATTTCACCACATCAGTGTCAGAAGAGGTACAGTCAATCCTCACCTTTTCATATGTAGCTTTAGATTAGCTGCCACCATCCTCTTTCTTCATGGATATCTACAAGGCCATATGGCCCACTGTTTTAGTGAACAAGCAAACAGTGGCCTAATAAGTAGAGCCTCCCCTCTTAAATAAGATGTAGTTTATTGCATGATAGAAATTAGCCACAAGTATGAAAGGGGTCATTCTAGACTGTGACACAGATGGTCGTTCGTGATGCAGTGGCAGTGTCCCTATTTCTAAGCCAGCAGGCCCAGGTTCAAGTTCCAACAGCTCTAGAGATGTGTGATAACATCTCAGAACAGGTGGATTAGAAAAAATGATGACAATGAAACAGATCATTATCAGCTATGAGAGGGTTTTTTACAGAGTTATCAAAGACTATGATAAGGGGGTCATTGAAAGGAAAGAGGATACAGTGTAAACTAATTAAGACTGAGATGAGGAGAAATTTCTTCACCCACAGAGTGGTGAGCCTATGGAATTCACTACCACAGAAAGCAATTGAGACCAAATCATTGTATGATTTCAAGAGTTGGATACAGCATTTGGGGCTAAATGGATCAAAGAATCTAGGACAAAATGGGTTGAGTTGGATGATTGTCGTGATCATAATGAATGGTGGAGCGGGCCTGAAGGGGATGAATGGCCTACTCCTGCCCTATTTTCTGTATCTGTGTCATTCCATCTATTACATTCTTTGTAATATATTTTGAATTGAGACTTTGATGGAGGGTGACAGTAAGGTTAAAAAAATTAAATTCAGAATTGGGGGCTAGTTCTATAAGATTGGATATCCTGATATCCGATATCTGATGTATTCTGACTGGAGGAAGAAGAAATGACTTGGGGAAAGAGGAAGTCCCACAGTTTAATGGACTTGGAAGTGATTGACTGAAAAGAGAAAAGGGTGAGTAGAAAAGGTATTATTAAAGTTTGGTGACAACAGACCTGCCCAACAATTGGCCAAAGGGCAAGAATGTGAACTGTCCAGGGGCACAACCTGACCCAAGGAGGTCTGTTCATGGCACGTGGTAACAACAGGTAAGGGAGTAGATTTGAAACCATGTTTGTAGCTTGTTCAATGGCAGGCCCACATCATTTCCTGAGAATAAGCCAATCAGCAGCAAACATGGGTGAGAAAGAGTCTGTTTGGAAGATTCTCTCCAGTTTCCACAAGGTCCATTCTCCCTCCATGTGTGACCGTGCTCCTGCCCTCCAGCACCTGCCAGACCAGGAGGAGCAAAAGATGGTGGCAATGGCTGGGAATGTCACCTGTGCACAGCAATGCCAACTACAGTGTGAGGCAGGGTAGAGTGAAACATCCACAGCAGGAAACTATTCCGTCCTGGAAGATCTAAGGGGAGGGTGTGAGGGAATGCACTCATGAATTGGACAGACAAAAAGAGAAAAGGTCGTAGGTGTGTGTGAAAATGAGGGAGAGACAGACTGTTCGAAGGAGAGAGAGTGTGTGAGAGAAAGTGAGTATGAGAGAGGGTGTGCGTGCACGGTTGAAGGAAAGGGAAAAAGGTTGCACTTCTGAGGGTGAGAGAATTTGAGGAGAGAGTGTGGAAGATAGAAAGTAAGATGGTGCAAGAGAAAGTGTGAGAGAGTATATGTGACAAAGAGGGTGTGTCCTTCTCTCCCAGTGTGCAAAGATTGGAAGAATGGAATGTCGGGGAAGATATCGATGGGTTTAACTACCCAGAATCTCGGAACACCTTACCATCTATCAGGCTCCAATGGTTGCTTTTGTCACTTAACAGACCTAACAACAGATTTCATTAGTAATTTAATGTTATGCTTATTTTACATGGTTTGTAATGATTCCTCTCTTCTTTATATCATTCTAAATGTATGAATACATTCATTCATCCAGCTCTCTATTAATTGCAGAGTTTTGAGAACTTGACACCACCATGAAGATTCTCGCAGTTGCTTCAGTGCTCTTTATCATCAAAGGTATATACTAAAAATCCTTCACACTACTCAAAACTCAACTAATAGTGGAAACAAAACTATAATGTACAGCAATATTCTATACTGATGGATTTTCAGTTTGTAGATTCCGCGGAGCTTGTCTTCTGTAAGTTATAATGTATGCAATGGAATGAGGGGTCTTATTGCTGGGATCAAATATTCATAGAGTAGAATTATGCAGTCATTCAGTTTGGAAGTCGCCCCAGTACATGCCAACCATAATCCCAAACTAAACGGTCTGCGCTTGGCCCACATGCTCCAAACATTTCTTATTCATGTACTTATCCAAATATCTTTTCAACATTGTAACTGTACCCTTACCCTTTGCTTCCACTGGTAGTTCATTCTACACACGAACCACTCTCTGTGCACAATAATTGCCCCTCATTTCCTTTTGTAAATCTTCTTCCTCTCACCTTAAAAATCTGCCACGTAGTCTTGAAATCTCTCATCCTAGGGAAAAGGCGCCTGCCATTCACCTTATCTACACCCCTCACGATGTTATAAACCTCTATAAGGTCACCTGTCAACCTTTTTTGTTCCAGTGAAAAATGTCCCAGCTTATCCATTCCTGGCAACATATTGATAAATCTCTTCAGAACCCTCTCCAGTTTAATAATATCCTTCCTATAACTGGATGACCACAACTGGACACAGTGTTTCAGAAGAGGCCTCACCAATGTCTTGTACAATCTCAACATGATGTCCCAACTACTATACTCAACGGTCTGAGCAATGAAGGCAGGCATGCTAAATGCCTTCTTAGCCACTCTATTTATATCTACATCTTCACTCTTTGTCATTGTTCAGTAAACCCAGCTCAGCATGGAATGTTCCAGATTTAAAATGTAGCTTCCTCTAACCTGCACCCAAGGGGTTCACCAAGTAAAGAACATTAGTACAAGTGAATGGAACACACTTTCTAACAGGCTATGACTTCCATTGAGGTTATGACTTCAACTGCAATGATAAAAGGGATGAGTTCAATGGCTAATCTTTCTGTAGAAGGAACTGAAGTTGAACTAAGTTTGGGCCTGGCACAACACAACTCTGGCACCTCTGATCAAATCTGCTTGAAGTGGTCACGTTAGGATCAGGAGCACCAAGGTCACCCAGTATGTGACCCAGTCAGACTGGAATTAGATTGCCCAGTCTAATTGTCACCAGAATGCAGACCATGGAACCAGTTAATACAGTAAAATTGCTTGATGTCTTTAAATACAAGCAATCATAATACAGTGATAATTACAATACAGCACAGTGTTTTATTAAAATTAGGGTTAATTTATGAAGTTGTCTATAATTAAAGCAAAATCTCTTTGATATGAGTCTTCAGTTCTCCTTTACTGAAGGTTATCTTCAGAATAAATTGCCATGAGATTAATATTGGCACTGATGTGAGGGACTGATTACAGCCTTGTGATTTAGATGAGACTTGAGACTGATATCTTGGTTGATCTGATGGTATCAAGACCTCAGGTCACTTTCTATAAGAAAAGCTCCAAGCTTTCCCAGGCCAACATTTCTGTGTCAACATGATCATCTGTCTACATTCTTTCTGCTCATTTTTGGGATCTTGCTGTGTACAGGATGGCTGATTCCAAGTAATAAGTTGTGTGTGGAGCATTTAGAAATGTGGACAAGCTCATTTATTCAGATAAGTGTTGGAAATATCTGAATAACAGTTTGGCACACAACACTTGTTCTGAGCAATCTGTTTTACCAATATTTAACTATATTTCCTTATTTTCCTATTTTGTACCTAAGATTTTGTACCTAGTACATTTGTACCTAAGATGGCACTGGGAAAGGCAACATTATAAAAGAGAATGAGTCATCATGGTGGCTCAATGATTAGCCTGCTGCCTCACAGCACCAGAGACCCGGGTTCAATTCTACCCTCAGGCGACTGCCTGTGTGGAGTTTGCACATTTTCCCCGTGTCTGCATGGGTTTCCTCTGGGTGCTCTGGTTTCTTCCTGCAGTCCAAAGATGTGCAGGGAAGGTGGATTGGCCATGGGAAATTGCCCTCAGTGCTCAGGGATGTGTAGACTAGGTGGAACAGGCAGGGTTACAGGGATTGGGTAAGGAGGTGGGCCAAGGTGGGATGCCCTTTGAAGGGTTGGTTTGGGCTGAATGGCCAGCTTCCACACTATCAGGATTCTATGATTGTACACTTTTCACTGTACTCCCGTATTTGAGTAATTCGAATTCTGTTGCCAGAAGTGCAAGGACCTCTTGTTGGATTTGTGGCTAGGCATTGTGTTTATCGCAAGAACATTTTCCAAATTATAGGCATCCATCAACCTATATTGCATTGAGGACAATTCCTGTCTGGAGAGGGCATTGAGGAGAAATACACACATTAATAATAGCGTTACACTGGTAGCTATTCACATAATCTTTACAATATTAACCATACTAAGTAGTCTTTCTTTCTATGTTCCTGCCCAGGAACTCAGGGTGGTGTTATCCCACAGGATGAATCCGAATCGAACAAATCTGTACACACGCAACAATCTATTGATTACTTGTTAAAGCAAGAGACTGACATAATCAGAGCTGTTTCTGATATTCTGTCACAGACTGAGATGAGTAAAGTAGCAAAGTGAGTATTTAGCTACTAGCATTTTTAATTATGAAGAAACTATTTCTTTCTTCACTGTTAAGTTACTTTTTTGGCCACGATTTTAATCACATGTCCCAATATCTTCTAACATGTTACAGTATCAAATGTTGTTTGATTGTCATCCTGTGAACCAGTTTGTGATGTTTTACCAATTTAAAGTCAGTGTATCAATAGAAGTTACCCTATTGTTATAACAGTAATCTAAAACAAGAATTTACGCAAGAGGGCCGATTACCCAATCATGAGGGTTGCAAAGCAGGAGTTACAAGATGCACTGTAGCAACTTATCAAGGATTCTTTGAAACATGCAAACTCTACCATTTAGAAGGACAAAGTCAACTGATACATGGGAAAACCATCACAGGCAAGTTCCCCTCCAAGTCAGATAGCAACATGACTTTGAAATATATTGCTGTTCCTTAATTGTCACTGGGTCAAAATCCTGTCAGCCCTCCATAATAGCACTTTGGATGTCCCTACGTTCTAAAGACTGCAATGTTCAAGAAGACAGCTCATTATCATCTTCTCAAGGCAAGCTCAGAATGGATAATTATTGCACTCTGATCACTCACCAAAGTGTTAGGCTGAAGAAGGAACCCTTCCCACTTCACTATTTACCTTATTAAAAAGGTAATCTTCCAGGCTAAGCCTGAATCAGCCTATTTGCAGTGATGAGAGCGGACTAGGTTGAGTGAAGAGTAAATTGCTACTTCACCTGGAAGGTGTAACTGGGACCTTGGGTATTGAGGAAAGAGGAAGTGCACTTTCTATGATTGTGGGGCTCTGAGGAGATGTTGCAAGTGAAGGAGGAGTGGACCAAGATGTCCTGGAAGGCACAGTCCCTGTGAAGCCTGACAAGGGAGTGGTGGGGAATATGTGTCTGGTGATAGCATCCCACTGGAGGTGGCAGAAATGGTGGTTAGTGATCCTCTGGCTGTGGATCAGGGTGGCACGGTGGCTTGGGGCTGCATAGTGGCTCAGTGGTTCACACCGCTGCCTCACAGTGCCAGGGACCTGGGTTCAATTCCAACCTCAGGCGACTGTGTGGAGTTTGGACATTCTCCCCGTGTCTGCGTGGGTTTCCTCCAAGTACTCTGGTTTCCTCCCACAATCCAAAAGATGTGCAGGTCAGGTGAATTGGCCATGGGAAATTGACCATAGTGTTGAGGAAAGTGTAGACTAGGTGCATTAGTCAGCAGTAAGTATAGGACAATAGGGCAGGGTAATGGGTCTGGGTGGATACTGTTTGGAGGGTTGGTGTGGACTTCTTGGGCTGAAGGGCCTGTTTCCATACTGTAGGGATTCTATGATTACATATGCACCCAAGAAGATGATACTGGTGGGGTGACAGCTGAGGACCAGGGGCACTATCGCAGTTAGGGGATGGAAGAAAGGGGGTGAAGGCTGAAGTGTGGGAGTTGTGTTGGACCCAGCTAAGGGCCCTGTCAAATACAGTGATGGGGAGCTCTTAGTTGAGGGGGAAGCTGGGCATTTTGGAGGTACCCCTTGTAGAAGTCGGCATCATTGAATAGATGGAGAAACTGGGAGAATACAACTGGGAGAGTACTTACAGGAAGGAGGGTGTGAGGACGTATGGTTGAGGTAACTGTGGG
Source organism: Chiloscyllium punctatum (assembly GCF_047496795.1). NCBI lineage: Eukaryota > Metazoa > Chordata > Chondrichthyes > Orectolobiformes > Hemiscylliidae > Chiloscyllium > Chiloscyllium punctatum. The sequence goes on from NC_092761.1 coordinate 82,495,153, forward strand.
AGTCAGTGGGCTTGTAGTGGATATTGGTGTCAAAGTGTGGCGCTGGAAAAACATATCAGATTAGGCAGCATCCGAGGAGTAGGAGAGTTGATGTTTTGGCATAAATCCTTCATCAGGAATATGAGACGGGGTGGGGAGAAGGGGGGCGGTGGTGTTGGTGGTTGGTGGAGGGGGGGGAAGATAGCGGTCTGAGAGATAAATTAGAGGATGTAGGTAGGGGTGGGGATGAGGGGGGTGTGGGGGAGGTAGCTGGGAAGGTGATGGGTGGATGCAGATGGGAGGTGGTTGTGATAGGTTGGAGGGGAGGGGAGCCTATTTCCCAGAATTGGAAACAGAGATGCCGAAGAAGCAAAGGTGAAATAACTCCACAGAGGCCAGTACCCCGTCACCAAGACCCCCTTTACTTTCATAGGGAGAGTCCTTTACACTGACCCAATTCCCTAAGAGCCAGCTGTCTGAGTTGGGTCAGTGATGTCTGAAACTCCAGTTCTTAATCTGATAGCCAGAGCTCCCTGATTGGACCAGATTAATAGCCCCAGTCAGGGGATTCATATTCTATGTGGTCCATCTGGCTGGCCTATTCCAGTCACTACAGGAGGGAGGAGTCAGAGACAGATAGGGTGAAGGGGAGAGTAAGAGGGAAACTGACCAGACTATCGCAAAATCCCAACTGGTTCATTGATGTCCTTTAGAGGAAGAAAGCAGCCAGACTTATCTTGTTTGGTCACTGAGCAACTCCAGATCGACAGTAATGTGGTTGACTCTTAATTGACCCCTGAAATTGTCTAGCAAGGCATTCAGTTGTATCGAACTATTATGATAAAGTCAAATAAATCCGAACTGACCACCCAACATCGTGACTAATGGACGATCTGCAGAGACATCTCGGTAATATTGGGAATTTGTGCCAAATCTGGGAGAGCTTCTCATAGACTGAGCTGACATAGTCACATGATCCTGGACCCCATCATCACTGTTCATAGTTGTATCCTTTACCTTTGCAGGATAGATCCACCATAGAGGTAACATAATGGTATATGGTTTACAAGATAATACATGGCTTGGAAAGGGTGACGCTAGGAAATTGTTTCCATTAGGCGAGGAGACTAGGACCCATGGACACAGCTTTAGAATTAGAGGGGGTAAATTCAGAACAGAAATGCGGAGACATTTCTTCAGCCAGAGAGTTGTGGGCCTGTGGAATTCATTGCCGCAGAGTGCAGTGGAGGCCAGGACGCTAAATGTCTTCAAGGCAGAGATTGATAAATTCTTGATGTCACAAGGAATTAAGGGCTACAGGGAGAATGCAGGGAAGTGGAGTTGAAATGCCCATCAGCCATGATTGAATGGCAGAGTGGACTCGATGGGCCGAATGGCCTTACTTCCAGTCCTATGTCTTATGGTCTTATGAAAGTGAAACTGATAAATTTTTCCAATTCTGGAAAAGCATGGGATGCAGCACCGATGATGCCATTGATGCACCAGAGAAAGAGATACGGGGAAGGACCAGTAGGATTGGAACAAGGAATGTTCCACGTATCCCACAAAGTAATAGGCATAGTTGGGGCCATGAGGGTTCCTATGGCAATGTCTTTGACCTGAAGCACGTGAGAGGAGTTAAAGGAGAAGTTGTTTAAAGTGAGGATGAGCTTGGCCAGGCAGTAGAGAATGGGCGTGAGTGAGGCTGGTTCAGCTCTTGTTCCAGGAAGAAATGGAGAGCCCTCAGACCACCCTGGTGGGGGATGGATTTGTAAAGGGAATTGCACATCCATGGTGAAGACGAGGCAGCAGGAGCCCCCAAACCGAAAATTCTGAAATTGATGCCAAGCATTTTATAAAAATATTTTTGGGGCTGTTATTTTGAACTGATGGGTGTGACTGAGAGCGTTCCTGCTGTTTCGTAGCAAGAGCAGAGGATTTGTTGAACTGACTATATATGAAAATGCCAACATGGTTGGAGCATGCAGCAGTAGTACATCATAGTCCGCTTTTGAAATGACCAGATCATGATCAAACTGGCTGACCTGATGTGCACATTGCATTCTCAGAGTGCACTGGGCCGCAGAGACACTTGCTCTGATCATTCAAAGACACAGGAGAGTTTGGTTAAAAGTGTGAGGGTCAGATTAAGTGATGCAGCCTCCTTCTCAGGCCTATGGTGTTGTTTCCCTTCTTCTGGCTATGGCTGGGAAGGCAACAACTCTCAGAGGTGTGAATGCAGAACATTGGAAAGGGGAAGATGGAGCCCACCTTATCCACAGCTTGTTCATCGTGTCAGGTAACATGATGAGAGTGAACTGGGAGCTGAGAAAAGGTGAATCAGAGGAACCTAATGCCAGCCTCAGTATACTCAGTGAAAGTGGACCCTACAGGCATACAGCTGGTTCCATGGTGTGGAACACAATCTTCTCCAGCGAGCTCAGAAGATATAAGCATCCAGGTTCTCCATTGCTCCCATCAGTTATGGGCCATTTTGGTGATGGTGTCTGAAGGTGTATCCATTGACATTAGCCACCCATATGAGATTAGGAAACTTCTTATTGTACTGCCGCCAGGTCCTTGGGGCGCGACCCTGGGCATTAATATGCAGCAGAAGCATCACCATTCTTCCTGTTGACCCCTACCACCAAAGTCTCCAGCCTCTCTCTTCTAGTTCTCTATCTGTGTAGCTCTCACTCAAAGCCAATGTCAGTACAAGGCATCCTTCAGCAACTGGCAGTTCTTGGTGGATCTATGGCCCACCAGGATTAGAACTATTCCATCATTATTCTCTTGTGTATTTACACCAAGAAAAGAGTGAGGAGGAAAAATATTCAAAAAGTAGCTTTAGAAAATCAAATTGAATTACCAAATTTAAAGGGAGACTTGTTGCATGCTTGAGACAACATTCAGTGGAAGAATACAGGGGGAGGGTAGGAGGTGTCTTGTGTGGAGTTTAAGTACCAGAATAACTGTGTGGGTCTTAGTGCACTGTTTGTGGTCTGCATGTTCTATACATGTCTATGTGAAACTGAGAACTTTATGTTTTTTTTCTATAAAGGTCAAATTTAGAAGGTGTTGCGACATTTTTCAAAATTTTGGTTGAATATTCATTAGTGCAAGTACACCCATTGTTAACGAATATCAAGTGGAAAGGGGAGGATGCCTATTTTCTTCTGTTAGAGCAGATCGGTTTGATCTATGACAAGATGGGCCAGGCATCAAAAAACTTATATGAGGCAGCTGACAACGAAACAATATCCACCATTCATGAGGAATTGGAAGAGCTTTTGGAAAGCCTCGAAGTTAACCGTGAGGATCTGATTAATGGCTTGGATTGGATATATAAGGGCATCACCCACCGGGTGGAAGATATCTATAACATAACCACTCCTACCTCTGGAAACTTCACTCAACTCACTCAAGGGATGAAGGAATATTTTACATCTGTGGTTGACGTGGTAAATGAAGGCCTGATAAAATTCTTGAAATCGCAGCATGATTGAAAAAAAATGCTTGATGGATTCTGACTCCAATGAGGTTCACTGGGGACAGAGAATACTTAATTAAATTTCCAACCAATCGTAATAGTTAAGTAATTATGCTTTCCTTATTTTAAATCCAACAACATATTTCTGTGAATGACCAACCCTGTATGTCTTACCTGTTGACTTGACGTATTTCTTCTGCAGAGAATTATCTTCACTGTGTATTTGAAGGAGAAGGAAAGATGGGGAGGCTAGATAGTGTCTTTTCTGGAGTTGTGCTGTCTCTATTAATTCTACGATGTTCGAACTGAGATAATCCACCGAAAAAGTTTTATGATGCTGCATTTCCTCCCAAACATTGTCACTGCAGTTCAGTTAAATCAAAAGAAAATGTAAATCTGGACCGAATAACCATTTATAAGAAGCATTGCAGCACTTCACCCAAATTGCTTTGACAGCACCTTCTAAATCTGCAATCTCTACCATCCAGAATTGAATAAATTGAGAGAAATGGATTCTGTGCACGCAGTTGGGATTATTTTAGAATGGCACCATATATCTGCAGGGCCTGCTTCTGTGCTATTATTGTTCTCTATTGTATTCTATGTTCTATGTGGAAGGACAAAGGTCACAGATAAATGGGAACGTCAAGTTTCCCTCCAAGCTACTCATAGTCCTGACTTGGCAAGATATCACTGTACAATATTGCTGTGTCCAAATCTTGAAAGTCCCTCCTTATTATCATTGCTGGAATCCTCTACTTCAAGGATTGTAGCAGTTCCAAGAAAGCATCTCAGCCCCACTTTCTCAAGGGTAATTAGGGATGGGTAATAAATGCTGGACGAGGCAACGACACACACATGCGGTGAATGAATTTTTAAAAGTGGCTAACAAATAAACTACTAACAATTAATAATGTTAGAGCAGTATTTTACATACAACATGCTATGTCACTGTTTTAGTAACTGCATTTATATGTTCGCCAATAGGTGTGCAGAATTGCTTTAAAGTCATCAAATGTTGCAAATGGATATTGAATGATTTTGGTAGTCTATGTACTGCATTAATTGTAGTAACCAATAAAAATATGAGAAACAAGAGTCATTTGTCCTGAGCTATTGATTAAAAACATGTACTCAATGATCCCTGCGGACTGCATCTGTAAATGCCTTCTCTGAGACATGAGCAAGGTTCTCAGAATTGTCAGACTGGGCTGGTGAAAACTCAGAGATTCAGATTCTGTGATTTTTTTTTGCTGCATCACTGATACCTCTTCCACCTTCACCATTCACGCCTCAACTCATGTGCTGCTGAAAATCTCTCATACTTAGTTGCTGCAATGCTCTCTTGGCTGGGACTCACCTTCTCCAGTAAATTTGAGCTACTTCGAGTCATAGAGTCATAGAGATGTACAGCATGGAAACAGACCCTTCGGTCTAACCCGTCCATGCCAACCAGATATCCCAACCCAATCCAGCCCCATCTGCCAACACCTGGCCCATATCCCTCCAAATCCTTTCTATTCAAATACCCATCCAAATGCCTCTTAAATGTTGCAATTGTACCAGCTTCCTCCACTTCCTCTGGCAGCTCATTCTATACATGTACCACCCTCTGTGTGAAAAAGTTGCCCCATAAGTCTCTTTTATATCTTTCCCCTCTCACCCTAAACCTATGCCCTCTAGTTCTGGACTCCCTGACCTCAGGGAAAAGACTTTGCCTAGTTACCCTATCTATGTCCTTCATAATTTTGTAAACCTCTATCAGGTCGCCCCTCAGCCTCCGACGCTCCAGGGAAAACAGCCCCAGCCTGTTCAGCCTCTCCCTATTGCTCAAATCCTCCAACCTTGGCAACATCCTTGTAAATCTTTTCTGAACCCTTTCAAGTTTCACAACATCTTTCCAATAGGAAGGAGACCAGAATTGCACCAATATTCCAACTGTGGCCTAACCAATGTTCTGTATAGCTGCAAATATGACCTCCCAACTCCTGTACTCAATACTCTGACCAATAAAGGAAAGCACACCAAATGCCTGCTTCACTATCCTATCTACCTGCGCTTGTATTCTAAATAGCAATTCCTATTCTGACATCACCCCTATCTTTGCTGATTCTTATTTGATTCAATTTTTACATCACCCCTGCCCTACTATGTTCTCATGTGGCTCAAAATCAAGTTGTGCTTAGTGTTCCTGTGAAGTACATTATGAAGCTTTACCACTGTAGAGGTGCTATATAAATGAACATTATTGTTGTCTGATATTGAACAAAAATATGGATTAAGGGTGCACGTGAAAAAAGCCAAACCAATGGTAGTTAGAAGGAATATATTAGCAGAGACGAGAGTGAAGCTTGAAGTGGATGGTGTCAACTCCTGAAGGAGAGTATATCTATTTAGGAAAAATTGTAACGGAACATATTAGATGTGGTACAAACGTTAGAAGGACAAAGAAAGCCAAAAGTAATTTGGTGGAAGATGAAGGATAAATTGCTTACAAAAAAAACACCAGCTTGTAACAAGGGAAAACCATAAGCTGTTAATTTGTATCCACTTCCACGTTTGCCACATCAAGATATATGAGAGAAGTTGGAGACCTTTGAAATGTGGTTGTTAAGACGTACGCTAAAGTTCCATTTGCAGCCTTTATCACAAACGAAGAAAAGTTTGAAACTGCAAGGGCAAAAAGAACTTGGAAAAACTGACACCCAGAAAGAAAACAGTATTTTAGGTAAGCCGACCAGTGCGGAAACGTTTACAGAGATCTGTTCGAGAGGGTAAAGTGGAGGGCAGCAGAAAGGGCGTTCAACCAAAGTGCAGTTGGAGGACACATGTCACAGAGGGGCTGGGGGCAGAATCCTGTGGCAGGATGGCACAGTTCAGACAAGTGTGGCCATTGGCAGCTGATCTTGTGGCAGGAGCGACCACAAAACAGTAGTGGATCAGCAAAGGTAGCGGATACTGTAAGTCAGAAACAAAGACAGAAATTACTGAAAAAGCTCAGCAGGTCAGGCAGCATCTGTGGAGAGAAGTCAGAGTTAACGTTTCCGGGTGGAGTGAACTTTCCTCAGAACGATACTCGACCTGAAACGATTTCTTTCTACAGATGCTGCCGGACCTGCTGAGCTTTTCCAGCAACTTCTGGTTTTGTTTCAGCAAGAATAGTGTGGGCCCACTCTGTGATCCTCTCCGTTTGAGTATTGAGGTGTTTAGGCTAATAGTTGCGATGGAGATTTATCTGTGGTTTCTAACTAATTTTGGTCATGCAGACAATTACCTCTCACCCTATCCTCTTCTATCCAAATCTGATTCCAACCTTCATCTCCAGCATGACTTTGGATCAGGAGGGATTCTCGCCATGATCCCAATGATAGGAATAGTCTCAATTATTTTAGAATGATGCAGTTAAAATCGCCGACAGCAGTAGCTTCTTCCTTGGCAGTTTTGATCAATCGCATTTGGTCTGTAGCATCACCATCATCAGCTGATGCAGATTTCGACATTCAATGTTTGCTACAAAACGAAAAATAAGCTCCATCTGTAGTTTACTGTTCCCTCTTTATCAGACGCAAGAGATAACAGCAGGTTAATAAACCTCAGGGAAGGGAAGTTGGGAAATCAGTTGGAACAGAAAGCAGTAGATTGAAGACAGAGAGGTAAGTGTTTCAGGATGAATTAACGGTGTAAAAAGTTTATTTTGTGGCGACCTGACGAATAGTCCTTAGTGTGTGAAATTTTCACTTTCACCAGTGGTGAAGCGTCTGGACTAAAATAGCAGACTCAGTCTCTGTGCCGAGAGTAGGGCATTTATAATTGCCCATGATGTCGCCGCTTTGGTGGGCGGTGGGACAGAGACTTTCGCCTGGGAGTTCTCCTCCCAGTCATGCAGGCGTGTGTCTGTGTGAGTGTGTGTGTGTGGTGACATTAGGGTGGAACAAGCCCCTGTCCCTCCCAATGTGGGATTGATGTTCACTGTGGAGTGTGGAGCGGGACACCGGAGGATGAGTGATCCGCCGAGAGACCATGCAGCCCTGGGGATGAGGGAAAGTGGAAGGAACAAAATCATGACTTTTTATGGTTAAACTGTGGAAACTCGCATCGCAGACGTCTGCGGTTCTAATCAGGAGTGTAAAGCTGAAAGTGATAATTAGCAGCGCTAATGTAGGAGAGTTTCTCTCCCAAATGCTGCACCCTTTCCTTAAGGACGTTATTGAACTGAAACTGGTCAATATTTTATTGTTATGTAACTCCAGAATGAATTTAAAGTCCCCTCGTCATTGGAGGCAGTGTGACTTCGCGTCCTCAGTTTTAATCTCCAGCCTCTAAATATTTCCCTAGTCAACTTGTTCGGTAATGTTATTAGGGGAGATAAGGTCTAAATGTTGTCTGGAGTCCCTCGGGGATAAGATCGGTAATGTTATTACACATCTCTGGAACATATGGCCTCCTGGCTCAGAGGAAGAGATATTACCACTGCTCCACAACAGCCCGTACGGGAGTTTCTAGTTCAATAACATGACCGCTATGCACTGTCTCCTTGACCAGTTATATGTTGGTCCGGTTCCATTTCTAAATTTGCAATTCCACCCCCCCCCAAAAAAAGTCATAGTTCCAATTGGCGTAATATAGAGTAATTGGTATCTTTCTAAATTGTGCACGAATGTGCCTACCTCCTATGTGGAGTATTCCATTTTGCATTATTAAATTAGTGATTAATTTTGAATTGCGTGAGATTTCAATCATTTATTAGAAAGTGAGGGACCGACTATATGTGCTCCAGGATTCTTTCAACAATCACAATTGTGAGAGGCTGCCATACCACTATGCTGTTCACTTTGAAAACCATATCCCACTGTCCCTGCTTGGCAGTACTTGTTAATTATTACCTTAATTAGAGACATGGGTGATTTGGTGGTAGCTTATTTAACTAATATGTCTCAGAGCTTATAGGTAAGAGCTGCAACCCAATAGACCTTCAGATGTTACAGTAAAAGGAAAATACTGCAGCTGCTGGAGATTCAAATGCAGTTTTGCTTGTGATGGAAAATTGGTTTCTTGTAAAGAAAAATGTCGGGAACTGTTGTAAATCAATAGTTTCTATTTGCTCTTTAGCTGTTGCTGAAATGATTCGATTATCAACGTACATTCTGACACACTCTGATAAGAGTGTTTATCAATCTGCCCATTGAAAGAGGGTGAATCTGATGGCAGTAATGATAAGATGGGAGGAGACTCATGCAGAACATAAACACCGGTCTAGATCAATTGGACCAAATGGCCGTGTGACATCCCTGAACTGAAGTGTATACTTAACCAAGTGACATGTTCGCTGATAGATATTTTAATAGAATTTCTGTCACCAAAAAGATATGAACAAAATAAATAAAGGAAGAATGAGGCCATTTGGTCCCTTGAGTCTGATCTCCCATTCAATAAGATCACAGCCTGGTCAGTTCATATTCTGAATTCCACATTCCCATTTATCCATGATAATCCTTGACTCCACCCATCTACGTCTTAAAAAGTTTTCATTAACTCGGGTCTACTGCCTTTTCTGCGGCAGAGTGTTCAAAACTCACAAGCCTCTGAGGGAAACAAATTCCCCTTGTCTCAGTCCTAAAAAGGGTGGGCCCAACTTTAAAGCAGCGCCCCCTATTTCTGGGATTAACGACAAGGCTAAATGTTCTGGCCACACACAGTTTGTCAAGAACATTCTGGATCTTATAAATTTCAATCAAGGTACCCCTCATTCTTTTAAACCCCAGTGAAGAGAAGTCAAATCTGTCCTCAAAACAATCCAACATTCCAACCAACCTAGCAAAGCTCCTTTGAACTGTCTCCAATATTTATATCCATCCTTAAATAAAGAGGCCAAAACTTCCCTCATTAGAGCTGTGGTCTCACCAATGCCCTATAGCTCAAGCATAACATACTTATTTTTATGTTCAATTCTTTCCATCCTTAAATAAAGAGGCCAAAACTTCCCTCATTAGAGCTGTGGTCTCACCAATGCCCTATAGCTCAAGCATAACATACTTATTTTTATGTTCAATTCTTCTCATAATGAAAAAGACAGCATTCCACCAGCCTTCTTAATTACTTATTGAGCCTGCATACTCAGATTTTGTGACTCATGCAACAGAGTACCAAGGTTTCTCTGCACCTCAGAATTCTGCAGTAATTCTCTGTTTAAAATAATACAGTACCTTTCTATTCTTTTGAAAAGTGAACATTATACTGCAGCTGCCAGATTTTGGCCCACCAATTTAAACTCTGTCAGTCAGCGTCCTTTTTACGACAACACATTTTCCTACCTGTCTTGTAAATTTAGCCACCATACATTCAAGCTCCTCGTCATCGTCAGTGAAATATATAGAACTGTACAGCACAGGAACAGGCCCTTCAGCCCATGGTGTTGTGCTGAACATGATACCAAATTAAACTAATCCTTTATGCCTGCCCTTGGTCCATATCCATCCATTCATGTGCTTAACTTAAATATTCCTATTGTATCTGCCTCCACCGCCACCCATGGCAGTACATTCCAGACTCCTATCACTCTCCATGTTAAAAAAAAACTTGCCCCTCACATCCCTTTGAACTTTTCCCCTCTCACCTTAAATGCATGCTCCCTAGTATAAGACATTCAAACTCTGGGAGAAAGATTCTGATCACCAACCCTATCTATGCATCCCATAATTTTATAGACACCACGTCTCTCCTCAGCCTCTGTTGCTTCAGAGAAAACAACCTGAGTTTTTCTAGCCTCTCCTTTCTACCCTTTAATCCAGGCAGCATCCTAATAAACCACTTCTGCGCCTTCCCCAAAGCCCCCACATCCTTCCTATAATGTGGCGATCAGAATTGAATGCAGAACTCTCAAGTATGACCTAACCAAAGTCTTATAAAGGTGCAACTGATATCTTGACTTTTGTTCTTAATTCCCCGATCAATAAAACCAAACATGGCGTATATCTTCTTTACCACCCTTTCTACCTGTGTGGCCACTTTCAGGGAACCATATTCTTGAGCCCCAGGATCACTCTGTACATCAATGCTGATCAGGGTCCTGCTATTAACAGTGAACTTTTCCTTAATATTTGATCTCCCAAAGTGCAGCACCTCACACTTACCCAGATTAAATTCCATTCGCTATTTCTCCACCCATTTCTGCAACTGATCTATATCCCTTTGTATCCTTTGACAACCTTCTGCACTATCCACAACTCCATTGATCATTGTATCATCTGCAACCTTACTAGTCCACCCATCTACATTTTCATCCAAGCCATTTTTATATCTCACAAACAGCAAATGTCCCAGTACAGATGCATATAAAGCATGATTTGTCACGGACCTCCAGCCTGAAAAATACCCCTTCCACCACTACTTTGTCTTCTATGGACAAGCCAATTCTGAATTTATGCAGCATCTTAATCTTCTGGATGACCCTACCATGAGGGACCTTGTCGAAAGCTTTAACTAAACAACATCCACTGCTCTACCATCATAGATCACCTTCGTCACATCCTCAAAAAAATTCAATCAAGTTAGTAAGACATGACTTTCCCTGCACAAAGCCATGCTGACTATCCCTAATTAAGCCATGCTTTTTCAAATATATGTAAATCCTATCCCTAAGAATTCTCTCCAATAGCTTCCTAACCACTGATGTGAGACTCACCAGTATATAGTTTCCTGGATTATCCATATTTTCCTTTTTGAACAGAGGAACAATATCAAGTTACTTGCCAGTCCTCCAGGATAGCAAGGCTATCAAGATCTTGGTCAAGGCCCCAGCAATTTCCTCTTATCCCTCCCTCACAAACCTGGAGTGGATACCATCGGGCCCTGGGGACTTATCCGCCTTAAATGCTCTTCAAAAGACCCAACACCACTTCTTTCTTGATCTCAAAATGCCCTCGGATATTAGCATACTCCACACAAGTCTCACTGTCCTCCATATACTTCTCCTGGGTGAATATTGATGCAAAGTACTAACTTAGGATCTCACCCACATCCTCTGCCTCCAAGCACAAGTTCTCTACTTTATCCTTGACCGGTCTACCTTCTCCCTAGTCATCCTCTTGTTTTTAATGTATGTACATATGGAATGCCTTGGGATTCTCTTTATCTCTACTTGCCAAGGTCATTTCATGGCCCCTTCTTGCTCTCCTAAATCCTTGCTTGAGTTTTTTTCCTATTTTCTATATATTCCTCACAGTCGCTGTCCAACTTTAGCTTCCTGAAACTTTATATATGCTTTTTTTTATTTTGACTAAATTCACAACTTCCCTCGTTATCCAAGGGTCCCTTACCTTGCCATCCTTGTCCTTCTCCTTAATGGAACTGGTCCTGAACTCTCATCAACAGGTCTATAAACAATTGCCACATGTCAAATGTGGACCTGCCTGATAAAAGCTCCTCCCAATTAATTATCTTAGCTCCTGCCTAATACTGATATAATTTGCCCTTCCCCAATTTAGTATCTTGCCACCAGGCCCTGACTTATCCTTATTCATAGCTATCTTAAAATCTAAGGAGTTGTGATCATTGTTCCCAAAATGCTCTCCCACTGAAAGAGCAATCACCTGACAAGGCTTGTTAGCCAATACATTGTTAGCCAATACAGTATGGCCCCTCCTCTAATTGGATGATTCACATACTTTTCAAGGCTTCCAAAATCTAATTATCAGTTTCCTATAATTAACCTGTCTACATTGTGTGTTTCTTCCGCAATAATTGCTGTTTTATTGTCTGGTATCAGTGTAATAAACTTGGCTCTGTAGACCTTCTCCAGCAGCTTAAACACAAAGAGCTAAGATGACACTCCAGTGCATTACTAAGGGAGTCAGAGATAATGTCTTTGAGATATTGATCTAATGTCTTTTCTGTTCTCGTGAATGGATGTGGCCTCATTCAGAAAAGAAGCCTGACTGATCTTCATTGTCCTGGTCAATATTTATCCCTCAATCAACATCAGAGAAACATGTTATCTGGTCATTATCACATTGCTGTTCATGGGAGCTTGCTGTGCGCAAATTAGTTGATGTGGTTCCGATGTTCCAAGAGTGACCACATTTCAAACATTGGTTGCAGAATACTGAGACACGTTCAGAGGTCAAAAGTTATATAGATGTTATATTGGCTCTTATGAGACAATATTTTGGGATCTGTGCTCCAAGACTGCAATGGCTGCCTTGACAATTGGACTGTGTCTTAAGAATAGCAAGGCTCCTTTAAATCCATATGATTTTTTGAACAGGTGGGAAGGCCTGACTATCTGCAGCCTGATTTCTGCTCTAGCAGTGAAAAGGTAGGATTTTGTTTTTTAAAAAAAGCAGTGTAGTTTAAACACTTCACTTTCACAAATCTCACTCACACCTGAAAGTGGGGTCAAAGTGGGACAAACAGTGGGATCCATTGCATTCCAGGTTTTGTTTCCATGGGTTTTGTGGTCCAAAGCTTATCATTCATCTCACTTTTAATCGTTGAAATTTCAAAATCTAACAGGTGACATTGTCTTTTCACAGGTTGAGAAACTGATCATCATGAAGATACTTGTGGTTACTTTGGTCCTATTCTTGACAAAAGGTATGTTCAAAAAATATTTTTTGATGTAGCTCTGGTGGTCAATGTGATCCTGCCTGATTCAGAATGTCATGAGTCCGAGCCCCACTTCGGAAATAGGGTGTATTTTCATTACTCTTACAGATTGACAATAGGAATGATCAGTTCTGGTCTCCCTGCTATAAGAAAGATGTTGTTAAACTTGAAATGGTTCAGAAAGGATTTGCAAGGATATTGCCAGGGTTGGAGGTTTGGAGCTAGAGGGAGAGGCTGAATAGGCTGGGGCTATTTTCCCTGGAGTGTCGGAGGTTGAGGGGTGACCTTATAGAGATTTATAAAGTCATGGAAGGCATGGATGGGATGAATTGTCAAGGTCTTTTCCCCAGGGTAGGGGAGTCCAAAACTAGAGGGCATAGGTTTAAGATGAGATGGGAAAGATTTAAGAGGGACCTAAGGGGCAATGTTTTCACACAGAGGGTGGTGCGTGTATGGAACGAGCTGCCAGAGGAAGTGGTGGAGGCTGGTACATTTAAAAGCCATCTGGATGGGTATATGAATAGGAAGGATGTAAGCTAAATGCTGGCAAATGGGATGGATTAATTTAGGATATCAGGTCGGCATGGATGAACTGAATTAAATTGTCTGTTTCCATGCTCTATGACCTTGGAATAACTGAAGAAATGAGTAACTACAGGCTGGGAAACATTAGTCTTTGTAGAAGGCTGAGCAATGTGGCCCAAATTTGATATTAATCTGTTTGTACAAGTAGAACAAGCAAACCAGAAAATAATTATTCCGAACTATTAAAAGAAAATTGCAATTTTTAAATTCTATTACATGCATATGAATGGGCCAATTCTAAAACAGGAATATAAGGCAAAGGTGTAATTAATCAAGTGCTGCTGATCATTGTCTCCAATGATCAACTCTATAATTTTGACCTAGCTGAACACGTGTGCTTTTGAAACTCTCATGGATGTTTTTGTTATACCCAGACTAATCTATGTGAATGCTCTTTTGGCTGGTTTCTCATCTTCCACTCTCCATGAAACTGTTAGCCTCCACCACCTTCCCCCCACCCCTCCCCCAAAACACTGGCCCTTATGTTCTAACTTGCAGCAAGTCCCTTCATCTCTGCATCCACTGAGCTAGGTTGGCTCTGAATCACCACTGACTCACTTTTAAAATTTCAGCCCTCCATGGCCTTGCCTCAACACCTTCCATAAACCCATGAACTTTGTAACCTCCTCTAGCTCTACCACCATCACAAACTCTGTGTTCTTTTAATTCTAGCCTCATATGTGCTCTCCATTTTCTATCCTCAGTGTTGACATTGGTATCTATGGTAATCTAAGCCCTGAGGTCTAGAATGTGTTCTCCAAACCTCTACATCTCAATTTCTCTCCAAGCCTTTAAGCTGTACCTTAAAACTTCCCTCTTTGAGCTTTTGATCACCTGTCCTAATTTCCTTTCTTTAACCCCTGCTGTTATTTCTTATCTGATCACAGTGCTGTGTGTAGCCTTGAGTGGGTTTACTACGTTAAAGACCATAATATCGGTATAAGCTGTTGTAGTAGTGAGAACTGCTGATGGTATGCATTGCAGGAACTTTTGAGCACTCACAAAGTCAGGCTGGGCAATGGTATGGTCTATGGAGGGTGGCATAATCTGGTCTAGACATCAGCTTTTTATCCCACGGACTACTGTCACCAACTCAACACAGCCCATTTCCAGCATCTTTAGAGAAGAGGGCAGAAAATAAATTGTTAATGAAAATCATGACATGGACATGCTGGTGTTGGACTGGGGTGTACAAAGTCAAAAATCCCACAACACCAGGGGTTATAGTCCAACAGGTTTAATTGGAAGCACTAGCTTTCGGAGCGCTGCTCCTTCATCAGGTGGTTGACCTGATGAACCACCTGAGGAAGGAGCAGCACTCTGAAAGCTAGTACTTCCAATTAAACCTGTTGGACTATAACATGGTGTTGTGTGATTTTTGATGTTAATGAGGATGGGTGAAATTATTATTCATATGATTTCAAAGATAAATGTGGATGTTTCTTTTTCTGTTTTCTTGAGCAGGAATGGTGGCTCGTGCCTTTCCCGTTGCGTCAGATGCTGGACCAACTCGTGGTGAAAACCCTTTCACTGATATTAACTTTGCCAATATATCAATGTAAGGATTTAGTTTTCTTTTCTTCTATTGGTGTTACCTCTCTGCAAAGAAAGTAAACTAGCTCTTTTCCAGCATTTGCTCCATTAAATGTAAAGCAAAACAGACACAGGAAAACATTAATTTCTTGGACACCACAGCACTTTAATTGGTACAAGACTACAGTCATGAGTCAGCACAAAGTTTTTTTTATATAAAATTGGCATGCTTCTATGAAATAAAACTCTTTACTGTTAAATTATTCAATTGACGCTATCATAAACAGTCACATTCACTACATTTTCCCTTCTCCTGAATTCCTACAGTATTAATCTCAAGACTTTACACTGTTTTGCAAGGAATTCATAGAGTCCCTAAAGTGTGGAAAGAGACCATTTAGCCCACCGAGTCGACACCAACCCTCCAAAGAGCATCCCACGCATATCCAGCCCTCATCCTATTCTCATAACCCTGCATTTACTATTATGAGACAATTTAGCATGGCCTATCCATCTAACCTGCATATTTTTGGACTGTGGGAGGAAACTTGAGCACACAATGGAAACAATATGCAGATGTGGGAGAACATGCGAACTCCATGCAGACGGTCACCCAAGGCTGGGATTGAACCCAGGTCCCTGGTACTGTAAGGTAGCAATGCTAACCACTGAGCCATCAGGTGCTATTACTAATTTGCCTCTTTCCAGTTAGATGTTCCTTTATTGATAGGTCTAAAGTTTACTTTTTCCTCTTTGCACATAGTTGTGCCCCATTACTCCATTTGCAGACTCTCTTCCTGCTTTGCAGCTTCTCACTTTCCATTCCAACCTCTCAGTGGGGCCTTCATCCTGACCTTGCTCTCTTGCTTTGCTTCCCAGGCTCACTAGTCTTGTTCTCGTGACCAGCAGCTTGGACTGCCAGCGTTACAAGTGAATAGCACCTAACCTTCTGGGATTTTTCAGACTATTTAAAGAAATGAGAATTTAAAGGGACCGGTCAGGTGCTCATATTTGGTCTACAGCAGCTGTTGGTGTTTTGGAGCTTATATGGATTGATGTAATTATACCCCTCTTGTTAAGCTGACAAACTTCAATTTAATTAGCTCAAAATCAACATAAGTGCCATCAATTGCTTTCTTATCTAATCAAGTAAACGTTTAATACCAGGAATCAATTTTGTTGCTGTACAAACATACAAACAAGGACTAAGAGTAGACCACTTTGCCCTTCAAGCCTGCTCCACCATTGAATAAGATAAGAGGATCATGGCATGTGAGGAGCAATCATATTTTTCTAAAGCTTTCATGTTGTGTTCGCCAGGCCAATTTAAGAATACCAATGTAAAAAGGTAGCAACGTTTAAACTGTCAGAGAAGAAAACGTTCATTGTTGGCAAAGTGGACTCTGATAAGTACAGATACTTCCATGGAGATTGCATCATCATCATCATCATCTCCATGGCAATGCCCCTACCAAACATAATTCACTTGTTAACCACCCGTCTTGCGTGATCATTTGTTGTTTCCCTTTCTATCTATATTTCTTGTGGGTATCCTAATGACAGCAAGTCAAAAAGATTTGACAAAATGCATAATTTTTCAGCAAAACAGGAACTTAATTCTGAATTCCTTTTCACTTAATTCTTCCAAACTGGGTAGCCAAGATGCAAAAAGATCATTAAACTAATATATAAATCAAACCAAACTACTGTGGGTGCTGGAAACCTGATATAAAAACTTCAGTGTGCTGGAGAAACTCAGCATGTCTCACTTTTAAAGTTCCAGCCCTCCATGCTCTTTACCTCCACAGCCTCCCCATACCACATGAACTTTGTAAACTCCTCTAGCTCTACCATCTGCAAACTCCGTGTTCTTTTAAATCTTATATTTATATGCATACGCCTCATATGCAGCGTCCATTTTCTATCCTCGGTGTTGACGTGGGTACCTATGGTGATCTAAGCCCCAAGGTCTAGAGTCTATGAGTCTATCTGGCAGTATCGATGGGCTGTGAAGAGAAAAACTGTGTTAACATTTTGAGTCCACGTGATTCTACTTCAGAATTTCAGCCCAAAGATGTGTAGCTAGACGATTGGCCACGGCAAATTATCTGTCGTACCCAGGGAGGTGCACACTAGATGGATTAGCCATGGGAAATGCAGGGTTACCAGGGATAGGTTGGGGGTTTCAGTCTAGGTGGGATGATGTTCAGAGCATTGGTGTGTGCTCAATATGCTGAATGGCCTCTGTCCATACTGCAGTGACTCTGTGAACCATTGTCAGATTATTTTACTTTCCTGCTAGAGTCTTGAAAATCTATACCACAGACTCAAATCATTATTAGCAGCACTCACTACAGCAACAACTTATTGATATTTTTACTCTAGTGATGGAGAGGGATAAGTGTGCACTGCAGGGCAGGAGTTATAGCTGGGGGCAGGGAAATTATGATGCGGTGAGGCACGACTTAGGATGCGTGGCTTGGAAAAGTAGGCTTAAAGGCAAGGGCGCAATTGATATGTGGAGCTTGTTCAAGGAGCAACTATTGAGTGTCCTTGATAAGTATGTACCTGTCAGGCAGGGAGGAAAGGGTTGTGTGAGGGAGCCGTGGTTTAATAAGGAATTGGAATCCCTTGTTAAAGGGAAGAGGGTGGCCGATGTAAAGATGAGGCATGAAGGTTCAATTGGGGCAATTGAGAGTTATAAGGTAGCCAGGCAGGATCTGAAGAGAGAGCTAAGAGCAGCAAGGAGGGGACATGAAAAGTCCTTAGTTGGTAGGATTAGGGAAAACCCAAAGGCTTTCTATAGGTATGTCAGGAATAAAAGAATGACAAGGGTAGGAATAGGTCCAGTCAAGGATAGTAGTGGGAAGTTATGTGTGGAGGCTGAAGAGATTGGGGAGACACTGAATGAATACTTTTCATCAGCATTCACTCAGGAGCAGGACATTGTTGCCGATGTGAATACTGAGTCACAATTAAGTAGAATGGACGGCTTTGAGGTATGTAGGGAAGAGGTGTTGGAAATTCTGGAAAGGGTGAAAATAGGTAAGTCCCCTGGGCCTGATGGAATTTATCCTAGGATTCTCTGGGAAGCAAGGGAGGAGATTGCAGAGCCATTGGCCTTGATTTTTATGTCCTCGTTGTCTACAGGAATAGTGCCAGAAGACTGGAGGATAGCAAATGTTCAAGAAGGGGAGTAGGGATAACCCTAGTAACTATAGGCCGGGGAGCCTTACTTCTGTTGTGGGCAAAGTCTTAGAGAGAATTGTAAGGGATAGGATTTATAAACATCTGGATAGGAATAATGTGATCAAGGATAGTCAGCATGGTTTTGTGAAGGGCAGGTCGTGCCTCACAAACCTTATTGAATTCTTTGAGAAGGTGACTAGGGAGGTGGACGAGAGGAAAGCGGTAGATGTGGTGTATATGGATTTTAGTAAGGCGTTTGATAAGGTTCCCCATGGTAGGCTACTGCAAAAAATATGGAAGTATGGCATTGAGGGTGAGTTGGAGGTTTGGATTAGGAATTGGATGGCTGGAAGAAGACAGGGGGTAGTAGTTGATGGTAAAGGTTCATCTTGGAGTGCAGTTACTAGCGGTGTTCCGCAAGGATCTGTTTTGGGATCATTGATATTTGTCATTTTTATAAATGATCTGGAGGAGGGGCTAGAAGGTTGGGTGAGCAAGTTTGCAGATGATACGAAAGTCAGTGGAGTTATTGACAGTGAGGAAGGATGTGGCAGGTTACAGCGGGATATAGATAAGCTGCAGAGCTGGGCAGAAAGGTGGCAAATGGAATTCAATGTAGGTAAGTGTGAGGTGATTCACTTTGGTAAGAGTAACAAGAAGATGGGGTACTGGGCTAATGGTTGAATACTTGGTAGTGTGGATGAGCAGAGGGATCTTGGTGTCCATGTACACAGATCTCTGAAAGTTGCCACCCAGGTAAATAGTGCAGTGAAGAAGGCATATGGCGTACTGGCTTTTATTGGTAGAGGAATTGAGTTCCGGAGTCCTGAGGTCATGTTGCAGTTGTATAAGACTCTGGTGTGGCCACATCTGGAGTATTGTGTGCAGTTTTGGTCGCCATACTATCGGAAGGATGTGGAGGCACTGGAACGGGTGCAGAAGAGGTTTACCAGGATGTTGCCTGGTATGGTAGGAAGATCGTATGAGGAAAGGCTGAGGCACTTGGGGCTGTTTTCATTGGAGAAAAGAAGGTTTAGGGGAGATTTGATAGAGGTGTACAAGATGATTAGATTAGATTAGATTACTTACAGTGTGGAAACAGGCCCTTCGGCCCAACAAGTCTACACCGCCCCGCCGAAGCGTAACCCACCCATACCCCTACATCTACATCTACATCTACCCCTTACCTAACACTACGGGCAATTTAGCATGGCCAATTCACCTGACCTGCACATCTTTGGACTGTGGGAGGAAACCCACGCAGACACGGGGAGAACGTGCAAACTCCACACAGTCAGTCGCCCAGCGGCACGGTGGCACAGTGGTTAGCACTGCTGCCTCACAGCGCCAGAGACCCGGGTTCAATTCCCACCTCAGGTGACTGACTGTGTGGAGTTTGCACGTTCTCCCCGTGTCTGTGTGGGTTTGCTCCGGGTGCTCCGGTTTCCTCCCACAGTCCAAAGATGTGCAGGTCAGGTGAATTGGCCGTGCTAAATTGCCTGTAGTGTTAGGTAAGGGGTAAATGTAGGGGTATGGGTGGGTTGCGCTTCGGCGGGGCGGTGTGGACTTGTTGGGCCGAAGGGCCTGTTTCCACACTGTAAGTAATCTAATCTAATGATGAGGGGTTTTGATAGGGTTGACCATGAGAACCTTTTTCCACGTATGGAGTCAGCTATTACGAGGGGGCATAGCTTTAAATTAAGGGGTGGTAGGTAAAGGACAGATGTTAGGGGTAGATTCTTTACTCAGCGAGTCGTGAGTTCATGGAATGCCCTGCCAGTAGCAGTGGTGGACTCTCCCTCTTTATGGGCATTTAGATGGGCATTGGATAGGCATATGGAGGATAGTGGGCTAGTATAGGTTAGGTGGGCTTGGATCAGCGCAACATCGAGGACCAAACAATACTGCGCTGTATTGTTCTATGTTCTATGATGTCTTTAACATCGTAAATCCACTCAAGGCTCTACACAGCATAGTGATCAGATAAGAAATGACAGCAGGGGTTAAAGAAAGGAAAATTAGGGCAGTTGATTAAAAGCTCAAAGAGGGAGGTTTTAAGAAATGGAGGTGTAGAGGTTTAGATTAGATTAGGTTACTTACAGTGTGGAAACAGGCCCTTCGGCCCAACAAGTCCACACCGACCCGCCGAAGCACACCCACCCAGACCCATTCCCCTACATTTACCGCTGCACCTAACACCACGGGCAATTTAGCGTGGCCAGCATTTTCTGTTTATTTTAATTATCCCAGAGTATTTCATTGATTCTTGTGTTACCTTTGTCCCACAGAAGCACTGCCACTGACAAACTAGAAAGGTAGACTTATGCATTATTTTCTCCCTCCGCAGGAATATCCATGATCCAAGTCCCATTTTGAAAGAGTTGGCACAGAACATGACCCTGCTGTCAAAAGAAATCCAGCAGCAAATGCAAACTTTTAGCACAAATCTTCATGACCAGACAAGCATGGTCAGGGAAACGTTGAGCTCCCTGCTTGAAAGGTCCCCGGATTTACCCGAAGGCATCACCCAGCATCTGGAGAATTTGAAGGAAAACATCAACCAGTTCAATTTGAACTTTACGACTGTTCCTCTCAAGCAGATTTCAGGAGATGGGGTTTATCAAGAATTCACACAGAACATGGAGCATATTCAGCAGTTGTTTGGATCTTTTGTTAAGTTGTTCCATGGAAAATTCACAGAGGGAGTTGAATCCTTGAGGAAATCAGTGGCACCTGCAGCTCATGAAATCAAGAGACTTGTCGAATTGTCTAAAGCTGCAAAACCAAGTGCAGAAACACCAGAGTCGCCATAAAGTTATTTGATGGATTCTGACACCAATGAAGAAAATCCGAGATAACGAACACAAATTAAACTTTCAAAGTAATCAAAGTGAGAAAGATCAATAGATCAATCCCCCCCCCCCCATTCTTTATTGAAAAGCAAATGTTCTGAAATAAAGGTAGAGAATGACGGAAATGCTCTGTAGGCCAGGTGGCGTCAGTGAGGCAGAGAGAAAGAGAGTTCATCAAAAAAGTTCTGATGATAGGGAGTACGGGAACTGGAGAAGGCCATTCAACCCCTCAGGCTTGTTCTGTCATTCAATGAGATCATGGCTGAATAGTGGCCTAACTCTGTATGCTTGCCTTTGGCCCTTATCCCTTAATATCTCTGCTTAACAAAAATTTACCCACTCAGATCATGACCAGCAAGTCTGGTTAACTCTGGTTCTCTCTCCACTGCCAGATGTGCTGACCATTTCTAACTTTTTCTCTTTCCATTTCACATCATATAATTGATACTGCACATGGTATTTGCAAAGAATTGTTCATAAAGTAGGCTTTTCAACCCAATGCAAGGTTCATGAAATTTGTACACCCTCCCAACTGGTAATGTCACTGGACTAGTAAACCAGAATCCTGGACTAATGTTCTGGGTACAGGGGTTCGAATCTCACCTTAGCAGTTAGTGAAATTTGAAATTAGTAAACGCTCTAGAATAAAAAGCTAGCCCATTGGTGACCATGTAACCATTGTCAATTGTTCTAAAAATCCACCTGGTTGAGGAAATCTGCCATTTTTACCCTTGTCTGGCCTACATCTTACTCCATAAGCAATGTGGTTGACTCTTAACCGTCCTGTGGAGAATAAATGCTGGCCAAGCCAGTGACATCCACATCCGATGAATAAATAAATATTATTCTAACCCCATCAAAGTATTCCCAACATAAATAAAATCAGTTGTCTTGCATCTACTACACGAGATCAAAATAATTTTATTTGTCATTTATTTCCCAATGAAGGAACTGCTTCCAGTGATTTTTGCAGTTGACCACTGAATGTTTGTTAAGTCAGTTATTGGCCATTGAGCCAATCAAGTTATTTTACAAAACCTGTAAGTGACATCACATCATTAGAATAAATGTGTAATTCAGAATAACAAATGTTATAGTACAATCTTTTACCTTTCTCTTTGTCTCTCTTTGTCTCTCTATTTCATGGTACCTCTGATTCGGAGGAGGTCTTGTGGTGCAGTGAATCATGTCTCTGCCTTTGAAGTTTGGGGTTCGAGTCCCACTCCAGGGCTTGATGGTCGTGGAATCTACATTCATAATGTGACCTGTAGTAACCTGTAAGTCTTGTCAAAACATACTGAAGGCTGCCAGACATGCTGGAAGTTGTTCCTGATCAGCCTAGCAGAGGAAAGAAATTGGAATGTCTGCCATAGCTATCTGTCGCTGCGTTAACAGGTACCTTTTGATGCAGCGATTGTATCTCTTTGGGGTGCTGGTTGGTTTAGTTAGCTGGTCAGCTGTGTGGATGAGATGGGCACCTATACGCACAAGGTCTGATCTGATCCCTGTTCTGACTACAGTGGATTGAGGACGTGTTCTCCTTGCTGTAGCAGTGGCGGAGGTGACAGCATTGTGGTTCAGATGTGCCTTCAAGAGAACACTGAGGAAGAAGACACTCATTAAATTCAGCAATGTTAGTGTGTTCATCTGGAGGTAATCAGGGTGTCAAACTACATTGCCTCCTTCTAAAGGAATGGGGCAATTGCAGGTTGTACATGCCAGTACTCCAATGTATTTCCTTTTAGTCTAGCTCCATGTTTGCTGGGGTTGCCCAATTAAGTTGGGATGGGAGCACACTTTTGGGATCCCCTGAAGTTTAGCATCCTAACACCATGCTAAAGAGCACATAAAAACATAGAAAATAAGAGCTGCTGGAGGGCATTCAACCCTTCAAGCCTGCTCTGCCATTAATCATGATCATGGCCAATCATCCAACTCAATAGCCTTATCCTGCTTTCTCCCCAAACCCTTGGTCTCATTCGCCCCAAGTGCTATATCTAGCTGCCTCTTGAATACATTCAATGTTTTGGCATCAACTACTTCCTGTGGTAATGAATTCCACAAGCTCACCATGCTTTGGGTGAAGAACTGTCTCCTCATCTTTGTCCTAAATGGTCTACCCTGGATCCTCAGACTATGACCCTTGGGAACATCCTCCCTGCATCTACTCTATCTAGTCCTGCTAGAATTTTATAAGTCTCTATGACATCCCCCCCCTCGCTCATCTGAACTCCAGCGAAAACAATCCCAATTTAGTCAATCTCTCCTCATATGTCAGTCCTGCCATTCCCAGAATTAGCCTGGTAAATCTTTGCTTCACTGCCTTGAGAGCAAGAGCATCCTTCCTCAGAAAAGGGGGCAATTGGACAAAGGCAAATGTAGGTCAGGTTTGATCAGTGGTGTGTACGTTGAGTTGGCTGACCACTTTGAATCCAATCATTGGAAAGCCACTGCTAACACATGGGGATGGCAGATCAGTGGAAGTTCCCGTGCATGATCACAATAGGATCTCCTGGGCTAGTTTCTCATTGCCGAAAGAGGCAGAGAAGACTTTGTCTGATTATTTTTCCTCAAGTTAGCTTGAGGTTTTTACCTCTGTGAGGATATTATACAGCTCTGGGTGCAGTGAGAGAAAAGTCATCCTTCAGATTAGATGTTAAACCAAAGCCCTGTCTGTCCTCCCTAGTGAATATAAAACATCCCATTTCTAAGAGGAATAAAGAGTCACACTTGATACCCTGTCTGATAGATATCCTTTAATATCACTAAAACGTTTGGACATTATGTGGGAACTTGCTGTGCATAAATTGTTTGCTATGTTTCCTTTAATAGTTGACTGCACTTCTAACGTAAGTGATTGGCTATAAAGTGCTTTCAGATGTGCTGAGGTTATGCAAGGTGCTATATAAATGCAGGCTCTTTCCTTTTGAGGGCACAAATAACCTGTATGGTCAGTTGATAAACAGGAGTGTGGAACATGATATCAATTGGAATAGGCCATCAGGAGACTGCCAAACACCACCTCCACGAGCCAGATAAACTACTAGGATTATAGGCTGAGAATAATGATTCAACAAAAACTCTCATTATTATAATGTAGAAGAGAAAGACGGAATCACAGCATGGCTGGAGAATTATAAACAGAGCTATTAATGCAAACCTGTATCCCTGAATACTGGAGTTTCAGTTCCGGGATTTGCAGGGTTTTTTCTCAGTATAACAAACAAATGAAATATTCCCTAATGTTTCACTCCTGCTGCCTACTACTTATTCCCATTATTTTAAGGGGATGGGATCTGTATTTGTGTTTGATAGGGTCAGCCATGTAGAACTCAGGGAAGCACTAAGCCCCAATGTGCTCCATACCTGTTCTGTCTACGCTGATTGCTGAAAATACACACTTTTGCCTCTAATACAGTCAGTTTCTCACTCCCCAGGAGGGGGCAGCAGTTCCATTTCAGAATTGTGGAGCAGTTGAAGCTCAAAGCCATTAAAACCATACCTGTCTCTGCAAGAATGTTTATTCATTATTGAGATGTTGGTGTCGCTGGCTAGGCCAATGTTTATTGCTCATCCCTAATTACCCAGAGAGCCATTAAGAGTCAACCATGTTTCTGTGGGTCTGGAGTCACATATAGGCCAGATTGGGTACAGACAACAGTTTCCTTCCCTAACAGGACATTAGTGAGGTAGATGGGTTTATTGAGAAAATCCACAGCAGTTTTCCAGTCATCATTAGACGCTTAGTTCGACATTTTAAAATTGGATTCAAATTCCACCATCTGTCATGGCAGAATACAAAGCTATGTTCTCAGAACATTACCTGGTTCTCTGCATTGTTAGGTTTGTGATAATACCAGTCGGCCATCGCCTCTCCAAATTAAAATTGATAATGGGACATTTCCTAATGTAAGTCAATCACTGGTTTCTGCCAGTCCATCATTATAGACATCTTTGAAGTTGCATCATTCTTGAAAAGATGTTGGAATTTAAAAGTGTACTTATTACAATTTTCCTCATATCACTAGATTTAAAAGTATTGGCAGACACAGACTCATAGCTAGCTCTGGCACCCAATACTTCCCACCGAGTAACATTGACAATAATTTATAGATATTGGTAATGACAGATCTTAAAAATTCAGTTAGTCTTTCAGCAAGGAATGCAGAATGGTTCATCTGTACAAATATTTTTTCATTGAAAACAACCAATGCAAAGTAGCATTTCAGCAGAACTTGATTCTTCTCTTTGCATTGCTTCGCAAGAACCTTTTGATAAATACAGTGCTCCTTTTAATGGATTTGTGGTCATTAGATTTTATTGCACTTGTGAAATTGCGAAAACCATATGAACCATTTGTTTAGATCCAGCTAAAGCATGGTTCCAGAAAGGAAAGACTACAGATTATGTAAAGACACTGACAAAAGTTGGATGGTTTTCCTTAGAACAGAAGAAGCCTCCTCTGTGTTGTGCTATTGCATGATTCTGAAAAGTCATGTGGAAAACAGACTCCTTCACCTTAACCTCCTCCAGCACCTTTCAATACAACCCTGAAATCCCTAAATTAGAATTACAAAATTGTTAGGAATAATCTTGACCTAAATGTTCAATTAAACATTGCACTGTTGTCTATCAAGGTGAGTTCTCCCTTCAGAGATAGACAGTAACACCTGCTGCATTCTCAGTTTCTACAACAGATTATCTGACAATTATTGTGTTGTTATTAGTAGGGGTTTATTGTACATAAACTGGCTGCTACTTTACAACAGAGATTACTCTTCAGTTGAGTCTCATTGTCTGTAAAGTGCTTTGAGGCTTGCTGAGGTTGTGAATGACATTATTAATGCAACACATACGTTCTTTTGGGTTGACATAACATGATCTTTATCTCCAGTGCATGGCAAAGTCACAGATCAAAGATCTTCTTGGGTCTTTGGATTCACTGGGCTCTTTATAAACTTAAAACAGGATTATTTTAAACTCTTTTGAGAAAGTGCACCTGCCCATTCTCTCCAAAGATTTGAAGTTGAACAGCTGGAAGATGAGAGCTGTCTGTCTGTTTAAATATACACATACAGAGCCGAGGTACATACAGAATTGAGTCGCGTACAGATCTCACCCATATACAAACCTCATGTGCATACAAAGCTCACACAAGTATGCAGCTCATGCATGTACAGATCTCAGACACATACAGAGCTCATATATACAGATCTCGGGCAAATGGGAAACTCAGGAATAAAGCGATCTCAGTTATGTACAGATTTCAAGCATGCAGAATTCATGCTTGCACAGACCTTGTGTGTACAATGTTCATGTAAACAGAACTCAAGCATGTACAGAGCTCCCACTTTTGTAATGTTCATGCATGTTCAAAACAGTGAATTTTCTCTGTTATTCAGGTAGCTGAGGCATATCTATCTTAATTGACCATGAAGAGGTTCAATATTGCATGTCATTTCTTGGATAAAGATCACCCACACACCAAAGTTTCCTCCAGTTCAAAAGTAACACATCATGTGAAGAAATACACTGAGATATTACAACACAAGACTATAAGGTATAGGAACAGAATTAGGGCATTCAGCCTATCAGGTCTGCTCTGCCATTTGACTATGTCTGATATGTTTCTCAATTCCATTCTGCTGCCTTCTCTCCATAACTCTTGATCCCCTTAATAATCATGAACTGATCTATCTCTGTCTTCAATAGACTCAATGACTTGACCTCCACAGCCCTTTGTGGCAATGTGATCCACTGATTCACCAACCTCTAACTGAAGAAATTCTCCTTAATCTCAATCCTAAACGGCCGTTCCTTCCCTCTGATGCTGTGTCCTCAGGTCCCAGTCCCTCCTATTACTGGAGACATCTTCTTTATACCCATTCTATCCAAGCTTCTCAGTCATCTGCAAGTTTCAATCAGATGGCACTGTCATCCTTCTAAACTCCATCTAGTACAGATCTAGACTGCTCAACTGCTCTCCATATGACAATCCCTTCATCTCTAAGATCATTCTTGTAAATCTCCTGTAGACTGCCTCCAACACTAGCTGACCCTTCCATAGATATAAGGCCCAAAACAAAGAACAAAGAACAAAGAAAATTTACAGCCCAGGAACAGGCCCTTCGGCCCTCCAAGCCTGAGCCAATTCAAATGTACTGTCTAAACTTGTCGGTCAATTCCTAAGCATCTGTATCCCTCTGCTCCCCACCTACAATGCATCTGTCCAGATGCATCTTAAATGAATCTACTGTGCCTGCCTCTACCACCTCTGCTGGCACCACATTCCAGATGCCCACCACCCTCTGTGTGAAGTACTTGCCACGTGTATCCCCCTTAAACTTTCCACCTCACATCTTGAAAGCATGACCTCTTGTTATTGAATCCTTCACCCTGGGAAAAAGCTTGTCTCTATCTACCCTATCTATACCCTTCATGATCTTGTAAACCTCAATCAGGTCCACCCTCAATCTCCTTTTTTCTAATGAAAATAAACCTAACTTACTCAACTTCTCTTCATAGCTAGCACCTTCCATACCAGGCAACATCCTCTTAAACCCTCTCTGCACCCTCTCCAAAGTGTCCACATCCTTTTGGTAATGTGGCGACCAAACTGTACACAGTATTCTAAATGCGACCGAACTGAACCAATGTCTTGTACTAAAAAACTGCTCCCAAATTTCCAAATGCTGTCTGACAACAGCCTTATACAGCCTCAGCTGTACATCCCTGCTCTTGTATTCTAGCCATCTTGAAATGAACACCAACATTGCATTTGCCTTCCTGACTGCCAACTGAACCTGCACATTAATCTTAAAGGAATCCTGAGCTAGGACTCCCAAGTGGCTTTGTGCTTCAGGTTTCTGAAGCCTTTCCCCATTTAGAAAATAGTCTCTACCTCTATTCTTCCTACCAAAGTGCTTAACCTCACACCCACATTGTACTCCATCTCTCACGTCTTTGCCTGTGCAAGTCCTTTTCCAGTCTCCCCGCTTCCTCACCACTCTCCTCCCCATCACCTATCTTTGTGTCATCTACAAATGTTAGAGACAAAATAAAACTGCAGATGCCGGAATCCAATGTAGACAAGCAGGAAACCAATAGAACACAACAAGCCAGGCAGCATCAGGAGGTGAAGTAGACAACATTTCAGGTATAATCCTTTTTCAGGAAATGTAGCAACAGTGCCCTTAGTTCCTTCATTCAAATTGTTAATGTATCATGTGAATAGTTGTAATCCCAAGACTGACCCCTGAGGATCTCCACTAGTCACTAGCACCCATCTTGATCAAGACCCATTTATCACCACTCCTTGTCTCCTGCCAGTCAGCCAGTCCTCTATCCCTGCCTTGTCCCTAAAACCAGGGGCTTTTACCTTATTTAGTAGCCTCCTGTGCGGCACCTTGTCACAGGCTTTCTGGATATCCAAATAAATCACGTTCACTGGCTCTCCATTACATTCTCAAAGAATGTGCAAATGAAAAGGTCATGTCACAGCAAGGTGAGTCTCATCTTTAACAGCAAATAACCAACAATATGCAAGAGTGTATAGCTGGAAGAACTATTATCACTTCTCCCTCATATTGTCTTTGGGAGCAAATATAGAATCACAGAGCTGTACAGCACAGAAACACATCTCTTGGTTCAACCCATCCATGCCGACCAGGTATCCTAAATTAATTCAGTCCCATTTGCCAGAATTTGGTTCACATCCCTCTAAATCTATCCTATTCACCTACCCATCCAGACGTCTTTTAAATGTTGTATTTGTAGAAGCCTCCACCACTTCCCTGGCAGCTCATTCCATACACGCACCACCCTCTGCGTGAAAAAGTTGTAAAAGTGAAAAGGTGTATTACAGCGTAAACATGTCTAAGAATGTAATTGAATTGCAATAACATGATCAGTTGATCAGATTGAGAATTTTCTTGTTCAGGGCTGTTGCAGTCCATTTTTATGATATGAACGGGCCCTAACATTTCAATTAAAAAGCAATCTTGCACACTAGAAAATATTGCCATTTGCTGATTTTAATCAACATGGGCAGGTCTAACATTTTCTCGGCATTTGCATCACTGATGCTCAACAATGGGAAGAGAGCCCTTCACCTGCATAGAGGGAAAATGAAGCAGTGGAGCACAACACTACAATACTAATGAAATCACATCAGATTTTCCTCAAACTAGTTCCCTAATGGGCCATGACCCTCACCAACACCACTGAGAAGATCACTATCATAACTCTGCCCCTTCTTTGAAGTCAACAGCATGCACCGTTTTTGTGCATCTAAGCAAGTTTTCATTGAGCTATCTTGTAGACTTCAAAATAATGCCTCTGGTGACCTGAACAGTCATTTAATAATGACTGTATGATGCAGTCACTGAATTTTCAGTCAGAAATATGATATTCTCCATTTGCATGGATACGTGCAGCTTTAGCCATTAAAGAAGTTTAACAGTGTCTAGCACCAAGTAGTGATACTATAATCCACAATAATTTACTCCCTCCATCACTGATGCATGGTGGCAGCAGTGCGTACCATCAAGAAAGATGCAACTAACCCTTGTGACAGAACCTTCCTAATGTGTGGCCTCTATCAGATTGGCAAAGGTCAGGATTTGGAAGGTGCTGTCAAAGATTAGATTACTTACAGTGTGGAAACAGGCCCTTTGGCCCAACAAGTCCACACTGACCCGCCAAAGCACAACCCACCCAGACCCATTCCCCTAACACTACGGGCAATTTAGCACAGCCAATTCACCTAACCTGCACATTTTTGGACTGTGGGAGGAAACCGGAGCACCCGGAGGAAACCCACGCAGACACGGGGAGAATGTGCAAACTCCACACAGTCAGTTGCCCGAGGCGGGAATTGAACCAGGGTCTCTGGTGCTGTGAGGCAGCAGTGCTAACCACTGTGCCACCGTGCCACCCCATGAGTCAAAACAAGGGTTCAGCAGGGTAACACCATCACCACCAATTACAAGTGCCCCTTGTATCACATAACTGCCTCATATGGAGCTATATCGTGATTTGTTCACTATCACCAGATTAAAATCCTGAAACTTGCTCCCTAACAGCACCATGCATGTGCTTACACCTCAAGAACTATTCACTTCTCCAGGGCAATTAGGATGGGCAATTAGTTCAGTCATTTTGGGGTGTTGTTTTATCTGGTCTTCGCTTCTCCTGAGAGATCACATTGGAAGTACCACAAAATTTGTGGGACAGGTAGGATGGATTCATAACATAAACAGCTAGCTTTGCCGACTGGGGTACATTTACAAGTCAACTTGAAGCTAGCTTTGGAATGGCCATCTGTACAAGGACCATCTTGGCCTATTTTATATAAAGCTGAGATTTCAACAGGACTTACAGTTCAAATGAAATGCACAATTGCTCGATTAAAATTATGCAATTGATGATCATCCAAAATGTTTTCATCCTTTGTTAGAGATTTTGCCAAATAGTCTTGTGCTGTTCATTGTCTCTTCATAACTTTGGAAAACATCATCAGAATGCCCCTTTAATATTCTCTGCTCTCTCGTTTATGAGGCCTTTCTTTAGAACCCTAACCTCTTGTCCCAGTATCATTTTGGTTATTTTCCAATGTCATTCCCCTTTTATAGATCAAATTACCTCTTCACAATAGGGTATGCATTGATAAAAAGTGTGCCCCAAATTAGAGCTAATTAATGTTTTGCAGATATAAAAGTTATGAATACAATAATAAATCAATATGCCTATCAGGAAAGAGCTGAGGAGTGAGACTAATTATAGTCAACGGGCCATAGAACCTCATTCTAGGCTGTCTGATTCTCCTGTTCTATATTCTATATTGTGTCTTTAGACATCTAGAATGTGCCACATCTAAAGATTTACTTTTGACATATGTTGTCAATGTTGTAATTTTGGAAAGCAAAATGAGTAATTTCAACCCAGGAAGATCCCAACCACAGTGTTGAGATAAATGATCAAACAATCTGTTTGCAATGATGTTGGTTGAGTGATAAATCTTGACCATGATACTCAGAGAGCTCCTCTAGTTTCCTTTGAATTGTGCAACTCTTCAGAGGGCAGGTGGCAAAAGAAAATTATGAAGGCACGCAAGGTAAAGGGTTCTACAGTCAGGAATAATAGAAAGGGAAGGTTAGTTCAGTTGGCGAGCATCCAAGGTGTCAATTATATCAACACCAACAGAACAAAGTTTGGTCCTTGTCCCAGGTGAGGTAGACCCAGAGTTTGACTTCTTGCCATAAAGGAATTATAAATTTATTACTCTCCAGCAAGGACCTGCCTGATGACAGAAAGCTCAAGAACAAAGAACAAAGAACAGCACAACAACAGGCCCTTAGGCCCATCAAGACTCCACCTTTCTACATTAAAAACATTTAGCCTTTACATTGTGTCTATCGAGAAGCCTTTTAAATGTTGCTACTATATTTACCTGCACACCTCCTCTGGCAGTGCATTCCAGGCATTTACCACTCCCTGTGTGAAAAACTTGCTTCTCACATTTCCTTTTAAACTTTCCCCCTTTTACCTTAAACCTGTGTCCCCTAGTAATTGACATTTCCAACCTGGGAAAAAGACTCTGACTTTCCATTCTATCCATGTCTCTCACCATTTTGTAAACTTCTATCAGCTCGCCCTCTCATCCTTTTGATGTTTCAGTGAAAACAAACCAAGGTTTCCCAATCTCTCCTCATAGCTAATTCCTTCTAAACCAGGCAACATCCCAGTAAACCGTTTCTGTACCCTTTCTGAAGCCTCCATGACT
The DNA here is from genome assembly GCF_047496795.1 of Chiloscyllium punctatum. Lineage (NCBI taxonomy): Eukaryota > Metazoa > Chordata > Chondrichthyes > Orectolobiformes > Hemiscylliidae > Chiloscyllium > Chiloscyllium punctatum. The sequence continues at coordinate 82,527,167 of NC_092761.1, forward strand.
TTCTGATGACAAGAACTGTCCAGAATATTCCAAATGTCACCGAGCCAAAGTTGTATACAGTTATAACACGACTTGCCAATTTTTATATTCTATACCAAAGAAGACAAGCAGGAGGCTGGAAGAACACAGCAAGCCAGGCAGCAGCAGGAGGTGCAGAAGTAACGTTTCGGATGGAACCCATCTTCAGGACTGTGCATGGGTGTAAGGGGAGCTGCAGATAGAGAGGGGGTGGAGGAGGAGGGCAGAGTGGTGAGGCGGCGATAGGTGGAGACAGGTACAGGTTATGACCTGGTTGGTCGATGGGAGGACTGAATCCCTGGCTGGAAGGAAGGGTCAACTAGAGGAATGGAAGGCAGGGGGAGGGGCTCAGAAGGGAGTCGTGGGATGGGAAGGGAGGTTATCTGAGTTGAAGAGCTCAACGACCACATTACCCATTTGTGTTACCACCTTCAGGGAACTGTGGGCCTGTACACGTCGAAGAAGTAGGACAGAAAGGAGAAATAACAAAATGCAATATTTACAAGGTGGTGTCAATCCTAAGGTTTGAGTCTTTGCTTTCCCTCCAAAACAACTGTTTTAATGCTGCTTGGGCCTTTCTTCAGCTCGTGGTCTACATATTATACAGCAGCGTTTCTGGATGGAATTTAATCCAGCCCTTTGTATTGGGAAACATGGCGTGAATCACATAGGAGGCCACTTGTGAGTCTGTTGACGGGAGAAATAGTTTCCATAATTAAGACAGAGGCAAGAAGGGGCCAAAGTGAACAACTCATTAATGAGCCATTTGACAATAGTTAATCCCTAAGTCCCAAATTTAATGCTTAGTCAGGAATTAAATGGGATTCACCTGAAGTTCATGTGCCTATCCAACACATTGTGTGTGGAGGAGTGGGTGGATTGGGGGAGAGCATTCGCAGGCACTCAGTACCTGATTGCTGAACCCAGCATTGGAGATCTCTGAAAAACATACCCTTACCCTTGCTTCACAATGCCCTTGTCCTTCCTTTCTCATCACCTCTCCTCCACAAATTCCCATTCTGCCCACCTCCACTGCACTTAGAGATTTGATGCAGATTTCCTGTCTGTGCTTCCTCAGAGCATTACCCAGAACAGCAACATTCCCAGTCCTCAATTCTTGCCAATCCATGACATTAGCTAGTTAAGTGCCTGATGGACATTTAATTTCATTGGGGCTCCTTCATGAAGGCAAAGTGAAATTCCTATAGATTTCCCAAATAAGGGCATCACCCCTAGATCCATACTAAATACCTCTATTATTTATGAACCTTTATCTGTTCACCATCATTAAAACAAAATCAGCGCAGAGCCATGTGTGATGAAAGGTTTCTGATTTATGTATATGCTACTGTCATTTTTAGACTTTGGATTTTAAAATAGTGCTGAAAATGTGTTGCTGGAAAAGTGCAGCAGGTCAGGCAGCATCCAAGGAGCAGGAGAATCGACGTTTCGGGCATGAGCCCTTCTTCAGGAGGGCTGAAGAAGAAGGGCTCATGCCTGAAACGTCGATTCTCCTGCTCCTTGGATGCTGCCTGACCTGCTGCGCTTTTCCAGCAACACATTTTCAGCTCTGATCTCCAGCATCTGCAGTCCTCACTTTCTCCTCGAAGATTTTAACCTACTGCGAATCCTCTTGCAAGGATGCCTTCCTTGAAGAAGCTCTCTTCCTCCCTCTACAGATTCCTAAAGAAGGGCTTATGCCCGAAACGTCGATTCTCCTGCTCCTTGGAAGCTGCCTGACCTGCTGCGCTTTTCCAGCAACACATTTTCAGCTCTGATCTCCAGCATCTGCAGTCCTCACTTTCTCCTCGAAGATTTTAAAATAGTGTCCCATGAGGTTGCTTACTTTTCTGAAGGGTTTACAAAAATGCTAGATGAGACAGTCTTTTGGAACAGCAAGCTAATCCAGAATATGTCACAGAGCAGAGATCTCATGGAGTGTTAATGGAAAATTGTTTTCACTCTGTTTGTTTACAACAAGTAGGATAAACTTTGAAGGCCATTAGCTTACTTTTGGTTGAGGATAATCAAGGAAACCAACGATTTAAAGTTTTTAAAGCAATTCCGCAGAAGATCTGACTGGGGTTAGACATAAATATAGTTTCCATCCAAGAAAGGAGTATAGAACATTTCAGGGAAAGCCTAATAGAGCATGTTAGTTTGTGCAACTACGAAGCTAGGAGTGTTTCATTAGAAATCTGCAGGTTATTAAAAGCAGGGAAATTCTAAGCTCTCAGTATTGTGAGTACCTATGAAGATGATTTTACAGTGTGTTGGAAAGACCTGGGGAGAATCTATTAAGTAAAATTAAAAGATTTCATACAGAGAGGTAACTTTTCCAGACTGGAGACTCTGAAACAGATAGTGTCAGGGCCCAGGATGATACTTTGTTTTGATATGTGTTTTTAGATCTTGCATGTGCACAGCTGATTGGTATTTTGTTTTAATCTTTTGTTTTATTAACTTTTGTTGTTAAGGGAACTCTGCAGCCTAGAGTGACTGTGTTTCAGTAGCTGTCAAAAATATGAACTATAATGATTGAAAAAAAGATCTATTAAGCCAAATTTCATTCTGGGATCTGCCTTGTCTAGTAATGCCATCATCTGAGATCATAATAATACCAATCATTTGAGTAGATTTTGTCTCTTTAGTTCAATCTTCAGTTAAGGTATTGGTTTAAAATCACAGAAAAGGTGACTTTATTTTAAGTCTGACTGAATTGTTGTGCTTCTGCACATTCACACTCAATGTTGTTAAATCTTATTCTCGACAGCAGACTTTAAAGCAGCCACTGAGAGGACCATGCTACCAATATTTCAGTTCCATTTAGCAGAACATCTTTTCAAAGTAAACACTAAAAAGCAACTATTATGGTTTGGAGAAAAACGGCCATATGGCTTCTGAAATCAGCTGTATTTTGAATTCTGGGTTCATTGCTCTTAGCTGTTAAAGTTGTTTGCGCGTGCTGTTGGAAAGTTTAGTTTCCTTTATCTTAAAATCTGATGGACAATGTGAAGTTGTAGAACTTACAACAGTTTGACTCTATGCACCTGAGCAATGCCTCAGGCATGATTGCTTAGGCAGAAGATAAACAGGCATTCCAAAAAGCTGAACTGTGCTACCTTTGTACATTTGATACATTGACTGCTGAACAGGAGACAGTGAATAGTACCAATAGATCATTCACCCTCTGCCTCTTCCCTGACCTCAAACTCCTAGTCATACTATTTTCTTCCTCCTTTCATGTTACATATCTCAGAATGATCTCTGATGCTGCCACCAATTCCTTATGTACAGTGTCCCTCTACAGTATTCTGTTCAATATTGCAATCTGCTAAATAATATTCTTTACAAAAGGAGAGATGTTGGAAACAAACAGCAGCTCAACTTCTGATGAAGGATTCTACCTGAGACAACAACAACTTGCATTTCTGCACCACTGAGGCCACTAATGCGCCTACCACTTAATCCACTCATTGTGGTATGATTCTCACCAGAATGTGACAATGAAAAGTTGGGACAGGCTGGTTTTCACAAACAGTGGTCCTGCTAATTCTTAGGGTCAGATTTATTTAATGACTATGAATGGGACAAAGGCATGTAATGATTTAAAGCAGCTGGCATCACTTTGGGCTGCAGGGTATCACTTGGTTCTTATCCAAATTTTGAAGAGGCAGGAGGATGGGGCTGCAGTTCAGTGCTACATAAAGACCCCAATCATATTGAAGTGAAGCTACAAGAGGTTAGCTTGTAAATAGCAAGAGGCTTTAGGATGACTCCTTGAGGATGAGTGGGAGGAAGTGGTCAGGTCAATGAAGATCAACGTAATCATACCATGCAGAGCAATTCAGTGTCAGAAACGTACAGTACCTTTCCCAGGTTTGGAAAGGTAAGAGATGCCCATTGCACTTCTAAAGCATTGTACTTTTAGTGAATGTGTCCTTGGCAGTGCTCTCCCCTAGGATCTCATTTTGCAGCACAGTACAGCACAGGAATAGGCCCTTTGGTGCACCATGTCTGTGCTGACCAAGAGATACTTTAAGAGTCAGGATATGCTGGCATTTCTTTACACATGGCTTGTAACGAGCCTCTGGAATATATTGCTGGCTGGTTTAGTGAATGCTGAATCTTGAACTTCAAGAGGGAGCTGTGCTGCTTCTTGCCTTAGACAGAGATCACATCATTTGCAAGTCATATGCCTTTATAGCAAATATTTGATGCTAGACTCTAGCCTCATTTGCTCATCTGAATATTCAAAGAATCCCTACAGTATGGAAGCAGGTCATTTGGCCCAAGTCCACACTAACCTTCCAAAGATCCCCCCTCTGGCTACCCTGTAACCTTGCATTTCCCTGTAACCTTGCATTTGACTAATCCATTTATTTTGCACAGACCTGGAAACCATGAGCGATTTAGCATGGCCAATTGACCTAAACTGACCATCTTTGGACTGTGAGAGGAAACTCATGCAGGCACAGGGAGAATGTTAACACTCTACACAGACAGTTGCCTGAGACTGGAATCGAACCCGGGTCCCTGGCACTGGAAGGCAGCAGTGCCAACCTCCGAGCCATTGAGAGAAGTTTTCCAGGATGCTTTGCTCCTATAGATGGGAGGTTGGCCTTTGTGATTGTCTGGGCCAAGTTCACCACTCTCTATAACCATCTCCGATCTTGAATGGTACAGTTGCCATACCAGGTAGTGATACATCCAGACAGAATGCCCTCGATGGCAAGGGTATTTGCCGTCATGCCAAATTTCCTCAGCTGCCTGAGGAAGAAGAGACATTGTTGGGCCTTTGTAACCAGTGCGTCCACATGAAGAGTCCAAGAAGCTTGTTGTGGATGACCACTCCCAGGAGCTTGACACTCTCCACTCGTTCCAACTCTGTGCTTTTTATGTTAGAGGGGCATGAGTAACATCCCACCAAAAGTCAATAATGAGTTCCTTGGTTTTGCCAGCATTGAGAGCTCGGTTGTTATCAGTGCACCATTTTTCCAGGTCTTCCACCTCCCGTCTGTAGTCTTTTTCGTTGCCATCTGAGATTCGACTGACTATGGTGGTGTCATCAGTGAACTTGCAAATGGCATTAGTCTGGTATTTGGTGATGCAGCCATGGGTATACAGTGAATACAGTAGGGGCTGAGTACGCAGCCCTGGGGGGTTGCAGTATTGAGTGTTAGTGACGATGAAATATTGTCCCCAACCTTCACTAGTTGTAGGTCAGGAAACTGAGGATCTAGTTGCAGAGAGTGGGGCTTAGTCCAAGATCACTAAGTTTAGTAATCAGTCTCAAGGAGATAATAGTGTTGAAGGCTGAACTATAGTCAATCAGTAGGATTCTTACGTAGCTGTTCTTGGTGTCAAGATGTTCTAGGGAGAAGTGAAGGGCAAGTGATATGGCATCTGACATTTATCTGTTGGTCTGATAGGCAAATTGGAGTGGGGCAAGAGTAGTGGGGAGGCTGGAGCTGATTAATGCCATGACCAGCCTTTCAAAGCACTTCATGACCATCGAAGTTAGGGCCACTGGGTGGTAGTTATTGAGACATGCTGCATGAGCCTTCTTAGGCACAGGAATGATGTTGGCCCTTTTGAAACAGGCAGGGACAGTGGCCTGCTGCAGGGAGAGGTTGAAGATGTCCGAGAAGACCTCTGCCAGTTGATCTGCACATGCTCTGAGTGCACGGCCTGGTACTCCGTCTGGTCCCATTGCTTTTCTTGCATTCACATGAAGGAAAACTGATCTGACCCCTGATGCAGTGACTGTTGGGATAGGTTCATCAGGACTTGTCGGAATAGGTGTTACCTCTCCACAAAATTCTGGTCAAAGCGAGTATAGAGAGCATTGAGACGACCCGGGAGGAATGTGTCATCATCTGCTATCTTGTACTGTCTCTTTTTAGAACCTGTAATGTCATTCAATCCTTGCCATAGTTGCCAGGTGTCTGTCTGAGCCTCTGGTTTGGATCGGTATTGGTCCTTGGCTGTCTTAATGGCTCTGTGAAGGTCATACTTGGATTCCTTATATTTGAGTGGGTTTCCTGATCTGAAGGCCTCACGCCTGATTTTTAGCAGGTTCTGTATGTCCTGATTTATTCAGGGTTTCCTGTTGGGGAACACCCGGATTGACTTCCTCAGTATGCAGTCCTCCACACACTTGCTGATAAAGTCTGTGACGGTGGTGGCGTACCCGTCCAAGGTACCTACGGACTGTTTGAACACGGCCCAATCAGCTGATTCCAGACAGCAACGGAGTTGATCCTCTGCCTCCTTCTCCTGCACCTGTATCCGCGAGGGGGGGTCTCCTGCTTGAGCTTTTGCCTGTAAGCCGGGAGAAGAAACTTGGCATTGTGGTCGGAGTTCCCGAAATGAGGGCTGGGGATGGAGTGGTAGGCATCTTTCACAGTGGTGTAGCAGTCGTCTAAAATGTTCAGCCCCTGGTTCTGCAGGTAATCTTCTGGTGGTATTTGGGCACCACCTTCCTTAGATTGGCTTGATTGAAGTCGCCAGTCACAACAAACAGGGCCTTGGGATGTTCCATCTCCAGGGTGTTAGTGGTGGAGTACAGCACAACCAGAGCTTTCTCAACCTTTGCTTGTGGCGGCACGTACACAGCAGTTAGTATAGCAACGGGAAATTTCTGTGGTAGATAAAAGGGGTGGCATTTGATGGTGAGGAGTTCAAAGTTTTTGGGAGTAATGGTTCCCAGGGTTGCAATGTCCATGCACCAAAAGTTGTTGATTAAAAAGCAGACCCCTCCACCCTTTGTCTTACCTGAGGACGCTGTGCGGTCCATACAATGGATGGACGGAAAAACCATCAGCCTGAGATTACTTAATTTGTTTCTGATATAGTTCAAGCAGAGAGAGAATGAGTTAGATTTCTAGTAGATGGTGACCATAGCAGGTGGAAATCTCTTGTAAAGGAATCTGTATTCCCTCTAGAACAATGCAATTGATGCACAGAAATAAGCCTAACATTAATGATTTGAAGCACAATAAAACGTAAATGCTGAAGAAACTGATAAGTTTGTATGCTTTTGTTTTGTGTGATAATGGATTGAAATATCAAGGCAACATGAATTTTCTGAAGTGAAAATGGGGAAAATTTGAATTTTTCCACCCAAGAATGTTCTGAGAGAGGTGGAACAGGTTGAGAAGTCAGCAATATTTCCTAGGTTAATTATGTCCATTTATGCATAGATAAATAATAATTCCATAATCCATACTTTTGTTGAAAATCTCTCACTTATAGAAACTGCATACCAATGATATGATTTACAAAACTATGCAGATGAACTGTTTGTATTTATGTAGGACAAGTATCAGCTCAAGATGTCCCCAAGATGGTTACACTCAATAAAATACTCTTCGAAGTGCATTCACAGTAACAATGAGGAATGTAATGTGCACAGCGAGGTTCCAAAACTCAAGTTGATGGACAGCATGGCAGCACAGTGGTTAGCACTGCTGCCTCACAGTGCCAGGGACCTGGGTTTGATTCCAACCTCAGGCGACTGTCTCTCTGGAGTTTGCACATTCTCCACGTGGGTTTCCTCTGGGTGCTCCTGTTTCCTCCCACAATCAAAAGATGTGCACGTTAGGTGAATTAGCCATACTGAATTGCTCATAGTGTTCAGGGATGTGTAGGTTAGGTTAGGAAATTTAAGGGAATGGGTCTGGTAGGTTACTCTTCAGAGAGTCAGTGTGGACTTGTTGGGCCGAAGGGCCTGTTTCCACACTGTAGGGAATCTCTGATTTAACAGATCGGTTACTTTAAAGAGAACTTTTTATTGCAAATAAAAAACTGACTTAGGGAAAATGTTGAATAGACACAAAATATGCAATAACTAAAATGCATAGAATACAACACACATGAAGTTCTATGATGTACTTTTATATACAGCCTGGACCACCTTCCTTATAAGTCATAAAAATGGGATTTAAATTGTACATTCTCTCTCATGTTGACAAAATTTATTGCCAACTTGTTCAGATTGGTCTGTGCAGTTCCAACATTAATAGCTATACCGTTCCTTACGCTGCCTAACCTCACTGTTTGGAGGTAATACATTTCAAGTGACATAAGCAAAGTAACCAGTGTAAGCACATGTCTTATCAGCAAATTCCTGGTACGATCACTATATCTCTCCCACTTATGTTTACAGTGACAGTTTTTACAGTTAAGACTTACGGTTTACTGCTTATGGGCATACTGCACACTCCATATATGAAAATTTAACAGTAATGACTCTGAAGCGTTACTCACTGACCAGTATCAATGTCACCAGGTTCTTTAAAAAAACAATTGCAGTATTCTACAGCTTAGTACTGGGAATGGTTAAGTACTTGCTTAGTTTCATTACAACTATACCACCATCCACCCTTCAACCTATTCATATTTACCCAGATGGCCATCAGAAAAATGGAGAACATGAATTCTTGGTATATGTTATTGATTGGGAAAAACTATCTTGAAAAAAAAACTTCCAATTGTTTTCTCTGTCACTTGCAAAAGAACTAGCATCCTTCTTACATATTAGTCTGCAAAGTGATGGGTCATTTCACTAATGGATCTATTTTGGTTCTTCCAGTGTAATCCTCTCACTGTGATTGCACCCAAGTCCATTTCCATTGTTTCAAATACACACTAAATTGCTTCACCCCGTTTCTCTTGCTTGATAGACCATCATTGGCTTCTCCTGCTTTTTTTTACTTGCAAGATTACACCTACACTTTAATGAATGTCAAATGAGTTTTTGTACTCTGCTTTTATTTCTTCCTCTTATCCCACACACACTTCTTAGCAGCACATTCTGAATGTGAAGACTACTGTACAGTAGTCTCTTGGAAAAAGGGTCACAATTTATGATGAAAACCTGCGATCAGAGTATTTTAAACCTTATTTCCTTCCCTGATCAGATGTTAAAAAATGTGCCCACTTACCTTTAGATAATTTTTGCATTGGAGAATGTTTCCAGGACTCTGCAAATCCAGCTGCAGAGAGAATTGGTATCAAAATCTCTACCTTCTCCCCGCCACACCAACTCCTTTGGCAGCATTTACTCTGCTGTGTTCTGTGGCTTAAATGTCAAGCAGCATCCACCATCCACTTCCAAAACCTGTGTGGAGTGGAAAGCATGTAAGGCAAGTGTGGGTTAGGGTAGCAGTTGTTTAAGGGAGTAAGGTGCAGCAGAGGTAGGTACTAAGTGTTGGAATGCTTCGAATAGGTTTGAGATTGAGATGACAGGTGTTGTGGTGGGTTTGGGGGCAGGGAGCAACATCCACTGAGGGTGGGGGGATTGGGGTGGGGTGTGGCTGACATGTGGTCAATGTTTGTCAAGTCCTCGGGGTCAGACTTGAAGAAAGCTGTGCCTGGTGAGATGAGGCAGGGTTGGGTCCCATGGTTTGGGGTACAAATTGAATCATTTTGGATGGGTTTGGGGGTTGGGGTTTTTGGCGTGGAGACTGATTGCCAAGAGTGTGGTGGTTGAAAGGGATCAGAGGGGAGGTATTTGGGTTGGGGGTGTTGGTTGAATGGTGAGTGGTAGTCACCCAGGTGTGCAAGTATGTTGTCAATTCTCTAAATTTTCATGGACAACTATTAGTGTAACTGAGTCAGAACCCTCTAACTTCCCTGATTTAATGGATTCCTTCAGAGGGGTCCAGACACAAGGAATTGTCAATTGGAATATTCAATTTCCGAGACAATTCCCAAAAGGTCTGCTGTGGAATATTGGGTCTACTCCACAGACCCAATAAGCAACTCCAGTCTACGCTGTTCCAGTGACTCTCTGGCCATCTCAATATCTGAGCCGAGATCTATCGGGAATATAACATTTTTTAAATGTTTCAGATGAATCTGAATTTGCTTTTTTGGCTATAAAAATAATTAAAACCTTATGTGTATTTTATTGGAAGATCATTGATCTGAAGCATTAACTCCTTTTGTTCTGCTCACCTGCCCCCCTGAGATTTGACATATCCATGATTTTTTTGTTTGAGATTCACTTCCAGCATTTTGCTCTTGTGACTGAACAAATACTGACATGGGTGATACAAGAAACAAGATATTGGCCTATGCAAAGAAGAAAGATTTCAAGGTTTGAAACAGTAAAAAATATTATTCTGATTAAACTCTTGTTTGGACTCTATGATAAAATATGCTGGATTGGTTGAATGGGTCCTTTTTTCATCCATGTGATCTTATGAAAACAAAGAATGAAATAACCTTTCAGTGACTTTCTAACATATGCTGTTTGCCTTCCTAGTTACAACACTGCAAAATTGCAAGAAAATATGTTTTCCATCCTTAAACATTGCAAGAATTTTAGGTTGGCCTCCAAAGTGAATTTAAGAATACCATGAACATAACTTGCTGAGCTCTCTTAATATCACTTTAATTTTAACTCTTAAAGGCAATGATTGGCTTTTGGTATAATATGTTGGATATGGCAATTAACATTTGCAAAATTTTACTTTGGTTTACACAGACGTTTTTGAGAAAGCTTCATTATTGGGCTTCAGGGCTCCAGCCTCCATCTTTTTGTATAGCTTGTTGCTGCAAATCAGTGGCTATTTTCACAGAATTTTGATATTCTATTAATGAAGAATAAAGGTGAAGAAACATCTTAGGTTCAGCAGATTGATGCCTTGAAAAAATATTTGCATTACCCATCTGGAACTCTCCGATCAGTTCAGTGTTGTTGCTGTGACTGAGATCAGCTACACTAGAATAGTGCAGAGATCACACCCGGGGTCTTTCTGCTCTCTGGACATCGACTTCACTTCCGACATGCACCTGTTAAAAATGAAGTATATTATAACCTAGCAGAGGGAAACATATATTTCTTAAATACAGGTACATATTAGTTTTTTGAAACAGACACCAAGGCACTAATTGTATGTTTGACTACCATCCAACCATCTATAATGTTAATGCAAATTCCAGAAAATCAACTGCTGGCAAGACTATTTGCATTTAAACAAATTGCAAAAGGTCAAACTATTTGCTGTATTGTATTGATGTATCCGAGAATAGGTTTCAGCAGACTCGCGACACATTCTGCAGTGGTACAATGTTCTAATGTGGTTGCTGTAAATCTTGCTAATCAAAGTTGCTTATTTTTGAGAATATTTAAAAAAGCCCAGAAGAGCATTTGAACTAATTCCATCAATTCTGCTGCAACATGGAAACTAGTAAGTATTACTCCTTACCAGATATTCTTACATTTATTAAATATGGTTAGTAATGTCTGCAAAACAATTTTGTGATCCAATCCCTGTTTGGTATGACAACAATGCGAGTGGCTATTTTTAAATTTCTGGTGTTTAATTTTAGAATTTATTCAATTTTAATAATCAATATGTTTTAAAAGAAAAGTTTCCCTTTTGAATTTCACTCATAGTTTGACCTATTGAGATGCTTTTCTTCCACTAATTTGGAACTAAGACAAAATGGTCATGAGTAAATCGTTAAATTCTGACTCTAAACTCACAAAAGCTTCCTAGTGGACATGCAGGGACTGTGGACCTTGGAGTGACAATGAGTTGCTCTCAACAGCTGAATTAACTGCTTGAGCTGTTAAAATGATGCTCCAAAATGATGCTGATAGGCACTTAACATTCTTAGAACCTTGTCCAGTAAGGAGTTAACAGTAGTGGGAATGGTGAGGGAGTAGAAAATTGGCAAGGAAAATACTGTAAACAACCATAAAATAGCATTTCACAGAGAATAATTGAAAGTATATTAATATGTAATAAATTTCAATGACAAGAAGAAATTACGTAGGGAAAGTAATTTACTTTTGTAATTTAACTACAGCAGTCTGATTATCTCCATTGAAACCCACTGGCACACATTTAAAATAATGCTATCACAAAAAAAAATCTTGTTTTATTGAAGAAGACAATTAATTCAGAGGCATAGTTGATACATTAATAATTATTTGTATAAGTACAATTTCCAGTAACTGTTATGAAGAGATAAGTAGACACCATGTGTGTCTGGCATGGGATTTGTGTTCCATGACATGATGAACTGGTGGATGGTTCTGCATGATTATAGTTGCAATATACAGACTGTACTTAAGTAATGTAGAAATAAACTGATTAAACTTGTCAGAAGCTAAAACAAAAATTGTGAGAAAATTTCAGCAGGCTTGTTAGAGTTAACATTTCAGGTCGAGTGACCCTACCTCAGGACTCAGTTGAGGTGTTGAGCATTTCCAGCAACTTTATGCTTTGTTTCTGATTTATAGCATGCACTGTTCTTTTGGTTTTTTTAAACTTGTTGGAAGGTTGGAAGGAATGTTGTGATATGGAATCTGGACAGTTTTAAAATATTCTCAAATAAATAAAACAATGAACTGTGGATACTGGAGATTGGAAATAAACAAAAATAGAAATTGCTGAAGAAACTCAGCAGGTCTGGCAGCATCTGTGGAGGAAGAACAGAGTTAACTTTTGTATTCAGTGACCCTTAATGAGAACTACTCACAGAATTGCTCTCAATATGCCCTGGATTTATTCAAATCATCTAATCATTCCATTTTTAGCACTGACTTCCACACTTCCACTTTTACATTCCTTATTTTTGCTTTGATGGGGGATTCTCGTTTAAAGCACAACAGCAAAAGAAGTTAGCAACATTTAGTATAGAGAAGATTTTTGCTGGGGATCTTACATTCATAGTTAAATGCCATGAAGAATTATTCACCATTTATTAAAGTTTTTTTTTGGATGTGTGAATGCCCTGTATCCAATTCAATATTTTGTAACCACTCAGTAGGAAATGCTCACTGTACTGTAGAATTCTTTAAATATAACTTAATTCTTAAATATCGTCCCCTCCCCAGTTTCATCCCTGTCTGCAAGGTCATTCCTTATCTAGTGCATATTATTTACTCGGTTTTCATTCTGACTGTAAAAAATGAACCTGCCTTCTATCCTCATATATTGCTAGTCTTGTAAATTTGTAAAAAATGCTAAATAAACAATAACACGGATAAAGGTGTTTCTTTTTCCCCGACTCAACTTCTGCAACATTCTCAGCCCCTGTCAAGCTAAGAATTCATCTTGTTTTTTTAAAAATAATAATTAATTTCTCTACCTGTACCTGAAAATAACCCCTCGAGATCAGACCCACTAAATTCTCAAACAATCTAAGACGCGAGTGCACAGTTTCAACTCGTACCGAGGCGTTTTACAATGCTGTTACGAAAAGGGTGCGAGTAGCTCGCTCCCATTGCACAAGTAAATCTTCCCTACTGCTGACTGTGCAATTCAGATATGTGCACCGTTAAATTACCTCAACAGGAGATTATGTTGCAAAGACCTGGTCTCAGAATTCCTTTACACAATCTACCGGAAAAAAAATCTTGTTTTTCGGTTCTTATTTATTTTAAAGAAGTAACGGGTGATGATGCAACTCTGAAGGTAAATACCTTCACTGGTTAAAAAGAAGGTAATCATAGATACAAAAAAAAACAAGTAGGCTCCTATAAAAATAATTGTAATCGCCCCTCTCATGTCTGTACATTATTCCTTATGCTTAAAGTGTTCTTTATATCAGCTAGTGAGCAGATTGACTCTGCCCTTAGTCCCTAAGAAATCCGAGTACAATGAAATCAAAGAGTTGCAGAAATGTGTATTAAAATCAGTTTGCTGTGCTCATTGAAGCACGGAATTAAACACTGTGTAAAAGTTGTATTGAGTTTGTACAGACAAAAACTATCAGAAAGGAATTCTTGATGAAGGGCTCCTGCCCGAAACGTCGATTTTCCTGTTCCGCGGACGCTGCCTGACCTGCTGTGCTTTTCCAGCACCACTCTCATCTTGACTCTAATCTCCAGCATCTGCAGTACCCACTTTCACCAAAAGTATCAGAAAGGCGACCAGATGCTCTGGTCAAATGACTTTGCAACACCCATTTCGACATATATTTAACAGTGACAACTCTTGAAGCACAAAGGTAGGAGTAATTTTAAAATTTAAAACAAGGATTCGAATTTGGAAAAGATTAGATACATCTAGCGACTGATTTTAAGAGCTAAATATTGCGGGACTCAGCTTGGCAGGGGAAATAGAATTAGAAGAGTTGAACAAACCATGGACCCACAAATTTTCTCTCAAATCTCTATCATTCTTGGACATAATTTTAAAATGAGTTCAAATAACAGAAAATAGAGACGTTAATGACTTGTAGTTTTATAGCAAAAGAGTGTTGAAATCAATGAAGTTTTTGAGGGATTTTATGGTCTCTCAGGCATTAAAATCTTCATCTAAAGTTCTGATCCCAGCTGATATAATCAAAGTCACTCATCAACCAGAAGAAGAATGCCTCATCTTCTGTCTGCGGATCTTACAGCCGCAGGCATTAACATTGACTTCACCAGTTTCCAAATCTCCCCTTCCCCCACTTCATCACAGATCCAACCCTCCAACTGGACTGCAACCTGTCCAACCTGTCCATCTTTCTTCCCACCTATCTGCTGCACCCTCCTCACTGACCTATCACAATCATCTCCCACCTGCGTCACCATTCCATCTACCCTTCCCCCCACCGGTACCATCCACTCCCCCCCCCCCCATTTATCTCTCAGCCCCCTTCCCCCTCCACATTCCTGATGAAGGGCTTATGCCTAAATATAGATTCTCCTGCTCCTCGGATCCAGCACCACCTTTTGACTCTGACTCTCCAGCATCTACAGTCCTCACTTTCTCCTCGACATAATTACCGGACAAGTCAGATCCCAGACACAAATAAATCAAAGAACTGCAGACGCTGGAGATCTGGCACAAAATGAGAAATTACTGGAGAAACACAGCAAGTCTGTCAGCATTTGTGGAAAGAAAGCAGAGTCAATGTTTTTACAGGACTTGGGTCAGGTGAGTTTTGGAATACAGCGTTCAGTTCTGGTCTCCCTGCTGCAGGAACAATACTGTCAAACTTAAGAAAGTTGTTAAAGGACGTTGTCAGAATTGGAAAAGTTGAGCTGGAGACGTAGGCTGGGGTTATTTTCCATGGAGTGTAGGAGATTGAGGGGAGACCTCATAGAGATTTGTAAAATCATGGATAGGCTGAATTGCGAAGGTCTTTTTCCCAGTGTAGGGGAATCCAAAACTATAGAACATAGGAGAAAGAGGAAAGATTTAACAGGGACCTAAGGGGCAACCTTTTCACACAAAGGGTGGTGCATGTAGGGAATGAGATTCCAGAGGAAGTAATGGAGGCTGGTACAATTACAACATTTAAAAAGTATTTGGATGGGGACATGAATAGGAAGGGTTTAGAGGGATATCGACCAAATGCTGGCAAATGGGACTGGATATCTGGTCGGCATGGATGAGTTGGACTAAAGGATCTGTTTCTGTGCTGTACAACACTATGGCTGTATGACTCTAAATTAATGGATTATCATAATCATGAGGTATCAAGACAATGTAAGAGGAGAGAATCTGCTCCACGTATCAGAAGGGTCAAGAACTGAAGGGCACTCACCTGAGGTGATTGCAATATGTGTTCCTACTGCAGGAGATAGGGCACCACTATTAAATATGGCTACCAGGAACCATCTGTGCACACACAATTGCATCCAGGATATCACACCGTATGTGTTAAAGCTCATGATGGTCACAGCCAATGTCATAGACTCATACAGCACAGAAGATGCTCTTCAGCCCATCGAATCAGTGCTGGCCTATCTGCACTCATCCCACTTTCCAGCACTTGGCCAGTAGCTTTGATTGTTATGTCACTCGTATTTGAAACAATCCAAAGAAGTAATTGTTATGATAATTGCAGACTCATTCAAATCGAACATGCAATGCTTTATCCTTTCCAAAGCAAATGAAGGATCTTTGAGTGTTTAAAAACAAGCATTTTGACTCCAAATTTGAATTAAACTGATTAATATTACAGAAACATCCGTATCATCAGGTTGTAAATGCATGAAAGGAGAATTTCTGATAGAAAAATTGACTTTTGCATTAGATTTTCATTTTGGGGAATAATTCCTCCAAAATGACTGAATGCCCTTATTTACATTAATTTATAAAATGTGGTACTTTGTTGTTGAAAACGGTAACCTGATCGTACACATGGTACTGGCCATAACTAAGGAGCAAAGAAACCATTTTTGACCTGGAAGTAGATAGGGTCTAAAATAACTCTGAGTGTGATTTTCAAAACAGAATTAGAAAATTATCTGAATAGGAAAGATTTGTAGGGCCATGGGGAAAGGTAAGTAGGAAATTTGCAGATCTGGTATGAATGTAACAGACCAAAATACATTTACTAGATTAGATTCCCTACAGTGTGGAAACAGGCCCTTTGGCCCAACCAGTCCACACCGACCCTCCAAAGAGTAACCCACCCAGACCCATTTCCCCTCTGATTAATGCACCTAAGACTATGGGCAATTTAGCACGGCCAATTCACCTGACTTGCACATCTTTGGACTGTGGGAAGAAACCAGAGCAAACCCATACAGACATGGGGAGAAGGTGCAAACTCCACACAGATAGCTGCCCGAGGCTGGAATTGAACCTGGGACCCTGGTGCTGTGAGGCAGCAGTGCTAACCACTGAGCCATTGTCTTGCCGTATGCTGTAGCTATTCTATAATTATTGCTGCAGAAAGTTGTTTGTCTTGTATTCATCAGAACATTTTGCAGGAAGTACCAAATTTAAGTGAAATTAACATTAATACTGAAAGGAGAATGTTGATTGGTTGGCAGAGTCTTACGTGCTTTCCAGGCCGATCACACTACAGAAGTGTGTCAGGGTAACAGAACAGAGTGCAGGATACATTGTTACAGCTGCTGAGAAGGTGCAGAAAGAGATCAACATTAACATTTAAAAGGTCCATTCGAAATATGAGGAATCTATTCTTGAATCTGTTCATATGTGTATTCAAATTTTTATATGTCCTGCCCAATGGAAGAGGGTGGAAGAGAGTATAACCAGGGTGAAAGGGATCTTTGATTATATTGCTTTCCCAATGCAGCTGGAAGTATAGACGTGGTCAATGAATGGCAGGTTGGTTGTGTGATGGTCTGGGCTGTGTTCATGACTCTCTGTAGTTTCTTGCAGTCTTGAGAAAAGCAGTTGCCATACCACGCTGTGATGCATCCAGATAACATGTGTTCGGTGGTGAGTCTATAAAAATTCGCAAGAGTCTTTATGGACTTCTGAACTTTGTTAGTCTCCTGATGAGGTAGGGTGTTGTTGTGCTTCCTTGACGGTAGGGCAGATTATTGGTGATCATTACTCCCAGGAACTTGATGCTCTGAACCAGCTCCACCTCAAATACCATTGTTGACCAAACAACTGTGTTTAGATTAGATGTGGAAACAGGCCATTCAGCCCAACAAGTCCACACCGACCCTCCAAAGAGTAACCCACTCAGACCCATATCCCTCCGACTAATGCACCTAACACTACGGGCAATTTAGCATGGCCAATTCACCTGATCTGCACATCTTTGTGACTGGGGGAGGAAACCAGAGTACCCGAAGGAAACCCATGCAGACATGGGGAGAATGTGCAAACTCCACACAGACAGACGTCTGAGGTGGTATTGAACCCAGGTCCCTGGCGCTGTGAGGCAGCAGTGCTAGCCACCATGCCACCCCTATGTTGTTCCATGATTCTTTGAAAACCTGAACTGGCTCACCAATGCCTTTCACAGAAAACTCCATGTTTATCTGGTATGGTCTGAACATGACATCAGTTTACTACAATATAGCTGAGTCTTCATACCCCCAGATAACTGTGAGCAGGCAATAAATATTATTTTGGAAGCGCACCCATAATCTAATAAAGGAATAAAATGTCTTTTGATTTTCTTTAAAAAAGATATCCTCTTTCGTATTTTCTTCAAAATTTAGGAGAGATGTTTTCATGTTTTTCTTATGAACAATAGAAATCCAATGAGTTGGGCATTTTTTGTGCCATATTTGTCTACAGGTAAATTCACAGCTTAGTAAGGCCTTGAGCCAAGTTGACACAGATGGCTCCAGGGTCTATCTTTGGTTCTGCACAGCTGATGGACAATAGATGGTGAGAGAAGATTTGATTGTGACTTGCAGTAGGAAGTTGGATAAATAATTGAAGATAAAATATTGTATATCAGGAAATATCAATAAGATCCAATAAGTGTATTAATGGATAACCATTTGAAAGAGCTCACATGAGCAAGATGGACTCATTGACCACCTTCTCTGTTTTAAGATTCTTTGACTCAGGCCATTATTTTCATTGGTGCTGAAGGTAGAAATGGCAAGCATCTTTCATATTTTACACTTGCGGAAGATCAGGCAGGCTTTCACTCACTGTATCTTTGGCACTCAATGTTTCAGTTTACATCAAAGGCTAGGTACTGAGGAGGCTCCTAGAGAACTTGTTATATTGCTAGGTTCTTATTCAAGAAAGGGTGGCATTTCACCTGATTACAATTCCCAGAAGTGATGGAAAACATGTACAATGAATTATTTGCAATTGCAGTTATATGTTAATAGGCTAATAAGGTAACACTCATGGGAAGATTGGAAAGCAAAAGGAAATTTTCAGAATTTATTGACTGTAATCTCACTGAGAATCCTGGACAACAGTGGAATTCCTGATTAGAAGCAGGCTAATATTTTATATGGTTAGAAAATCAGGTGTTGATTTTTGGCTATTGAAGAATCTTACTGTCGATGACTTCAATGTGGACTTGAAAGGAGACAGAGAGATGCAAAAGTGATCAACATGTGCAATCAAATAACTGATATGAAAGTGTTTTTCATTTCATTAAATTGCTGATATATCACGCATTGTGACAATTTTAGCAACTTTATGTACTCAGTGAAGCAGAGGTCCCAGTAAATTGCAGGATTCAGTCCAGCTGACTTTGATTGATTATAGGAGAAAGTGAGGACTGCAGATGCTGGAGATCAGAGCTGAAAATGTGTTGCTGGAAAAGCGCAGCAGGTCAGACAGCATCCAAGGAATAGGAGAATCGACGTTTCGGGCATAAACCCTTCTTCAGGAAGTGGAAAGTGTGTCCAGCAGGCTAAGATAAAAGGTAGGGAGGACGGACTTGGGGGAGGGGTGTTGGAAATGCAATAGGTGGAAGGAGATCAAGGTGAGGGTGATAGGCCGGAGTGGGGTGGGGGCGGAGAGGTCAGGAAGAAGATTGCAGGTTAGGAAGGCGGTGCTGAGTTCGAGGGATTTGACTGAGACAAGTGGGGGGAGGGGAAATGAGGAAACTGGAGAAATCTGAGTTCATCCCTTGTGGTTGGAGGGTTCCTAGGCGGAAGATGAGGCGCTCTTCCTCCAACCGTCGTGTTGCTATGGTCTGGCGATGGAGGAGTCCAAGGACCTGCGTGTCCTTGATGGAGTGGGAGGGGGAGTTGAAGTGTTGAGCTACGGGGTGGTTGGGTTGTTTGGTGCGGGTGTCCCAGAGGTGTTCTCTGAAACGTTCCGCAAGTAGGAGGCCTGTCTCCCCAATGTAGAGGGGGCCACATCGGGTGCAGCGGATGCAATAAATGGTGTGTGTGGAGGTGCAGGTGAATTTGTGGCGGATATGGAAGTATCCCTTGGGGCCTTGGAGGGAAGTAAGGGGGGAGGTGTGGGCGCAAGTTTTGCATTCTTGCGGTTGCAGGGGAAGGTGCCGGGAGTGGAGGTTGGGTTGGTGGGGGGTGTGGACCTGACGAGGGAGTCACGGAGGGAGTGGTCTTTTCGGAACGCTGATAGGGGAGGGAAGGGAAATATATCCCTGGTGGTGGGCTCCGTTTGGAGGTGGCGGAAATGATGGTGGATGATACGCTGTACATAGAGGTTGGTGGGGTGGTGGGTGAGGACCAGTGGGGTTCTGTCCTGGTGGCAGTTGGAGGGGCGGGGCTCAAGGGCGGAGGAGCGGGAAGTGGAAGAGATGCGGTGGAAGGCATCGTCGACCATGTCTGGGGGGAAATTGCGGTCCTTGAAGAAGGAGGCCATCTGGGTTGTACAGTTTTGGAACTGGTCCTCCTGGGAGCAGATGCGGCGGAGACGAAGGAATTGGGAATATGGGATGGCATTTTTACAGGGGGCAGGGTGGGAGGAGGTGTAGTCTAGGTAGCTGTGGGAGTCGGTTGGTTTATAATAAATGTCCGTGTTGATTCGGTCGCCAGAGATAGAAATGGAATGGTCTAGGAAGGGGAGGGAGGAGTCTGAGACGGTCCAGGTGAATTTGAGGTCAGAGTGGAAGGTGTTGGTAAAGTGGATGAACTGTTCAACCTCTTCGTGGGGAACGTTTCAGAGAACACCTCTGGGACACCCGGACCAACCAACCCAACCACCCCGTAGCTCAACACTTCAACTCCCCCTCCCACTCCACCAAGGACATGCAGGTCCTTGGACTCCTCCATCGCCAGACCATAGCAACACGATGGTTGGAGGAAGAGCGCCTCATCTTCCGCCTAGGAACCCTCCAACCACAAGGGATGAACTCAGATTTCTCCAGTTTCCTCATTTCCCCTCCCCCCACCTTGTCTCAGTCAAATCCCTCGAACTCAGCACCGCCTTCCTAACCTGCAATCTTCTTCCTGACCTCTCCGCCCCCACCCCACTCCGGCCTATCACCCTCACCTTGATCTCCATCCACCTATTGCATTTCCAACACCCCTCCCCCAAGTCCCTCCTCCCTACCTTTTATCTTAGCCTGCTGGACACACTTTCCTCATTCCTGAAGAAGGGCTCATGCCCGAAATGTCGATTCCCCTGCTCCTTGGATGCTGCCTGACCTGCTGCGCTTTTCCAGCAACACATTTTCAGCTATGATTTATTGTTGCAAAGATTGTGATATTAGAAGAAATGTCAGACCATTTAGGCATTCATATTGATTATAATGTAGTTTCATCCTCTTAAAAAGTCACAACAGTGTTTCTTCGGTCTCATGATCCAATTGAAAATTCCAGAAACTCAGGCTGTTTTGAAACTTCTTGTAATGCAATGACAGGATTTTCATTCTAAGCTGTTACTTTGCAAAGTGTATGGGGTTTTAGTGTTATATCATCTTGGCTCAATGGTGGCAATTTTGGATCAGAATTTGGTGAATAAATAACAGCATGTGATTGAAACACACCTGTATTAATTTTAAAATCAGCTAACAACTTGTAGTGAGGAAGAGCTACCTCAAACGTTGTGAGTGTCTACAAGGTGCTGGCTAATTTATGCTGCTCTGCCTTTAGCTTTACAAAAACAGCACCTCATCATCAACTGCCCAGTGAGTTTCATTAAGTTGCTATATTTGCAATTAATTGCTGATTAAACTTGTGACAGAATGCTGTTATGTATGCAATGATATAACATCCTTTAAATGATGTGGCAAATATTAATGATTGCTAATTCACTTCTCTTGTCCAAATAACATTTTTAATTCTCAATACTTCAGGTGATGAATTGTTTTTGAAGAAGTAACAAATGTCAAATTTTCAGACCTTGATTTTCTTCTTATTTTCCCTATATCTTCTTTCCACCTTTTTAATTCAACCATCATTCATTCTCTTTATTTCACTTTCTATATCTGATTTGACATTCAATAAAAGTCACAAAAGTCACAATAGATTTGACATTGAATAAAAGTCACAATAGAGAGTCAACTGGTGTTAGTTTAACCTCAGGGTTACCATGTCTCAGATGAGAGGTGTGCTCAAGAAAGTGGGGCCTTCATGTTGACCGCAACAGCAATTGAACAAATGCTGTTGGCATCACTGTACATTATAAAGCAGCAGTCAGTCAACTAAGTTAATCAGCTCCTAACATAAACAAAAATAGCTGGGGAAACACAGCAGGTCTGGCAGCATCTGTGGACAGAAAGCAGAGTTAATATTTCAGGTCCAAAGATCCTTCTTCAGAACCCTCACCTTACCTGATCCATCTCTGATTCCACCCTTCCCTTCCTTCACATCTCTGTTTCCATTTCTGGGGATAATAGGGCCAACTATGTCCACTACAAACCCACCGTCTCCCACAGTTTTTGAGTATACATCCTCATATCTTGCATCCTGTAAAGACTCAGTTTCTCCATCACATCTATTCTGATGACACTAACTTCTACTCGAGAGCTTCAGAAATATCCACCTTCTTCCTCAACTGAGGATTGCCATTACAATGGGTGAAAGGGCCATCAACTGTGTGGGACCTATTTCCCTTACTTCAGCCTTAACCCTTTCTTTTCCCTCCCACAACAACAATAGGATCCTCTGGTCCTCACTTCCTATTCTCCAGTAGCATCTACATCCAAAGGATCATTAGGCATCATTTCTGCCATTGCTAGACACATATTCCCCTCCCCTCCCTTGTCGGCCTTCCACAGTGACCGTTTCCTCTAACATCCTGTTTCACTCGTTCTTCATTCCCAACACCTCCATGGCACTTTCCCATGCAACTGCAGAAGGTGTACACCTGTTTGTTTGCTTCCTCCCAATCTAAAGCTCCAGATATACCTTACAGGTGATGCAGCAATTTACCAGCACTTCACTCAATCTAGTCTACTGTATTCCAGTTCTGAAGAATGGTCACTGGACCCAAACATTAACTCTGCTTTCTCTATATAGATGCTGTCACACTTGCTGAGTGTTCCCTTCACCCACAACGGTTTAGCTGGTCATTTATGCTTTCACTCTGTGGGATCCTGCTGGAAGAGATAACAAAGTGACTTCACTTTATAAAAAAAAATCAATCGTTATGAAGCGCTTTGTAATATGCTGAGGATGCAAATGACATTATATAAATGCAAACTTTGTTTTTGGTGAGTTTCATGTACAGCTTATATTCAACAGCAGAACTTTGGACTTGTTAGGGCTCAGTCTGTTAATAGCTAATTTTGTTTGTGAAAATAAGGTAGAAATTAATTCCTTGAAAGTGAGCACTGTGCAAATTTTCTGTTTCCAAAAAATAAGTGAATGAAGATTAACCTTCAGAATGTAGTACTGGAAAAGCACAGCAGGTCAGGCAGCATCCAAGGAGCAGGAGAATTGACATTTCAGGCATAAGCCCTTCATCATTCCTGACCTATTGTGCTGTTGAGCACTGTTGAGTGCTGGAAAAGCACAGTAGGTCAGGAATGATGAAGGGCTTATGTCCAAAATGTCAATTCTCCTGCTCCTTGGATGCTGCCTGACCTGCTGTGCTTTTCCAGCACTACACTCTTGACTCTGATCTTCAGCATCTGCAGTCCGCACTTTCTCCTAACCTTCAGAATGCACAAAGTACTGAATTTCCTCTTTTTTGTGGAACATGAGACAATGTTAGTTCCTTTTTGTGACAAATGGCATATCAATAAAATTTGGTGACGCCACTTGATTTGGGGAAAGGAAACACTTTCAGCAAACGTAATTCAATCAGCAGGTTATAAAGGATCGAGAAAACGCTCCTTGTTCTCATCACTAAAGATATCAATGGTTCTGGAGAATGTGGCCTTATGGTAATTGATCAACCACAATCCAAAATGTTGGAGTAGGCTCGAGAGGCTGAACAGCCAACACCTGCTTCTATATTCCTATAGTTCGCATTAAGAAAGAATGAAGTCTGAAATACTTCAAAATGTGGGGAATTTCAAGACCAGGAGGCACGTTTTAAAGGTGAGAGGAGAGAGATTTTTTTTACACAGTGGGTGGTTCGATGAACTTCCAGCAGCAGCAATGGATGCGGATATAATTACAATGTTTAAAAGACATTTGGATAAGTATATGAATAGGAACGGTTTGGAGGGGTATGGGCCAGGAGTAGGCAGCTGGAACTAGTTTAGTTTGGGATTATAGTTGGCATGGACCTGTTGGACCAAATGGTCTGTGTTTCTGTGCTGATTGGCTCTATGATTCTATGAAGTCATTGAGTGTGATAACTGTGAAACTGTGGCTCCACAGATGGTCTGCTGAAATATAAAGATGATGGGAAAGTGAGGGCTGAGGATCTTTGATATCAAGCTCAGGATTCCCAATGAGTCCCAACAGAAAACCTAGGTTATTGTATCATCTTGTATGGCCATAAGGGAAATAATCTATGTTTGAGAAAACAAAGGAAAATTGAGTACAAAACAATAAAAGCACACACACACTCATTAAGGGAACAGGAAGGTATAGATAATGAAGCAACAAATTTGTGGTATGGCTGTATTCGGACAGAGCTTGCTTTGTATTTGCTGTTTACTTTCCTCTTACCAACACAAGCAAATCTCATTCTCGGTCAACGCGATTCTCCGGAAACACTCTTCCTTTTGTTCCTCTGATCCATTTAACAGCAGCCATCAGGTTTACCTGATATTTGAATAGAGATCTTTACAAATAACCCCCAGGTGCAGGTGGTGGTTAACTGCAACAGGTTCACTGCACACTGGCTTTAAAGGCTGCTTTGTGCAAGAGTGAGTGGTTACATTGCACAATTGGCAGATTCAAAATTCATATAATAACACTTCCAAACATATGCTTCCTTGATCTGTCCCCTCTTTGAGACTCCTTTCTTTGATATATACCAATGTCACAATACAATGGTTCAGAAACCTCAGTAAAATTACGTGGTGCTATAGGCTATAACGTTATTTCCAAAGCAGATGTGAAAATATATTATTTGTGTTTGATTCACTGGTGATTCCTTTAATCTTCAGGTGTATGTGCGCTGTAATGGTTGCAGTATTTAATGACAGTCAGCAGTAACTGATCATAAATTTATTGTCTGCAATGCAGTGCTGATTATCACACTGTCATAAGCACTGTCAGAGTTGTATTTTGGATGAAATGTTAAATCAAGATCTGATCTGCCTGCTTGGGTGAATGTATATGACCCTATGGTACAATTTGGAAGTATTGCAGGGGCACTATCCTTGGTGTCCTGGACAATGCTTATCCCACACTCAGCAACTTCAAAATGGATTATTCAGTCATTAAAAAGTAAAGGCAGACGTGCATACTGCAGATGCTGGAGATTAGAGTCAAGATTAGGGTGGTGCTGGAAAAGCAGGTCAGGCAGCATCCGAGAAGCAGGAAGATCAACATTTTGGGTCGGAGCCATTCATCAGGAATGAGGCTGGGAGCCTCGGGGGTGAAGAGATAAATTAGAGGGGGTGGGGCTGGGGAGAAGGTAGCTGAGAGTGCAATAGGTGGTTGGAGGTGGGTGTAAAGGTGATAGGTCAGAGAGGAGGATGGAGCGGATACGTGGGAAGGAAGATTGACCTATGAGGATGGTGCTGAGCTGGGAGGTGGGAACTGGGGTAAGGTGGGGTGAGGGGAAATGAGGAAACTGGTGAAGTGCAAATTGATGCCATGGGGTTGGAGGTTCCTGAGGTGGAAGATGAGGTGTTCTTTCTCCGGGCGTCTGGTGGTAAAGGAGTGGCGGTGGAGGAGGCCCAGGACTTGCATATCCTCAGCAGAATGGGAGGGGGAGTTGACATGTTCGGACCTTTACCCCATGTTAGAGTTACATGTAGGCCAGACAAGATAAGAATGACAATTTACTTCCCTAAAGGACATTAGTGAACCAGGTGGGTTTTTCCTGACAATTAACAATGGTTTCACAGTCATTATGAGACTCCTAATTCCAAATTTTTATTGAATTCAAATTCCACCAGCTGGTGGGATTTGAATCTGAGCCCCACAACATTATACATGGGTCTCTAGATTAACAGCCCAGTGATAATACCATTAGGCTATTGCCTCTCCCATTGCCTGCACGACGGAGCAATTTAGCATGGCTAATCCATTTAACCTGCACATCTTTGGCAATTGGAGCACCTGGCAGAAACCCATGCAGACACAAGGAGAATGTGCAAACTCCACATAGACAGTCATTCAAGACTAGAATTGAACTTAGGCCCTTGGGTGCTGTGAGACACTGTGCTGTCACTAATGAATAATGAGCTGTTATAAACTATGCTGAACATTGTGACATTCCTACGTGTGACCTTATGATATAGGGAAGATTATTAATGAAGCAGCTGAAGATGGTTGGGCTTATGGCCGCAGCCTGCAAAATTCTTGCAGAGAGTCCTGGAGCTGAAATGACTGACCTCCAACAATTAAAGAGTGTTTCTTAGTCCTGGGAGAGTCTGTCCCTCTGATTTTCAGTGACTCTAGTTTTGCTAGCACCCAAGATACCACACTTGGTCAAATGCTGCTTTGACAACAAGGGCAGCACTGTCATTATCCTTCACCTCTGGAGTTCAGCTCTTTTATCCTTGTTTGAAACAAGACTGTAATGAGGTCAGGAGAAGCTTGGCCCTGACAGAACCCAAACTGAGCTGAGTGAGCAGCTAATTGCTGAGCATATGCTGCTTGATAGCACTGTATTACTGATATGGCCATTCATGCCTTTACGATTTCCTGACTCTATCCAGTCCTATTCCAATTGGTCTCTTCCCTTTCACAGCTTACATATTCTGACCTAAGTCACAAAGCTGTTATATATGTTTGTAAAGGCAGAAGATACAGAAGCTTGATATGCATGCACCAACAGGTTCAAGAACATCTTCTTCCCTGTTGTTATTAGATTGTTGAATGGACTTCTCTAATTTCAAATCTAATGTTGACCTTGCTTTTGTGCACCTCGTGTGCAGTTGTAACCTTGTCTGCCTCACTCAGTCTAAGCACCCACTGATCTGTATGTTCTTGCTTGTTATGATCTGGCCATACTCCTCATAAACCAAAATTTTCACCGTACTGAGATACATGTGACAACTATAAATCAAATCAACTAAAGGGCTCTTAAAGGTCCAAGTGAATCAGTTCTACTATTTTAACTTTGTATGGATTTTCTATTTCAAAGAACTCAATAATGTTGGCCAAGCAAAACCTTTTCTTTTGAAATCCGTGATGACTTTTTTGTGACTGTTTTGTGATCTTGCTTTTCAAAAATAAGAAATACTTGCAAATATAAAGGACTACTCACAATCTCAGGATGTCCAAAAGTACTTTGTATGCAATGAAATACTTTGGATGTACACTTTTAGAATACTTTCAGCAATAAGAAGGCAGCACACTCCCACAAACAGCATTTAAATAAAAGACCAGCCTCACCTGTTTCAGTGATGTTGGTTGATGCATAAATATTGGTCAGGACATAGGGAGAACCTGCTGCTGTCTGTCAAAACAGTGTCACGGACTCTTCCTTATCCACCTGAGAGGACAATCAGGATCTCAGTTTGATGTCAAATCCAATGGGCAGCACTTCCAGCTGTGATGAAGTATTTTTCGTTGTGAGTGTTACTATGTGGAAGGAGGCCAGTCAGCCCATTAAACCTGAATTGGTTTTATTGCCTAAGGCCAATCACCTGCTTTCTCCCCATACCATTGAACATTATTTCTAGAATCGTAGAATCCCTATGAATTGAAAAGAGGCCATCTAGCCTGTCGAGTCGGCACCAATCATCTGAAGAGTAACCAACCTAGACCCTACTGTATCCCCGTAACCCCGCATTTACCTTGGCTAATTCATCTAGCCTGCACATACTTGGATGCTATGGACCATTTCCCTTTCCCTAACCTATACATCTTTGGGTTATTTCTATTTAAATAATTGTCCAATGCTTTCTTGTATGCCTCAACTGAGCCCAACTCCACCACTTCTCAAGGTAGTGCATTCTGCATCCTACACTGTGTGACAAAGTCTTTTCTTGCATCACCCTTCCTTATTTTGAACAATACTTTAGATCCATACCCTCTCATTTCTTTTTCTGACCAGGAACTGTTTCGCCATATCTACTCAATCTAGCCCACTCATGATTTCGAAAGTCTCTATCAGACATCCTCTCAGCTTTCTTCTGTCCAAGAAGAACAGTCCCAACTTCACTGAAGTTTCTCATTCCTGGAACCATTCTTGTAAATTGAGTGGTTAGTGGGGTAATTGGATGCTCGTGGAGTATAGGGACTATAATTGTGGAGCAGGGGTTGATGGAGCTAGGGGTTAATTTAAAGATTTAGTTATTTATTTATCCGGGAGTTAGACAGATTAAAACTTAGCCCAAGTATCATCCCAGTCAGTATCCCAGAGCTGTTTGAGACTTCCAACTCTACACAGAATCAAAGACACCATGAATTTCCTATGAGTTGGGTCATTGCCATTTGAAGTTTAAATTTTCCAGGCAATGCCAAGTAGGTCCCTGTATTACGAATCATGTAGGGTTGTATGTCTAGTCTTTGAATCATCAGAGACTAAAGGATTTGGCCATTATATAAATTGCTTTCCAATTTGAGTCCGATAGATAGCTTTTGGACAACAGACTATAGCCATCCTTCATGTTTCAGGGTAGACCTTTTTGACAATTGATGATGGAATAGTGAACCAGTCTTCCTTTGAGAAAGTTTTATTTCCTGAACTATCTAGCTCAGCACTGTTTTGGATTGATAATTGATTTTGTACTATTAATACTTAGTTCAGAGTGGTGTAGGATTCTGAGTTAGCTGGCAATGAAAACTATCTGGTAATCTTCTGCCATTTAAAATATAAAGACACCATTAAAAGGTACTGTTAATCCCAAAGTTTAGCAATTATCTTCACAATATCTCACCTATGCTTTGCTTTAAGTGCTAACAGATTGTGGTATAATGGCATAGTGGTTATATTGCTAGCAATTCAGAGGTCTAGACATAAACTCAACCAAGATGAGTTCAAATTCCACTACAGTCAGTGAATTTTAAAGTCAGCTAATTAAATATATCTATAATTAAATAATAACTGTCAGAGATGATGATTGTGGAAATGCTGACTTGTTGAAAACTTATCTTGTCTCTTAACACCTTTTATGAGTGGAAAGCACTTGTCCTTACCCTGGCCTGTATCTGACTCCAAATCCACACCAATGCAATTCAATTGGCCCAGCATGCCATTCCATTTTATTCAGGAAAATGGCTCACCTTCACCTCCTCAAGAGGAATGTTGAATGAGCAATGACGGACAGTGAGTGATTAAAGAATGTTACAGTTTAAGTATTCAAGATGTAAGATAAACACAGATGAGGAAGGCCATCATTAGAGGAAATCACTGACAGTAGTCAACTTGTTCCTGTAGAATTGCTTGTGTGAAGCAGTCCTTCCTAACAACAAATCTAAGTTCAGTTTAAAGTGTTTATTTACTGAGAAGTAGTGCTCTAACTGTATATTCACTATATTACTTACAATCTTGCATATTTATTTAGATTTCTCCCGACATCAGTAGGACTCCAATTTTACCAAATAACCTTATTGTTTTCAGTAATCCCCAATTGTTGTTCATTCAGGGCAATAATATGTCAAATATAATCATTTGATCATTGGCCTTTGATCAAGTTTTATTTGCATTCCCTTCATCTCTTTACAATTACACTTCAATTACTGTATCATAGTATTAAACTTTTATTGTCCTGTGTAATTACAATATAGCTAGTACACGATTCTCACTATTCGCTGAAACTTGCATTGCCTTTAGCAAGTTCACTACTTGGGTTGTGCTGTCAGTTAAAATTACTCTCTTTAATTGTCTCTGTTAAAATGAATTGTGACTCCAGTATCTTAAACAGCTAAGAGCTATCTCCACAATCAAAATAGGTTCCTTATAATCTGTATAATTGTCAGTCAGTTAACATCCACCGGCCTGACTTGCAACTATATCAACTTTCTTTCACTGTTACTGGGTCAAAAACTTAAATATCCCTCTAGGCACTGTGGATGTACCTAAGTCATGAAGACTGTGATGTGAGCAGCTCACCACCCCTTTCTCAAGGCAAATTATTAGGATTAGAATTAGACTTAGGTTTATTGTCACAGGTACTCAAGTACAAAAGTGCAGTTTACAATGTTGCTTCACATGGCACCATCTTAGGGACCTAGGTACAAATCTTATATACACACTAGAGAAATAAAGAAAAAAAGTAAGAGATGAGCAATAAGTGCTGACTTTGCCAATGATGCCCACATCCCAAGGATGGGTAAAAATTGAAAAAAAAGGTACATCATACCTATCCAATTATCTGCAGGTATTATCTTAATGGAAAGGCCATTTATTTCAGCTTATTTGTTTCCCCACTCTGTACAACTAGATGTGCCACTAGATTGTTTCAGAAAGCAATTAACAATTGATCATGTGCAGGTCAGACTAACTAAGGATGTTCAATTTCCTTCCTAAAAAAACACCAGTGAATCAGACTTTCAGCCCAGTATTTAACTAATGTCATAACTATCAAAAAACAAATGTGTCAAATAAAGCCTTGCATTTATATAGAACTGTAAATGTCCTCAAGGTGTCTCAATGCACTTTGTATTGTATTAAGTAAATTTGAAGTCCAATAGCTTAATGTAATATAAGAACTTTTTATTGCCAACTTGCAAGCTCCAACAAATAGCGATGTGATAATTCTATTTGTTCATTGTGGTGGCTATGGTATAAATATCAAACAGGACAGTCGACCTGCTTTTTTAAAAAAATAATGACATTGAATCTTCTGTATTCACCTGAGAGTAGATAAATGGGGCCTCAGTTTAAAGTCACGTTCAAACATTCTCCAAATCAGAGAACGTGTCGACGTGTTTGAACTCAAGTCTTGACAGTGGGCCTTCAAACAAACAACCTTCTGATTTTCAGGTGAAGGAATCACCATCTGAGCCATAACTGGAAATGATATTGCACCTCTCTGATCGGACATTCTTTCACACACAAAAAACTCCCACTTCAAAAGTTTTATTCCTTGTGGTCAGGATTTTAATCCCCTCAAAACCCCTCTCCTTGCACAGTTCAAGTTGGACTCTACATATTTCTTAGTGCCCAGACGCTAAGTCACAAGAAGTTAGTATGATGGTACAGGAAGTGATTAGTAAGGTTAATGGAATGCTATCCTTCATTAGGAGAGGAATTGAACATCAAACTAAGCTATAATGCTTCAGCTTTATTGAGCATAGGTAAGAACACATCTTGAAAACTGTGGTTAGTTTTGGGTTCCTTGTTTGAGGAAGGTTGTAAATACATTGAACACAGTTCAGAGGAGGTTTTGTAGATTGATACCTGAAATTGCATCTGGACTTTTGAGGATAGATTGGACAAGTTGGACTTCTTTCCACTGGACCTTAGAAGAGTGAGGAATGATTTGATGGAAGTCCATAAGATCCTGAATGGTCTTGAATAGGTGAAAAGATGTTTGCTCTTGTGGGTGAGCCTTAAAGTAAGGACAGCATTTTAAAACTGGGGGATACCATTTTAGGATAGAAATGAGGCGATTTTTTCTTTCTCTCAAAGGGTTATGCAACTTTAGGCGTCTCTTTCTCAGAGGTGGTGGAGGCAGGGCCATTGATTGGCTTTAGTGCGGAGATTGATAGATTCTTTCTAGGTAGTTAATCAAATGTTATCAGGAAATGTGGAAGTTGGAACACAAGCAGATCAGCCATGAACTTACTGAATGGCAGAACAGTTCAGAGTAGATGAATGGCCTATTTTTACAGCTAATTCCTACATTAGTATGTTCATAAAATATAAATCATACAAGCTAACTTCATCAAAAGTTAGTAAATGACTTTAGTCATTCGTTTTCACTTAAGTTGGTTCTGCTAAATTTTTGATTTTTCATTATTTCTGCAAATAATTCCCTTTAGGAATGTGTCATTCCATTAGTAATGTGTGGGAGAACTATTTCACATTTTATGTTAGCCTAGAAACTCTCTCTGGTGTTATACCTGAAGATCTATAAATAGGATATTACACAAATTATTACTCACTGATTATATCTGTACTGAAACGGATAATATTCCTACCTACTGTTGCAATGGTATCATGACAGGTGACTCAGGAAATCTCTTTTAATCTGATATAGAAACAAAAAAAACCACAGTCCTTAAATAAATGGAACTTTCAAAACAGTAAGCAGTCTTTTCTGGAGAGAATTGAGCTAATATTTTTATGTTTATTCATGGGATGTGAGGATTTGTGGGCATTGAATGTCAGTGGGAAGGAGGTTAGATTTATATAACATGAATTACTGAAAGTCCATATTATTGTGCCATTATAAAAACTTACAGACAGATAAGTAAATGTTAAACAGGAGGCTCAAAAAGAAATTGACAAACCTTAAAATATGGCTCAACCAACCCCCCTTGTTACTATCTATTGTCTCATTCATAGCAAATGAAAGGTGCTTTTGAACATGACATTTTACAGTCAAGTAACTGGAGCCTAGAGTTCTTGATCCAGCAATTGAAAGCTTAAATGTTTGTAGATGCAGAAGGGCTAATCCTATCTTAATGTTGACATGCTAATACCTGGCATATCCATTGGATTTTCCAAAGATTTTGTAAGGCAACCTGCCTTCTTACCAACCTGATGTGGATTGAGACTTGGGGGCCTCTGTTCAGCATCATTCAGATTTTGTCAGATTCAGACAGCAAGTCTGGAATTGGTCTGAAATTGAAGTATATTTTATTGGTAAAAGTCCCTCTGTCTATACATTTACCTATGTAAAGGTAGACAGCAATTACCGACAAACATGTAAATTTCCTACTTCAGTGTTGAATATCATTGTTACAGTCTGTGCAGTGCTTGGGACATTATAACTGGCCTTGGTAAGGATACAGAAGCATTGTCCAGCTTTTCCACACCTGATTTTTATTTTGTGACCCTTTTCTGGAAAGAGCAGTTGGATGAGAAACAATCTGGTATGGAGCTGTGCTGATCAGCACTATTAAATGGTCCCTTCAACAAATTCCTTGAACCTACATTTGTATATGT
The DNA here is from genome assembly GCF_047496795.1 of Chiloscyllium punctatum. Classification (NCBI taxonomy): domain Eukaryota; kingdom Metazoa; phylum Chordata; class Chondrichthyes; order Orectolobiformes; family Hemiscylliidae; genus Chiloscyllium; species Chiloscyllium punctatum. Next base: position 82,559,890 of record NC_092761.1, read on the forward strand.
GCATTACATTTGTTTATTTTTTTGTTAATGTTTAAATGTTAGATGCCATTCACTTTGAATGTCATTCACAGCAGGATGCTTGGGCAGACTGGGGTCTCAGGTTAATGCTGTGTTCCTCCATAAGCAACTTTTCCTCTTCATTTTTATTTTTATTTTAACAGTTCACTCGGAACACTCTAAACGTGTATATCAAGGAGTCCGCGTCAAGCACACTGTCAAAGATCTCCTAGCAGAGAAAAGATCCCGACAGACAAATGTGTCCTTCAAGTATAATGTGAGTAAACTAAGTTTTGTTTCTTCATTCAAATAGGAATCTGGATAAGACAAGAACATGGAACAAGCCATGTTGTAATTTCCCATCACAGTCCCAGAACCTAGACCACAGATCTAGTTGTTTACTTGTAATGGGGTGGGGAGAGAGATTTAGGGGATAAACTTGCCTTTAAAAACTGGAATAATAATTAAAAAAAACTTTTGAATTTCTTTACTGTCTGTTTGATGTCTACTTGAGTTTAAGTCTTCATTAGATGCTGAATGCTTTACCTTAATCATGAATGGTTGAATTAGGGAGTAATATATTTGAATTATGCTCTACTACATTCTCATGTTTGAGACTATTGTCTGGAATTTTCCATTCATTTTTTCATGTGACTAATTAATTTATTGGTAGAGGAAATAGGAACATTTTATAAATTTGAATTAAAAACAAAAGTACAATTTTACAGCCAAGTTGCAACGACCAATCCTCTGGGTAAAATGTATATCGACATTATGTTATCCATGAAATAAGCAGCTAGTTGTGTTCTCAAGCCTATTTCGAAGAATTAATCTATAAACCACAAAAACCAACAGATAGAATATTAATGTAAATGGAACGGGGAACACATAAATCATTGTTTCATTATATAAACTGGGCTACAGGAGGAGCAAGGTGATGAATAAATGTGTAGACAAAAAGTCTCTGATTTAGGATAATTCAAGCTGGTGGATTCTTGTAATCATGTCGAACTATCAGGATATTTTGTGTCCACGTGAGAATTTTATATCTTTTAATCAGCTTTCAACATGTTTGTGAATTGGAACTAATTTATTTTCATGTACGTAGGCTGTGATAATATGAACAGTGCAGTTCCAGTACCAGGAAATCTAGTCACTCGCAAATGAGATTCAAATCTCTTTCAGAAATTTGGATGCCCTCCCTAAGGCCAGTTCACCAGATCCAGATATTGGGACTGATATGCAAACTATCAAATGATTTCACAGGCAAGACGGTCAAAATATTTCCCGAAGAAAAACTGAGAATTGAATTTGACCAAAGGTCAGCTGCTAAGTCAATTTCAGGGAGTTTCATGGAGGGTTTTTCTGTCAGCTTAGCAAATTATCTCAAGAAATTCTACACTCTTCATCTCATTATGTATGCACCCACCTCTGTGGTGCCAATTTCTGTCTGTCTGCATTTGTGTGTGTACACAAGTTTCGGAAGGTAAGAGGGTTTAAACCAGCAAGATTATAAGAAGGTAATTCATATTTTATTTTCCTGTCTTCAGAATAGACAGTAATATCTATCAAGTGCAGAAACCTGATCAGTATTTTTAGTTAACCTGAGATGATCAGACAGTAAAATTGGAGAACTTTGCTCAAGCTGGTTAAACTTTTGCGATGATGTGGGGCTGAGGTATCAGTGAAATTTCCTAAGTGAGTCATGACATCTGAGGGAGTCCAGCTGTACTGACAAAGCCTACTGCCTAGACCACATTGCTGACCTTATCACGCAGAAACAAGATGATATGATCTGATACAAATTATACTGCTAACTGCCTTGCTACATTTGTTGGCTGAAGATTAAGAGATCTCACACGGGTTCCCAATGGATCTTTGGACGCAGCTACTTGCATAAAAGTTTAGTGCAGTTGTCACTTGACAGCCACTGGGATAGGATGGCCACCTAGCCTGTCAGGTCCCATGTCCTGCCCCAGCAGATGGCACAGTTCTGTGGCACACCCTGGGATGTCCTCAGTTGGCAAGGTGCCTTGCTCAGCTGGGAGAAATAGCATTGAGGGTAGTAGATGCTAGGTTTTCTACAGGTCATCCGTATTCCGAGAGGGCCTTCAGCTACAATCAACAAAAAAAATTTAGGAAAAGCAACAGAATACTTCATTCCATTCCTCCCCTTATCTCCTTTAATCACCTTACTCCAGCACTCTTTTGTAAGTAGTGGTTAGGAACATATAAAACTAGCCAACTTGGTGTGACTTAGTACTTAATCCAAAAGGCCTATATGACTCACTCAATGAGGGCCTAGTTTCAGCTGGCACTGTGCCTCAGTGGTTAGCACTGCTGCCTCACAGCACCAGGAACCCGGGTTCAAATCCAGCCTTGGGCGACTGTGTGGAGTTTGCACATTCTTCCAGTGTCTGTGTGGGTTTCCTCCGTGTGCTCTGGTTTCCTCCTGTAGTCCAAAGATGTGCAGTTCAGGTGAATTGGTCATGCTAAATTGCCCATAGTGTTAGGTGCATTGATCAGAGGGAAATGGGTCTGGGTGGGTTACTCTTCGGAGGGTGGGTGTGGACTGGTTGGGCCGAAGGGCCTGTTTCCACACTGTAGGGAATCTAATCTAATCATAATTAAACTCAATTGCTTTTTCACTGGAGGCCTTGTTAAAACCTTACTTATGGCTGGGAATAGGTTTTACATTATAGTTTTCAAATAAATGCCAACTATAAAATGTGAAACAAAATTAGATTCGTACAAAGTAAGAAATTGATTTTCTTCCCAACAAATACAAGCACTGAGTCCTTTGTTATGTCTGTGTTAAAGTGGCAGTGCATCCATCCAGTACATCTGGCTTAAAGCCACTAATGTCCAATGCAAAGGTTAAAAAAAAGACTTGTATTTATATAGAACCTTTCAAGGTTCTTAAAGCCCCATTTTAGCCAGTGTGTTTCTTTGACATGCCACTGTTATGACCACAGTAGTAGTTCTCTTTGGAAAGAGGAGGACTTCAGGATCCATTTGCATTTGACTTGGATCTCGGATAATGGAAATATGATGGGAGATTGGAACAGATTCAGTATCGGTGGCTGACCAGGTCATTTAATACTAAACCTACTTAACCTGTATAACCTTTCAGGGCACTTGTGATTAATAATTAATCAGCTTGGCTCATTGGTTAGATATGTTTCATTGATGAGGGGTGTTCCTACCTCTGGTCCAGGAGGCCTGAGTTCTGTCCTGTCTGCTTCAAAGATGTAAAACATTTGGAAGTACTAACATTCAGAGTGCTGCTCCTTCATCAGGACAGGATCATAAGACACAGAGTTTATTGTAAAATATCACAGTGTCATGCAATTGAAACAATATATTGAATAAACCTAGACTGCTGTTAAGTCTTTCATAACTCCATGTCTAATGAGCTTGCCCCACTAGTTACCTGATGAAGGAGCAGCATTCTGAAAACTAGTACTTCCAAATAAATACTGTTGGACTATAACCTGTTGTGTGACTTTTAACCTTGTCAACCCCAGTCCAACACCGGCACCCCCACATCACAGAAAATATCTAGACCTATCTCTGACAGAGGAATGCTGGAGAAACTCAGCAGGTCTGGCAGCATCTGTCAAGAGAGAAACAGAGTTAATGTTTCAAGTCCGGTATGGCTCACCTTCAGAAGTTTATTCCCGGACTTGAAATGTTAACTTGGTTTTAATCCTCACAGATGCTGCCACACCTGCTCAATTTCAGCATTATTTCTGTGTTTCTTTCAGATTTCCAGCATCCACTGTATTTTGCTTTCATCCAGCAGATAAATGCCTCCCAAGAAGCTCCAAGTAATCTTGCAACTCAATGGGCAATCTGGAATAAGAGTGACATGCTTACCTTTGCCCTACGCAGATAAGGTGTGCAGAATTTCTATTAGGCTGTAACTCTCCATGCACTTGGGAATATCTGAATCTTGACTGTAATCAAATTACATCAACATTCTTTGACTCTAAGTAATTGAGGAGAATTCTTGCTCTGTACACAGAATAGAAAAAAACACTACAGAGGCTGAAACTCTGATTTGGAGAATCTAAAATGGGACAATTGGTTTCCATGTGTGTCAACAACCAGACAGAGAAATCTTTAGTAAGTGACCTTGCAGAAATTTTTAATAATGATATAAATTTGCTATAGTGATTGGAATGAGGGTCAGGTAGATTTCATTGAGACTGAGATCCCTGACTGGGACTGTTAATCTAGGCCAATCAGGGAGTCCTGGCTGACAGGTAGAAACAGGAGTCTCAGAGATTCTCATTCCTCCAGGGACTGGCTCTGAGATAGCTGGTCCATGTACTGTGCACGTGTGAATAAAGAGTGACTTGCTGATCGAATACGGGACCGCATATAGTTATTTCAATTGCTTTCTTATATATTGTTACAGTCTTATGCAGATCTTCAGGGCAATGGAAAAACAGTCAATATTAGTACTAGCCATAACTTAATAACAAAGTTGAAATTTTAGGACAATGGCTTTTATGGTACTTTCTCTGAACTTTGGGAATTCATTAGAGGATCCTATGGAACCAGTTGGGTTATAATGAGGTCAATAGATTTCAATTAACATGTCACAACAATTGTTTATCCATGTGTTATCTCTGTTAAACCTGCAATGTCAATAAGACATTCAGTGTGACCAAAGGGAGATGGAACTCTATCAATATTTGTGTGGGGTCCACACACAGAAGGGTTATAAACTATTAATTTTTCCAGCGTTGTGGTGCTACGTCTTCAGCAGTTTGGCAGTGGAATTCTTTGTCTAACCTTTGCTATTCTTAATCACATGCATCCTTTAAGGCCCTCATTGAAACTGATTGGCGAAGCTATTGGTTAGGTGTCCTAATTTATCATGGTCTTATTGTCTGAAGCAGGGTCACTAGTTCCAAAATGTTAACTCTGTTTCTCTCTCCACTGATGCTGTCAGACGCACTGAGTCTCTCCAGCAATTCTATTTATGTTTCAGATTTCCAACATTAGCAGTTCTTTGCTTTATATCAATAGTTGCTTGGAATCTTTTTTTTTGGCAAAGCTCCTTGTGAGTTCAGCTGTTTACTTCATTAAAGGCACTATTTTAAACGTGGAGTTACATATCCCCGTAAAGATCGACTGAAATCAATTTCCAAAAATGCTTATCTGCATAATTTAGTTACCATTTAAAATTCATTTATAAAGAAAGAAAGTTATAAAATTAATTTTTTTAAAAAATGTTCACCTTCGAAAATTTGCCTTAAAAAATTCACCTTAGTTTGCAACTTCGACAATCGATAAAGTTTAAGCTTACTTTTAATTGTTGGAGTGTTTTAGGATTGTATTTGAGAAGTTTATTCATTAGGAGGTGACAAATCTTAATTAGATTAGATTCTCTACGGTGTGGAAACAGGGCTTTCGGCTCAACCAGTCCACACTGACCCCCTGAAGATTAATCCACCCAAACCCATTTCCCTCTGACTAATGCACTATGGGCAATATAGCATGGCCAATTCACCTGACCTGCACATCTTTGGACTGTGGGAGGAAACCCACACAGACATGGGGAGAACGTGCAAACTCCACACAGACAGTCACCCGAGGCTGGAATCAAACCTGGGATCCTGGTGCTGTGAGGCTGCAGTGCTAACCACTGCATGCCACCCATAATATCTAGCTCAAGCTCCACAAAAAAAGATTTAAGGCAGACTTTTGAATGAGCTGTGGGAGAACAAATTAAATAGCAGCCTCTACCTAATTTCCTATCACTAAAATTGAGAATGACCAGAGGAAAAATTAAGAATAGGAAAAAGCCATCATTACTGTAAATCATGTTTATATAATATCATATGTTTGATGGCAAGATTTTATTGGGTTTTTTTTTAGAACTTGGATATTTACAATATTGGAGAGCCATGGAGTGATATTGTTAGTTGCACAGTAAACTTGGTCTTTGCAAAAATGCAAAAAGGACAAATAACTCAGCACACGAGTTGTGAAGGAAAAATAGCTTAGACAGATAAAAATTGGAGTAGTCAAGTTGAATCTCGGAACAACATTCAATACAAATGCACACTCAAGGTTAAGCAAATCAGAAAAGGTGGTAATCCTGTTTTATTGATGTTTTAATGATTAATGTAAAGAATTGACTCCCCATGGAGCTGGTGGAAGTGAGTCACATTGACAAAAGTTGTTTATAGATACAATTTCAGCAGAGAAGATGTGAGAAATAATCTGGAAAGAAAAGTCCTTTGGGACCATCTGATGGATGGAGATCATTACGCTTCGTTCTGTAAAATTAACAACAAACATTTGCATTTAAGCAGTGCCTTTAATATAGTAGAACATCTGAAAGCATTTTACAGGAGCTTTATCAGACAAAATTTGACAACAAGCCACATGCAGAAATATCCAAACAAGTGATTAAAAGTCAATGGGGCAGTTTTAGAAAGTGATTGTAGGAAGAAAGGTGGAGTTGTTCAGGAAGAGAACGAAAAATGATAAAGGCATAGCTGGAAAGCTCAGGTTATAAAAATCCCAAATGTACAAAGATATAGAAATATCAGTGCATGAGATCTTGGAGAGTTCCTCAGCTGGGGGAGGCTATATTTTAGGCAAGTGTGAAACTGTATTGGTCAGTTTACATGCGTCTGACGATCTACCATGGCAGCCCAATGTCTTCTGAAGCTTAGAAAGCATCTACCTCTTTCACCAAGCCTTCAATCATCTGCCCTATAATCTCCTTAATGTGGGTCAGTGTCAAATTCTGTTTGATAATATCTCGTGAAGCATTTTGGAATAGTTTACTACATTGCAGGTGCTATCTAAATGCAAATTGTGGATTGCCTCAGGAAGTTGTAGAAATAAATCCCAAAGTATTTGGAATTTTCTTTCGCCACTTTTTCCTCCACAGAGATTGCTACAAAGGAGAATGGTGCATGTGATTGCACAGCTTGAAGGATATGGTGAACATTGCTTAGCCCGATAGCCTCTCAACTTTATATTACTTGCTCTTATGAAAGTGTGTTTGGATGATTAAGCGTGTACTTTGATGCAGTTTATAGTTTGCTATATGTTAGCCTGTGTAGCGTATACCACAGAACCTGTGTGTTTGTTGAGTCAGATATCTTGAAATGTATTTACAATGCTGGTTACAATCTTACAGACTGATACACATAGTCAGGGGTCTATAATAGATAACTAACTGATTCCATCACAACCGGAGCAAATGACTGAAGGTGAGATGGGTGTCTTTATGAGGGAATGTCTCATGTCATGATGTCATGTCACAGACCTGTCTGGCCTTGGATTCATGCTACGATATTGATGGCACTGAATGGACGATGGACTGAATACCTGTTCAATTTTCACCAAAACATTATGAAGTCTATTCTGACATCTCAACGTATCTGAACGTTAATGAATTTTTCTGGTGCACTTCATAGTAGCTAAATACATCTTTTCAATGTAAGATTTCCAATAACTGCTCTCAGGAGGAAAATCAACACCATTTTCCAATGATATTCTGCCAGAAGTTAAATGAAGCACTCTTTAAATAAATTTAATAAGATATTCCATACACCAACTGGATTGTGTACAACAGGGTTCCCCAAACTGGTGGTCAGGATCCTGAGTGGGGTCGTGAGCTGTTATTTGAAGTTATGGGTTACAAATGTTGTCCTCTCTCCCCTACCAGAGCACATACAGTTCTTACTAAATGATCACAACTATTTTCAAGGCTCAAAATGGTATCAGAGAGGGAAAGCTATTGGTTGTAAGTAAGGGAAATTCCAATTTGGAACATGCATCACGAAGGAAATGGAGTTTGTTGTTACACCATAATTTACATAGCAAATTATAGAATGACTTGAGTTATCTGAATGACTGAATTAGCGACTGTTGAGTTTGCAGTGACCATGCCTGGATTATGATTAACCAAAATAATTTTCCATATGACCATTGCTTCCAACAGAGTAAATAAATCTTTTCTGTCAGCTTGGGCAGGGTTCAAACTTAGATCTTAGAACTAAAATTGATTACTTTTGTAGATAAGCTATTGAAGAGTACTTCTTTTCTTGGTACTGAAATGTAGCATATGTTTGTTTAAAACCTACATGTGATGTGGTAGATATCAATAGGTAATTTTAATTCAGAGTGATGCTTTTTAAATGGGGTATATTGAATTGACTTCATTGCAAATCTTGTAAATTTTCACCTCCATTAACTTATGCAGAGAATGGTGACTAAAGAACCAGAGTTCGGCGTATAAAGCAGTGCTGAATACCCACATGGTCTCAGCATGCATTGAAAAGAGAATACTACCCGAATTGTAGGTTGGACAAGCATGGTGTTATATGGACTGAACCAGGATGCTACGTGATTTGAAATCAGAATATTGTTGCTACATTATGTCATTAAGGGTGAAACTGGTTTCTATTGATGTTAAAATCAGGCAAGGTTTAGCAGGAGTTGCCCATTCACTCTCATCTGTTTTGTGCTGTTGACAAGCTTCTGTTTCCCCAAGTTGCTTTCCATTGGACAGTGAGCTGAGACATCAGGCTTAGAATGGGATTGGATTTACATGAGTCCTGACAGAGACCCTCCTTTTGTCGATACTGGACATCGAAACACTGAGGCAGCAAGTTGTTTAGATCAAATAAATGTTGATTTCTTGAAGTTGTTTGCGTCAGAATAAAATGTCACATGTGGGTGACCCAGACAAGAGGGTTTTGTATATCCAAACATAGCGATTGCGTGGCTGTATCTAGAATAGGAGGGAAGGCGGTGTTGTAGTGGTAATGTCACTGGGCGAGTAATCCAGACCCCCAGGGTAACGTCGGAAGACTGTGAGTTTGAATCCCACCATTGCAGATGGTGAATTTGAATTCAGTAAAATAACTGGAATCAACAGTTAGTCAAATGGTAACTACTGTTGAAAACAATCCCATCTGGCTCACTAATGTCCTTTGGAGAAGGAAATCTTCCAGCACCTTGACTGGTTTGCATGACACTCTCGGACCCACAGAAATGTGGTTGACTCCTAACCTTCAGCCAGCCATCGATACTCACATCTCATGACAAACAGAGAAAGATGTTGATGCTATCTACACTCAATTAAGGACTACTTTTTCAGCCAGATGTAGTAGGAGCCCATAAATTCTATTGAACCACCATCTCTAAGTCACCACTACACTGACCAAAGGCAACAAAGCATCTTATCATTGTCCAGGAGGGAAACAATGGGACAGTTCCAAAGATGAACTTCTTTCACCGCCAACAAAAGAGAAGATAGACAAAACAAAATAGAGGCTGCCATTTATGCCACAATGCCAACCAGATTCTAGATAACTCAGCAATACTTTTACATTCCGTGCATGCCTGCTTTCAGTTCTCCTTCATTGAAACTAGGTGTTAATCAGGTTCTGTCTAGCTGCTAGTACCCACTGCAGCTGAACTCTGTCATGCACAGGGCCAGCTTTGTCCTCCCCACAAAACCTCATCCACCTCCCATTTCCCCAGTGCCTCAAGGTCTATTGCATTGCCTCGTTGTCTGCTTCAATAGAGCAGAGCATGGCACACGGGGATGATGTGCACTATACTGGAGGTTTCCACTTCCCAATCACCACCACACACCCACACCCACCCCTCCATCCCACCCCAGTCTGGTTCAAGCATGAAACCACATCTTCAACAACTCCATCATCTGCTCTTCCATGGCCCTGGTCAAAGCACAGGCAGCATTGAACCTACACTCCTCAATCACTCATAGGGTTGTGCAGATGTCATAGGAGTGTTTGTGTGGTCTGGCTCAGTTTCTTTCAGCATTGAACAGACTAAAACCTGTCCAATTCTTAAGAATAATATGTATTCCTCATTTTATCCCTTATTCCCCCATTAACCAGCCTTGTAAGGCACCAGGAGCCTCAAACACTACAGGAAGCCAAGAGTGCTCCAGGATGTAAGTGTCACAGCAGCTGCTAGGATAGTGAGCACAACCCACCAAGAAGTGGAAACAGTGACCACCTGCACATTAATGGAATATTCCCCCTCTTATCGTGAAGTGGTAGTGTCCCTAACCCTGGATCAAAAGGTCTGGGTTCAAGTCTCACCTGCTCCAGAAGTATGTAATAACATCTCTGAATAGATTGATTAGATAAATAGATTAAATTAAAAAAAACCCTTCCTTTTGATGAATTCCTCAGCACTGTAATACAGAACTCTCAGTGCCATATCTGAGCAGTAAATGTTCCTGAATCCCACTGACCGCTGTAGCGCTGTCTAAAATATCAGAAAATAAAATGCACAAGTGCCTTTGGTCGCTGTCCTGTTGCATTTGCGTGGTCCCACACAAATCACCTCTTGCTCCCTGGAAGGAGTCAGCTGCATGGAGGTTTAAAGTCCTTTCATAACCACTGGGAGACGACAGATTCCCACTCAGGTCCCACTCCAGCATCCAGCATAGTTCCACCACAAAGTCCTGAAAGATACGGAGCCTGCACCCGCATTGTACCTCACCCACTCCCAAGAAGTCGAGTCCAAGTCAAAAAGACTCAGGCCCTGCTGTCAACTCCTGTGTATCCTGAGGGGCCATGCGACGGTGACTTCTCCCTGAGCTGGGTGCTTCTCATTCTCCATAGCAGCATGTTTCCATCAGTCCTGGTCCCATACATCCTCCTTCGCTTTCTTCGGGAGCAGCCCCAATGATCCACATTGAACCAGTGGCTGGGTGCCTGACACTTGCTGGCAATGACCTATGTTGGGAACTGAAGCAGCAAAAACAAAACATGAGTTCTGAGAGCAGTCAGTGATGCCATATCCTGCAGGTGAAGGCTGCTCATATTCCTCCAGTCAGAGAGGTATGCTGCACACTGATAATGAGGGCCATGTCTCCAACTTCCATTCAGCTTCAGTCTCTGTGTGTGCTCCTAAATCTTAAGTTTCTCCCTATCACTGTCACTCAACTTCACTCTTGACTGCCTCACTCCTTTTGTCAATGAGCCCCCAGTATCTCTACAGTGTTCCCCTGCACCATCTTCAACAACCAGGCTCCCCAGGGCAGTTCCCACTTGGATCTCTCATTGATTTTGACGAGCAGTCTCTAGACATTACTGACCAAGCCTCTGACCGGTACTTTGGAGTTCCTCTGACATGATTCCTCTGACCACTTGTGATGCCACTTCAGGACAGCCCATTGGCTATTCCCTGGGCCGTAATTGAACATCATAGAGTACCTACAGTGTGGAATCAGGCTATCTGGCCCAAAAGGTCCACACCGACCCTCCGAAGAACACAACCAGACCCATTCTCCTACCCTATTATCCTATATTTATCCCTGTCTAATGCGCCTAACCTACGCATCCCTGAACACTATGGGCAATTTAGCATGGCCAATTCACCTAACCTGCACATCTTTGGACTGTGGGAGGAAACCGGAGCACCCAGAAGAAACCCATGCAGACACGGGGAGAATGTGCAAATTCCACACAGATAGTCGCTCAAGGCTGGAATTGAACCCGGATCCCTGGCATTGTGAGGCAGCAGTGCTAACCACTGAGTGACTGTGTCTAGCCCAAGTGGAACTGACCATGGCTAAGCCATTGGACTGTGCCTATGAGTGATTTGTACTGGGAACTCCAGACAAACTACGGCTACCCCTCGATTGCACCAGACCCCACCCACCTTCTGACATGACCATCCCGGTGAATAAATGAGCAGTGTGTTTGCCACACAGGCAGTTGGCACGTGTTTTTGGTGTTAGGCTGATATATTGGTGCACTGTACAACAATACGTCCCATAGTTTCCTCTCCATCCGACACCTTCCTGGACAGACAAATACTCTGTGCAAAACAGCCTGTCAATATGACAGTACTTTTAGCATCAATTCACTAACAGCTATAGCAAGGAAACTGTGAGCATGCAGGTAGATGTTAAGTTAGCAGCCTCTAAGAAAGCAAGCAACAGCCTTGAGATGTAGCAATCCTTTCAGTACAATTGCAGTGTACTCTACAATGCGGCTCTGTACTTCCTCAGTGTCCTGCAGAGAGCTGTCCTGACATTTGGCTATTACTAGATGCCAATGTCTGTGGATGAGAGGGGCGTGTAGCTGGTGGCCTTGTATCATGCCCTCTTGAATGTGGAGACTCAGCAGGTACCTTTGCTGAATTCCATTTCGAGAAGACTTGGCATCTCGTTTGCTTGCAGTGAGAAGTAGGATACTAGTGGGTTGGGTATGCTCAATAATCTGATATGACAGGCAACTTGCAGCTGCCCACCTAGAATCAAATCACCAACATTCAGGTTTATTTAAAAGGTGCAATGAGTTGCTCCCAAATTCAAGATAGACCTCGTTGGACTTATTGAGTGGTTCTGCACATTTCCTGCCATAGCCCACATTATTCAGGTCCCTTTAAGATTCCACCCATTGTATTTTTGGTACCATTTTCATAAATTACATCAAGTTTTATTCGTATGTTTTAATCTGGATTTTACAATAAAACAAAACATCCTTCTTCACTTGAATTTGGATGTTCAGTCACACAATATAAGTGCAAAAAGTAGGGGTCCAGTGAAAGGTTGTGACTTATCATGTAGCAATGTATTTCTGACATTCCCCCCTCCCCCCCACCATGCCCACCCCCCATGACTATTCCTGCTTTCTCCTACACTGTTGTTCATGACAGAGCTAATAGCTGTCTTTCTCAATGACTGGTTGCAGTCAAAGATTCATTTAGTTTGATAATGGTTTATTTCTTTAAACAGATCAGAATGCTTATGGTGAATAACCGGCCGCAGCTCCCAGAGCTCTACCTGCAACATCCAAATACAATAACTGCTGCAGCATGCAAATTCATCTGGTTACATATTTGCATCAAAATTATTCTGGGAGAGGGGGAGGGTTAGTATTAGTTTAGTGGGCAGTTGCACAACAACGGTCTGTCATGTCAACTGATACTGTACTTCATTCCTCAATTTGGGGAGAATTATGGCCATTGTCCCAAGAATTAATTTCTGGCTTTGTATCATACCTGCATGATTTTCTTGGTACGACAATGTGGAGATATAATTGGTTCATGCTTATCTCAATTAGTGTTTTTCTTTTTTTTGATAACTGGCATTTTATTTTTGGAGATTTCCTTGTTTGTTTTCTCACAAAGCCAAGGCTATGCTCCACAATATTTTTCATAGAAACCAAAACATATATTGGCTATAGCACAGAAAGAGGCCATTTGGCCCGTTGAGTCCATGCCCACTCTCTGCAAGAACAATTTAGTTAGGTCCACTCTTCTACACTTTCACTGCAATTTTTTTTTTCCCTTTCAGGCACTTATCCAATTCCCTCTTGAAAACCATAATTGCCTGCACCAACTTTTCAAACAATGCACTTCATTCACTGTGTAAAAGTGCTTTTCTTCATTTTAACTTTGATTTTTTTTGGATGGGCACCTTGAATATGTCCCTTTGGATATTGCCCCTTCCATCAACAGAAACAGCAACTCTCCATCTTCTCTCTCATGAACTCTCAAGATTTTTCAACAGGTTTATCAAAACTTTCTTCAACCTTCTGTTTTCGAAGGAGAACAATCCCATTTTCTCCAATCTATCCAAGTAACTGAAATTCCTCATCCCTGGAGCTATTCTTGTAAATCCTTTTCACCTTCATATCCCTCTGAAAGTCTGATATCCAAAATTGGACACAATATTCCAACTGAGATTTAATCATAGTTTTATAAATGCCCATCACCTTGCCTTTGTAGTCTATGGATTTACTGATTGTACTGAAAACACCAGCAATTGCATTTAAAAGTACCTTTTCTCATTTTTCTCTTGTAGACTGGAACTAACTCTTCTCAAACACCGGCTTACGTCCAGATGTCTGGTAAGTACAATTTTTTGCCAAAATACTTCCAAAATACCAAAAACAAAAGAAAGGATACTAATAAACTCAAAAGATTTTATTATCCATTGGGCTCATTGTGTGACTCATGTGAACATGTTAGTAATTTCAAATATTCACATATATTCCCAGTTATAGTCATAGAATCCTACAGAATGGAGATAGACCCTTTGGCACAAATGTGTCCATGCCAACCAAATATCACTTCTCATCCTCCTAGTCTCAAATGAGTTTTGGACTAACTTGCTCGATCTTTCCTCTTGTGACAACCACTTCATCCCATGAATTAGCCCAACTGAATCTTCTCTGAACTGCTTCCTATATAAGTATATGTAGGGCCAAATGGCCTGTTTCCACACTGTAGGGAATCTAATCTATATTCACCTTGAAGAGATCAAAACTGTGCAGTCTCATCAATGGCCTGTACAATTCTTGCAAGAGTTATGACTAAGGAATTTGTCCATGCAGTGTATTGTCCTTTTTGAGGAAAAGTTTATGGAATCAATCAGTTCTTACTGCTTGCCGAAGGTGTTGCCCTGACCAATCACAGTCTTTCTGTCTGGTCTGAGTTTAATCAGCAAAAGTTAATCGGTACCCTTATCTCATTTTGTTTAAATCGGTGACCCCTTTATAGGATTGTTTTCTTGCATCCCAATCCCATGTGTCATAGAGTCATAGAGTCCTACAGAACAGAAAAAAGGCCCATCAATTCTGTGCCAGTCAAAATCAACCACCTAACTACTCTAATCCTATTTTCCAGCACTTGGCCCATAGCCTTGTGTGCCTTGGCATTGCAAGTGCACATCTAAATATTTCTTAAATGTTATGAGGTTTCTGTCTCTACCATCCTTGCCCTTTCACTTCATGTCTCGTTTTAGCATGAAGGTCTTACTTCTGTGCTTGCTCTTGTCATGGAGATGGCTAAATATTGACGGAAATTAAACATCTTAAACAGGTACTAAAAGGGAGTGTCAGGTGATTAATAGCTCAGTATTCAGCCACACCTTATTTGAATACCAACATATTTTTGGTTGCTTGGTGTCACTGAAATGCAGTTGTGCTTAAAGGATGAAACCTGGTGACACCTCAAAGGTGCTTTGAAACCACATTAGTTTCGGCCCCAGATATTGGATAAGGATGCATACAAACTTTTGGTGAATGCATCCAAGTGTGGAAAAGGAATAAATAAAACATTTGTCTAGGTGTTACTGAATGACTGTAAGAGATGCTTGACTGTAAAGCAGAAGTCTTGGTACAATTAATCTTGCCTTTCTGATGAGTACCTGTCTTTAGGTACCACTCAAGCATCTTCTAATGCTGATTTTAGCTAAGAGGAGCTGAAGGTGTTTTCCAATAGGAAATGGTTTTTATCAATGAAAATCTAGGAATCCTGAACTTTAGGATTATCATTATTGACATGAATTTTTATATAGTATTCTTTTCAACTTAAGGTATGGGAAGGATGTGGAAGCTTTAGAGAGGATGCAGAGGAGATTTACCAGGATGCTGCCTGGACTGAGGGGCATGGCTTATGAAGAAAGATTGAGGGAATTAGGGTTTTTCTGATTGGAGTGAAGAAGGATGACAGATGACTTGACAGAGGTGCACAAGATGTTGAGAGGCGTAAATAGAATGGATAGCCAGAGACTTTTTCCCAGAGTGGAAATGGCTACCACAAGAGGGCATAATTTTTAGGTGATTGAAGGAAGGTTTTGGGGAGGTTCTTGTCACAGAGAGTGGTGGGTGCATGGAATGCACTACCAGCAGAGGCAGTAGAGTCAGATACATTAGGGACATTTAAGCGACTCTTGGATACGCACATGGATGATAGTAAAATGTAGGGTATGTAGGTTAGTTTGACCTTAGAGTAGGATAAAAGGTCAGCACAACATCGTGAGCTGAAGGGATGTACTGTGCTGTACTGCTCTATGTGCTATTTAATAGTACAAATACTATGATCAATTCTACTGGAGAGAGGGAGACCTCTAAATAGAATACTAAGTTATTTTAATTCTGAAATAGTTTTTCAGTGCATTTAATACACATTAAAAAGAACATTTGACACATTTGTGATGAAATCTCTCATTATTTGGTAGTTAGAGGTTGAGGGGTGACTTTATAGACGCTTATAAAACCATGAGGGGTGTGGATAAAGTGAATAGCCAAGGTCTTTTCCTCAGGAGAGTTCAAAACTGGAGAGTGTAGGTTTAAGGTGAGAGGGGAAAGACTTAAAAGGGACCAAAAGAGCAACCTTTTCACACGGAGGGTGGTGCATGTGTGTAGCGAGCTGCCAGAGGAAGTGGTAGAGGCTGGTACAATTACACCATTTAAAAGGCATCTGGATGGTTATATGTATAGGATGGGTTTGGAGGAATATGAGTCCTCGTGCTTGCAAATGGGACTAGATTAATTTAGGATATCTGGTTGGCATGGACAAGTTGGATCAAAGGGTATGTCTCTTTGACAATTGATATGTGAAACAACATTTTCTTCAGTGCAACAACAATTCTTGTTTCTTTAATTGAAAGGGTATCACCGATTGCTAGAACAGTATTGAAATGCATTTTAAATAAAACTTCAGAACATTATTTGAAAAGGATTGTATCCATATTTCTAAGTATTTCCCTAAATATTTAATGCTGGCCAATCAATATGCACGGACCAACGATCTCACACTGAATTGGTATAGATTTCACAAAAAAATCTTTCCATAATAGTTATCAGATGCCCTGGGCCGATTCTTTTTAAAACATTTTAATACAAAAAGGGGCAATGTCTCTGGGGAGAAATAATACACAGCCGACCAATTAATTTGGATACTTTTCTCTGGAGCACAGATTAGGAGCAGCATTCTCAGAGGTTCGGAATAAAATTACTATCACGACCTCACACACCTCACAGAGAATGATGTCTGCTACAGAAAGTGTTCAAGGCATAAGTGATGTCTGACCTGGATGCAATAGGTAGGGAAGACAAATAACAAAACATGGTGAAGAGAAACAACACAGAATGAGGCCACACCAGAAACTAATTTCTGTCAGGTGTAGTGTACTGTGGGATTAAAATTATTACATGCTGTCTCAGTGTCTGTCAGGTGCCAAGCAGGCGAACTTAAAAGTGGGATAGATGGCATCTGATTTGCCTCGGTATTGGTTTCACTGCCTACATTGTGGGGCCCCTGGAAAAAAGACCCTTGAATATAAAGCATAAACAACAGGAGCAGGAGTCAATGTTTCAGCTGCTTGAGCCTGTTCCATCCATCGGTAAGGTCCTGGTCACATTTTTACAGCAACTGTACATTCCAACCCGACACCCAGAACGTTTGATTTCCTTACAGTGCTAAATTCTCTTGATTGTGATTTTCAATATATTCAAAGAGCAGTCACAGCCATCTGGGAGGGAGAATTATAAAACTTCACAGCCCGTTGAGTGAACAAGTATTATCAGTTGCATATGCCATAGTCATAATTGTAAAGAGATTTTAATCAGTAAGGGAATTAAGGGGATAAGGCAGGATAGTGAAGTTGAGGATTATCAGATCAGCTGTGACCTCATTGAATGGTGGAATGCTGTTGTTCCAAGGGCTTATGTCCTAGTTCCACTTGCATGTGCTATGGCCTTATCATAAATGGCTCACTCCATATCCTGAGACTGTAACCCCTGGACCTATACTGTCTGGCCTCAATCATCTACCTAGTCAGCACTATAAGCATTTGGTATGTTTTGATGAGAATGTTAATGTCTGTTGAACGTTGCTTTTAAAACTGAGAACCCTGTGTAAACAAAGACACTGGACCCATTCATCAGCTACGTCTGTAGCCACCATGTGGAGAATGCTTTGAAAACCAAACAAAACATATTCCTTTCGAGGCAGCATGGCCTGCAGAATCCATGAGAATCGCAAATAATCCTCTCTCCCCACTTTCTGTAGCCACCTCAAAGACCCCCATTTCTTGGGATTTACCTTAGGATTTCAGTTGGTGAGGCAGGAGATCTGTTATTGCTCTTCCCCATTCTGGTGGGCTGGCTATGGAGGCATGACCAGTATCAGTCACCCACCCTAAGTACTCAGTTGAGACCAGTGGTGACCAATTTCGTTTGATTGTGGGGTTCATTGTTTCAGACACTACTACTTGTGCAGCATCTGATGTTAGTACAGAACAATCCCATTCGCCCTTCCACTGACTCCCAGTAGTGGCAGTATGCACTATCTACAAGATATACGGTAGGAATTCACCAAAGATGCTTAGGCATCACCTTCCAAACCCACTACCACTTGCATTTAGAAGAACAACAGATACATGGGAAGACCACCAGCTGAAACTTCCTCTCCAAACCATTTAGCATCCAGACTTGGAAATGTATCTCCATTCCTTCAGATTAATTGGGTAAAATTCTTGAAGTTCCCTCCCTAACAGCACTTTGCGTCTACCTACAGTGGGACTATAATGGTTCAAGAAGTAGCTCTTTACCACCTTCTCAAGAGCAACTAGGGACAGGCAATAAATGCTGGCTCAGCCAACGATGCCCACATTCCAAGAATGAATAAAAAATGTCACAACCAATATTTATTCCAGGGTCTGCTCACATCACATCTAGTAACAATAGCTATTTTGTGCTTTTGGTTTGACTAATGAGAGCTAACAGACATTTTAATTTCCTAAATGGCTAAAATCAAAAGAAAAATGTGAATTTGAACGTCATTGGAGAGAAATGAGTGTTTTGATTCCTTTCTGTAATCATTTGCATCAATGATTCCCTGAACAATTGATGCTCTTAAAACTCTCATTTCCTTATTCAGGTTTTCTGGTGATTATTAATTGTAAATTGTAAATTTCATGGCTAAGCTGAAATGGATAATAACACGCATCTTTTCTTTTTGAATAGGCTCCCATGTAATACCTGGTTATTATGGTGTAAGAAGGCCTTATCTATCAGATTCTGAGCTATCTCATTGTCATCCATCTAAGCAGTACACTGCGGATGTATACTCATCTTCTCTCAGTGGGAAGTCCCTTGGATGTGATCCACCGGGTGTCTCAGGGTATCAACCCCTGTTTGACCCCTACTTCACTGAAACGTTTGGAGATTACCGCACATCAACGTTCCCATCCATGGCAAATTCCATTTTTACGCCACAGGCACCCCCACCTCTCATTCCACCTTTTCCCAATGAGTCATCACATTTTTTGCTGGTATGTAATCATTTACTTTTGCCTGGTATTGTTGGCTGACCTAATCTGATTGGCAATGGGGTTTGGCAAAATCCTCTGGACATGTAGTTGAACTGAATGGTTTCTAGCTGGGGAATACGGACTTGAAGCTGCCATGACACATTGTGAACTCATACACATTGCATGAATGATGGATTTTAAGAAAGGGTCACTCGACCCGAAACATTAATTCCGATTTCTCTCCACAGATGCTGCCAGACCTGCTGAGCTTCTCTAGCAATTTCTGTTTTTGTTTCTGATTTACAACATCCACAGTTTTTTCATTGACTTATGGATTCTTGCTTCTGAAACTAAACTGGTACTTTAACTCACTCAAAATCTACCCATTTGTACAGAGGCCCTACGACATCATGCAAGCTTTCTTCCTGAATTTTAAAAGATCCAGACAATTAAAGTTAAAAATCAACACTTTTGATTTACACAGTGCGTTTAACGTAATCAATCAGTGCCTCATGGAAGCATTATAAAGCAAAGTATGACACAAGGTCAAGTAAGGACATATTGGCTCAGATCTTTGCAAAGCCAGCCAACTCTGGATTACTTTAGAAAGTGGGATCTGTTTCTAGAATTCCCATCCCTGTTCCCAGGTGCTGCCAATTTTCACTGGAATGACATAAGGCTGCAGGTAATTTGCCAGCTTTTTGCATCCACCACCAGATGGCTCCATTGCAACGGTCGGTATCATGTGCACTGTTGCAGTTATCAGGGATTCTGACAACCTCTCAAGGACTCATAGTTCATGGTGCCTCAGAGGAGTCATGAACCATAGTCTGGAGTCAGGACCTTTTGAAAGGTAAGTTCAAAAACCTTTACCAAGCTTCCCACCCCTATATCTCTCATTCCCACTTCATGTTCCCAAAGCCAACTCATCCAGTATGTAAGATGAACAGAGCTGTTTAATGGCAATAATAAGTCTTGAAATACCAATGTAAGTCAACACCAATTCAACAATCTGTTCTGTAAAGCCTGCTGCTTTTATAACTCTATAAAATATCAGACATTTGTAATAATAAGCTGGCAACCATGTCAGCAAATGAAAACAAGAAGGCCTCATAGTGAATCCTTGGCTGAGCTCCAAAAACTCATTAGTGGATCAGCTCATCTAGGGTCTGTTTACAATAGCAGAAATGAAATATTAGATGTGATCGATAGACATATTGTGAGGTTCTAACATGTTATTATTTTTTTATTCTGTTTTCCCTGATGTCTGCATGTTTATTTGTAAAATGATAAGAGGAATAAAGTTGAGCAAAATTTTGGTGATTTAAATTATGCATGGCAAGTTCTGTTTGATACTTTAATGATTTTGTAAGAGCAGTAATTTGTTTAAAAGCATATTTTTTAGGGGCATTTCAAGATTTATCATTGTTAGTAAATGGATGATTGGTTCTGTCCATAGTGTACACTGAGTGATTAATTATGAAGAATGCAATGGGGCATGAAGGAGCATGAGAAAAGTGAAAGGGATTGGAGGGGGTTTGAGCAGTGGGAGGAGGCTGAAGTTCAGGGTTAGAATGCCTATCAACCTATTATACAAACTTGGTCAGAACCCCAGACAATCAGGGTAGGGCTTCCAACCAGTTGGCCTAAATACGCAAACAGCCTTGTGCTATATTCCCTCCCTGCCTCACCTGAGTGAAGTTAGTGAATGTGGGGCCCAATGAAGCAGAGATGGGTCTGCTGAGTTGGAAATTTATTTGATTCAAGCTGCTTTGCTAAGTGACAAAAAGCTGGTCCATGATGACTGATGACCAAAGGCTTGGTCAATGAGGTAGGTCTTAAGGAGTGTCTCAGAGGGGCAAGCAGAGAGGTGCAGACATTTAGGAAAGATATCCCAGCTTCTAGGCATGAACAACTGTCTTTGATGGAGCAATTCAAATCACAACATGCGAGAAGCTGGAATGAGAGGAGTGCAAATATCTCAGAGGGTCTTTGATCTGAAGAATATTTCTTCAGAGGCCCATCCACCCTACACTATTCCATTTTCATCCATATGTTGATCCAATGACCATTTAAATGGCCTTAAAGTTGGTGAGTCTACTACTGTTGCAGGTAGAGTTGAGAGTGTAGTGCTGGAAAGCACAGCAGGTCAGGCAGCATTCTGTTGCAGGCAGACCGTTCCACACCCCTACTACTCTCTGAGTGAAGAAACTACCTCTGACATCTGCCCTATATCTATCACCCCTCAATTTAAAGCTATGTCCCCTCATGTTTGCCATCACCATCTGAGGAAAAAGGCTCTCACTTTCCACCCTATCTAACCCTCTGATTATCTTATATCTCTCAATTACATCACCTCTCAGCCTTCTTCTCGCTCATGAAAACTACCTCAAGTCCTTCAGCTTTTCCTCAGAAGACCTTCCCTCCATATCAGGCAACATTCTAGTCCATCTCCTCCGAACCCTTTCGCTAATTACCAGGGTTGTCTCTACTCCCCTTATTGAGCAAGGGAACATACTTGCTATCCTCTAGACTTCTGGCACTATTCCTGTAGACAATAATGATACAAAGATCAAAGCCAAAGGCTATACAGTCTCCTCCTTGGCTTCCTAGACAATCCTAGGATAAATCCCATCCGGCCCAGGGGACTCATCTATTTTCACACTTTCCAGAATTGCTAACACCTCCTCCTTGTGAACCTCAATCCCATCTAGTCTAATAGCCTGTATCTCAGTATTCTCCTCAACAATGTTGTTTTTTTCCAGTATGAATACTGACGAGAAATATTCACTTAGTGCTTCCTCTATCTCCTCGGACTCCACACGCAACTTCCCACTACTATCCTTGATTGGCGCTAACCCCACTCTCGTCATTCCTTTATTCCTGATATACGTATAGAAAGCTTTGATTTCAAGTAACATGTTAGGGACTATAACCTGGTTTGGTGTGACTGCTGACATAATGAACTTAAGTGATGCATGCTTTTGACTCTGTGCAATTAGAACCTGGAGCACTGCATTAATTTCTGGTTTAAAAAAAAGCCTGATTTGGAGCTAAAATCTATTTGAAAGAAACATGACACTCCATACTTCCATACTGTCTGCATTGAAATGAGTTCAATTGGTGCAAATACCTGATTGACCTTCATTTGAATTACTGCCAGAGCATGCGGTATTGTCAGCTATAGCAGAGATGTTAGTACAGAACATCTGATAGTGGGAGCTGGGATCCTATGGGATGTTTTAAAGAGAACAAAGAACAAAGAAATTTTACAGCCCAGGAACAGGCCCTTTGATCCTTGACCTAAAATTTTGGGGTCCCGAGCCCTGAGATGGCAATAGCTGCCATGGATCTCTGACCAAAGTTAATACTAGTGAGCTCGCATGGTTCCCATACCCAACAATGTGTTTGGCCGTGTGTGTGAGATTCTTGCATCAACCCCTTCCTGCCCCCTAACTTAATCAGGTACAATTTTCTCTACTTCGGGAATCTGATGCGGTTACCCCAACCCAATTTTCCTGAGGACTCCCCTCCCTCACACATGCCGCCCTTAGTGGGCGGCACGGTGGCACAGTGGTTAGTACTGCTGCCTCACAGTGCCAGAGACCCGGGTTCAATTCCTGCCTCAGGCGACAGACTGTGTGGAGTTTGCACGTTCTCCCCGTGTCTGCGTGGGTTTCCTCCAGGTGCTCCGGTTTCCTCCCACAGCCCAAAGATGTGCATGTCAGGTGAATTGGCCATGCTAAATTGCCTGTAGTGTTAGGTAAGGGGTAAATGTAGGGGTATGGGTGGGTTGCACTTCGGCGGGTCGGTGTGGACTTGTTGGGCCGAAGGGCCTGTTTCCACACTGTAAGTAATCTAACATCACACCTGCACATAATTCTCACTCCATGTTCTCCATTAAATTCAGTTTGAAGTTTCTTATTGTAGCAGAAAATAAGAACAGTTGTCATAGTTTTCTAAATGTGAGGAAGGAGCTACATATAGCAAAATTAGCAACCCAGGGCCAAATTGCTTGTTAGGTATACAGATCCTCTTTCAATGCAATCTACAAAGCTGCAAGCTTTAACATAATTGGGAGGTGTAGATCAGCTCTGAGCGTATTTGTATATACAACGCAATATGTTGGTCATTCTGTAGCTGAATGTCGACAGCACTTGCAGAGAGCTACGCACCTGTTCCTATTACAACAGCAGCAGCAGCTGAGCTATTCAAATCCTTACCTGAAAAATATTATTTGCTGCCAAGATAATCTAGCTTATCCTGTCATGAATCATCTTGTAAATAGCTATTGGTGCACAGTCACGGTCGCAGCTACATCAAGGGAAGAATTGAGCCTACATCATTGTCATTAGGAAAAACTTAAACAACTAGATTTACATAGAATTTAGAAGCAAGAAAGAGGTCATCTGGCTCAACTGACTTATTTTGCTGTTTGTTTTTCACATGTCCCATCAGCTATAAAACCCATTCCCACTTATCTATGACTTACACATTTTTTATATATCTGCAATCAGCACTGAATATGAATAACCTACACTCTTGTATCTATGATCTATACAGTATTTATATAGTTATAATCAACACTATGTATCTTTAACACAGGCAAACACACACACACAGAGTTTATGACCCCCTACACATTATTTATATATCCATAATAAATACTATGTATCTTTAATCCACAAGGATATTGTCTATGACCTACATAATATTTAATATCACGATGTAACACGATGTACCGATAACACGATGTACCGATAAGCCATGCCTATATATTAATGATTTATAGGGTTTTATATTTCTATAATCTATCATAAATTTATCACACTTGGTGCAACATAGTGCAGATATCTCCACATTGACTCAGCTATGCAGTCTTTCAGTGGTCGTGTTTCTACTCAATTTGTCAGGGCCCTGGTTATTTCTGGTATGAATGACTGTGTCTTTTGTAGCTGTGGGTAAGAGTGGTATAAAGTCAGTAAAGTCAGTAAAGGATATATGACTGATACCCACTGACATTTCCTTTAGAGTAACTATACCTCCTAGTCCTTTGTTGCCTTTCTCCCTCTTGCTTCCTGTTAAAGACATAGCCAATATTTGTCTCAACTCAGTCTATGTGATAGTAAATTCCACATTCTCACCACTTTTTGAACCAAGATGTCTCCTCACTTCTTTCTTGGATTTTGTGACCCCTAATTTTAGTGTGCACTATAGCACCAAAAATTTAATTACTCTATTTCTTCCTCATCTCTCTATCATTTGTAGTCCCTCCACCCCACTTCTTGCAGGACAGCATGCTAAGGAGCTCATATTCCAGGAGCTATCTCATTGACCATTTTCTACATGTCACCCCAAATAATAAACATCATTCAGCACAGACACAAAGATCCTGTCCTGAGATGGTATCTACACACAGACACATAACTTCCAGCAATACTGGATGGGAAGTGTTTTTATTAATAATTCATAGGATGTGAGCATTACTGACTAGGGTAGCATTTATTGTCCAGAGAGCAGTTAGGAGCCATATCGATGCAGGTCTTTAGTAACATGCACGTCAGATCAGATAATGATGGCCAATTTCCGTCCTCAAATGGCATTAATGAACCAGATGAGTTTTTACACAATTGATAGTAGGTACATGATTGATATTAGATGACTTTGTGTCTTTTAAACTTCAGATTGTTTATTGACTTCATATTTTACCATCTGCCCTGGTGGAGTTCAAACCCGTGTCCCCAGAACATTAGTTTCTGGACTACTAGTTCAATGACATTCCCGTTATGCCTCCCCACAGAATTAGGAGCAGGAGTCCTCAACAACTTTTCCTCTCCTTAGTATCCTTCCTCTGCTCAGCCAGACTTCTCTAACTCCTATGTCAGATCTGAATGAAATTGGGTGAACTCTTGATTGCCGAAAGATAAACCCCTAGGACCTTAAAGCTCTCTTATCTATTGCATGGAACCAACTCAGCTTCTGAAGACAGATTGATCAAAATCTTTGCTACTGAATATTGATGAGTATTTTCTATTGAGATGATAACTAGCAGATCGTTAAAATAAAGTGATAAAGCAAGGTGTTTTTTTAAAGGCTCTCGTTCATTCATCTCGTTCATAATTCTGTGGGGAGGCATAACGGGAATGTCATTGAACTAGTAATCCAGGAACTAATGTTCTGGGGACACGGGTTTGAATTCCACCAGGGCAGATGGTAAAGTATGAAGTCAATAAACATTCTGAAGTTTAAAAGACACAAAGTCATCTAATATCAATCATGTACCTACTATCAATTGTGTAAAAACCCATCTGGTTCATTAATGCATCCAGATGCTCAACGCATTTTTGTGTAGTCATTTTGCAATTTAATGCAGTCTCATTTAATGAAACTTTAATAGTTTCATATTTCATTGACAAAATATGATGTTTCCATCTGATTCTTACCTCGCATTCCTGGCAATATTTGTTCCTGAACTAAACAATTAATACATTGACATGTTGGCGTTTTATCAGCATTCAGAAATTAGCAATGTTGTCCATTTATGTATCCCATCTGATTTTTGAATGTGAATTATTTATCCCCCTTAATTGCAGCAGCAGTCAGGGGCTCATATGTATGAATTTTCATAGTGACTCTTAACATTTGAAAGTGGGTTTTATGGCCTTCATGAAGTTGTTTGTGACTCATTGCAGTATATGAGGTGTGTATTAAAATGTGTCTTTCTTTCAAACGTAGAGAGATTCATGGGAAAGTGTTCCAGACAGTGTCACACAGGGCGAAGGGCTTTGTGACTCCCTCCAGCAAATGCAGGCAACTGTGAGTAATTGTCAATCTTCACACGACCATGGCCACTCTCTGCCTTGTCTTGACTCCAGCTCTCCAACTCAGTACAGGAGTACCAACCGGAGCAACAACATATCAAGCCAGAGCTCCCAGGCGTATCCACTTCACCCACTAGAGGAGATGCACTTTGCCTCCAGTTACCAGGCTGCCTCAGCATACGGATGTGCTCCTTTTATGACTGTACCATCGGAACTAGCTGCCAAAGTGGTCCATCTCTCACCTGAAGAATCTTCTGACATAACAACCACTTCAATGCACGATGTCTCCTCTTGGGGAAAGGAAGACACCAGCAATACCTGGCCTTTGTATGAAGTCAGACGGACTTATTA
The DNA here is from genome assembly GCF_047496795.1 of Chiloscyllium punctatum. Taxonomy (NCBI): domain Eukaryota; kingdom Metazoa; phylum Chordata; class Chondrichthyes; order Orectolobiformes; family Hemiscylliidae; genus Chiloscyllium; species Chiloscyllium punctatum. Next base: position 82,586,134 of record NC_092761.1, read on the forward strand.
AAATATCTCATGTGGCAATTGCATTGTGTATTTAGCTAGAGGAAGGGCCGTGTATGTGCTTTTTCATGCTGTTGTGTGCTTATCATAGGATAAAACTATCAAAATAATCCATTTCTAATTTTGCCATGGCAAAGGATTGTCAGACAATTGCTATCTATTTCACTTAGTTGTAGTGTGCACTATCTAAGTTTAATTGGAAATGAGTAAATGTAACACAAGCATTCATTTCAACTTTGTTCAAGCTGGCCATTGACAGAATATAAGTTAGTGAGCTGTGGTTTGTGACAGTTAGCCAACTGCGTAACATCTGGGTGAATGCACTTGGTAAATGAGAATGTTTAGAATTAAGAGAGATACGTGGGAAAGGAGTAGATCATAAACTCCTTGAATCTGTTCTACCATTCAAAATGGCTAATCTTCCTATTAACTCTTCTTTCTCCATATATTTCCTTGAGACATCTCAATTTTGGACAAGAGCAATCACAACCCTATCAGGTAGAAAATGTTGATTTATAACTCTGAGTGGTGACCTTTCTCTTTGGCTCAGATCCCTTCCCCTAAACTTTTGCTTCCATGCTCTAGATTCACAGGAAACAATCCATCTGTCTGCATTATCAAGCCTTTCAGAATCTTAAATGCTTCAATGAGATCACCTCACTTACTTGGCCTCATGTCACAGAGTTTATTTAGAGGGAGAGAAGATTGGTTCAAGCCGGTTTCTATTCAACATACCAAGAAAAGGGGTGACAGTTCCCAAGTTCCCTCCCACTGCTTCTCACACAAGCCTCTGCCAGATACTGATAATATGGCCCCCACAAAGAAAACAAAGAAATCTCATCGGAGTGATTGACAGTTTCAAAATTTGAACTTAACAATCATAATGGTGCCAAAAGTCTAATCTCTTTGGTAGCACTCAGAGACATTCTTCTATGAGTATATACATTGAAAATCTTATAATAAAGTTGGAAAGCTATTATAACTCCAAGTCTCTTTAATACTGTGGCTTTTAGTAAGACCAGTGCAGAAAGTAAGGATTGAAGCAAGTACAGCTGATATCTAATTATGTCCCATGCTTCATTACACAAGTGAACATACTGTGAGCATACACAGTGCACACAGAGGGTTCTCACTACTTAATGAATTATATTTGTGAACACAAAGCATGCACATAGCTGTATTCAGATACCATGACAGACACTGACCGTGATGCCCAGGTGACTTATAACCATTTCCAGACCATTATGAGGTTGTAGTCTTGAAATTTGTCAACATATTGCTATATATTTTCATAAAGATACTGTAGGTAATCTTGTTTAATTGCTAGCTTTATTTTGATGTTGGAGTGTAGGAGGGTAGATGCCAGTTAATTGAACCTTGTAAAATGTTGACTTTTACACAGAAGTGCTATTGACATTGATATGGTCACTACAAGCATCCACAGTAGTTGATACCAATGAGTAACATATTAGTAATTTAGAGACGCCGGCAAGGTGAATATGTGGAATATATATCCAATGACACATTATTGTCTGTTTTTTTAAGTAAATGTTTTAACTGTATGTTTTATGTATAATTATTATTGCTAAAAACAGTTCAACACTGGGTCTGTAATTGTATGGAGACCATGGATATGGGAAATGGAAAATGTTTCATTCGTGAAATAATTGGTGACCTTCTGTGGTTATGGCAAGGAGGATGGAACTTGAGCTGCCACATAACCATGTTATTGCTAATTTGAAAGTGCTTGTTGCTGACATTGGTTGTGAATGTAGGAACACAGGGGCAGGAGTGGCTCATTTAGCACCATGGGTCTGCTGTATCATTCCAGATCATGCTGATTGTTCATCTGGGGTGGTGAAGGTATATACAAATTATTATGTGGAACTGAATTGTAAACATAACATTTTGTGTGCATTCACATGTAAGTGTCCAGAATGATAGTTTTTACATCCACAAAAAGATTGGGATGAGAGTAAATCGCTAGCAAATTGTACATTTTAGCCAATTTTAGGTGTCACTTTGCTGTAACATAGGTTGCCACTTTTCTATTTTCTACTTTCAGCATCTGCACTAATTTGCTCATTGGTGAAGCTCTCAACCACCCATTTTGACCAACGACAATTGTTAATTTGATCGATTAGCCGTGGCCACAGTCATTCTCCATTAAACTACCCAAAATGTCACCAGCTGAACGTAAGATTTCACTCCCATGCCAGAGAACTAAGCCATGCCCTCGTAATAATAAGCTCTAAATTGAGGGTATGACTAATGCATTAGATGAATCAAATCTCTCTTGTACCTGTTGGAATCTGAATGGTCGCTTTCAGATGTTCCCTGCTTATTGCCCGGCTGGAATTACTTTGAGGGCCTCACCGCTAGTTTTAATTCCTCACTCCTGTTTGTTTACTGCAGCTATGAATTGAATGTGCTGTTGAATCTAAGATTTAGATCTTGTGTAATAATGTTCAAGTGTATGTGTGGTTTAATGAAGGAGAATAAACATATTCCCAAAGGAAATGCTGAACTGACTAACATGAGAAATGTTTTCACTAATAAAGTAACAGATTATATTGGAATTCTAAGTGTTACTTTTCATTAAAGATGTCACTCCTAGCTGGTATCTTCTTGTACCACGAGTTTTGCGTCACCCGTGGAGGTTGGTTAGCTCATTTGGCAGAGTGATAGGTTGAATTCTGAAGGGCTCTCAACTTCTCCCCTCATCTCAGGTGTGGTGACCCTCAGGTTAATCTCACCACCCACACTCTCTCTCTCCAAGTGGCAGCCCTATGGCCTGTTAGGCTGTGCTGACCACTAGATCTGAACTTGGTGCGTGTGAGTGGAACATGAATCCACCTTTGTACATAATCAAAAAAATCAATCTTTGCACAAAGTGAATTTATTTGTACACAAATATAATGTGAATGTAGCACATTACAATCAAATATCAAAACTTCCTTGGGTGTTAGTAATCAAACTTATGGGGTAAAACCTCCTTGAAACTAAGTGTTATTAACTCTAGCCAAAGTAACAACATGTCAACGTCATAAAGTTATAGAGTCATAGAGATGTTCTGCATGGAAACAGATGCTTCGGTCCAACTCATCCATGCTGACCAGATATCCCAACCCAATCTAGTCCCACCTGCCAGCACCCGGCCCATATCCCTCCAAACCCTTCCTATTCATATACCTATCCAGCTACCTTTTAAATGTTGCAATTGGACTAGTCTCCACTACTTCCTCTGGCAGCTCATTCCATACACATACCATCCTCTGCGTGAAAAAGTTGCCCCTTCGGTCTCTTTTTTTTATCTTTCCCCTCTCACCCTAAACCCATGCCCCCTAGTTCTGGACTCCCCCACCCCAGGGAAGAGACTTTGTCTGTTTATCCTATCCATACCCCTCATGATTTTATAAACCTCTTTAAGGTCACCCCTCAGCCTCCGATGCCCCAGGAGAAAAAGCCCCAGTCTATTCAACCTCTCCCTATAGCTCAAATCCTCCAACCCTGGCAACATGCTTATAAATCTTTTCTGACCCCTTTCAAGTTTCATAATCTGAGGTTTCTCACATAGAACATAGAAAAGTACAGCACAGAACAGACCCTTCGGCCCACGATGTTGTGCCGAGGATTATTTCTAATCTAAAGTAAAATAAACTAACCTACGCACCCCTCAATTCACTGCTATCCATGTGCATGTCCAGCTGTTGCTTAAGTGTCTCTAATGACTCTGCTTCCATCATCACCGTTGGCAACGCATTCCATGCATTCAAAACTCTCTGCGTAAAGAACCTACCTCTGATGTCTCCTCTCTACCTTCCTCCTAATATCTTAAAACAATGTCCCCTCGTGCCAATCAATCCTGCCCTGGGGAAAAGTCTCCGGCTATTGACTCTATCTATTCCTCTCATGACCTTATTCAGCTCACCTCTCTTCCTCCTTCTCTCCAGAGAGAGAAGTCCGAGCTTAGTCAACCTCTTTTCATAAGGCAAGCCCTCCAGTCCAGGCAGCATCCTGGTAAACCTTCTTTGCACTCTCTCCAAAGGCTCTGTATCTTTCTTTTAATAGGGCAACCAGAACTGGATACAATATTCCAAGTGTGATCTCACCAGGTTCTTGTAGAGCTGCAGCAAAACCTCACGGCTCTTAAACTCAATCTCCCTGTTATTGAAAGCCAAAACACTAAATGCTTTTTTATCAACCCTATCCACTTGGGTGGCAACTTTGAGGGATCTATGCACTTGAACACCAAGATCCCTCTCTTCCTCCACACTGCCAAGAATCCTGTCTTTAATCCTATATTCAGCATTCAAATTCGACCTTCAAAATGCATCACTTCGTATTTATCCAGGTTGAACTCCATCTGCTATTTCTCAGCCCAACTCGGTATCCTGTCTATGTCGCGCTGCAGCCTGCAGTAGCCTTCAATACTATCAATGGAACCTCCAACCTTTGTATCATCGGCAAATTTACTAACCCACCCCTCAACCTCCTCATCCAGGTCATTTATAAAAACTACAAAGAGCAGAGGCCCAAGAACAAAGCCTTGCGAGACACCACTCACCACTGACCTCCAGGCAGAATTCTTTCCATCTACAACCTATCTCTCCCTTCTGTCAGCCAACCAATTCTGAATACAATAGCCAAATCCCCCTGTATCCCATACCTCCTGACTTTATAAATGAGCCTATCATGGGAAACCTTATCAAATACCTTGCTGAAGTTCATATACACCGCATCCACTGCTTGACCTTCATCAAACTGTCTCGTCACCTCCTCAAAGAATTCAATAAGATTTGTGAGGCATGACCTGCCTCTCACAAAGCCATGCTGATTGCCTTTAACCATGCTATGCTTTTCCAAATAGTCATAGATCCTATTCCTCAAAATTATTTCCAAAACCTTGCTGACCACAAACTTAAGACTGACTGGTCTGCAATTGCCAGGGATTTCCCTATTCCCCTTCTTGAAGAGGAACAACATTCGCCTCCGTCCAATCCTCTGGTATGACTCCCGTGGAGGGTGAGGAAGCAAAGATCTTCACCAGAGGCTGAGCAACCTCCTTTCTTGCTTCCCAGAGCAACGTAGGATAAATGTGGTCTGGCCTTGGGGACTTATCAATCTTTATGTTTGCCAAAATTTCCAACACATCAACTTCATCAATCTTGATCTCTTCAAGCCTATTTCTCCTCAAGGTTCTCATTCATGACAAGGTCCCTTTCCTTAGTGAAAACCGAAGCAAAAAACCCATTTTGGGCTTCCCTCCTCACATATTAGCTCATTTCAAATCACATTTACTCCAAGTGTCAGCAGTTATCACCAGTTATCTTTCCACCTATTTTTGGATCCATTCTGATTCAGACCTAATTCTGAATTCTAGGTACTAATTTTACTGAAATACAGATAGTCGAAAGATATTATTAAAAGTTAAGATTGGACACAACTTGCTCTGCAGCAAATTTCCCTGTTCATCATTCCCTGACCATTGAAGATCCAACCCTCCAACTCGGCACCGCCATCTTGAACTATCCTACCTGTCCATTTTCCTTTCCACCCATCGCTTCAACCTATCACCATCACCTTCACCTTCATCTACCTATCACCTTCCAGTTACCTTTCCCCACCCACACCCCTCCCACTTCTCTCTCAGCCCTCTGGCATGCCGCCACCACCCCACCCACTCCCCGCACCCCCCCTCCCCCCCACCCCCCCTTCCCCCCCCACCACCATTCCTGATAAAGAGCTTATGCTCAAAATGTCGACTCTCCTGCTCCTCGGATATTGCCTGACAGACTGTGCTTTTCCAGCACCAAGTGGTTGGCACTGATCTCCAGTATCTGCAGTCCTCACTTTCTCCATTGAAAATGTCAGCTGAAAACAGTTGGGAGTTTGCCAGGTCTTGGCACAACAAGGCAACTTTGATACACGCAGAATTTCAAAATTGGCAAAAAACTGAGAAAATGTGCTGAAAGATAATGCAGCCATGAATTAGAATGTGCTGTGGAATCTAAGATTTAGATCATGTGTAATAGTATTCAAACATATCTGTAGTTTAATGAAGGAGAATAAATACTATTCCCAAAAGAAATGCTGAATGGACTAACATGAGAAATATTTTCATTAATAAAGCAATTATTAATGAAAACTTATGAGGTAAAGCCTTCTTGGAGCTAAGTGGTTTTAACTCTAGCCAAAGTAACAGCATGTCAACATAACCTGAGGTTTCTCACATATTAGCTTTTTCGAAATCACATTTACTCCAATTAACTGATAACAAAGCGTACACAGGAGAAAGAGGAAGGACTTGTGTGCTGGTTCTGTACCCAAGGGTAATCTGTGCAGTGAACTGGCTACCGGGTCGTGACCTATTAGATACTCGTGCCTCTGCCATGAGGATACCTGCAGTGAGATATGAACGTGGTGGATATTAACACTGACAACTGGGAGACCGATACTGATTACTGTGACCTTATGGTAGGGCATTGGAAGGGACAGCTAAAAATGGAATGCTAATAGTTTTTAGTGTACAGGGGACAATTTCCAAGTTTGTGATTGATATGAAATGTGGATGTTTTATAAGCTGTGACTGAATAGTGTAGAACTTCAAAATGAAATTGACAAGTTGATGGAAAAGGTGGATAGGTGGCAGATGAAGTTCAGCACAGAGAGAGATACGAGATAATACTTTTGGGAGAAAGGACACAGGGAGATAATGTAAAATATATTCAAAAGGGAGTGCAGGAGCAGAGAAACCTGGAGGCATAATGCAGAAATCAATAAAGGTGCAGTACAGATGGAAAAAGTGATTAATAATCCACACAGCATCCTAGGCAAGGGGCTGTTGTGCAGTGCGCGTCTCTGTACCTCTGGTTTCAAATCCCACTTGCCCTGGACACGTATTCCTGAGCGGGCTGATTAAAAATGTTCATAATATCCTACGTTATATTAATAGGGGTATAGAGTACAAGAACAGGGAGGTTATTGTGAACTTGTATATAACACTAGTTACACCTCGCTTGTGGTATTGTGCACAGGTGTAGGTGCCAGACTTGAGGAAGAATGTGATCACCTTAGAGAGAGCGCAGAAGAGATTTATGAGAATGGTTGCAGTCATGAGAAACTTCAGTTGTGAAGACAGATTGGCGATGTCTGCATTGGTTTCCTTGAAGAGGAGAAGGCTGAAAGGAGACTTGATTGATGTTTTCAAAACCATGAGAGGTCTGGACAGAGTGGTTGTGGAGAAACTGTTCCCACTCATAAAAGGATGACAAACAAGGGGGCACAGATGTGAAGTGATTTGCAAAAGGAGCAAACGTCATGCAAGAAAAATATTTTTCCCAAACAAGTAGTTTGAGTCTGGTGGCACTGCCTGGAATTGTCAGGGAGCAAGTTCAATTGAGGCATTGAAGAGGGCATTAGATGAAAGTTTAAGTAGAAGTCGTGTACAGGGTTATGGAAACAGGCAGGGGAAACTGGCACCATATCTTGAATGTCACTCGAAGAGCCAGTACGTTCAGACACACTTGGCTCAATGTCTTCCTTCAGCACTGTAATGGTTCTGTGATTCTGATTTGGCTGAGAAGGGGACCCAGAAAAAACGGAGGTCAGTGAATCATGAATCGGCTCTGCTGTAAATGAGGCAGGAAATGCTGTGCCAAAATGAGTCTTCTGAGTTGCATCTAGTGCTGTCAGCACAAGCTGACCATCAAATTGTTATGATTTGGAGATGTCGGTGTTGGGCTGGGGTGTACAAAGTTAAAAATCACACAACACCAGGTTATAGTCCAACAGGTTTAATTGGAAGCACACTAGCTTTCGGTGCGATGTTCCTTCATCAGGTGATAGTGGAGGACACAATTCTAAGGCACAGAATTTATAGCAAAAATTTACAGTGTGATCTAACTGAAATTATATAATGAAAAATAACTTGATTGTCTGTTGAGTCTTTCATCTGTTCAAATACCATGGTAGTTTCACTTCTTTCATGTGTAAATCACAAAACCTTTTTTTTAAAGTTGCATTCTCAGGTTAGCTGTAACAATGGGCGTTAACTAGACAATATGTTGATGGTGTTAGCCCCCTGTGTTCTCTGTCTATGACATGATGTTTAGATTCATTCTAATCTAAAAAGTGAGAAAACAGAGTTTTACACGAATTCATGCAGTTTTTGAGCAAAGTACAATGTAGCTCTGCAAGTACAAATTCACCCCACAAAATATATGTGCATGTGGGTCTTTGTCTGTCTGTGTGTGCGTGTCTGGGGTGGGGTGTTGTGAGTGTCTGTGAGAGAGAGTGTATATGTGTGTGCATGCGTGTAGAGTGGTCTAAGTCTCTGAGAGGATGCCTGTGTGGGTGTGGGAGTGTGTGTGTCTGTAAGGGTGCGTGTGAGTGTCTGTGTGCGTGTCTGTGTATATGTGTCTACGTGTCCATGTGTGTGTATAGGAGTGCCTGTGTGTGTGTTTGTTTGTGTGTGTGTGTGTGTGTGTGTAGGAGTGTTTTGTGTGTGTGTATAGTGCAATGGTGGTCACCTGTAATGTGACACGAACCCAAGGTCCCAGTTGAGGCCCTCCCTATGGGTACCGAACTTAGCTATCAGCCTCTGCTCAGCCACTTTTCGCTGCTGCCTTGGAGGATGGTCACCTGAAGGTCTGAGGTCAAATGTCCTGGACCACCGAAGTGTCCCCCAACTGGGAGGGAACACTCCTGTCTGTTGATTGTTGTGCGGTGCCCATTCATCCGTTTTCGTAGCCTTTGCTCGGTTTCCCCAATGTACCATGCCTCCGGGCATCCTTGCCTGCAATGTATAAGATAGACAACGTTGGCTGAGTCACATGAGTACCTGCCACGTACAAATTGTTGTCTTACAAGACAGAAAGCTGCTAAAGGGATTTCACTTAGCAAGAAGGTTCATAACAAGGGAATAGAGTTTTAAAACAATTGATGGAAGGATTACAGGGGAGTTGAAGGGAATTTTAATTGAGCAATAGGTGCTGGGGAGTGGGAATGCTCTGCCTCAAAGGGTGATCGAAGCTGATTTGTAAAACACTTGGATTTTCACTTGAAGTGTTGGAACTTACAGGGCTATGAACTAAGCACTGGAAAGTAGAATCAGACAGGAATCAGCCTTTTTAAAGCACACATATGATGGGCTGAATAGGCTCCTATAGTGCCACACATTTCTGGTGTTCTTGATGACATCTCCAATTGGTGTTTTGTTATTCATTTAGTTCCAATCTTGCTGCCCAGCTTGCCACCTAGTGGCCATGATGAGAAAAGCACAATTTGGGCTGTGAAGGGAAGGGATGTAACAATCGATGTTTCAGTTTTGAACTTGTCTGCCTGAGGTGTTAATAGTGTAATATTGGATCCACTGAACTGGAAAACACAATGTTGGCACATGTATGGAATGAGCTGCCAGAGGAAGTGGTGGAGGCTAGTACAATTAAAACATTTAAGAGGCATTTGGTTGGGTATATGAATATCAAGGGTTTGGAGAGATACGGGCCAGGTGCTGGCAGGTGGGACTAGATTGGGTTGGGCTATCTGGTCGGCATGGACAGGTTGGACCAAAGGGTCTGTTTCCGTGCTGTAGTCTATGACTCTATATTTATTTTTCTCCTCAGTGGAAGAAGCTCTTTTACAGTGTAATATCATTAATTCACACAAATTTCATTATTCAAAGCCACACAGTAATGTCTCAATTCCTATGACAATTTTGTGGAATTCAGTTATCCCAAGATATCAATTATTTAATTTTCAGGGAACTTATCAAGATGATAGCATTCAAGATTTTCTTTCTTGATAATCATAAGCACAAAATCAAATCATTTTCAAAAAGACTTCTCAATGCTAGGATGGGCTAACAGGACGGCTTATTATCAGACTGTAAATCCAATGTGAGATAACAAATAAATCAATGATACTGGGGACTTGAAAACCCTGCCACTAGAGGGAATATCACTTCTGCTTTCTCTTCCTAATGAAATGCATTTCCTACACTCATGTTTACAGTATTCGTAAGGTTGCTCCCAGAAGATGATTGGAGGTAGTGTCAAATAGCATGACCAAAGCTTTTCGAGTGAAATTTCCCCCCAGCTCAATCAACAATAAAACTATAGCTACAATTCCTTTTTGTGTGCCAGCAATAAGGGGCAGGGGTAGGCCATTTTCCCCTTGAGAGTCTGCTTTCACTGTGCTTACCAAAGACTCTCCTGATGAGTGCAGCTCCAACAACGTTCAAGAAGTCTGACACCATCCAGGACAAAGCAGACCACTTGATTGGCACGACATCCATTCCCTCCACCACTGACACTCAGTAGCAACAGCGTGTCTACAAAGTGCACTGCAGAAATTCACCAAAGATCCTTGGCCAGCACATTCCAAGCCCATGGCCACTTCCATCTAGAAGGTCAAGGGCAGCAGATACAAGGAAAAAAACACCATCTTTAAGATTCTCTCCAAGCCACTCACCATCCTGGCTTGGAAATTTATCACCATTCCTTCAGTATCACTGGGTCAAAATCTTGAAATTCCCTCAGTAAAGGCTTTGAGGGCATACTAACGATTTAAGAAGACTACTCGCCACCACTTTCTGAAGAGAATTAAATGGTAGGCCAGCCCTGGCTTCCCATGTCCCACAAGTGAATTTAAAAAAGCCACAAACCTCTCCTTACATTACATCTCACGATAATTGCTAGTTTATGTTTGACTAATACAATTTTTCTTCAACTCACTAACTTCAAAAGATAAAAATATGCATTTGGACCTCATTGAAATGGATTGGTGCTTGATTCTGTTAATTATTCGTATACTCAAGGGGAATAAATGCAGGCCCAGCTTGCAAACTCCATCTCCCATCAGTGAATATAAAAATGCTGCTTAGATGGATCAACGCTTTGAATGCTGAGACTGTGAAAGGCAGTATATAAATACACATCTTTGGTTTTCTCTTCCAAAGCATAAAAGGAAGAAATAAAACTTAATACTATGAAATTGCTCTGAAAATGCATGCCATTTGTTGCATATTTATGGTGTAAGATTGGAAGGATTTTTTTAGTACTGGGTTTCAAATTAGGTTAGAGGTTATTCTTTATCCTCCTTACCCTCTAGTTCCCATTACTTTAAATACAAGAAATGTGCAGAGACGTCTCACAACCCCCGGTTAAAAATAATATGATTTATGGGTTTTTGTGAGTGGTTTCTAATTTGCTAGAAAAGTTAGCAACAAAATCATGGGCAGCAAGATCTCACAATTTTGAAAAGGCAGTTCAGGTCAGCACTTATATAGTTAATGAGAGGGCCCTGGGGAGTGTTGCTGAACAGAGACTTAGGGATGTAGATGCATAGTTCCTAGAAAGTGGAGTCGCAGGTTGATGGGGTGGTGAACAAGGCATTTGACATGCTTATCTTCATTGGTCAGTGCATTGGGTCATGTTGGATGTAAAGGACATTGGTGAGGCCACCTTTAGAATATTGCATTCAATTCTGGCCTCCCTGCTGTCAGAAAGACATTGTTAAACTTTAAAGGATTCAGAAAAGTTTTGCAAGGATGTTGCCAGGATTGGAGATTGTGATCTATGGGGAGAGGCTGAATAGAGCAGGGTCAGTCTGCTGTCTCCTAGGTCAGTAACATAGACACAGTTAGGTCATATTGCTCTCTCCTGGGTCAGTGACTGAGACACAGTGGGGTCAGTCTGCTCTCCTGTTGGTCAGTTGCTCGGATTTGAGGATTTGAGCTACAAGCAGAGGCTGAATAGGCTGGGGCTTTTTTCCCTGGAGTGACAGAGGCTGAGGGGTGACTTTGTAGAGGGTTATAAAATCATGAGGCACATGGATAGGGTGAACAGCCAAGGTCTTTTTTCCCAGGGTAGGGGAGTCCAAAACTAAAGGGCATAGGGGTTTAGGGTGAGAAGGGAAAGATTTAAAAGGGACCTAAGGGGCAACTATTTTTACACAGAGGGTGGTGTGTGTAGGGAATGAGCTGCCAGAGGAAGTGGCAGAGGCTGGTACAACAACTAAAAGACATTTGGATGGGTATAAGAAGGGTTTAGAGGGATATGAGCCAAATGCTGGGAAATGGTACCAGATCAGATTAAAATAACTGGTCAGCAAGGATGAGTTGTACCTAAGGGTCTGTTACTGTACTATATAATGTAAAAAGAAAAGGTAGACTTTCATATACAATGTATAGCTAGGCATTTAACAATCTAAAAAAAAGGGTCAACTTCTGCAGTGCATCCCCACGTCATTGAGTGGTGCCCTGGGACTTTGGCTTAGGGCCATGAGCTCCCGGTGGTAGCTTAGTCAGCAGGCATGACAAGGCCAGGCCATACCCACCAGCATGTGCAGCTGTCACAGGAAAGCAGCTGTAAGCCACTTAAAGAGCAAAAGGCAACATCAGCACAGCATCCACCAACACATCAGCTAGTCCTTGGCCCATTACCCCACAAAATTGGCATCAAACCCCCGCTAACTATGCATTTGGGAGATAACTGTGTTTCTCCCATCACAGCTGTTGCCAGACCTCTTAGAGTTTCTCCAGCAATTTCTGTTTTTAATTCTCCACCAACTATTTGCTGTGCTAACTTGATTTGACTGTGGTGGGCGGGTGAGTCAGAGTAATTATGGTGTCTGTCAGCCATTCAGCCCATCAAACCTATGTTGGTTCTTTATAGAAGCAATTCAGTCAGTCCCATCCTTCCCAGTCTGTGGCCTTCCAAATGCATTCCTGTGAATTATCTGTACAATGTTCTGTTGAAATTATTGACCATCTCTGCTTTCACCACTTTCCCAGGTAGCAAGTTCCAAATCATTGTCAATCTCTGTATAAAAAAGTTCTTCCTCACACCTTCCCAGTGTCCCTTGTCCAACATTGTGTCCCTGCTGATTATTGCACCATAAATTAATGGGAAGCTTCTGTTTGTTAAGCCTGTTATATTTCTATACACCTCTCTCAAACTTATCCATCAGCCTATTCTGCTCTGAGGAGAATAGCCTCAACTTCTCCAGTTTAATCTCATTAACCTAACATTTGCTTCAGGGCCCCGCAATCATTCTGGTAATTGTCTTCTGCCACTCAATGACCCCCTAAAGTGTGGTGACCAGAGGTGGATGCAATGCCTTTGATGTGGTCTAAGCAAAGCTTTACAAAAGCTTCATGCTCATACCATACAGACTGCAAGGTAAAGATCTTGAGGAAGAGAAAGTGCAGAATTCCCTCTTTACAAACATAATTCGCGATGGCAGGATAACATCGACTCAATGTTGCACTGGGGTGCCAACTTGAAGTTTAACTTTTCTTTGGAGGTGAAATAAAAAAAAGCCTACTTCAAGGTTTCATTCTGAGTAATAAAAGTGGTATTCCTGACATCAGTATTGATCCGTCATACTCGTTTTCTTGGGTTGACATTGCTCATACAACCGGAGTTCTATCCTTGAATGATGCTGATGTGATGAATTGCTTGAAACCCACTACTGGATCCTTCATGAGCCATGGATCTCTGGTTCAGAATGTCCTGCTCAAACCAATGAAGTTAAGATCCTCTGTTGAGTCACCCAAGATTGAGATGGTCTCTGTGGGCACCCACTGCCATAGCTCACTAACTGGCCCATCGTCAGCTCAACTTCACCTCCGTCTCAATTCATATAGGGGAGATGGTGGTGATGTTACTGGGCTAACCCTACATCAATAGCCTGGGAATATGGGTTCATATAGCACATGATGAAATTTAAATTCAATAAAATCTATAATAGAGAGTTGCCAGCATAGTGACTGTGTGACATTTGCCATAAGAATCCATCTGGTTCACTAATGTCATAGATCCCTACAGCATGGAAAGAAATTATTCAGCTCATCGAGTCTGTATCAACCCTTTGAAGAGCATCCCATCAGACTCAACGTCCAACTCCTGGACACTACACCGCAATTTTTAGCATGCACCTAACCTGCATATCTTTCGTCTGTGGGAGAAAACCAGAGCACCCAGAGGACACCAACGCAGACATGGGGAGAACTTGCAAACTCCACACAGACAGTTGCCCAAATCTGAAATCGAATTTGATCTGTGGTGCTGTGATGGCAGCAGTGGGAACCAAAGAGCCGCAACACTGCCTCATGGGACTATGATTTTATTACCTTTAGGAAAGGAAATCTGCTATTCTTACCTGGTCTGGCCTATACGTGAATCCAGGTCTACAGCAATGTAATTGACCCTTAACTGTCCTCTAGGCAATTTGAGAAAGGCAAATGGCTCCCATATCCCGTGCATGAGCAAAATTAAATCTGCAGCTGTAAGCCTCATCCGTGTAGTGGATTTAAGTGAATGTTTTAATGTTTATGAGATGCCAGGAAGCAATATGCTTGTGAATTCAGTCAGCATTGCATGAGTGTTAGCCATATCTAAACAATATTAGCACGGCGTTAAGAAAGTCATATTCCTTTCTTGCACTGAATTTTTTGCAAAGAGCAATGACAAAGGTGGAGAAAAGTTGGCTTTATCACTAAAGGTTGAACTTAACTCTTGCAAAAGTGGAAGGACAGGATATAACCTTTTAAAGGGTCATAAGGAATATATAAGCTTGCTATATTTTCTAATCACCCTAATCATTGAAGTTAATTACACATCTCTTGGAGCAGGTAAGACTTGACCTTGGTTTTTTAAGGTAGGGACACTACCACTGCACCACAAAGGCCCTATGCTTAAGGATGGATGGTGAAGTAACTGCAAGCCAATCAAGTGGACTGAGAATTAGTTTCACCTATTGTTGCTCAAGGCCACAGACAAAAAGGATTTAAAGAAAGAGCTTGTTAGACTCCACCCAAAAGAGAGCAAGATCACAGTCAAGTGATAGTACCACAGTTGATTGGAATCCCATGGATTGACAGAATCCCAAACTGACTGGACGCCATTCCCTGTGTTAAGTATCACAGGTCATATTGAAAACATACATTGCCAGAATGATTTTTTTTCTCTTATTCACTGTAAGGACATATAAACTAAAGGCAGGAATAGGCAATTTAACTCCTTGAGCCTGCTTTGCTATTTAATACAATCATTACTGATCTCAGCTCAACCTCAACTCCACTTTCCTGCCCACTACCCATAACTCTTGAACTTGTTATAAATTAGGTATCTATCTCCTCCTTAAATTCACTCAATGTCCCAGCATCCATCGCACTCTGGCATAATGAATTCCACAGATTAACAACCCTTTGAGGGAAGTAATTTCTCTATATCTCTGTTCTAATTCTAAAACTATGACCTCTCATTGTAGATTGCTCCACAAAAGATGAAACATCCTCTCCATGTCTACTTTATCAAGAATCTTTAACATCCTATATCCCTCAACTAGATCGCCTCTCATTCTTCTAAACTCCAGAGAATATAGTCCTAAACTGCTAAATCTCTCCTCATAAGACAAACCCCTCACTCACAGGGTTTGGGTGCTGTTAGCATTGTCAGCTGCTATTGCCCATCCCTAATCGCCCTTGAGAAAATGTTGGCAAGGCACCTTCTTGGATCCCCACAATCCATGTGGACAGTAGAGATGTTGGGAAGGGAGTTCCAGGTATTGTGACCCAGCAACAGCGAAGGAGCAATGATAGAGTTGCAAGTCAGTGTGGAACCTGCTTGGAGTGGAACCTGCTGCTTTGACATTCCCATGCATCTGTCCTTCGAGGTGGTAGAGATGCTGTCAGAGGAGCTTTGATGGGTTACTGCAGTTGATGCAGATGACACATGCTCTGGCCAATGTGCTTTGGTGGTGGAAGGAGTGAATGTTTAATATGGTGCACGATTGCCAGAATATTTGGCAGAAAGGCCTGACGCATATCTATGTAATTTTATGCAACATATTAGTCCATAATCTATCCCTTACAACAGCAAAGAGAAACCTGTTCCTTTCTCATATGCTCTGTTCATCTTCAAAGTGATGTAGAGGAGCCAGTGTTGGACTGGGGTGGACAAAGTTAAAAATCACCCAACACCAGGTTATCGTCCAACTGGTTTATTTGGAAGCACGAGCTTTCGGAGCACAGCTCCTTCATCAGATAGCGATGGAGCAGGACCATAAGACACAGAATGTATAGCAAAAGATTACAGTATCATGCAACTGAAATGATATATTGAACAAACCTAGATCGCTGTTAACTCTTTCATCTTTTAGAATGAGTTGCAGGTTTTGGTTCATTCGATACTGCTACCTGATGAAGGATCAGCTAGTGCTTCCAAGTAAACCTGTTGGACTATAACCTGGTGTTCTGTGATTTTTAACTATGTCCATCTTCAAAGTATTTGATATGCATGCCACATTGTTTTGGTCAGACATCTTAGCATTAATGCCTGAAGGTTTTGCTCTGTTCTTTTTTAATCTCATTAGGATCCTGTTTCTTGTGAACAAATTCCTAACTGTGCTGTAAATTATAGATTAAACAATTGAACTAGCAAAAACTGATTATTAACTTTTAAAATATTTACAGCTCCAACAAACTAGCAACTTAATAACACTTTGAATATATGTTGAACAAAATTTCACTGATGTTACAGGAAATAAATTACAAAAAGATCTTAAAAGGAGACAAGTTTTGAATTTTTACATTATAAATTTGCATCCTGGTTAATTTTAAACTTTTGTTTAGCAACAATAGCTTTAGTTATAGAGCTCAACCAAAGCTCCATAACACTTCACTGAAATAGGATCAATCAGGTTGTTGCTGAAGCCATTAAGATATTAGGAGTAGTGAATAAAAGCTTCTGTAAAGAGGTTGGTTTTAAGTATGCTCCTTTAGGACAGGGTGAGGTTGGCTGGATGAACTTAAGAGAAACATTTTAAATGTAGGAATGGTGAAGATATGTCAATTAATAGTGGGGTGAAGGAAGTCACCAATGCACAAGGGACAAATTTGGAAAAGTACAGAGATCTTGGATGGTTGTTGGACTGAAAGAGGCTACAGAGTTAAAAGAGATGAGGCTATGGAGAGACTTGAACACAAGGGTGAGAATTTTAAACTTCAGCCCATGGTGAACTGAAAGTCTCATTGTGGCATACAATAAAGAGTGTACTCAAAGTTTCAGGAGTTATGGAAGAAGGCAGTCTGGCTAGGAGAGCACAAGTAGAATGGCTGTAGTTCAAATTGGAGTTGATAAAGACATGGAAGAAGGTTTCAGTAAAGATGGGTTGACGCAAGGACAGAGAAAGTTGATATGATGGTGCAGGGGAATTTGTGATCTTACAAAAATGGCCTAATGCTTATGTATCAATTGCTAATAAAAGCATTTTTAAAAATCACAGGATCCCTGAGATTGTGTTAAGTGGGAGGGTTAAATATGAGGGTGATACTGGTTGGGAAGCTTTGGAAGTAATGCTGAAGTTTCATCTCCAGTGAGAATAGCGCAAACGTTTCCACGCTTGCCTCCATGCACTAGTGCAGTGGATGTTTATTTGTGAAGGATATTGAAGATTAGGATTGCTAGACATGTTGGACAATGAGGAAAACAGGACATGTGGCAAATGAGCAGGAAATTGCAGCTCATATAGATATTCTGTTCTGATCAGATTGAATGGCACAGTTTGTTTGAGGGGTTGTACAGCATTCTCCTGTACCTGTCTCTGGGTTCTATGCACTGAGATAGCTTCAAAGTTTCTATTCTCTTGTATGGTCAGATTCCAATCTATCTGAAAATCAACATCAACCTTAATATCATTCAGCGAGTCTTCATGATATAAAACTAACAGAATCATCTGACTATCAACAAAGGAATGTGTAAATAGTTTATGAACACCCAAATATATAGTAATCCAATTATAACTAAACCTTAAATAGTAGGAGAACTCGCTCTCTCTCCCCCCAGTTGTTATGCCTCTACAGAATGTTAGCAATCATGGATTTCCATTTGGGTCATCTTTGTCCACAGTTATACATGGCAAATTACAGCAGTGGTTGGCTACTGAGCTGACTGATCCCTTTTCCCATTCAGTGTCAGGACAGATTGGCTGAAGGTGCTGGGAATATAGTTCGGAGGGGCTGGGGTGTCAGCAAAATCTTGGGAGGAGTGTATCACCAAGGTAAGGCAGAAACTGGGCTCCCTCTCCATTGCAGATAAAAATCTTGTCTTCAGGCGTGAGGCACTCTCTCCTTTAATTCAGCTACTCATAAAGAAATGATAATGAAGTACTGAAACAATAATTCAAACTTTATTGCATGCAGCAACCATGTAGAAGACTCCTCGAGTAAACAACTATAAGTCTGCAACCCAACTTAGATATTAACTGCCTAACGTCAAACTCTGGCCAGGACTTCAACCAACAGTGATCCGTCATTGGGAGGAGTCTTCAGGGTTTGGTCCTTCTGCAGTGTTGGTCTTCAAAGGTCTACTCTTGAGTGGTTTAGGCGTTTGACTCTTATCTAGATTTTCAGTCACTGAGATGATATAATGATGATTTTTTTAAAAGTCCTTTCGTCCAAATTACTGCCAGTCTGGAGCTTGCCTTCTTATCAGAAGTACTTTCGTTGTTTCTTGTTACACTTGACATTAACAGTCTGTTCAAAGACACAGCTTTTCCCATAAGTAACTCCTTAAATTCTTGTGCAAGGCAATCACTTTTTTTAACCTTGTCCTTTAACAGCTTATTCCAGACACAATTATTACTGTTTCTTTTGACATGCAACAGTTTACCTTTGTTGATTATTCAATCTATGAACAGCTATTGAAGTTCTGAATTTTATATTATCACATTTCTGATGTGTATCATCGAAAACATGGCAGTCAATTTGTTTACAGCAAGCTGCTATAAACAGCAATATAATAATCAAATCGTCTATTTTACTGTGATGTTGACTAAGAGATACAATAGGAATTTTCTATATTCTTCTAAGCAAAACTGGGAGATCTTTTACATTCACCTGAGTGGACAGACAAGCTGTGATTATACATCTCTGTGAAAGATGACAACACAAAAGCTCAACACTTCTTCTGTATTGCACTGAGTGCAGTTTTGATTTACAAGCCCATGTATCAGAGTCTGACTTGAACAATCTTCTGGCTCCTTAAATTCTTCTGACCCACAGGTGAAGTGTTTACTGACATGAGTCACAGCTGATGTAGTACAAGAGAGAAAAGAGAGCAACAGGTTTCAGTATTTGACATTTCGAGACAGAAATGATTTTGTATTCTGCAATTATTGCAGAAGAACCAAAATGGTACACCAGTGTTGAAACATGTTGGTGAAACTCCGAAGAAGCTCTTGAAGATTGCAGAGTACCAATGAATTGTAGGAGAAGGGATAAGTACAAAGGAGCGAACCACTTTGTCTTTGATTCTTTGGAAAGAATGCATTGTTAGAGCAGAAGAGGAATGATTCAACACAACTCATGGAGAGGAGAGAAAAAAGGTAACAATAAGATGTAATCGATGCTTTAAACAGTAAGAAAATATTTACTAGCTAACCAAACTCCAGGCACATGTAAGATTACACTGATCCCTTTGTCAGTGGAAACAGAAGGAGTGTTTGTACTGAAAGTTTCGTGACTCTCTGCTGGTGGCATTATGTTTCCCTAAAGATTCTATCCTGTTGATTACATCTGGTTATTATGCATAAAAATGGAATTTGAAGTCCAGGGTGACAGATATGAAATTCTTGGATCTGAATAAATTAGCATTTAACAACATGAAACTTATATGTGCAGCATGTTATTTTTCGTCTGAGCTCATTCTTGCAAAACAATTCAATTTGCTTTGCTGCTTTCTTGCCAAAGACTGTTACAACACTTCGCACCTCCCTCAAGTATTGATTGAGACAGGTTGTATTAGACTAATCAACATCATAGGGCATCACAGCTGAGACAAATCCTGTCTTCTTCTGATGTTGACACAAGTGTATCTTCTAGGTAGATTCACTGGATAGGAATAGGGACATCATATGTTTGGCTCCTTCAGTGCTCAAACCAATTGAAGTGGCCTTAGCTCAGCAAAACTAAATCTCTTGTAAACTAGACTTGTAGCAGGTCTAGTTTAATGCTGTACTGTGGCCTGCCTTTATCTGATTGAACATCAAAAAAAACTGTGCAGGTTCTTTTGAAATACATAATTTTCACTTTAATTGAAAGCAAAAGAATAAACTTTAATTGAAAGCAAATTAATTTTGGAAAGTCAAATCAGGGCAGAACTAACACACTTAATAGTAAGGTCCTGGGAGAGTGTTGCTAAATAAAGATTTTCATAATTCTTTGAAAGTGGAGTCTCAGGTAGAGAAGATATAAAGAAGGCATTTGGCATGCTTGCCTTTATTCGTCAGTGCATTGAGTATAGGTGTTGGGAGGTCATGTTGCAGCCATTAGGCCACTTTTGGAATGCTGCATGCAATTCTGGTCTCCCTGCTATAGGAAGGATGTTGTGAAACTTGAAGAGGTTCCGAAAAAAATTAACAAGGATATCGCCAAGGTGCAGGTTTTGAGCACTAGAGAGGGGCTAAATAGGCTGGAACATTGGAGGCTGTGGGGTGACCTTGTAGAGGTTTATAAAATCATGAGGAGCATGGATAAGGTGAATAGGCAAGGTCTTTTCCCCAGGGTGGGGACTCCAAAACTAGAAGGTATAGGTTTAAGGTGAGAGGGGAAAGATTTAAAAAGGGGCAACATTTTCATGCAGAGGGTGATCCGTCTGGGACAGAGGAAGTGGTGGAGGCTGGTACAATTACAACATTTCAAAGGCATCTGGATGGTTTAGGAAGGATTCAAAGGGATATGGGCCAAATGCTGGCAAATAGGACTAGAGTAATTTAGGATGTCTGGTTGGCATGGATGAGTTTGACCAAAGAGTCTATTTCCATGTTGTGCATCTCTATGACTCTATGACTCTATAATAAGCCAGAACCTCATGAATCCAGGTGAATCAAAGTCTTGCATTCCGAGACTTCATGGTCACAGCATTAAGTATTGCAGAAAATAGATGGTTTTGGGCCAATGTCCAACATATCAAACTCTTCAACTGGGCAATCTGTGAATACATACTTATAAACTTAGATCTGCCCTTCTGTAAACCAGAAGGACTATGGGACAGAGGTAGCACAGGTGACACAGTGGTTAGCACTACAGCCTCATAGCGCCGGTTTGATTCCAGCCTTGGGTGACTGTGTGGAACTTGCAAATTATTTCCATATCTATTTGTGTTTCTGCCAGGCACTCCAGTTTCCTCCCACAGTCCAATTGTATGTGCATGAGGTGGAATAGCTATGCTAAATTGTCCTTCGAGTCAAGGGATGTGCAGGCAAGATGAATTGGCTATGATAAATGCAGGGTTACAGGGATGGGATAGGTCTGATTGGGATGCTCTTTGGGGATTTGATATAAACTCAATGGGCAGAATAGCCTCTATCTGCACTGCAGTGAGTATATGAACAGATTTATCACCTGAAGTAAATCTTATAGAATAGCTCTCATTGTTTACTGCCAATCATTTGTGAATAAACTGAACATTGCTACTGGCAAACAGCCTGTGTAAAATAATCCCTGTGGTTAACTGTTGGTGTTCTATAGAACTTCCTTTACTGATAAGAAACAAGTCAGGGCCAGAGCTGAGCGATTCTATAAACAGGTTTTCACTGTAAAGTTGATCCAGTGAAATTTTAATCATCCTGTTCCAACAGTTTCCTAGTGAGCATGTACAACTTGGAATGTCCATCAAATAGTTCAGTTGCTCATACTTCCAACCCTGATTCATGGAGGTGTGGTTTTAATTCCCATTTAAGACCGTTTCTGCAAAACATTAAGATGACTCCAGTGTAGTACTATGGGAACGTTGCACCGAAGAAAATGTCACCCTTTGGTTTAGATGTCAAACTAGTACAACCTTGTAATGTGTTTGTAAAACATCCTAAGGTGTTATTTTGAAGAAAAGCAGGGGAATCATCCATGGTCGCCTGACTAATATTCCTGATGAAGGGCTCTGGCCCGAAACCATTGATTTTCCTGCTCCTTGGATGTTGCCTGATCTGCTGTGCTTTTCCAGCAACACACTCTCAACTCTGATCTCCAGCATCTGCAGACCTCACTGCCTCTTGACTAATATTTATTCTTCAATCAACGTCAGAAAAAATAGATAACCCAGCCAGTATCACATTTTTGGTGACAGCTTACTGTATGTGAATAACTGATGGGTTTCCTACATTACATCAGAGATTACACTTTGAAAATACTTCAATAGCTATGAAGTATATTGAAATGTGCAGTGGACATGAAGGGCCTTAGAGAAATGCAAGTCTTTTCCAAGGCCCAAATGGCTCTTATTGGAACTGATCTGATTCAAGAATGAAATTAGAATACATGATTGTTTTATACTAGTAAAGATTTAGGACTATGGAGCTTCCAAACTCATAATCTCCATCAGCTAGAAGGACAAGGTCAGCAGGTGCATGGGAACACTACTACCATTTACTAGTTCCTCTTTTGTCTTGGTTTGGAACTGTATTGCCATTTCTTCATTGTTGCTGGTCAGCATTCTGAAGCTCCCTCTCTAATTCCTTTGTGGATGTATGTACTTCACATAGACTGCAGCAAGAAGGCAGCTTATCAGCATGTTCACAGGGGCAATTGGGGATTGGCAATAAATGCCAGTGACATCCACATCCTATGAACCGATGTAAAAAATAGAAGGATTCAAAGTGACTCACACAATGTGTCAACTGATGTGAATTACATTGTATTTACAGCACAGGGTTATGCCATTAATTTTACTGATGTCTTTCCATAAGTGTTGTTTCCCAAACAATCCCCCCTTATCACTGAGAGATTGATAGAAGGCATGGCCTTCCTACTTCTGTTTAAGGTTTAATCCATGTATAATGTAATACCAGTTGAGATGATTCTGCACCACATTCCAAGCAAACCATCCTCTCCAGCCATTGGAACTTTAAGCCCACAGTACTTTCGGAAAATGATATTTATTACCATCTTTTTTCTGTTATTGTTCCTATCCCTCTTCCCTAAGCCTTGGGCTCTTTCTTGGACAACCATCAACTCATTCTCAGCTAAGTGATCATGTTTATGAATAAGACATATTCAGTTCTGATGAAGGGTCACTGGATTTGAAATGTTAACTCTGCTTTCTCTCTACAGATGCTGCCAGATGCACTGAGTTTCTCCAGCAACTGCCATTTTTGTTTCAGATCTTTGGCATCTGTAGTTCTATCTTTTATTTCAGACATATTATGTGTCGGCAGATCATTTGATTAATATGCAGTCTTCTTTTCTAATGTAGAGACACGCAGCTAGAGCAAACATCACCTGGCTACTGGGTGGGCTACTGAGCACTGACTCATTTCCCCTTTCCAATCCCAGGATGACACCCACTGCTGCTTCAGTTCAAGTGGAAATGAAGTCTGGTATCATCTCAGTCTGTAAGATTCAGCTACACCCTGGATAAGCTCAATGAGCAATGTGGCAGCAAAATATCAACTTTCAGAAATATTTCTTCAATGATTAATGGTAAAATTCAATGATAACTTTCACGACTCTCCGTCAAGTTTGGGTTCACAATGTCAGTCCTTTAAAAAGAGACATGTTCTCATTATTTGCCACTAATGATGGACAATGGAAATCAGGAAAGTACAAAGTTCCTGAATTGGAAGAATGCTGGTTTTTTAGAGCTAGGGCTGAAAGAAAGCTTCAAGGTGGCAATGTGTGAGGCCGTGAATAACTTAGAACAGCAGAAAACTTTAAAAGCAATGTTATTGAACTGAGAATCAGGTTCCTAAGTGGAGAGAACAAGGAATAGATGGGGAGTGGAACAAGTCCAGTTATAAACGCCAAGGTAATGGATGAGTTCGGGTGTTTTCCAGAAGTGGGAAAATGGGAGGTTTGTTGTGAAGTTATTGAATTAATCCCTAAAGAATTTCCACATTCTGTAAACATGAGATCATGCAAAGCTCTACTACTTATGTCCCTGTATTTCCTTATTAACAAACCCCTCCTTGATGTCATCCCTATCTCTACAATCTCCAGCACCACAAGTCTCTAATTCTGGCTTTTTATGCATCCCTGACTTTACCTGCTCCACCACTGATGGCCGAATTATCAATTACCAAGCCCCTAAACTCTTAAATTCCTGTCTAATTCTCTCTGCTCCTCTACTTACCTTTCTTCCTTTGAGATGTTACGCCAAACCTCCTTTTTGACCATACTTTTAACAATCTATGCTAATGTTGCCTTCTGTGGCTTGAATTTTACTTGATAACACTTCTATGAAAAGCCTTGGGATTTCACAGAAGGCAGCATTAGCATAGATTGTTAAAAGTATGGTCAAAAAGGTAGGTTTGGAGTAACACATCAAAGACACTATATAAATAAATGTCTTTTTTTATAGGTACTTGATTCAGGAGGTAATAAGAGCATGAGTGAGAATTTCAGAACAGGATAGCATGGAATAGGATAGAGGTGTTACAATGGAGATGGAAGTTGGTCCTTTTGTTGGTAGACAGGGCACGAGTGCAAGATAAGTTAAGTTGCTGAGAATGTGAATAGTATGGTTTAACCTTAATCTATGGCTATAAAAGAATTGGAGTTTTTGATAGGAGTGTAAGGTAACTGATTTAGTCTTTTGATAATTAATTATTGCTGTTAATGCTCTTTGATTACTGGATGTTGGACAATCAGTGTGCCAAATAATAAGTGGATTGGTCAAGAGTGCCGCTGGAGAGATGGCAACTGGGCACTGTCAATGTAGAAATGGATGCTTAAGGATGATGGGCAGCCTGTTGGTTGGAGATGAGTGGACATTAAAGATAGATACTTGTGAGGCAATTAAGAGCTAAGGTGTAGCAGTGCGAAGAGAAACTATTGAAGGAGATTTCTTATCTAGGAATAGATAAGAATGCAATCCCACAATTGGAAGGGATGTCAAACCTCACAGACAGTAAGCTGGTTGACTGTGAACTGAGACTATATCCAATAAGGCTAAGTTTGTGACCAACATCATCTCTAGCTGGAGCCAGTCTCACCCACATGTTCAATAATATCTCCCTCGGCTCAACATTGTGTTTATTTTTGGTTCTGCTTCTGTGAAGTTTCCTGGGATGTTTTCAGTGCAAAAGGTGGTTTAAAAGCTTTTGCAGTTGTGCAAGCAAATCATGGAGATTCCTAATTTCTGTTGTAAAACTGAAAGCAGAACAGGGGAAAAAATTGCTGACCATGTCAGTGATTATTTGTGAACAAAGTTTTTGTTGTTTGTCAAGGTTTCTTATTTTTTATTGGTTTAGCATGGGGAAATGGCATTGTAGCAATGGCAACGTCATGGGACCTATAATCTAGAGACCCAGGCTCATGTTCTGGTAATGTGGGCTTGAATCCCACCATTACAAATAGTGAAATTCAAATTCAATAAAGATCTGATTAGAAACATGGGAAAAAAACAACTATTTTTGATCATCATTAAAAGCTCAATGGTTCACTAATATCCTTAGGCGAGGAATTCTGGCCTACATGTGACTCCAGACCCACAGCATTGTGGTTGACTCTTAACTCTGGGCAATTAGGGGTGAGTTTGGTCACATTCCATTAACATTTTTTTTAATGTTACCCGTATGTTTCTGGCAGATAATCAGTGGATAGACAGCTTAAATAATAAGTTGAATTTTCTCAGTTAAAATTTTACATGGGTAGAAAATAGGGGTTGGCACGGGTGCAACCACATACACCTGGATGAATCACTGTTTAATATTTGCATTGGGAATATACATGGAACTCATTCATTTGCAACAGACCCACTGCTTGGGAATTCCTTCTTGCTGTTTGTCTGCATTGAAGAATTGCACAGACATATTGCACAGACAACCTGATCTATGCTTTATGCAAAGATTGACTTCCATTTTCAAAATTAACTTTTCAGTGCTGCTTATTCATCCTTGCCTGGAGAAAGAGAAGTGGACAAAGAACTGCAAAGAACCTTGATACATATTGGATTGACTGTTTTGACATAATCACTTTCTTTTTTCCTTTTTTATTTTTCTTTCTTATTACTGAGGAACAAATAATCAGCAGAGAGAGAAAATAATTTGTATTTTGAATTAGACAGACAAAAAATAAGAATGCTTAAAGTATAAGAATAAGGTTTAAAGTCATTGATAATAATGAGGAGTGAAGAAAGACAAAATGATCTTCCTCTTGTTCACATTTTATAACCTCTAGTGCCAGTTATGATGCAACATTTTTCCCAAGTCTTCCAGTATAAATAGATAATTCCTTTACCAAGCTGCTCAGTTCAATACTGCACACCTCAGGAGCAGGTGGGGCTTAAATCTAGGACCTCTGCACTCTTAAAGTAGAGGCACTAGCATTGCACTACTAGCATTTCGCTGCTCGTTGGATGCTGCCTGAACTGCTGTGCTCTTCCAGCACCACTAATCCAGTATTTGATTTTCAGCATCTGCAGTCATTGTTTTTACCTTTTTACCATTGCACTACAAGAGCCCATCCAGCTTAAATGCTCCATGTTCATCTGTTTAGAACAGTTAGATTTTTATTACACCTTCATTCCAGCTTTTTATTCTGTACTTGTCTCCCAGTGCTTTTTGAGTGACTATGGTTTGCATGCAAAAGACTGAGTGCAATCCAGATGTCTCTTGCTGTAAGCATAAGGTTACAAAATTTGTTTAAGCCGACAAAAGGAAGCTTATGAAAGTGAAAAAAAGGAGTGAACAGAAATCAAGACATAAATAAAGTAATACTTTAATGCATCATCTGTACAGAGTACAGACTCCTTCAACCAGTACTATTGCAACTAGTGCCAAAAATTTATTATAACCCAAAGAATCTGTAAAATCCTTAAAATAAACAACAGCAGTGTGACCTTTATTCCAGAAAACTACAGATTTTTAAGAGCACCTCAACTGTGTGCTTTAAAATAACATTCACCCTTCTAACTTTTACATTCTGAAGAAACAAGATCCTGCATGGTAGACTGGTTAGTAAGGTTAGATCACAGGGGATCCAGGGAGAGATAGCCAATTGGCTTGATGGTAGAAGACAGAAGGTAGTGGTGGAAGATCGTTATTTAGACTGGAGGCCTATGACCAGCAGTGTTGCAAGGATCGATTCTAGGTCCATTGTTGTATATCATTTGTATCAACAACTTGGATTAGCATATAGGAAGCATGGTTTGTGGATGACACCTAGATATAGTGGATTGTGAAAAGGTTATCTAAGAGTACAATCAGATCTTGATCAGATGGGCCAATGGGCTCAGAAGTGGCAGATGGAGTTTAACTTAGGTAAATGCAAGATGTTGCAGTTTGATAATGCAAATCAGGGCAGGACTTACACAGTTAATGATTGGGCCCTGGGGAGAGTTATTGCACAGGGGGACCAAAGGGTGCAAGTTCATAGTAGACAGGGTGGTGAAAAGGGTGCAGGCATGCTTGACTTCATTGATCAGAGCATTGAGCATAGGAGCTGGGACATCAAGTTGTGGCTGCGCAATACATTGGTGGGGCCACTCTTAGAATACTACATTCAATTCTGTTTGCCTTGCTATAGGAAGGATGTTGTTAAACTAGAAATAATACAGAAAAGAATTGCAAGGATGTTATCAAGGCTGGAGGGTTTGAGTTAGAAGGAGAGGCTGGATAAGCTGGGAATTTTTCCTTGGAACATAGGAGACTGAGGGGTGATCATTTGGAGATTTATAAAGATGTGTTTATGGGATGTTACTATATTGGAACACTTACTGTTTAGTAGTAAAATAATCTATTCTTCTGTCAAGTTTGCCAATAGAGTTGTTATTTCAATTTACTATTTCTTTTACTGTATTTAATGAATAGTGTATTTTGCTTCAAATCTGGTAGTTTGACCAATCAAATTACATTTGGAACAAAATGCTTGGTACTTGCCTTTAAAATAAGAAAAAAGTTAGGGTCTAAGCTATCTTATTAATATATTTTGTATATTATAGTAATATATCTAGCCCATAACAGATGTCAGGAGCACAGCGTTGACTTTTCGCAGTGTATGGTTGTGGAGGTGAAGAGAGGACAGGTGTGAGGAACCTGGTAAAATAATAGGGAGCCAGTGTAGTCCTGCCTCCAAACATTTCCCAGTTGCGTTTGATGACATGGATCTCCTTCTCCTTCATGGACATTCCTGAGGAAGAGCTTGTATTCCAAGTGTTGACTCTCCTGCTCCTCGATGCTGCCTGACCTGGTGTGCTTTTCCAGCACTACACTGTTTGACTTCCTCCTTCATGGACCAAAGAGGAGACTGCAGGCAAGGATGGAGCTCTTGGTGCCCCAGCAATCACCCCCAGGGCTTTTCCTTCTAACCCTGTGTTCTTAAAATCATATAATCCCTACAGTGAAAGGTCCACACCAGCCCTCTGAAGAGTAACCCACTCAGACCTATTCCCCGAATCTATTACTCTACATTTACCCCTAACCAATTCTTTTCAATTGGAATGTATTTACCTGAAAGCAGCCCCGGGTTGATGTGCTCTCCTCAGCAACGCCGTCGACTGACAGCATCAGGAACCCAATTGCCTTTTTGGAGTGGACTGAGGACACATAGATGGTCTGTGAGGCGGCCACTCTGATAAGTTGGCTGAACCCATCCCCCGATGGGCTCAACTTGACACCAGAAGTATTGAGTTGAGAGTGTGGTGCTGGAAAAGCACAGCAGGTCTGGCAGCATTCTAGGAGCAGGAAAATCGATGTTTCGGATTCCTGATGAAGGGCTTTTGTCCGAAACATCGATTTTCCTGCTCCTCGGATGCTGCCTGACCTGCTGTGCTTTCCCAGCACCATACACTTGACTCTAGTCTCTAGTATCTGCAGTACTCACTTTCGCTCTGCATTAATATTGAGACCAGAGTCTAAAGTGAGCAATGGACTATGGATTCTAACAGTGTCAGCTATATAGATAGTTTTGAATCATTTGTGCAGGGACCTCAGGAGCAAGTTAAACCATGCAGTCTCCCTAGCGCCAAAACTGCTGAGTTTCCTCAAGCATTCTTTATGTTTGTTTCAGATTTTCAGCATCTGAAGAATTTTGCTTATACTATATTATATTTATGTTGAGGTCAGCTTTCAAACATCTAGCACCTGCCCTCGCAATGAACTATGTGCAATGACGCTGGACACTTTGCAATACCATTGCCAGCTCATGTTTCCTTGCAGTGGCAAACATTTCATTTTCTTGATGTTTTATTCACAATAAATTTAAGCCATAACGTGAGGAGATTGTCGTGGTAAATATTTAAGCATTACTGTGCGTGCCAACACCATAAGCGCACTGTGATGAGCATGCAAATTCTGCACTCCCTCCCCTTTCCGATTTCAGTTTAAAAACAAACTGGCTGGATTAAATTAACAAGATATTGTTGCACAAGAGTGTCTGATAACTGCACAAGGTTCGGCTTAAATGAAATCGACCGTGTTGCTGTGATACTGAAGGTCAGCCAGTGATAACTGGTTGGATTCCTCACTGGTTTTTCCATGACTGTGACCACATTTTAAAAAAAAATAATGCATTTCCTTGTTCCAAGCCAGCTCAGAAGTAGCCAGTTCGATCTGTTAGCGCTGGCAAAGAGAAGTTGAATGTTTATCAAATCTGACCACCTCTTGTTGGATAGAAGCCAGAAGTTGGTCCTGAAAATGTATCAATCAAGTTGCACCCACATTTTCTGCCAACCTTATCAGCACACACCCAAAAGTAAAATGGGAGCAGATCAGTGTGGTTTGAATGTAATTTGCCTGCTCCACTGGAAATGGCTCCGAGGGAGAGGGTTTGCAAGGAAAACAAAACACCTGAAGGAGGTTGACAGGAGGTTGCTCAGACCCCCCCAGATCCCAGGCCTCCTGGGTGGTGAAGCGACATAGATGGAGGTGGCAGAGGCATTGAGTACCACATCTGTAATGCCCAAAACAAAACAAAAATCAATAATCTTACCAAAACTGGGAAAGTAAGTCACTCAGCATGTTACTATTTTCTTCCCCAACTGATACCACAGTAACATTTCCAGAGATACAGCTAGTTTCGGTTGACCCTGCAGTGAAAATCCTGGAAACTTACAGTCAGGCCACTCTTGCAATGATTCCAGCCAACAGCTAGAGGAGTGATATTGCCTCTGTGATTGTCGCTATAGGATCAGGACGCCTGCGTTCAAGTCCCACCAGCCCTGGAGATGTGAAATAATATCCCTGAGTAGGTTGATGAGGCAAGTATCAAGGGCAAGGAGGTGTATAACATCCAGGAACAAGCAAAAGGTATGGTCTGGCTCGGGTGTCTAACACTCGACATGAAGTGAAGCGAATACACTGTGGAATTGGGTTTGTTTGCTCACTCTGTGACAATGCCCTTTGGTAAAGGTCTATGCTTCCTCCAGCAGGCACTGGCAAAAAAAATCGTTCTAACTCTTGTTTTCTCTTTTCCAATATCATTCAAGGTGAAGAAAGGAGTGGACGAAGGATGAGGAGGACAGTAGACAAAAATGTGAGGAAGAAGGTAGGCTTCTGCAGGAGCTGAAGTTCATGGACCCTGGCTTTATTCCAGCCCTTGACTCCATTCAGCTGCTGGATAGATTAGGAGCCAAAGCTTTGGGCAGCACAGTGGCTCAGTGGTTAGCATTGCAGCTTCATAGTGCTAGAGGCCTTGGTTCAATTCCACCCTCAGGCAACTGCCTGTGTGGAGTTTGCACATTCTCCCCTTGTCTGTGTGGGTTTTCATCAGGTGCCCTGGCCTCCTCCCAAAGTCCAAAGGTGTGCAGGTTAGGTGGATTGGCCATGCTAACTTGTCCATGGATGTGTTGGTTAGCTGGGTTAGCCAAGGGAGTTCTAGGGTGGGGAAGTGTGGGATGCTCTTCAGAGATTCAGTGCAGACTTGTTGGGCTGAATGGCCTGTTTCCACACTGTAGGGATTCTATGATTATTCACCCTTCCAGTCTTATGCTGGTAGTGTCCCCCTGCTCACCAACCACAGAGTGTTTCCTCAATCAGGGCACCAGTGCTGGAAGATGTCACCAACCCAATGTCGGGGGGCGGGGGGGGGGGGATCTCTCCAATTTCATTGGAACATCTGCTTGACCATCACAGAGTCTCTAAGCTCAATCAGGAGCAACAATGAGGCAAAAAAATGATTGCAGTGGACAGGCCTCCAATAAATGGGCAGAAAGTATCAAGAAGGTTTGGATTTTTTCTTTTCACCCCTATGGACATATTGCTTCTAACAAAGTGTCTGTTAATTCTTAGGCTTTCTATCCAGCACCAACAGTGTGTCTCTGGGCTCAAAATAACAAAAGAAGTTCCAATTCCAAACTATTAAAAACTACCGTGACTACATACATTCTGTGTGATTAATGTGATTATTTACATGAGAGAAATAAGAACTGGTATACAACTCATTTAGAATACACTTATCGTAGAATCCCTTCAGTGCAGATAGAAGCCATTCGGTCCATTGGGTCTTCACTGGGCCTTTGAAGAGCATCCCACATGTCCCCATCCCTTGACCCCTTAGCATGGGACATTGTCACAGAGCGGGCAGACAACTCCAACCCCACAGTCCATTGGCTTCACTTTATGTAGCATGTGCCAGATTTCAGTCTTTGCTTCTCCTAGATGTCAAACTCTTTCTTGCCTGGACATAATACCTGATGCTGAGTTTCCCTTTTATCTGTGTGTGGGAGAGTGAATGCTGCACAGTCACACAATAAAAACGACAGGAAAAAAAATGTTTAAATGTGAAATAGAGAGTTCAGAGTCATAAAGATTTTGCTGCATGGTAAGAGGTCCTTTGGCCCATTATATCTGCACTGGTCATCAAACACCTAAAGTCACCACAGAACACAAGGCCTCTCTTTAGAGAGAGATGACTGATCACTGATGAGAATCACCCTCAAGTGAGGAGAGAGGCTGAGAAAGTGGGACCATCCTGGCAGCGTGGGAATTGAACCTAGGCTGTTGATATCAGTCTGCATCAGAAAACAGCTGACAGACCACTGAACGAACTGGTCCTCCCCATCAAGTCGAACCACATACACACAACTAAACTAAAATAAAAATAATAATACTGTAATCAGAACTGAACCTGATGCAGGGAGTGATCAGAAAAGAATTGGGACACAGCCAAAGCAAGATAAGAAACAAGATTGGCAAAAATAATAGGAGGAAATAAAATAAAAATAGACATAGATTATCTGATTTGTCTCCTACTTTCATTAATTAAAGATATAGAGATATGAACAATGCACGACATAATGTTTTTAATTCACTTACCTGACACTGAAAAAAAAACAAAGGTTTTCAGCGCAAACAAAAAGAAACTTGAGATAAGTGAGGACCAGACCAAACCAAAACCCCTTCGCAGTTGGTACATGACAAGTGAAGAGGGTACACAGCAGCAAGTCTAGATTCACTAGCCAGAGTGGTCCTCCTGTTCAGTTTTCCTCCCGTTTCAGATCTTCACCAACGCTATTGCCTTTTGCCGTCAAGAGGGGACGCCAAACTCGTATCTGAAACATGTTTTCAATGAGAAAGTATTCAGCTCACCTTGGTTTCGACACTGTGACTCCTCGTGTACCTGACAGCTCCGATCCTGACATTTTGGACCAGAATCTCTCAAAGAGAGTATACCCGCTTCTCTACCCCCTCTGCATTTCAAGATGCTCCCTAAATCTTACCTTCTGCCGCCAATGTTTTAGTCACCTGCTTGAGTTGTCTCCTTCTTGGGTAGTGTTCAAATGTTGCCTCATGACCAGCCTGAAGCATTTTGAAACAGTTCAGCACGTCAAAGGTGCTATATAAATGCAGGCTCGCATAGTTGGCGGGGGGCAGACTACAGAGATATATCCAGTCGGAAATGTGAAGAAAAGTAAAAGGTTTGAAAATGATTCCTCCTGAAGATTACTGTCCCCATAGTTGGAGATATCGCGCACTCACCAGGGTTAAAGCAGTTAAAGCAGTTAAAGCAGGCTTGCCTTGCTGTCCAAAAGGCGCCGTTCACTTGGTACATTTTTGACAACAAGTCAAGTCAGACTGCTTTGACCAGCTGTGGTTCCCCAGTCAGTGCGTGATATTTCCAACAATGGAGCCAGTAATCTCGGAAAGGACTTTAATGCACATTTTCAAAGTGCAGTCTCGCGAGCTCCATTCACAATTTCTCCAAAACAATGCGAAGTGATTTATTTCTACAAAAGTGTGTCTCCATTTTTCTGAGGGCCTTACGTTAAACCAGTATCTACCAACTTTGTGAGGCAGTGCCTTCTGAATCCTAACTGATTCACCGCGTGAAAACATTGTCCATCTCTTGTTCTTGAATCACTGAATCTGTGCCCCTTCGGTCATTGGAACGCACCTTACTTTATACATGATTTTAAACCCTTCACGTGTTTGAATATCTTCCGGAACCATCCTGTTTGTCAGATTTCGCTCTAAGGAATACAATTCCAGTTTCTCCTGCCTATCTCCCTCCAGTCCGCCTGCCCTGGACAGCGATTCGAGGAAATCGCTTCTGGAACTCTCTTCAAAGTCTTTACTTCCTTCCTGACATCCTGTGCCCAGCATTAGACACAAGTCCAACTCAGGTCAAGTCGGGCTTTCGATCCATTTTGCATAACCTCTTTCTTTACTATAGCAGAGCACCTCATCGGGAGTCTTGTACACACTGAGTTGGCCTTGGATAATAGAGGTGAAATCGGGCTGTTTAAATGGGACGGTACAAAGTGGAAGACGAAATACTAAAGAACGGCAGATGCTGTAAATCTGAAACAAACACAGAAATTGCTGGGAAAACTCAGCAGGTCCGGCAGAATCTGTGCAGAGAAAACAGATAATCCAGCAATGTCTGTCTTTAATACAAAGTGGAATCTAGTTCCTGCGTGGGATATTGACGTGGAACAAAAAATAAAATGCTACCATGCACTAAAGGTATGTAGGAGGAGTGGACCACTAGACAGGTCCAGATCCGGGTTTACATGTCATTGAGATATGGAAGGTCCCTGGAGAACCTGACAATGTGCATGGTTAAAGGATGTCTTCCCTTAACGGAGAGACCAGACTAGGGGGCACTGTTTAAACAGAAGTGGTTGCCTGTGCAAAATGAGATCAGGATTCATTTTCTGGCAGGGGTTGTGCATCTCTACATCAGAGACTGGGGCGCGGCAGGGTCATTGAATATCCTTAAGGCAGAGATTAGTCACGACTCATAAAGGTGTGGAACACACAGCATGGCTCATTCTGTACTAGGTAAATCTGTTAGCTGATGGCAAGGTGGTTGATGAATCAAGTGAAGTTGAAGGAATTAATGAGAAAAAAACATGCACAAAATGCTCATAAATGTATAATCAATGAGCTTGTGAGTTGTGATGCATAAGGAAATAGCAGATTGCATATTTGAAGATTTTGCATGATTTTGTATAAAGTATTTGAACTTGCTATTTCATCGAATATATTCAATTATATAATGTCTAACAAAGGTGATAGCTCACATCAACTAAAAAATGGGCGTGGAGATAAGCGGGCTACAGGTAAGTTAAGGTTACAGTCAGACTCAGTTCTGATCTGACTGAATGTCGGAATAGTTTGTGGCTGTCGCTGATCACCAGCCGCTTGTTCCTGATATAAATATCTCTCCCGTCTTTCAGGTAGAATGCAATAACTGCTCAGGTTGAGGGCGAATCAACATCAAACTACATTTGTAAAGAACTTCTAACATAACGAGACATTCCAAATCCACCTGGCCCAGAGAGGAAGATGGGGAATCAAAGACTCCATCACCCAGGGGAGACATGTTGGAGATGTTCCTTTTCCCAGTTTATTACTGTCACTAAGTGTTACGATTCCTCTGTACTCAGTGTTCAGTTAAATCCTGAGCCCATGATGAACGACCTCCCTGTTCCCTCTGCAATGTCTGGGATCAATAAAATGCCAATAATATGTGATAAAACAGAAAATACTCCGCTGCTCTGTTCGTCACTGTGAAGACAGACAGGTCCATGAACAATACCTGGAGCTGTGATATGTTTCCACTCAATATTCAGTTCTGCCACTTGCACTTTGAACAGGAAAGGCAACCCTTTAAATCTGCAGAATTGTAGCAATGTCTAATCGAATGGGTATTTTCAAAAGAAAATGCTTAAAAGCCATTTTTTTTCCATACAGCAGAGGGGATGGAGTGGAATTAAATAACTTTTTGGTCTTTCTGCCGGAGTCTATTGAACTCCCCGGGGCACAATCGCGAGGAGGGTGGGCAGCGTGGGTGTGTGGAGTGTTCACTCTTTCCCCAGATCTTGCCCTAGTTACAGGCAAGCTCTGGGATTGATGTGCCACAATGTAAGTGCCACCTGCCATTTGTAGCGGTGTTCCTGGCATCCTGTTGGTTTTGGTTAGTCCAAGAGTAGAAACTACCCCGAGCCAGTCATTTTACTCTCCCAATACCGTCGCTCTTTTAACTGACTCAGTTTTATTTAAGCAGTTGATAACTAAAATGTGCCGGGCGTATCTGGAAAATGCAAAATTGTCTTGACATACATCCATATGCAATACAGATATCTTTGAACAACTTGCTCCGATACCTTATGGCAGGGGACAGGTAGAGACTTGAACACAGACGTTCTTGACCAGAGGTGGAGATGCTACTACTACACCCACAAGAGCTTGGATCTAGACCCGCAGCGTTTACAAGTTGTACAATGTAAAACCAATCTGATGTTCTGTTGCCTGCGTCGCTCTTGTGAAGGTTAATGTCCCATATATACCACGTATAGATGACAGGCAGCGCTCTGATGAATGTGGGGATGCGGTGACCGAATTATGTGATATATCTGTATGTGGAAAACGCGCCCAAAGAAAGAGAAAATTGCTCCCGAATAGGATAGGAATTCTTCCACATTATTCCCCTACGAATACTGGGGGCAGCGTTGCAACTGAGCGTGGATCCGAAACTGAGTTGCCGAAGTGCACTTTAAAAGCAAAATCTCAGCTGCAGCATTGCGTTGCTAACTGCATTGTAAGGCAATGCGCTGGGACACACGCTCAATAACCCTCTCTCTCTCTCTATTCGGGCTTGACAGTGATCTCACAAGCACCGTTTAACTGACCGTGCATAATCAACTACACAGACTCAGCGATACAACCGCCAGATTTGGTTTTACAACACATGCATCATCAAAAATAGATCAACTAGAACCGATTCCGCATTGGAAAAGAACCGTGTAATAGGGTTGGTGTGGAGGTGCCGGTGTTGGACTGGGTGGGATTGTTGATGGGGTAACAAATTCAGAAGTCACAGGAGGTCAGGCGATAGTCCAACAGGTTTATTTGAAATGACAAGCTTTCGAAGTTATGTGTGAGGGTTCTTTGGCGGGGGGTGAGGGGTGGGTGGAACATATCCCAGTTTTACGCTCCCCGCCCTCCACCGAGTTATCTTGAGCCGTGGGGTGGATGGTGTAACCTGAGCCGGGGGAGAAGCAGTGAAGGTGGAGGTCGCTGTCTTTTCCCGCCAGGGCTCGTCCCTGCGAGGCTGTAAAACCAAAGTGCTCCACATCGCCGAACGGCAAACCAGCCGCTGACAAGTAACACGGTGCAGTAAAGTTCAATACTTTACTTAGTAAAGGAGATTCGACTGTTGGGGGGCAAGGGGTGTAATTGCTTAATTAGTTCACCCTGTGTTATGATATCGCCAAGGGGAACCCAACTAATCCAGACCTTATCAAGCATTTCTGGCTAAATTATGAACGAGGCCCAGAATCCTGGAAGCTCCAAAAGGCACAGGAAGCTGCAAAATAAAATTCTTTCATTGCCAGCCTAATAGTTTCATCCCCCACCCCCAAAGCGCTGACAATCTAATCCAGTCATGATCTCTTGCATGTATTGTTTTCCACAACAGAACGAGTCTTGGGAGTTAACAAGTGACCCTTGAAAAGACTGGATCAACTCGTTCATTTATTTACTAAAACAATTAGTTAAAGTCTGTTTCAGTAATGACGATGTAGCCAATATGTAGCAGAGATTAAACAAACTTGGTGTGGATGTGCTCTGGAAATACGTCCTCAAAATGGTGACTAGTAAACTGATGTAACTTTTAATGATTGGGCTGCAACCATTGGATGTGAATAGCAGCAGCGTGAGGTTGGGAAGGAATAAAAATAAACAGAATTGCTTTATTAATTATGCATCATAACAAAATTAAAGACCATGAAGGCAGACACTGCGACAGAAGAAATTCCGCTCCCGGTGTCTGAAGGACGATGTTCGGTTGCATTTGGGATTCGCTGGAAAGGTCTAAGTTGCTTGTAATGCAGTTAAACCGTTAGAAAATCAGAATGAATTAAAAACCCAAAGATGTCTCGGACTGGTGGGGATGCTAAAATGTCACAGGGTCATTGCGAGGAGGAAATCTTCATCACCTCTAATTAAATAATTTCGTGACAAACAATTCTTATTCCCCAGAATTCTGTAAAAGTGCAATAGATGTAGAGTGTAGCTAGAGATCAACAGTTTGCTGTATTAATTCTCACTCCATGCTTGGTTAAAGGACTACTCTATGCCACGCCCACAATCTGCCATGTTTGGTACCAAATTGTGGACAAATACCACTTTTCACGATAAAACATCGATATAAAGTGTACCCCTGGCTGCAGTGCATCGCTGGCAAACGTGGATGTGGAGTTGGCAGGGGTTTGGGGCAAAAATGTGCAGGCAGGACAAAAATTATGGACATGTTTGAGTCTCTCTGGCCCCGCTCGTCAAAGCTTGCTAAAATCACAAAAATGTGCACAATCCTGCATAAAGTTCCATACTTTCTACTGAATTTTATTCCATTGGAGTCTTTAATAGATGGATAAGCACAGTGTTTCAAAAAGAGAGCACTCTTTTTGTCTGGGCTTTGAATATTCAAATTGAAAGTATCGCGCAATCATTCATTGTCAAATCATTGGATTGTAGAGGTTTTAAAAAGGTCGGCATGAGTGCTGCAAAACTCTAAGTTATATCCCAAGGTATAGTGCAATAATTGTGATTGTGTATTGTTCAAATTTCAGTGCTGCACTTAGCACATTGTCTCAAATTTTAAAATATTGCATTCTGATC
This sequence comes from Chiloscyllium punctatum, assembly GCF_047496795.1. Taxonomy (NCBI): domain Eukaryota; kingdom Metazoa; phylum Chordata; class Chondrichthyes; order Orectolobiformes; family Hemiscylliidae; genus Chiloscyllium; species Chiloscyllium punctatum. Next base: position 82,624,195 of record NC_092761.1, read on the forward strand.
AACAAATCTGAAGAGAAAGATTCATTGCTGGAGCCACTCAAAGCATCTCTCTTGAAGCAAGCTGGCAATTATAAATCCTAGAATGTCTGGTAAGGTAGTTTTTTTTTCCTCTTGAAGATCTTTTCGCACGAATTTTCTTGTTGTGTCTCGCTTAATTCACCTGTTAATAAAAGGGAAACCAACATTTATTCAGATACTGTTATGCACATGTTGAATTCCGTTATCTGCCTGTGTTCCTTCAGCACAGGACTCACCGGATCATATATTACATTTGAGACTTAACCTTTTTGGGTGTAATTTGTTGTAAAACAGTCCCCAGTAATGTAAAATGAAGACCAAGTATTTCTGCGGGCTGTTATTTTTGTTTATAACACTTTATTGATCATTTATTTCCTGGCCCTTAGGCTAGGTTAGGGACTGAATATTGCTGGGAAGGGAAGGTTTTAAGTTGCGTGGACTATAGTCAGTCTTTTCGTTGCTCAACCTTTGCTGTGTTAATTTTTGCCTAAAACTTAAACCTCATTAAAAGTAGTTCATTAAGTTTGATCTTTCCCCACCCTCCTCCCAAGTAAGGGAGAAAAAGACACGTGTTTCCATAAAGCAGAAAGTTACTGAAAGGGAAAGGAGATTCTTTATAGCTTCCCAGCCTCATTTCAGATGAGGCTGATCACTAGTTTGCGCGTTTAACCGTGCCATTATCCCGACATCAACACTCCGATAGTGGAAAAGAAGTGTGACAAGTTAGTTGTGAAGCTTTCAGGTAGAATCCTAGCAGACAAACGCTCGCTAAATACATTAAAACACGCTTGCAATTCAAATTGTATTAATTTTTCACCTCCACTGTTTTTTTGTTTGAAATGTTTAAGTGAGCTCCACGCTACACGTTTACTTTTTTTAAAATGCAAAATTATAAACTTTAAACGCAAGAGAGACGTGTTTGTTTTGTTCTTTTTGATAAACAGCGAACAGCCAGTTGCTGTGTGAAGTCTGTGCGTCAGAGGGAGGCGCGCTTTCATAAGTGTAGATCCCGTCAGCGTCTGTCCGCAGGTATACCACTGGGGACCCGTGGAAGTGGCATTTTTATTTACAATAGGGTCCACACAGAAGTGAGAACGGGACACTTTGCAAGCAATCGGCTCGTGGAAACTTACTAAGTTACTTATCTCGTTTTAGTGAATAGTTTGGTCTGCAGTTTCCACACTTCCGTAATCTGACACCCTTCTTCCCTCATTTTTCTTACCTCAGAAAACTCGAGTCCTCTTTGTCACTTTTGAACACAGCCTCAAACGTTGCCGGGTATCCCGTGTGAAATACCCCGAGTTCAGCGCCCAGTCTGTGGCGCCGTCCCTGTGGGGGGCTGGGGAACGCAGCAAGCGAGCTAAAGGCACCCACTTTATTCCCACCTCAGTCATTGTCACCCACTCACACAAAACTCACCGGCGTGTTCTCGGACCTTGCTGACCGGTCTCCTGATAGTTTTAACGCGCCGCTTTGGAGAACATTTCAGAATCATTGCCTTTTTCTTTTGGTAAAGAAATATATGTTTATCGGTAAATTAAAAGACCCCCCCCCCAAATACCACGAACTTCGCGTTTGTTTTTCTTGTTGCAAAGGGGAACGCCTGTCGTAAAAGCAGTTCGTTAATTTACGACTTTATCTGCTGGTTAGGTTACACAGACCAGATTGTGCTAATTTCTCAGACCCGAGGGTGGGGGTTAGTGGGAGCGAAGGCTGTAGGAGATGGTTCGCGGGTAAAGAAAATGAGTCTTAGCTGAGGGATAAATAATTCTGACGCTCGAATGCTTCAGTCTGTGTGTCATTTTATTCTATAAAGACATATGAACGCCATTCTGAAAGTATCGACTGGGGTTGATCGCCCTGTGTGTCTTTTCGGGCTGAGTCAGTGCTATTAACTCTTTCAGTGCTGAATAATTTAAACACAGAATGATCATTCCCAGCCCCTCCCGACCCCGTGTTTCTTAGTTATTAACATAGTATGGATGGTGGGGCGGGGGTTGGTGATGGAGGGAGAGCAGACGCTTTAAGTTGAGGTGGTGCTGATCAGTTTGAGGAAGACTGGGGGAAACAAAGGCGAAGAGATGTTAAAGCATTTTAGTTAGAATTGCTACGGTGCAGAAAGCGGCCGTTCGGGCCATCCACCCAGCCCCACCCGAGCATATTAGGCGAGTCATATTAACTGTATAATAGTCATAGGGCATGGAAACAGACTCTTCGGTCCAACCCGTCCACGCTGACCAGTTACCCCAACACAATCTAGTCCCACCTGCAGCACCCGGCCCGTATCCCTCCAAACCCTTCCTGTTCATATAGCCATCCAAATGCCTCTTAAATGTTGCAATTGTAACCAGCGTCCACCACTTCCTCTGGCAGCTCATTCCACCTTCTGTGTGAAAAAGTTGCCCCTTAGGTCTCTTTTATATCTTTCCCCTCTCACCCTAAACCTATGCCCTTTACTGAGAATGTGAATTGGTGATATCAGTGGGGTTTTATTTGGCTCGATATTTCTATGCAATACAAAAAAAGACGAATATTCCGTGTTTTACAGCGGTATCGACAACGAATACAGGAATTTCCATTGAAATGACGCCTGGTACCGGTTCCTTTATCTGGAATCCGAATAGAGTTTTTATTTAGAGGAAAGTTTTGCCCCCTTGACCTGGTAATGTTTAAAACCCTGCCGAGAGTCCTGACGCATTGCGTACTATTCCTGGTAATCTTTATTCAGGGCAAGTTCGTTGGGGAAAAAAAAATGCAATGTCTGAACACAAGTTCTGGGGACTTCATTGTTGTTTTAAAACAAAAATCAAGCGAGCTAAAATCCATCATTTATTAATCCGTGTACGAACGGACAAGCCATTTCAAAAATGACAGCTGTGTCTGTCGGTCAGAAAGCAATGTGTTATTTTTCCCCATTCTGGAGAGATCCGATCAGACAATTAGATTGGAAGGTGTGCGCAATTTAGCTGCGAACACACACGATGACCCGTTTCCAATGCGGGTGTGAATTACAAAAGGAAGCTGGATTTCTCTGCGGCTATGGTCCGGTGAGCGAGCTGCTCCCAGTTCGAGCGGTTTCAGATTTGAGACGAGATACTGTTCGTGTCCGGTACGAGCGCTTTAGCGCGGTTTGCTGAGCCGGCTAATGGTACCGAGTGCTCACAGGATCCTATTCCTTAGGTTCCCCACTTTACTAAAGAAACACCGTATTAATGATTCGAAGTTAAAACAAAAACACATGCTGTTTTCAGAATGCAGTTACTTGTTTGAACTGGGAGTAAAGTTCTGCAGAAGCCAGACTGGATTTGAAACGTGAACTTTCTGTTTATCTCTCCACGGGTGCTTCCAGACCGGCTGAGTCTCTCCAGCACTTTCTGCTTCATTTTCAGATCTTGAGGATCCACAACAATTTGATTTTTTTTTTGAGAAGATTAGCTTTGCCTTTTACTGAACCTTATGTTTATCAGGAATGAATTGTCTGAAAGTAGTGGAAACGGATTTTTTTTGAAAAAAACTAAAATTTATATCCGGCTGGGTTTATGACATCCCAGTGGAACGTGTCCAACTTTCTAGTCTAGAGATAAGGACATTACCACTAAAGTTAAATTCACCATAGTCCTAACCTCTCATTAGCGAACAAGTTGAGAGGTGATTCTGTTGAGATATATAAAATCGTGAGGGGCCTAGGTAAGGTGAATGAAAAGGGTCTTTTCTCTTGGGTGGGGGGTTTCATCACTAGGGGCCACATTTTTTAAGCTGAGAGGAGAGCAATTAAAAAAAAATGACATGAGCGTTTTCTGTTCTGCAGAGGGTGTTTCATGTATGGAGTCATGGAGTCACAGATGTACAGCACAGAAACAGACACTTTGGCCCAACTTGGTAAAAACAATAACTGCAGATGCTGGAAGCCAAATTCTGGATTAGTGGTGCTGGAAGAGCACAGCAGTTCAGGCAGCATCCAACAAGCAGCGAAATCGACGTTTCGGGCAAAAGCCTTTGGACCAACTTGTCCATGCTAACCCAGATATCCTACATTAATCTAGTCCTATTTGCCAGCATTTGGTCCATCTTCCTCTAAACCCTTCCTATTCATATACCCATCCAGATGCCTTTTAAATGCTTTCATTACACTAGACTCCACCACTTCCTCTGGCAGCCCATTCCACACACACACACACACACACACCACCCTCTGCATGAAAATGTTGACACTCAGGTCCCTTTTCCCCCTCACCTTAAAACTATGCCTCTCTAGTTCTGGACTCGCCCACTCCAGGGAAAAGACCTTGTATATTAACCCTATCCATGTCCCTTGTGATTTTATAAACCTCTACAAGGTCATCCCTCAGTCTCCAATGCTCCAGGGAAAACAGCCATAGCCTCTCCAGCCTCTCCCTGTAGCTCAAACCCAATCTTTTCTGAACCCTTTCAAGTTTCACAACATCCTTCGTGTAGCAGGGAGACCAGAATTGCACACAGTATTCCAAAGGTGGCCTAACCAATGCCCTGTACAGCTGTAACATAACCTCCCAACTCCTATACTCAATGCTCTGACCAATAAAGGAAAGCATACCAAACAGTTTCTTCACTATTCCATCTACCTCTGACTCTACTTTCAAGGAACTATGAACCTGCACTCTAAGTTCAGTAACACTTCCCAGGACCTTACCTTGAAGTCCTACCCTGATGAACTTTCTAAGGAAGTGGTGGATTTTGGATGGGTGCATGAATAGGAAGGATGTAGGCCAGGTGGGACTAGTTTAGGTTGGAATTATGTTCAACATGGACCAAAGAGTCTGTTTTTTTACTTTATGAATCAAGCAGTTAAACTAGAGGGTAACCATACCTTAAGTGAGGGAGAGTGGTTCACTTCCAGCCTCAGGCAACTGTCTGTGTGGAGTTTGCACATTCTCCCTGTGTCTGCATGGGTTTCCTCTGGGTGCTCCGGTTTCGTCTCACAGTCCAGGTCAGATGAATTGGCCGTACTAAATTGCCCATAGTGTTACGTGCATAAGTCAGAGGGAACTGGGTTTGGGTGAGTTACTCTTCAGAGGGTCGGTGTAGATTTATTGGGCTGAAGGGCCTGTTTCCATACTGTAAGGAACCTAATCTAATCTAATCTCAGCAGGATGTGGGAATTGAATTTATGTCATTAATAGCACTTCATATCCCAGCCTAACGAACTGAGCTAATGAGCTGCCAACAGGCCACAAGAACTCATGGAAGCTAATTCAATTGAAACTTTCAAAGGTGAATGGTTAATAAAGAAACAGAACAAGGTGAGTGGCAGTAATTGGTGAGCTCAGTTATCACCTCCTACTAAACTGCCCATTACATTGGTATCAAGTTTAAGGGCGACAAAGCAAAAGACATCTGCAATTCATTTTTTAAAAAAATTGACATGAATTTTCTTGAATTTCTGATGTGGCTTCAGGTTTCAAGATGTTAATATGTTTCAGCAAATCCTGAGAAATTTAATTACAGCAGGAAGGCATGATAGAAATGTATCCACGCCTACACTTGGAATGGTGACAACATTCTTTCATTACTAACCAGTCCCTACTTATCTGAATACCATTTGTATCTCAATGGTTGTAGTCAGAAAATACAATCTCCATTCCATATTACCATGATGGAGTCAGGTCCTTCAGTAGAATACTAAGGGAGTGCAACACCATTAAATCCATCTCTCCAATACCAATGAGGTATTAAACTAATGCCTCACCTGCCACCTCAGGAGAAGATACAAAAAAAAAATCACACTCTGAAGAAACTGGGCAAGTTCTTTTTCACTGAAGAGGTCCAGTGGAATACAGTCGTACTGTCAAATATTATGAAGGATTTAGGCAGGGTAGATATGGACAAACTGCTTCAAATTGGACCAGAGCTGAGAACCAAGGAAATAGATTTATGGTGATTGACAAAAAAACCCATGGCAACATGAAGAGAAGCAGTTTTCATAGCCAATGCTTAAGATCTGGACAGCACAACCTGTTCACATGGAGAGGGCATTTACAATTGGGACTTTCAAAATGAATTTAGATAAATTCCTCATCAGAAATCATTTGCATAGTTATAGGAAAGGAGCAGCAGAGTAGAATTCGCTGAGTTGCTCTTGCAGAGAGCCAGCACAGACATAATGGGCCAAATTCTGGATTAGTGGTGCTGGAAGATGGTATCTTTCTATGCTATAGCCATTCTTTGATGGTAAGAAGAGTGGAGTTTCCATAGTGTACTAGCCAACATTTTATCTCTGAACTAGGAGCGGCAAGCAATTACTATTTTCTCATTACTATTGTGAGGTCTTGCTATGTGTAATTTGGATGTCAAATTTCCTTACAGCTTTCCCAACATGTTAGGGATACTGCATTAGCTGACAAGCACTTTGGGACCTCCTGAAGCTGTATTATGGATTTCTGCTGCCAAGTTTCAAACCCAATTTTCTAAAAGCATATTTACAAAGTAAACAATCTTATAAAGTGCCTTAGGACACCTTTAAGTCCTTCGGTGTGTACATAAACGTACATAAGTATAAATATTGATATTTTTATTTCAGAATAGAATTTTATCTTAATTTGCCTGACAATATATTCTATATCTTTCAAAAGTGTGTCCTATTTTTCTGCTCTGTATACTCAACAGTCTTGATGTTCAGTCACCTAGAGCACTCAAGATTCAGTTGCTTGCAGCTGGAAGGTGCTGAGCCAATAGAATGCATGGATTTTGTAACATGGATTCTTTGTTCCCAGACTGCCACATGCAGATCTTTGAGGTTGTATCCATACCTCACTTATACATGATCCAGAATAGATTGGAAAGCACAATGAAAAACCTGAACACTTGTTTAGTTTCTTAGAAATAAAATGGTAGAATGAAATTGTTGTGGATAAAATTTGTTAAACAAAACATTTCCAATTAAAATGGTTCACCAGGGAACATAGGCCAGAATTGCATTATTACCCTGGATCCATGTTTAATTCCTTCCTTCGATCTAGACTGCTGTGGCCTATTGATGATCAGAATTCAGTCTCCTTTACATTGGTGATACCACACATAGACTGGGTGATTGTTTTGCAGAACACCTTCTCTCTCTCCATAGGAATGATACTGACCTTTCAGTTGCTTTCCATTTCAATAAACCATCTTGCTTCCACTTTTGTGGTGCAGTGTTGCAATGAAACCTAATGCAAGCTGATGGAACAACACTTCATTTCCTACATAGAGACTTTACAGCCCCTAGGACTCAATTTTGAGATCATCAGCTTCTGTGTATGACATTTATCGAGCATTTTTCTCACATTCTCCTCCAGCCCTGTCTTGTTGACTTTGCTGTCAGCAGTGTGGGCTCTTTTTCTCCTCTTCACACCTTCATTTATCCCCATTTTATGTCTTGATTGCTCATTCACTACCATGATAATTCCCCTAGTCTTTTGGGCATCCTCAGAATTTGTTTCACTCACTGCTCCCCCAGCCTCTGTCAACAGCATGAAGACCATTATTTTCCAATTCCTTTCAGTTCTGAAAGAGATTCATATGGAACTGAAAACATCCACTGTGCCTCTCCACAGATGCTGCCAGACCTGTTCATGTTCTCCAACACTTTGTATTTTTATTTCAGATTTCCAGCATCCAGTTTATTCAACTCCAAAATGAATGAATTTTGTGTGAATTAAAATCTGACCCAATGCTGTCTCTCTGTATTATAATCAAGTTTGATTTCTCCAACAGAGAAACAGAAGGTTTACCAAGGAGTGAGGGTCAAGATCACTGTTAAAGAGCTTTTGCAGCAAAGGAGAGCTCTTCAAGCAGCATCAGCAACAACTAACACCACAATGGTATGGAATATCTTCTTTACATGTTAACCCTTTAAGCACACAGGACCTTCCACAGCCAAGAAATCCAAATTGCCTGGAATTCAAGGTTAATTTAATGAAACATTTATTATTTATTCAAGGTTAAATTAATAAACCTGAGGGACGTCATTGATAGAGATGTCCTCCACAGTCATCAGCCATTGCTTAGTCAAGAGGTTGGAAATTCAAGTCTCATTCCAGAGACATGAGCACAAAATTTAGGCTGATCCTTTCATGAAAGTATTTAGGGAATCCTACCCCAAAGGAGTTACCTTTTTTTGAAAAATCTCTTTAATGATTGTGACTTCACGAGCAAGAAAGGCATTTGTTGTCCATGCCAAAATGCTCCTGATCTTAGCAGGCCATTGCAGAGGCCAGTTAGACAGTTAAGCATATTGCTGTAGGTCAGGTCGGGTAAGGATGGCAGATTTCCTTCCCAAAAGAATATTAGTGAACCAGAGGGGTTTTAATATCAAGCTATAATACTTTCATCTTGCCATAGCTATCTTTCAATTCCAGATTTATTTGTAGAATGCTAATCCCAATAGTTACTGTATAGAGGTTTGAACCCCTATCAGAATATTAATTAAGGTTACTGGCTTAGGTTTGTTACCATTACACCAGTTCTTTTCAGAAGCACCAATGAATCAAGTCTGTCTGCCCTTCCACACAGCTGTAAAGGATTTCATGGCACTGTTCTAAAAAAAGAATTAAACAGTCCTGACCAAAATCCCTCAGCCAACTACACTAGAATAGATTATTGCATTGCTGTTGGTTGGAGCATGAAGTTTGTCACAGTTCCTACATTTCAACACTGATTAAACCTCAAAAGATTATATTTTAAATGTGCAGTTCTGAAGTTATGAAAGATGCTTCAGAAAATGGATATCATTAAGTATTCCAAATTCAGTATTGATCAGCATTATAGAGCTTTCTGACACAGATTCATCGAATGTTGTAGTACAGGAACATTTGGTCTGTTGTGTGTGTTAGTTCTTTAACAGAGATAACCACTTAGTTCCACTCACCTGCTTTCCCCCAAAGCCCTACAAATATTCCCTTCTCAAAATATACTAACCTGCATTCATCATCCTTTCAGTCTCCTCCTTTCAGATAATAAAAATACACTGTAATAAAAAAAACCCTAATCTCCTCTTTCGTTTCTTTGACAACTAGCCTAAATCTCTGACCTCTCGTTACTCATCCAACCATATGTCCAATAATTTTCTCCTTATTTACTGTACCAAATGTCTCAAAATTCTGCAAACTTCCATTAAATCCTTTCTTACTTTTCTTCTCTCTGTTGAGAAGATACTCAGCTTCTCTAAGTTCTCCATATAGCCGAAATCCTGCATCTCTAGCATTTATCTGGTAAATTTCCACCATACCCTCTCATAGAACATGGAATAGTACAACGCAGGAACAAGCCCTTTTGGTTTGGTCTGTGCCAACCATGATGCCATTCCAAACTAATCCTAACTGCCTCCCAGTTTTACATTTCCTTCTGACAGTGTGGAAGCAGATTTGATCATCTAGCTGAGGCTAGTGATTTAGAAAGATTTAGTATAACCCTCTTAATTTTGTCTTCTATATTCACAACAAGGAATCCCAGACATTGAAAACAGTTTTATCAATGTCCTCTCACTTTCAAAAATATGTGCACACCCCATAAAAGTGCACCATTTAGTATATCTTGTCTCTCCTCAATCCTCCAGCAAATACATTACTTCACATTCTTTGCATTAAGTTTCATCTCACTAGTTTGTCATTATCATCCTGAGGTCTGCTCCTGCCCTGGTCACTGTTTACTATATTGTCAAGCTTTCTGTCATCTGTCAACTTGAGATTGGGACACGTATACTCAAGTTCAGATCATTAATATCTTTCATAATTAATACTGATCTTAAAACCAGTTTCTCAAGTGCACCACTATACTTGACTCCAGTTTGCTTTTTCTTTTATGGATGTCACCGATAAGGCCAGGTTGCCCATCCTAAATTGCCCGTAACTTAAGAAGTCATTTTAGAGAGGCATATTATTTTTGGGGCGGCACAGTAGTTAGCACTGCTGCCTCACAGCACCAGGGCCTTGGGTTTGATTCCAGCCTCGGGTGACTCTCTGTGTAGAGTTTGCACATTCTCCCTGTGTCTGCGTAGGTTTGCTCCAGTTTCCTCCCACAGTCCAAAGATGTGCAGATCAGGTGGATTGGCCATGTTAAATTATTAATGGTGTTAGGTGCATTAGTCAAAGGGAAATAGGTCTGGGTGGGTTACTCTTTGGAGGGTCAGTGTGGACTTGTTGGGCCAAATGCCTTGTCTCCATACTGTGGGCAATTGAGAGTCAACAACATTGCTTAATGTCAATTTTGCCAAACAAGGTAAGTTCATCAGATTTACTTCCCTAAATGGGGTAAGTGAGTAACAATATGTTACACTTCACCATACATCTATTGATAATCTGTGTACACAAAAATCAATTGCAAACACAGTTTTCAGTTAAAGCTTGTTTTAAACAAATCATGTTTGCTGTTACTAATTAGCCCAGATTTTTCCAAGTGACCACAAATTAATTTTGCCCTGGTTTATCATTTCCAGAAGTTACCCCACAATTGATGCTAGGCTGATGGTACAGTGCACTACCATTTGTAGACACAAAACAGTTTCAGTACTGCATTAGAACGGAGCTAAGGAGAAATGGCTTCAGCCAGAGAGTGGTGAGTCTGGAATTCATTGCCACAGAAGGCTGTGGAGGCCAGATCATTGAGTACATTTAAAACAGAGATAGATAAGTTCTTGATTGCCAAGGGGATCAAAGATTGTGGTGAAAATGCAGGTAAATGGGGTTGAAAACCCTGTCAGCCATGACTGACGGGTGGAGCAGACTCGATGAGCTGCATGGCCTAATTTTTGCTCCTATGTCTTATAGTCTTATATTTGATCATACTGGGAAATTAAATTATTTGCTTCCATGTCATTCCCATAAGGGTGCTGTTGCACTGGCAGTGCCTGGAGAATAACTCTACTAAGTGCAAAACTAGGCTTAAACAAAAGTTTTGGAATTATAGTCCCTGTATTGCATAATCTCTCTGATGTTATGAAAAATTGAAATTCCCTACCACTGGCTATTAATATTGAATAACAAATGACCATCAGGGCAGAAGAACTTTGTTTCTCTTGGGAAAATGTTGATTAATAACATGCGCTATAACTCTGGGCAAGACCACTGTGACTTGCCCTGTAGTGCCCATCAATGCTAGATTGATGTTCAACAGGTATAATTTTTCAGCTCACAGTGACAGGAGTTTGATTGTTGCCAGTTGAAAGTCTGCCATTCACATTTATCTTTTTAGAATATATTTTTGACAACATGCCCCTTGAATTTCCACCTATTGAAAAACACAAAAGAGATCTGCATTTTAAAATAAAAAAAAATCTTTCTTCACCTCCAGATATTCAAAAGAAATAAACAGTCAATGGAGTAGCTTTGAGATGTAATGTCTGACACAAGATTAGAAATTATTCAGGAATGTGTGTGCTATGGGTAACAGTGAGATTTCAAAGATTTGGCCTGATATATTATTGTAATGTCACTGAAGGGATGACTGTTGGTCAGCACACAAGTGACATTTCTACAGATGTCAATTCATAAGGATCTGGTGGCTATTTGTGACAATCCATATAAGCTTCTTTTAATGTATTTAAATTGAACTCCACTGCCCATTGTTACAACGGAAATAACACACAGGAGGTATAGTTGGTAAGTTTGCAGATGACACCAAAATTGGAGGTGTAGAGGACAGCAAGAAAGGTTACCTCAGAATACAATGGGATCTTGATCAGATGGGCCAATGGGCTGAGGAGTGGCAGATGGAGTTTAATTTAGATAAAAGTGAGGTGCTGCATTTTGGAAAGTCAATTTGGAGTAGAACTTATACACTTCATGGTAAGATCCTGGGGAGTGTTGCTGAACAAAGAGATCTTGGAGTGCAGATTCATAGTTCCTTGAAAGTAGAGTCGCAGGTAGATAGGATAGTGAAGAAAGCATTTGATACATCAGTTAGGATATATGTGGTCGGCAAGGATGAGTTGGACCAAAAGATCTGTTCCTGTGCTGTACATCTCTGTGACTCTATGCCATGATTCTTCTATTAAATGATTGTTGCAAAGTTGAAAGCAATGTACTGAAAAGGCACTAAGGCAGCAGCATCACTGTTATTCAGTCTCATATGCAAATCTTCAGAGTTAATCAGTCATGTTGAGTCATGTATCAGACTGTGAAGAATCTGTGATTTGCCAGTTAATACTCAAGAAAAGTTATCCAGTATTTTTCCACACTTCCAGAAATCACCAATTAGAGTTATAAAACACCTTCTGGTTATAGTTATTTCTAGTTGCTGAATGTAATTATATCTTCTAAAATATAGAAAGATAAATATTTTTGTATAGGTGCAGGGTTGCGAAATTTCACAAGCAAAAGATCTACTGTTCCATTTATGCTGTTGAAGCTACTGCAGAGTTAAATTGTATTGCTACTTCCCTCTGTAGTTTCCTGATGGTGAATAATTAAATGGGAATTATTGTAAGGGAAGCAACAAATAATAGTCTTAAAATGAGCGAAAAAATCAGAACATAGCTGTACATTTCATTTGAAAATCAGAGCAAGCTTTTTAATTTAGTGCTTGTTTGACTGAAAGGTTGTGTGAATTATGTCAGTGATAGGACTTGGAATACTTTACTGCAGTTGACACTTAGATATATCTGAAGCAGCTGTGGAGTACTTTATGTTGAGTACTCTGCATTCCCCAGGCAATGAAGCCCCTATTTTACGTGTGTAACATTACCATTGTGTTTTTCAAACCCTCCGTTCTTCCTGAATGAGCTTATCAATTTTAATTTCAGTTGCACTATACTTTTGGTTCCAAATTCAGGTAAATCTTTAACCAATAATTTTACAATATTCTATAGCTACAGTAACCAGCAAACCTCGCAGAGATTGGTGCTGGGTCCACTTTTATTTGTCATTTATATAAAGAGAGAATTTAAAGATGAGAATTTAGGAGTTAGTAAGTTTGTGGATGACACCAAAACTGGTGCAATAGTTGACAGTCAAAAAGACTATTTAAGATGACAAATGAATCTTGATCAAATGGGCCAATCGGCTGAGGAGTGTCAGATGGAGTTTAATTTGGATAAATGTGAAGCATTGCATTTTGGTAAAACAAACAAGGACAAGACTTATACAGTGAATGATAGGCCCTGGGTAGTGTTGTTGAACAGAGAGACCCAGGGGTTCAAATACATAGTTGTTTGAAAGTTGCATCACATGTAGACAGTTGGTTAACATGACATTAAGCACACTTGCTTTCATTGCTCAGGCCTTTGAACATAGGAGTTGGGACATCGTGTTGAGGTTGTAGAGGATATTGGCGATACCATTTTTGGAATAATGTGCACAGTTCTGGTTGCCCTGCTATAGGAAGGGTATTATTGAATTGGAGAGAGTTCAGAAAAGAACCAGGATGTTGCTGGGAATGGAGGGTTCAAGTTATAAGAATAGGCTGAATAAAGTGAGACTTTTTTCATAGGAAGAGATTAGAAGGTTGAGATATAGAGATTTTAAAAATCATGAGGGGCATAGATTGGGTGAATAGCAAAGGTATTTTCCCTAGGATGGAATTGAAAACTAGGGTGGCATATTTTTTAAGGTGAGAGGAGAGAGATTTAAAAGAGACCTGAAGGGCAACATTTTCACACAGACGGTGGTTCATATGTGGAGTGAACCGCCAGATGAAGTGGTAGATGCAGGTACAATTACAACATCTAAAAGATATTTGGAGAGGTACTTGAATAGGAAAGGTTTAGAGGGATATGGGCTGAATACAGGCAAGTTTAGTTTGGGAAACTTGGTCAGTATGGACCAGTTGGACTGAAGGGTCTGTTTTTGTGCTGTATGACTTAAGATTCTAGACTCTATAACATTATAATTCTGATACAGTGGAATATGCAGGATAACTTTAACATCATTAGCTGATAGCACACATGTTTCAAAATTATTGTATGGGTCACAATAAGATTACCTGTACATGGAATTTTGAATACAGCCAATTCCAAAACTTCATAAATATATTTGTGCAGTTTTCAAGCTTCAAAAAAACCTTTGATTTGATGCATAGATATAAGGTAGAAAATATGTGCATTTGTGGAATTTGTTTAATGCTTCAGAATTTCACAGCTAATGCAGTACTTCTGGTGGGAACCATCGTTTTCATGTGAGTGCTACTCCTGAGACAGTCTTAGAACCCTTGGCTTTCTCAGTAAATCTTTCAAGCCTGACAGCATAAACTTAGGTGTGTAATCGATGTATTGAGGGAATACAGGACATTATTGAGGGAATGCTGCCAATATTCACATAAAATATTAAAATGCCTGCATAATGTTGATGTAAACTGTTCCATGTTCCTATCGAAATAGACAGTTCAACAACAGTACTAACAAATCATTGAGCTATTCTTCTCATCCCTGATTGGAGTCTTGCCTTCTTTTCACATTCTGTTTGTCTCTATCTGGTAATGCTAGAAACCATGTACCCATTAGTAAGTGGCCCAGAATATTGAAGCTCATTTAACAATTCTGATGCCAGGCAGAGGGGGAAGTAAGGGCTCTTATTTCTTCAGTCTGTTTTGTACTCAACCCTGAATCTTAAGAGTACTTTACTGCCCTTCAGCATTTTAATAATATGTCATGGGTTGTGGTGTTGCTGGCCAGGCCATCATTTATTGCCTTTGAGAAAGATGATGGCAAGCTGCCTTCATTGGGGTTTAGGGACACACAAAGTGCTGAATGGAGTCACGGATGATGTTCCTGGATTTTGACCCAGTGAAAATAAAGGAACAACAATATAGTTCGAAGTAGGAATGGTGTGTGGCTTGGAAGAAAACTTGCAGGTAGGCATGCTGCTATGCATCTACTGCCCTTATACTTCCAGGTGGGGGAATTGGGGGATTTGAAGGGTGGCTGTCAAAAATTCTAGAACATTGGAACTTCAACATTGTCCTATTGCATGAAAAGTATTGCCACAAAGTGTTTGCATTACTGAGTACGACTGACTATGTTCATTTGAAATGATACACTACTATTGTGTATCAATGGTGATAGGAGTGAATGTTGGAGGTGGTGCTAGTCAAATGGGCTGCTTTGTCCTGGATGATGGGTTATTGGAGTTGCAGTCACTCAGGCAAGTGGAGAGTAGTCCATCTCACTCCTGAGTTTGCGATTTGTAGCTCGTGGAGAGGGCTTGGGGAGACAGCATGTGAGTTAATGGCTACAGAATTCAAGAATTTCATTCTTGAAAACTATTCAAGTTTACATTACACATTAAGCAATAGGGTAAACCTATCACACCACTTAGTCCCCTAAAAGGAATGCCTATCAGTGCAAAATGATTGTAGCAAGAATGCATATGCTTTCATATTAATGCTGGCGGAGGAATGGATATGATCCAAAAATGCATACAAAGTTTCAAACTTGTTAAGACTGGCATGACAGAACTTTATGACATGTCAACACACTTGAAATCAAGTTTGCATATCTCTTATACATTTGAAAGCTATTTGGAAAATCTATTAATGGTCCCTCTGCTTGCAGTTTCAGTTGTGTAAATTGTTTAGCTAGGTATAATATTTCTCTTTGTCTTGTATGAGTTGGAGATTTCTACTGTATATGTTTTAAGATAGGCTTGATATTGAATTGTTGCCAGTGGTCAAGCAATAGGCAGCTGAATGTACCTATGCAAATTGAATGTATTCAAATGACTATGATTGTCCCTTTTCCTAAATGTCTCGTGGACCCATACTGAACTCTGAGCAAAGAGGAATTTTCACCAGACCAACAAATCTTTTTCTATCAATTTATCTTGTAATTATTGTGTGGTAAAAATGGAATGATTTTGCTTCTTACAATGAAATAGGTTTATTCTGATTTGGAAGGAATTACATTCATCTCTGCATGGCTGTCTTTCAATGCCTTCGGGAGTGGTCTATAAATCAATCAGTAATAAAACAGTCACTGCAGTGAATTAAGAACCAACACAAGATGCAGCTTTGCAAAGCATCATTCTTATTTCGACAAACTAACAATATAAAAGCTAATCTAGTTTTAGGAATAAGCAGTTTTTTACGCTGTGCCAATGCAAATTGAACAACGTAACTTTGGTTTCCCGCTTAACTAGTAGCTTGGGAGGACCACCATTTATGTTCTTTAAGGAAGGAAACTGCCACCCCTACCTGGTCTGGCCTACATATGACTCCAGACCCACAGCAATGTGGTTGACTATTCACTGCCCTCTGGGCAGTTAGGGATGGGCCATCAATGCTGGCTAAGCCAATGACACCCTCATCCCAATAATGAATTAAAAAAAACACTTTAGGCTCCCACAGTTACAAGTTCCAGTATTTCTGTCCTTCACTATAATAAAGATAATAGTACAGACTACACTTGTAGCTGGTGAAATAACAGTTTTTCCAAATTCTTCTCATTCGTGCTTAAATCCAAAACGTAAGTATTTTACAATTAAACAAGAATCCTGTTATGTTGGTTAGCTATGTTCTGATTAGATCTTTCATAAGTAATTGGAGGCAGAGCGATTTGGAGAAGCTGTAGCTCAGGAGATCGCATGCTTACATCCATTTCAGAAGGCTTCCGATTTCCAATCCCACTCCACGGTTTGACCACTGAGGCTTCAATACTGAAGAAATGCGGCGGTGTCAGAAGGCTGATCTTTAAGATGAACTGATGAGCTGAGGTCCTGCCTACACTGCGGTGACCTAAAGTTCCCATGACACTACTTCCCGGAACAATGGAGTTGTCTCTTGTATCCCGACCAATATTTATCCTTCATTCAACATCACAGAAAGAGTTTTTCAGTCATTATCATATTACAGTTTCTGGGCGCTTGTGTGTAAATTGGTTGTGCATTTTTGGACATTACAATAATGCCTACACTTTGAAAGTATTCCATTGGTTATGAGACACTTTAGATGTCCTACAGTAGTGAAAGACATGAGAAAGATATCCTTTTTGTGTTGACGTCCAATTCTCTCATTTCACTTTAATGCAAAATAGGTTTAGTGGTACTATCACTCCTGAATCAAAACAGATCCTGGTACCAAAACACAACAGATTCCTCAGGATTGAAGGAATTGTTATCTTTCCAACATTTTTATGTCTGGGTTTTACTATTTAAAAATGTAATAACTATATTTTAAACCTTAATTCCAAAAATCTAACGATGCGAGGAACTCTCTCCCGTACTAAATGCCAAGTCTACCTTTTTGGGTTAGAATTGAATGTCGTGTAACTTTAAGCTGTTTTGTCACCATGCGTCCCTTCACCAACATGTGTGGTGACATCAGGATGAAAACGCTTCCCGCCCTCATTACACAATGTGAAAATGTGTTGCCTGGGGCAATGAAATTCTAGGCACAAGCATCCAAACGCAGACATACTGTATATTGAGATCTCCAGTGCTGCTAAATTCAGCACTATGGGCTCAGCAGTAATATTCAAGTCTGGAGTTTACATTTCCGTCTCCATTGTCACTAGAAGTCCTGTACTCTTGTAGATAAATACCTGACTAATTGAAAGTGGTGCAGACGGCACAACTTAAAGGAGGAGATGCGTCACTAGCGATAGCAGGGCAACACTGATGTATGAACACATCGTACAGTTTTTTTTTAAAACCGTCATTTATTGAAAAAAAGGTTTATGAAAATGAATCTTTGGTAAAAAGCAAGTTAGAATTAACTGTTCTGAACTCGTGAAGAGTTGTTTCCAGTCAAAACCAGCGCCTTTAGCAATGATCTAATTTTGATCGAGGGGGCCTTCAATGAGTAGCGGGATTGCCAGAAACCACTCTGTCCTCCCTGTGGCAAGGTTCCCCATTTGAAAACTGGCTCCAGAAACTGGCAAACTGTTCTTTCTCCTTGTCAATTTCCTTTCAGTCCCTGTGAAATCGTTGCTAAATGAAGTGTTTTGTTCGTTTTTCAAAGTAAACTCTGCTTCTAGTTCATCCAGAACTGTCCATATCTCTCCGAGCCAAAGCTCTCTGCGTTTTTGTTCGGTCAGTTGTTTGAACCGGGGCTCTGAATGAACACGCAGGAAACGTTAGCACTTAGTATCTGCGGCTGAACTGTGCACTTCACCATCCGATTGTCCATCTCCCAAACAGTTTATGTCAGCTTCAGGCCAATTTTGAATCCCGAGTACTCAAAGCCTGAATCCGAAAGCAGCACACAACTCAACTCTTGCTTACGAAAAGATTTGAAAACGAAAATCCTGAGATTGGTAGGATTCAGAAAAAACGAAAACAGAAATTGCTGGAGAAACTCAGCAGCTCTGGCAACATCTGCGGAGAGAGAAACAGTTAAAGCTTCCAGCCTCGTGATAGTCTTTAAAAACCCAACCAGTGTCAGGATTTTGTTTTCAAATTGCAGGTGCTGAAGATCTGAAACAAAAACAAATTGCTGGAGAAACTCAGCAGCTCTGGCAGCATCTGTGAAGAGAGAAACAGAGTTAATGTTTCCGGCCTGGTGATCCTTCTTCAGAAACTTGTTGAGGTTCTCCAGCAATTTGTTTTTCTTTCAGTTCTTCAGTACCTGCAATTCATTGTTTTATTTTGAAAACACTTATGTTTTATATTGTCATTATAACTCCAAGGATGTTTCCAAACTTTAAATCTGAAGTCAGTTGTGTACGACAACATAATCGATCTCAAAGGAACAGTCTGAGAGTAGCAACACCAGTGATGTAATGGAAACCCGATCGCTGATATTTGAAATCATGTGATCCGGAGGAAGCCCATGTTCACAGAGTCCACACACTGTGTGTAACATGTCACGGTGCTCTCGCTACTACACCTGAGATAACATCCACATAAAAAAGAACACATTCATCCGGACCCAACTCACCTTCAAACAATATAACCATAAGACTTTACTTTCTAAAGCTGCCTCAGACGAACTTAAAGGTCTCCTACAAGAAGCTTTCATGTTCGATCGAGTCAAAGTGACAGTAAGGCTGTCTGTTAGTCGATGTAAAAACAGAGAGAAGAATTGAAATAAACAATTCACTTGGAAACGAAATAAAAGGGCAGACTGGATTTCGATTGTGCCAGATATATGAGTCCGTATTTTTATGTAGAATAAACATCATTGTACAGTTTTGTGTAAACTAATAATTTAATTTAAGCCATCTGTTGATTGATTTTTTTTGCCCGCTTATTTCTTTTTCCGTTTATTCGCCCCCACCCCGAACCAACATTGACTTTCGTATGTTCCTATTTCAGCTTACCACAAGTAACAGTCCTCAGTTCGCGGAGCCAGTCTCCTCCTCGTACCCAGGTCAGTATAATACACCCAGGTTAAACAGCAGTCACCTCTCCAAAAGAGGGCCCCACATTTTGCAGCCTCGCGCTTTTCAAGATAAAGCACCCACTCCTTAATATTAAAAACCAGGCAGTGCATAATCTGCAATCCACCAATCACACACAAAACAGAAGGAAGAAATGCAGATGACTAGGTTGGGACGAATCAGGCTGTAGGGTCCCTCTAGCATCCAGCAACTTCATCAGAAAACGCTTTGTCAGTACAACGGGGCGTGGGTGCTGTCATCTTTTCAAACGTGGAGCTTTGGCATCGAGTCGCCGCAACATTTTAGGCGTTGTTTTGTCCCTGTGAACACTGCATCTCCGTTGTCAGCTGCAGGATTTCCTCCCACTTGCTGTTGCTAGGCGCTGAGTTTCCATTGAACAAACCATTTATTTTACCTCAAAGCTCCCCTTTCCGAAATCGGCCGAGCTGGCGTTGGAGGTGCACGAGACTGAGCGGGGTTAGTCATCCAGCCCTTTGATCCCTCACTGTCAACCCCTGTTCCACAGGCAGGCAGCACAGACTAAAAGGGCAAGGCAGGGGTGGGAAAGATCCCAATGTTTGGATACAGTCGGTGCAAACGGGTATATTAACTTAACTGGTGTCTGCACTGCCAACCCATTAACCATTAACGAATCCAAGTGAAACAAGTTAACAAGTGCGCTTTACAAAGAAAACAGCACAAATGGATCACACGCCAAACCTTTGTGTTATTTTACTGTAACTTATATCAGGGAAACTTTCATACACCGAAATCTGATTGGCGTTCTCTTTAATACAGCAATTGTCCGCCCAACCGGTACCATAAACACTGACCGACTGGGGGATATGGATTGATTTTCAGTGTTGAAGGACATTTCTGCTTGAGAACGCGAAAAGAAAACTCCTCACAGCTTTCAGTGTTTCACATTAACAGAGTTCAAAGCCAACAGCCCTGAGATACACGAGTTCACAATGCAAATGAACCAACTCTGTAGCTCACAGCAGAACAAAGTCCAGGGGAGGTTTCAAAGTCCTCACCGCGGTTACTAAAGTTTAGCCGCTATTGTAGGTGAAACTGAATATAAGGTACAGGCAAGTGTTATGTTTTGAGAGGTTAGACGTTTTGTGCCGTTATCCAGACTCTAAACTGTTGCAGATGAACACAAACGCATGTACTATCATCTTGTTCTACCAGTTGACAAGTGACCTGCGAGTAACTGCTGTTTCGTGACCACATTACCCAGAAATTAACACACCTGGAAAGATTTCGTGACTGGTGCAAGCAGAGACAGCTTTCTGAAGAAGGACAGCAGGCCAGGCAGCATCGAGAAGCAAGGACTTTTGCCCGAAATGTCGACTCTCCTGCTCCTCGGACGCTGCCTGACCTGCTGTGCTTTTCCAGCACCACTCTAATCCAGACTCTGATCTCCAGTATCTGCAGTCCTCACTTCCACCTAGTTTTCTGAAGAACTCGACAGATTCCATCAAACAGGGTTCGCAGTAAGGTTAAAATCAACTAGGCAAAAGTGAGGACGGCAGATGCTGGAAACCAGAGTTTCGCTTTGCACCTGGTAAAGACAAGCTGCCTAATTATAGTTTGGGAGAATCCTTTCAATCCTGGGATTTCACACAGGAGCTTTCAGACCAATCAGGTCAGACTGCAGAGTGGGGAGGGGAAAGGGGGAACTTTTTCATGCAAAGGGTGGTGTGTGTATGGAATGAGTTGCCAGAGGAAGTGGTGGAGGCTATTTCACTCTTCCAGGTCACCTCCGAAAGCACTCAATGTTCACCTTGCTGAATTCTCTCTCTGTCTGCCCTTCCAGCTTCTCACAATGTCTGCCCACTGCCTAATGAATATGAATCGAGCTTCAATGAGTGCGACCAGTTTCCAGAAAATGTTCCATATGACCACAACCCGATCTTCTATGAAAACACGGAGGTGTATGAAAGGTGCCTTTCTGATCTCTTGACTGAAAACTCATTCACCTCGGAAGCTCCTATCTCACACTGCCCCCCAGTCAGGCACCAGGCACCTACCCACTGCAGTCATTCAGCTGTGGTAAGTGAATACATCTTTGCCTCAATCTTGCTATTTCCCAGCACACTCCTCACCCTCTGACAGCGTGCACAGTGTAATTTGTTCTGTGTAATGGGAGCTCTCTTTTGTTGGTTGCCTTATTTACTTACCCAGTCAATTATAGACATTATAGACATTTTCCTGATCAACCTGTTCAGAGATGTTATTATCCACCTCTGCAGCAGGTAGGACTTGAACTTAGTCCTCCTCACTCAGAGGCAGGGATACTACCCAAGGGCCTGTACACAGAGGGGAAAAACAACTTCCATCCATTGCCCAAATGTTATCATCAGTTAAAGAAATCGAGCCACCTGCAGCCTATAGACTTCACTAGCATAGTGACGATACTATAGATAAGAAGTTGTTAAATTGGAAAGGGTGCAGAAATGATTTACAAGGATGTCATTCGGATTGGAAGGTTTGACCGAGAGTGAAAGGCTGAATAGACTGGGGCTATTTTCTCTGGAGCATCAGAGGCTGAGGGCTGACCTTATAGAAGTTTATAAAATCATGAGGGGAATGGAGACAGTGAATAGCCAAGGTCTTTTTCCTAGTGTAGGGGAGTCCAATACTAGAGGACATAGGTTTAAGGTGAGAGGGGAATGATTTAAAAAGAACCTAAGGGGCAACCTTTACACGCAAAAGGTGGTGTGTCTGTGTAGAATGAAGGCATCTGGACTGGTATATGGGTCAAATGCCGGCAAATAGAAATAGATTAATTTAGGATACCTGGTCAGCATGAGCAAATTGGACTGAAGGGTCTGCTACTGTGCTGCACAACTCTATGACTCCTTGACACTGCCTCTGGGTTGGAAGATCTCAGTTGGAATCCCATTTATTCGAGACGTGTGACATAACAATCTGAATGAACAGTGTGATTAAAACATCGAGAGTGTAGTCCTCTGAAACCTGAGATCTTGATCATTTTAAAGATACTGATAAACTAGTGCTCTGTGACATTATTAATGATGAGAAGATCTGTGCTTGGTCTTCTCATAAATAAAAAGAATTTTTGTTGATAGTTTTTGAACACTTAAACTTAACAACAAAAAGACAATCGTTTTTTTATCTGTGTGATAAAATCCTTAACACCACCTGGCTTCTACTATTTAATAACTCTAGTTCTGTTTTTTTGTAATTTAAGGAACTGTAGTTCTTGAGAACCATTCAGTTCTTAGCAAAATCCTTGAGATGTAACAATTCCAAACAGCAAAACTTTAATACTTTTATGACAGTGAGATAATGTGATTGTTTGTCTGGATAATACTACATACTCAAAGGTTGCAGCCATTATAGTCATGAGTAACCTTGCCCCGAGATCAATAATCAGATCTTTCCAATGCAGGAACTATCAAATAAAAGCAAAGTACAGTATTTGAGATGCTGGATATCTGAAATAAAAACCAAAATTGCTGAAGAAATTCAACAGATCTGGCAGCATCTGTGGAGAGGGAAACAGAGTTAACATTTTGAATCCAATGTGACTCTAGGGCTATTTTTTAATTTCAGGAACAGACAAAATGAGGCAAGACACACATTTTGAAATGATTTGCTAGAAATCAATTATTGTAGGATTTAAACAAGTTCAAACAAATATCAAAGAAAGGTCAAATATTTGCAATTTTCATACCCTTGGCTTGTCATAAAGATGCTCTGAGTATACATTATTAACATGTTCTGATTATATATTATTAAAATGTAGCATGAACTCAGTTCACAGCAAGGTCGCTGAAATAACAGTTTGACGCATGCCTACTTCATTAATTTGATGTTAATGCTCAAGGATGAAATTTAATTAGCATAACAGGGAAGTCTCCTGCCCTTTTGCTTAAAAAAGACATCAGATCTTTTACATCCACTTGGCTCCAACTTAGTATTCGTTGGGAAAGATGGCACCTTTAACAATGGAACACACCCCTAGTACTGTACAAATAACATCAGCCTAGATGTATTTAAGTCTTCAGTGGGACTCAATTCCAGAACTATTCAAGTCAGAGGTGGGAGTGCATTAGAATTAGGTACAATTTTGTTCTCATTATTTACGCAAGACAACAAATTGATTGGATGTAGTTCAGAGAAGCCTCAACCAAGCTAGGAATGGGAGGTTGTTGGGGAGGGGGAGGTGGGGGAATTGTGGTGTTAGCTAATGGTTACTTGATGAGGAAAGTTTGGATGGGCTGGAGACTGAGAAGTGATCTTACTAAAATGCATAAAATGGTGAGAGGAGCATTGGTGGAGGTTGGGACATTGAATATTTTTAAGATGGAGGTAGATTGTTCAGCCTCTATGAAGAGAGTAAAACAGTATTTAGCATCGGCAGGAGAGTGGAGCTGATTCCATAGTCAGATCAGCCATGATCTTATTGAATGGTGGAGCAGATCTGAGTAATTGCCTACTCTTGATCCTAATTTGTATGTTTGTATATAATTCATGACATTACTTTCTAAATGAGGATGTACAGATCATTTTACCATTCCATCTCCAGAACTCAGGATCACTGGCTTATTCTTCGGTGGATTTTGGGTATTCTACCCAATGTGTCCCATCATCTCCAGAAGACATTAGTCCATCTTCACATTTGGATCTGAAGTCCTTTTATTCAACTCCTGAAGAGTACTATCCTCACCAGCACTACAGTTGCACATCAGCAATTTGCTCCATTTTCTCTTACATGCCAGACAACATAGAAATGGGCCCAAATTCGGAAAGTGCGTCCTGTACAATGCCAGAATATAATAACTATTTACCTGGAATTCTCACAGAAGATATCTGGAGAGGAAACTTTAATGAATGCTTTGACTACTGATATTATAATCAATAGTGGTATTGGGAAATCTTGTACTTCTTAAACTGTTCCGTAGAAGTTACCTGTAAATACTTGAGATTGAATTTGAACAAAATTAGTCCCACTCAACGATACTGTTAAAACTGAATGCAAAAGACTTTCAGATCCAAACCAGTAAAATCTCTGTCTTTTAATCAATTCACTTTGTCAATTTTTTCTCTTTTTTTCCTGATTGCATTGAGCTGGGAGATAACACCATGTGTGCTGTCCGTTCTCAGATACAATGATTGAGTAAATATTATAAGGTGCAAACACATATAGTGATTGTTGTTCAATCACAGTTGTATCTCATGTTGATACCCATATGTGCATTCTCGAAAAATCACTCAAATTATTAAGGAACATTTAGTGTGATTGTTTCCATCTTTAATTCAGGAGTACCAAGCCAAAATGTAGGACTGATTCTCTATTACAGGTTGAGATTAGAATGGCCTAAGATAAAACCTGGAATCTTCCTTGTCTGTACACCCCAGCAACACTCTGAATAACCACATTGAATCCTATAGGCTAAGCTTATTTCAGAAGGATTAGATGTAGGATTCTTGATCAATGCCAATTTGTCTTTCACTGTTGTGGTTAAATCGATGAATTCATGAACTATTGTAAAGTTTGCTTTAACTTTTGTGGGAAACATTGTTTGTTTGCTTAACTTTGTAGTATTTTTCCTCATTTTTGGTTGAGAATGACACTACACCCTTCCAAAACAAACATGAACGCTGTGACACAAAATTCTTCCCATGTTATCCTAACAAAACATACACCCAGCAATCCGAGAATTTGACACCTACATGGTGCAAGATTAAGCTTTGTATTTCTACATTTTGTTTTCATAAGATCACATTGTAAATATGAGCAGATTTTTAAAAAAATTCACAGTTCATTCGCATAAAATAACCTGCACTTCCCTCAATGCAGCATCCAAACATCTCTTGAATAAATCCAAGGTATTCCTCTTCTACAGAGGTACACTTCACAGACTGCTTATTTGTTGTGTGAAGAGCCTTCAGATTTTAGCCCTAAATGTGCACTTTGCCTGTTTGAACCTGTATGTCCTTGGCTTATTGTTATTACTTACCTTGAGCAGTATTGACTAGCCTAAAATATGGCAACACTGTTTTAGCTACACACGCTAATAGTCAAGTATTAGTATTTTTAAACACAGTGTAACTAAGTATACCTGATATCTTTATTATCTTAGCAAACATTATTGTCAAATTTTGCAGCCTTCCTCTTTCAACATAGTTTGGAAATCTTACACAAATTTAACAGATATAACATACCTTTATAATGCTCCTGAAATTTTAGTCAGCAGTTGTGAGTAATACCTTGATTTTCTCAGAGTGACAGTGACTGATATTGATTCACAAGATGAGACTGAGCCTGCTTTACACCAAGAACATGGATTCTCGTACTGTTACTAATGCTATTTACCTTTTGCCAAGAAGTATCTTGTTGGAGCTGGTTACTGATGGATCTGCTTTGTTCTGCTGGCCCAAAGCTGTTTTATTAACTGGCCAAGGTGACCATGATGACAGCTCTTCTTGCTATTCCACAATCTAAACTTTTCATTCATGATACATCACTTTAATTAACAATACAGAGCCAGGGGGTAAAGGGCACAACGTGGCCAAAACAAAACTTGTGACCACTCTGCACTTCTTTTTACTCCTTTATCAACAAATGCAGAAAAAGGTTAATACATTTTTGTTAAGTATCTATTATTCATTTATTAGTTACCAGTCAAAATGCAATCAAACACATATGAATTTTCAATTCACTACGTGTCACTCGTGATTAATAATAACATAGGTCATTCAGCCCTTGAGTCTACTTTACCAGTCTATGAGATTATGGCTGATCCACTAATCCTCAAGATTTTCCTGCTCCTCGGAGGCTGCCTGACTGGCTGTGCTTTTCCAGCACCACTCTAATCTAAACTCTGATTTCCAACATCTGCAGGCCTCACTTTTGCCTACTAATCCTCAATTCTACTTATCTGCATTTTCCCTAGAATGCTTGATTCCCTCACTGATTTAAAATCTATATGTCTCAGCCTTCGATATATTTAAAGCCCCAATTTCTACAGCCCTCTGCAATAACGAATTGCACAAATTTACATCCTCTGAGAGAAAGAAAAAACTCCTAATCCTTTCTTCCCAAAGGGTAACCCCTTATTCTGAGATTATGCCCTCTGGTCCTAGACTCTTTAGGAAGGAGAAGTAGTCTTTTTGCACCTATCCTGTCAAGTCTCTTAAGAATCCTGTATGTTTCAGTACGGTCATTTTTCATTCTTCCAAAGTCTAATGCAGATAAGCCCAACTAACTCAACCTCCCCTCTTAAGACGGTTTATTGTACCAGAAATATCCTGTCAATTTTCTCTGCACTGCCTGAATGCCAGTATATCTTTCCTTAAAGAAGTATCCCAAAATTGTTCACAGTAGATTGGTTTGCATTGTCTAAGTGTATTGTTCTAGGTTTATTATTTAGTCCTGTTTTCTACCTGATAACAGTTTTTATGGCCTCCCTATCATTCTTCTTGTTTTAACACTTTAAAGAGCAAGGTATGCAATCTTTGCACATGCACTTTTATTCCCAGAAATATATTTAAGTGCAAATTAACAAATCAATAAGGACATCCATTGCCCAGGCATCAAATAAAATCCTACAATTCACTTTGCTTTGGAAAGGGCTGTTAAGAAGAGGGGAAAGGCATGTATATACATTCACACATGCGTACATTTTTGTTTCTGCTTGAATAGCCACCCTACTTTGCTTTGTTAAAAAGATAACAATTGTTTCAAGCAATTTGTCCAACACTTGTTAAACTTCAAGATTTTAAGGTTTATTAAAATGGAAATGTCACATTTTTAGGTAATACATTTATGCTTTTGAAATGAATTGCTTTAGCTTATGGATGGGTAAACAAATCTAAAACTCTCATTTCTGAATGTTAAGGAGTGGGTAATATTCAAATCATTCCTAGTTTAACATTTTACCATGTGTCAGTCCTTCTTCTTCTGTCTGCATGGAGAGCTATTTTTCTGATTGTATGTCTGTATTGTCTGATTTTTTTTCAATTTTGTTTGTTAGAATGTAGTGTCGCTATGGAGCAAATTACTCATGTTTATGTAGGACCAACAAACCACTGAACAATCATTTTTATATTTTGAAAATAAATCTTTTTTACAATATTGTAATTGTGTGCTAAAGAATGATTTGAAAAATTCTGTTTGTTTTGTCTGTTGGGCCATTATAACCCAACTGACCATAGCTTCGACCATCAAGCAAACAAGGTTCTATATTCAAACCATTGCTTCTGTGCTTACCTTTTGACCATTCCTCTGCTCTTAACTTGCAGTCTTGATTTTTTTTTCCTTTTGAAGCAGACATTCAGTTCCCTTTTGGCACTTACTATTGAATCTGCATTTACTGTCCTTTTAAGTAGTGTAATTCAAATTACAACAACTCATTGTCAAATAATATTTCTCCTTCTATCTCCTCTGATTCCTGGGCCAAGCATTATAAATTTGTGTCCATGATGCATTGGAATTAAAACTGCACTTCTGCCCCAGAGGCAGTGACACAAAAACCCCCTCCCCCCACATCTCTTTATTATTAGTTCTTTGTCAATGGAAACAGCTTCTGTTTATTCATTCCATAAACCCTTGCTGATTTATAACAGTACCATGAAATATCTCTTTTATAACCTTCTTTGCTGTCAGAAGGATGATCATAACTTCTATAGACCCTCATCAACATTACCATTCTAGTAAATCTCCTCTACACCCATGGCAAGGTGTGATTATTAGGGATTATGTAGATACATGGTTAAATGGCTTTTATGGTATGGTACTTACCTCTGGGCCAGGAGGCCTGGGTTCAAATCCAACCTTTTCCAGAGGTACAATCATAGAACATCTACAGTGTGAAGGAGGCCATTCAGCCCATCAAGTCTGCACCGACGAGCATCCCAACCAGATTCAACTCTATCACAGTAACCCCATATTTACCATGGCTAAGTTGCCTAACTTGCACATGCCTAGACACTATCGGGCAATTTACTACGGCCAATTCACCCAACCTGCACATTTTCGGGCTAGCCAATCCACCCAACCTGCACATGGGAGGCTGTGGGAGGAAGCCGGAATACCCAGTGGACACCCACACAGACATGGGAAGAACATGCAAACTCCACACAGATGGTCACCCATGGCTGGAATCAAATCCAGGTCCCTGGTGCTGTGACGTAGCAGTGCTAACTACTGAACCACCATGCCTCCCCAGTTGTGCCATAACACATCTGGGCAGCCTGTTTTAAATATGTCTAGACTCTACATTATATGAATACCACCAATTGCTTCAGTATCCACATCATTCAAATAACTGTGGAATCATCTTTTCCCTTACATGCACACTCTCATCAGTATGTGAACATATTGTCACGTTCTTAACTTGTTTACATGCTGAGGACTGTGCACATTCAGAAACAGTCTCAGTTCTCCTGATTTTTAACACTTTTTCAACTTTAGATTAGATTCACTACATTGTGGAAACAGGCCCTTCGGCCCAACAAGTCCACACTGATCCTCTGAAGAGTAACCCACCCAGACACATTTCCCTCTGACTAATGCACCTAACACTATGGGCAATTTAGCATGGCCAATTCACCTGACCTGCACATCTTTGGACTGTGGGAGGAAACCAGAGCACCCAGAGGAAACCCTGTCAAGTCTAAATAAATATTGAAGAGTCAGTCATTAAAAAGGGCAGGCTTTAAGGCCCAATATCAAGATTGATTCAATTAAACCTTCCAACTGTAAATCAATGAGGAAATTCATGATTTAATTTATTTCCAATAAACATCAGACCAGACCTGATGGTGAAATATTTAACATTTCAATAAGTTTTTACTCTTCACCAAAAGCTCTCAGAGGATTCTTTTAGCATGGTGGTAATGTCCCCACCTCTGAGCCAGATGATTCAGGTTTATATTCCAGCTCACATTCCAGAGGTATGTCTGCTGGATGATAGCATAGCCTTCACTCCATTGCCCTGGCCATTTGCTCTCTACAGCCATAGCAAGATAGCAGAGGGTTGGGCCACTTTGACTTTCCACTGGACAGAGCAGTGCTTGTAGGCAGCCAACTAGATGGGCAACCACAGACAGGCTCTTCAGAAAACAGCTCCAAAAGTGGCAGGGGGGGCCTTCATTCCTGTCTGTGGCCTTCACATCTGTTGGAGTCCAAGCCTAGGAGGGTGTGGCAAGAATACACTCAACATGTTTTGGCCCTCTAGCCACAGACACACCCAGAGACGCACAACCTAAGCTCCAAGGCCAATAGTTTCCAATGTAAGGCAGGCTTTCTCCACTCCAGCTGTGGTGCACGGAACTGGACTTCGATGTAGTAAGAGGGAAAGAAACACCTCTTGAGGGAACATTGGTGGCACTGGGTGACATTTCACTGTAAGTTAAGTCTCACCTTTGTATAAATATGTCCACAATGCCACTAAATCTATTTCGTCATGCCTCTGTGTAGCCCTTACTGTCACAGTGGCACAGAGGTCAGAAATCAGTCTACATGTGTAATCTTTCATGGACCAATGCTTGACTTTGGAAGCTGCTGCATGAGATGGGGCAGTGTGAATGAGTGAATTGGCAATGTGGAGAGACTTCAGGGTTAGTAATCTGCAGGTTCCAGGGTGGGTGAGAGCGAGTGAGGGAAGGTTTTGCATGCATAACAATTGAGAGCGGTAGAGTATGAGCTTTGGTGGGACGTGTGTACAGTCACAGAGATAGATTGAGTGTGAGGTAGCAGAGAGAAGAGTGGCACTCACACCGGTGGTCCATAGACAATCACTCACTTTCTTCCTGCATTGCTGGACTACCCTCTGGATCACAGAGATGACATGGACCCTGGTGGTGACCTCCACTCATGCTGATGGTGTCTGGTGTCATGACCTTCTCTGCTGATAAAGGATGAGCCTTCATCTGCATGGCGAAAGTGAGGACTGCAGATGCTGGAGATTAGAGTTGAGAGTGTGGTGTTGGAAAAGCATAGCAGGTCAGGCAGCATCCGAGGAGCATTCCTAATGAAGGGCTTTTGCCTGAAACATCGATTCTCCTGCTCCTCGGATGCTGCCTGACTTGCTGTGCTTTTCCAGCACTGCACTCTCAACTCTTCCTCTGCACGATTCATCCACCAAGACATTCAGGGCCCAGTTGGATAATCACACACTCATTTCACTGTAATATGCTTCAAAAACCTTTTTGCAACCTTTCCAGTTTAATAACATCATTCCTCTAGCAGGTGACCAGAATTGTATGCAGGACTCCAAATACAGTTATTTCTTCTATAACACGATAGTTGCATTCCTGTGCGACCCTACACTCTGCAAGAATCACACAATACATATCACACTTAAAGTGTCGGCAATGCAATCACACTATTGCTAACATGCATTTTAAAAGTTTGTGCTTTAGAAACAGCATCTCCTATTCGTCAATCGCGTTACAGTGAATTTGCGTTGACGAAACACACATTACATCAGAATGACCTGAAAGGCCTTGCCAATGTCTTGTACAGCCATAACATAACCAACTCTTGCACTCAATGCTCTGACTGTTGAGTATTGAACAATTCCCAGTCCTGAGCTCCTTGCAGTGTCTCTATGTACATCTTCATTTTGCAAGTTAAAAATAGGAGAAAATAGGAGTTTACAAATTTACATGGTCCAGGTATAATGACATCCAGCTATAATATAGTTTCATGTATTCAATCCTGACATTTGCTTTTTAATAGACTTCCTATGTAAAAGTTGTTCTTGTAAAGTAAACAAGAGCAAAAAGGATGAAACTTTGCATTGAATCATTATAGAGTAACATTTACTAATTTTACTCAATTGCAATGCCATTATATCTGATTCAATCTTCTCCTTCTCAAAATGCAGGGTGAATCTTATAATATTATGGTCAAAGGTCCCTTGGAATTCATTCACCTTCAGCTTCCTAATCAGGTCTACCTCATTACTCTTCACTATATCCAGAACTACCTGTTCCCTCGTGGGGCCTACCACAAGCTGCTCCAAAAAAAACTTGTAAGCATTCCAGACATTCCTTTCCTTGAGATGTGCTAGCCTATCATTGTAGCGCTATATTACCAAAAATGTTTAGTCTGTCCTTTTATTTTATCTGCTATTTTATGGTGGTCATTGTTTCAAACTGAGTAACAAACTAATTTATAAAATCTAAAAGCAACATACAATGGATGCTGGAGAACTGAAATAAAAACAGAAAATGCTGGAAGATCTCAACAGGTCTGGCAGCATCTGTGGAGAGAGAAACAGAATTAACATTTCCTTTAGAACTGGATCAAATTTATAAAAAAAACACTTCTGCACTTGTGTATTACTCAGTGTTACTAAGCTTCATTGGAATGAAATAGAGCAAAGGACATTAACAATATTTTTTAGACACTGCAAAGGATTGCAATATGTAGGCAGCATGTCAAAAGTGCACTATTTCTAGAGTCATTGCATGGCATCCCCAAGTCTAGTCAAAATAATTCTCTTGTAGGAAACAGACAAAGGGCTCCAATTAGGTTCAATCACAGGAAACATAAAAACCTGTCACTGTGCAAAATAACTGAAGAGTCTTGGACGCTTTGAAGAATTTGTGGCTGAAATTTGGCTCAGTAAGGCTGAAGCCACATTGTGGAACGTTTACCAAAACCTCTGGGGTACTTTACTGTCAAGAACAAAGTTTTATGGCTGCATCCCAAAGAAATATATATTGCAGTGACTCACATAGGAATGAGGATTAAGGAGCCCTGCTTTGATGATGTAGGGTTTTTTAAAAAATTAAATCATTTATAGGATGCATTTGCTGGAAAGGTCAACAATTATTTTCCATCCCGAACTGTTTTAAAGAAGATGGTGAATTGCCTTCTTGAACTATTGCAGCCCATGTGGTGTAAGTATACAGGGCAAAAGTGAGGACTGCAGATGCTGAAGATCAGAGTCTAGATTAGAGTGGTGCTGGAAAAGCACAGCAGGTCAGGCAGCATCCGATGAGCAGGAAAATCAACGTTTCAGGCAAAAGCTGATGAAAGGCCCAAAACGTCGAATTTCCTGCTTCTGAGATGCTGCCTGAGCTGCTGTGCTTTTCCAGCACCACTCTAATCTAGACTC
This sequence comes from Chiloscyllium punctatum, assembly GCF_047496795.1. Taxonomy (NCBI): domain Eukaryota; kingdom Metazoa; phylum Chordata; class Chondrichthyes; order Orectolobiformes; family Hemiscylliidae; genus Chiloscyllium; species Chiloscyllium punctatum. Next base: position 82,656,580 of record NC_092761.1, read on the forward strand.
TGGTGTAACTATACCCAGCGTTATGACAAGGGGGGAGTTTCAGGACTTTTGATGCAGGGATAGTGAAGAATGGAAATTTATGTTTCAAGTCAGTGACTGGAGGGAACTAGCAAGTGGTGGTGTTCCCATGCACCTGCTGTCTTTCTCCCTTTAGACAGTAGAGCTTGTGGGTTTGGAAGATGCTATTGAAGGAGGCTTGGCAAATTGCTTAGTGCATTTTGCATATGGTGCACACACTGCTGCCACTGTATATTGATGGCAGTGGGAATTATTATTCAGTCCACTGAATAGGTGCTGATCAAGTAAATTGCTTTGTACTTGATAGAGTTGGGCTTTCTCAGTGTAGCTGATGCTACATTCATCAAGTTCAGAGTATTCCATCGCATTCCGAATGTGCCTTGTAAATAATGTAAAGACTTTGATGAATCATAGAGTGAATCACCTGCTAACTCTGACCTGTTAATGTAATTGCAACAGTCATCTGTGCCTGCGTTGGCTTCATGTATTATCCGATGTGCTGAAAATGGAAGTGAACACCACATACAATACTGCAAACATCTGACCTTACAATGAAGTGGATGAAGATTGTTCAGTCGAGGACACCGTTCTAAGGAACTGCTGTTGAACTGTCCCTATCCCGAGTGATTGAACCTGGATGATAACAAACATCTTCCTTCATGCTCGGCATGATTCCAGCCAGTGGATATGTTCCTATCCTGATTTCCAATAACTTTATTTTTGCTACAATATCTTCTATCAAACTCAGTCAAATGCTGTTTTGATGTTAAAGGTAGATGCACTCATCTCATCCATGTTTGGTTAAAGGTTGAAATGAGGTTTGCAACCAAGTTATTGATAAATAAACGTTGCTTGATAGAATATTGACAACTTCCATCATTTACTGATGGTCATTGTTTGGAATAGATTTGTCCTGCTTTTTCTGAATAGTTCATGCTTGTTATCTCTATACCAACCTACACATTTTCAGTTAGATGCTCTTGTATATGTACCTTTCCTTTAAGAGAGTTCACCTTTAAGGACTTTGTGTACTGTGTGTATCAACACACTTATGCTAGACATGTAAATTTGTACATAAGTGTGGTAAGATTGGTTTCAGTTTTATCCTTTGCTAATAAGCTTCCTGGACTTGAACCACGCAGTGGTATTTGGCCACATGTTTCAGTAGATGCTATTGTATGTGTACATATTTAAGAAAGTTCACCTGAAGGACTCTGAATATTGCGTGTATACAATATTGTAACTCTACCTCGCAGTTGGTCTACTGTTAGAACAGAATTAAGTTTCTTTTTTTGCAATGTATGCTTTACAACTTATAATGTGTTTTACTGTTTTAAATTTGCTGACTTAATCAGCCCGTAATGTATAATTAGGAAACCTGTATTGCAGCCAAACTGAATCAGCTTGCCTTGAGGCAGGGTTAGTTTTAGAGTACAAGATTTTAGTGATATAGCTGAAATCTTCATAGAGTCATAGAGATTTTAAAAGCACTAAAAGAGGTTCTTTTAGTTTATGCTGGTCATCAAACATTCATACATTCTAATCCAATTTTTCAGCATAGATGTCTACGGCCCATAGACTTTTACGTGATAGAATTTCACGTGCTCATCAAAACACTTGGTAAATATCTTGAGGGCTCCCACCTCTACCGCAAGTTCTGGCAGTGAGCTCCAGATCCTCATCGCCCCATTTTCCTCAAATTCCTTTTAAACCTCCAGCTCCTTCCCTTAAGAGTGTTTTTTTTAAGAATCCCTACAGTGTAGAAACAGGTCCTTTGACCCAACAAGTCCACACCTACCCTCCGAAGCGTAATCCATCCAGACCCATTCCCCTACATTTACCCTGAGTAATGCACCTAACCTACACATCCCTTAACACTGTGAAACAATCTAGCCTGGCCAGTTCATCTAACCTGTACACCTTTGCTTGTGGAAGGAAACCGGAATACCCAGAGGAATCCCACGCAGACACTGGGAGAATGTACAAACTCCACACAGACAGTCGCCCACTGTGAGGCAGCAGTGCTAACCACTGAGTCACCGTGATCCCCCTCTGGTTATTGACAGTTCTGCTGTGGGTTAAAAATTTCCCTTATTTAGCCTGTCTGTCCCCCTCGGATCTTTGTACATCTCAATCTGATTCTACCTCACCTTTCTCTGCTCTAGGGGAAAGCAACCACAACCTATCCAATTTCTCTTCATGGTTGAATCTCTCCAGCCTAGGCAACATCCTGGTGAATTTTCACTGCACTCTGTCTAGTGCAATCACATCCTTTCTGTAGTGTGGAGATCAGACTGTACACAATATTCTTGTTTTTGTTCCAACTAAGGTGATATAACCCTTCAACACAACCTCACTGCTCTTGTATTCAATGCCTTGTCCAATAAAGGCAAGTACCCCATATCCTTTTTAACGATGTTCTGTATCTGTCCTGCTGTCTTCAAGGTTTTATGGGCATGTTCACCAAGGTCCCTCTGACTCTTTGTACTTCCTAAGGTCCTACCATTCATTGTGTTCTCCCTTGCCTTGCCAGTCCTCCCAGAATGCATCACCTTTTACTTTTCAGAATTAAATTTCATTTGCCACTCTTTCACCCATCTGGAGAACATGTTTATGTTATTTTGTAGTTGAAGGCTTTCCTTCTCATTATTTAATCTAATGTTCAAGTCATCTGTGAACTTAAAGAAGATATCCCCTACATTCATGTCTCAATCAAGAGACTTAATGATGAATACCGTGGTATGCCACTGGACGCAGACTTCCGGTCAGAAAAATACCTTCCAATCATTACCCTCTGCTTCCTGCCAATAAGCAAATTTTGAACTTTCCTGAAAAGTCTGTCATGCGGGTTCTTGTCAAAAGCATTACCCTTACCCATGCACCTCGTCATCTCCTTGAAGAATTCAAACAAGCTTGTTAAACATGATTTCCCCTTTACAAAGCCATGTTGACTATATTGATTAATCTTTGCCTGTCCAAGTAGAGATTAATATGTTTCCCTCAGAACGTTTTCTGACCGGTAGTTTCCTTGCTTATCTTTACCACCCTTCTTGAATAACGGTACCACATTATCTGTCTTCCAGTCCTCTCACACCCCTCTTATGGCCAGAGAGAATTTGAAAATTAATGTCAGAGCCCCTGCAATCTCTAACTTTGTCTCTTTCAGCAGTCTTGGATACATTATAAAGTGGGGATTTATCTACTTTAAAGACTGCTAAAACATTTTTTACCTCATTCCTCTCAATGCTTATCTATTTTAAATATCGATTCAAAGTACTCATTCAAAATCTCTGCTATGTCTTTCAGCTCCACACACGTAATGCCGCTTTGGTCACTAATGGTTTACCTGGTTATTCTCTTTCCCCTGATGAACTTACAAAACATCCAGGTTGTCAGTGTTGGTGGTCTTTTGTTGTGTCCAGCAGACTCAGCTCTTTCCTAATTATGTGGAGGTTCTCTATTTGGTTGTATACTGGCACCTACAATTCTGGAAGCTCAAGAGGGTGAGATGGTTCATCTGCTATGCATTTCTGGCTGATTCAGCCTTTTTAATTTGTAATCCTACTGGGTTCTGCCATCATTACTTGTCCACCAGCATTCAAGACTGCGTGTGATAGGACTGCTGAAGTTTGATTTGGTTGCTTAGTAATTGATTTACTTAGCCACATCTATAGCATACTGCTTTCGACGTTTAGCATGTCATTTATTGTGGCTTCACCATGTTGATAGCTCAGTTTCTTTTTGGCATGATCTTCTACAATCATCATCTGGGGATTGATTAGTCACCTGGCTTGTTGGTAATGATGTAATGACAGAAAATGATTTTTTGGAAAAGATAGGACTTGACCTGGACTTTCTAGCCCAGAATGAGGCACAATGCCACTGCACCACAGAGCCCCCTATTTTATGAAGGTAACAGATTGTGGTGGAATATAATTATATTACTAATTGCCTCATGGATACCACATATTGAGCTGTTAGATCTTGTTCGCATCTGTCTCATTAAATATATAATGTGGAGGTGCCGGTGTTGGACTGGAGTGGACAAAATTGAAAAATCACATGTCACCAGATTACAGTCCGACAGGTTTATTTGAAAGTACAAGCTTTTGGAGAGCTGCTCCATTGTGAGGCATCTATGAGGCAGGATACATAGGACAGAGGATTTATGAGTAAAAGATCAAAGTGTCATACACCTAATGTGATGTATTAGACAAACCTAGATGGCTGTTAAGTCTTTCATCACTGAGAATGGGGTTGCAGGGTTCGATTGATTAATATGTAAATTCCAGAATTTCTTTCAAGTCACTGCCAGAGAGTCATCGAGTTGTAGCGTTATAGAGTCATAGAGACTTAAAGCACGGAAACAGACCCTTCAGTCCAACTCGTCCATACTGACCAGATATCCCAACCCAATCTAGTCTCACCTGCCAGCACGTGACCCATATCCCGCTAAACTCTTCCTATTCATATACTCATCCAGATGCCTTTTAAATGCTGTAATTGTACCAGCCTCCACCACTTCCTCTGGCAGCTCATTCCATACACGTACCACCCTCTGCATGAAAACATTGCCCCTTAGGTCTCTTTTATATATTTCCCCTCTCACCCTAAACTTATGACCTCTAGTTCTGGACTCCCTCACCCCAGGGAATAGACTTTGTCTATTTATCCTATGCATGTCCCTCATAATTTTGTAAAACCTCTAAGAGGTCATCCCTCAGCCTCCGATGCATATTCAACCTCTCCCTATATCTCAAATCCTCCAACCCTGGCAACATCTTTGTAAATCTTTTCTGAACTCTGAATTCTGATGTTTCACATCTTTCTGATAGGAAGGAGACCAGAATTGCATGCAATATTTCAACAGTGGCCTAACCAATGTCCTCTACAGCCGCAACATGATCTCCCAACTCCTTTACTCAATACTTTGATCAATAAAGGAAAGCATGCCAAACGCCTTCTTCACTATCCTGTCTACCTGCAGCTCCACTTTCAAGGATCTGTGAACCTGCACTCCAAGGTTCTTTTGTTCAGCAACACTCCCGAGGACCTTACCATTAAGTGTATAAGTCCTGCTAAAATTTGCTTTCCCAAAATGCAGCACCTCACATTTATCTAAATTAAACTACATCTGCCACTTCTCAGCCCATTGGTCCATCAGCTCAGACAATGCATTAAAGGTGTGAGGTTAGAGTCTGTCTGTGTCCCAACCTGCAGTCAGACTGGTTTTATTTCCAAAGTAGGAATTTATAAAATATCACATAGACTGACTGCCTACAGGTTGCGTGCTTTTTGAACAAAATAGCATGTATCTGCAAATACAAATCTGTAAATAAAAATTCACCCCATAGACTTATCTATGTGTGTGTGTGTGTGAGGGAGAGAGGGAAAGGGAAAGCGTTTGTGTGGGAGAGAAGATGAGAGCGTGTTTGTGTATGTGAGGGAGAGAGAGAGTGTGTGTGTGTGCACACGCATATGAGAGTGTCCGTGCATGCTTGAGAGAGCATGCGCACGAGTGTGATGACAGCGGATGTGTCTGTGTGTCTGTGTGTGTGTGTTTGTGTGTCTGTGTATATGACAGCGGGCCTATGCGCGTGTGTGTGCGTGTGAGTGGTGGGGTCATCTGTAATGTGACATGAACCCAAGATCCCAGTTGAGGCTGTCCTTATGAGTATCGAACTTGGCTATCAGCCTCTGCTCGGTGACTCTCTGTTGTTGCACATCCTGAAGTCTGCCTTGGAAAATGTTCACCCGAAGATCCGAGGCCGAATGTCTTTGACTGTAGAAAAGTAATATGCTGAAAGAATATCCTTATTGTGGCAATGATAATTGGTTGTCTGAAGGACATTGGTGGTCAATCCTAATGATATTGTCATGAATGAATGCGTCTGTGATAAATAGTTTGTGAAGATGAGGTTAAGTAGATTATTTTGCTTTGTCTCCCTCACCTGCCACATGCTTTCTGGCAGTTAAAGCAGGCGGGGAAACAAAGGTGTTTTAGTTTCCCTAACCTGAAAACTGCTCAAGACATACAAGAAAAGGGAAAACTATCAATACATGCAGCAACGAACAGAGGATGTGTGGATTGTGGATGGGGAGAGAAAAGACAATGCTCTTATGAGAATAATAAAGTAAATATGCCATGTTAAAATATCAAGGTGCTCATGAACCTCCTGACAATTACTTAATTTTAACTGTTCCAAACTATTATACTTCCCTCATTAAAATAGAGTCATGTTAACTGTTAACTAGAGTCACTGTTTAAGATAAGTTCCTTGATAATCTGCCTGACTCCTGCAAAATACTACCAAGGGATTGAGCATTGACTCTTAACAGTGCCTGTAACATCTATTCACCTCTCTGCAAGATTGTTTGCATTGATCTGCAAGTGGGGCTTGCATTGCCAATGCTGCGCTCAAAATCTAATCAAAATTTCTTCTGGAGAAGGGGGAATTGCCTGAAGATGAGGGGTTTGAAGAAAGGTCATTCAAATTACTTCAGAGTTGAAACATAAATATGGAGACAGGAGCTGATGATGCAAATGAATCTGTTCTAAGGCTTGGTTAATTGCAATTATTTTTCATCACCCTGTTCAGATATGTTATGATACACATCTGGGGTAAGTAAGGACTTGAACCTGGATTTTCTGACCCAGAGGTAGGGATACGACTGCTTTGCCACACAAGCCCTCTGGATTAATTAAAAATTCCCTTATCTTCCCATTCCTCTTTATCAACTTTCATATCACTAAGATTTCATGAAAAATTCCATCTTTCACAATGCTGTTTGCAAATATAATTAAAGCAGAATTTCTCTCAGTATTTCCCCCTACCTATGTTCACAAGAACAAGCCAGTGCATGAAGACCCAGGCTTCAAAGGAGCCAACCAGAAGCAACACTTCATTTGAGAGGAGGTAACAAGCTGCAATTTTATAGACTCATAGGACTCACTGTTCACTGTTTCCCTATCCGCAGATGCTGCCAAATTTGCTGAGTTTATTCAGCATTGTTTTATTTCCAATCTCTATGGTTCTATTTTGCCAAGACAATTGCTTTTTGAGCAGTCTCAACCATTGTCATCATTGTGTAATACATTTGCCATTGTTTTGCAATATGCAGTCTACAAGTACAGAAAAGTCTGCAATCTGCATGTGTTGACTGTAACTACACGTAATTGTTAGCCTTGGATAATGCTATATTTCCAGTGTCATCTGCCTCTCAGACCCTCTCAAATCCGGTGAAATTTGTTTTTTGCCATCCTTAGGTTCTCTCTTATGAATACTGCTGCAAAACAAGCCTTTGATTGCACTGCAGCCTTCTCTGTGAGCAAAGCTTAAAGAGAAGTGTGTTCAAAGTCTGATTTCTGACACATACCTTTCTCACAATCTTTCCAGCCTTGGAGCCTTCAAACCCCTTGATCTGCACGTTCAAGTGGTATAGTAGCTGTGAGAAATGTCTCTACATTTTAAACTACATATGATCTTGGGAGCATGGAAGTTGAAGGCAGCCAGGACCAGGCCTTTCTTGCAGCAAAAGGAGATTACAGCTGGAATCTGTCCATTCCTTGTTCATGCTCAAAAGTGTTTGAGACCTCCTTTGAGATTTTTTATGAGCCACACTCAAATGTTACAAACAAAAACAAAAAACAGAAGTTGCTAGAAAAGATCTGGCTGTATCTGTGAAGACAAGTCAGAGTTAACATTTCAGGTCCATTGGGGCACTTCCTCAGAACTGACCCAAAACATTAACTCTGAATTCTCTTCACAGATGCAGCCAAATCTGCTGAACTTTTCCAGCAACTTCTGTTTTTGTTTCTGATTTACAGCATCTGTGGTTCTTTAGGTTTTTATTCACATGATAAGATACCATCCTCTGAGCAAGTAACTCCTTTTGGCTCAGGACATAGATGTAGCATCAAACCAATCAATGGAACATTGTAGACAGTTCCCATTAGAAACAAGAGAACCGGATGGACACAGTTGATTTGACAGACAAGTTTTGAGAAGATTTGTAGCTCAGATTGAGGTTTTGGATGTAGGTTTACCTCAAAAACCTCAACCTGAGCTACAAATCTTCACAAAACCCGCTAAAATCTATGGGCGCAATATGCTAAAACTGGCCCGAAAATGGGAAACGAATGCCATCCAACAGAGTGCCACCCACAAACAGCTGTACTTTCTGCACGAATGCCTAAGGAAGCAGGTACTACCTAAATGTCTTCATACAAACCTCCCCTTAACATCCCCCTAGCCATTAGAATAGCAGAGCAAAACGGCTGCAGAATGCTGAGAGAAATGATTAATGATGCCCACAACAGACTCCGTAAATACAACCGGGAAATTTTGCATCAAAAATCTTTTTTCAGTCATGCAACAGACCATGAACGGACAGACACAGTACAACAAGCCATAGATATTAGACAGTGACAAACACAGAAAAATGGAATAAACTAGGCCTGTAGAAGAAACTAGACAAACTTACACAAAGTAACAACAATGGCAACACAGAAGCATGGATAAAAAAGCTTATCTGACCAACCCTTAACAGACACTGAAAAAGCTATCTTAGTAAGAGGATTAAATTACAACTACCAGGATGTGGACAAGAAATATTTCTTAGCAGCATTAGAAACAACACTAAAAGACAACCAACTTACAGAAGAAACCCAACAAACCAACATTAAGCAGAAAAAAGGGAAGGAAATACACTCAATACACAATAAAGGAAAGCACTGGAAAGACTAAAAAAGATAAAAACATTGTTATCCTACCAGCAGACAACGGACGTTTGACAGTCATTCTAAGTTGAAGAGACTACATTGAAAAAGCAAACGCACTACTTACAGATACCAACACTTACCAACAAGTGGCAATAGACCTGACCCCACAACTAGAGAACCAAATCACAGCACTACTCAAAAAAACTTTAGAAATCTGGACAAATAAATAAGACGGACTTCCAAAAAATGAAACCAGACGGATCCAACATACCATGCTTCTAAGGATTACTCAAAATTCACAAACCAGGAGCCCCCCCATAGTCTCGCTACCTGGAACACCAAAACCTACATCCATTTGACAGACAGATCGGATTTCCTTAAATTAAACCATGGCATCAAGCTATGCAGTTTTAAAAGTTAATTTCGTGTTGGCGAAATGCAACACTTATGGTTTAGTAATGATGGTGACAGTAGAGATGAAAGGAGTTTTCCTGTTAGACATTTGAGAGACTGCTTTATTGCAATAATTGTTCAAACAAGGAGGGATGAAGTAAGAGTTATTGTTGCACATTGGGATTGAAGGGGCATCAGCATTATCCATGTAATTTCTGGCAGGCCACATCCACAGTATTGTATCCAGTTTTGGTCAGTGCACTTTTAGGAATGATGTAAGGGTCCTTGAAGATGCAGAGGAGATTTACCAGAGATTAAGGATATTAACTTCAAGATTACGTTGGAGAAGTTGGGAAAAAAGGATATTGAGGGAAGATTGGTGGATGTGTAGGTGATTATGACAGGTTCAGATAGTGTAGGCATGGAAACACCATTTCCATTTACAAATATTAGAGATGCAGATATAAGGTTTTGGGGCAAAAGACTTTGGAAATGTTTGAGAGTATGTGAAATAGGACTCTTTACACAGTCAGTGATAATAATAACTAGGAATTTGCTGACCAGGAGGGTGGTGGAAGCAACAAAGTGTAAAAAAGACAATTGAATAATTGAGGGAAATAAATTTATAGAATTACAGGGGTATTGTGGGGAAATGGAACTGATTGAACTGTTCTACAGATAGCCAACATAGATCCAGTGGGCCAAATGGCCTCTAACTGAGTCATAGCTGACTAGGAATAAGAGAAATGACCAAGTGCCCTTTTGAGTGCTTTATCTGCTGAAGGTAATGAGGCTTGGTCCAGCTATATTTTGGGATGTGACTGCTGAAAATGTTCATTGAAACAGCAAACAAAGAGTGCCCATGTAACAGCCAGGAGTGTTCTCTTACAGTCCATTGGAAGCAGCCATATCACGCTTGGAGAAGGTGGGGGGAGCTGATCACAGGTATATTGAGTTGGAGCCCCTGAATAGAGTAAAAATTTGTTGAAATGAGGCATGATCATCCCAACTTTTAAGATGAGGAGTCCACTATGTGACCATTGAAATCTCAAGTTGTTTTTAATCTGCTCTCCCAGAAATACCAGAAGTGATCACTCTTCATGTACCTTAAGTAACAAGAGTAGAGAATTCTTAAACCAGGTCAAAATCTTGAAGGAATCTTGACCTGTGATAACCCTAAACCTAATCCTTAGTGTTATTACTGTATTTTGAAATATTATTCTATACACTGCTTGATGGTTCATCTGGCCTTGTGCTGCAACATGTCAGAAAGCTGTAGAAACCCAGAGTAATCAGGGTGTTTCATGACAGGCGACAATGGTGGGCTATTTATCAATACAACTGCACAGGAATTGTTGCTGCTGGCTGAGCGCTTGCTGTGTATTGTGGCAACAGTGATGAATCTTTTTTTTGTGGTTGCATCAACAGCACATAGCATAAACACAGAAACTGGGTTCAACTTTACAGTTAAAAGGAAGTCCTAATCATTCAAATGCACAATGCAAACAAGTGTGAAAACACCATACCTTTCTCACCCTATTTGTTGGTTAGCTCTTGCATAAACCCAGAGATACTCTCGGTCACTGTTTTGTTATTGTTACTCTATGTAGGTATTCTGTTGCTCTCTCCCATACTGTAACAATCAGATTCATTAAGCTAATCATAATGCAGGAGTGAAATAAATGGTACTCAAAGCATGAGGCAATCACCTCTGAAATTATCTTCGATCTGGTCAAGGAATTGAACATTCTTAGTCAATTCCAAACAATTTAAACAATCTGAGGAAAATCCAAATTTTCCTGACTTTTTTCAGAATTTGGAAAAGGGAGAAAATTTCAGTTCAACAATTAAACTGAAACTCTGCAGTTTGCGGAGTATCAAGATGCAAGTGATTTTTCAATAAAGTATGAGAAACAAAGTTGAAAGATTAAGGCTGCAAAATTAAACTTTTTAGCTCTGATGGTGGGGGGATGCCAGTGTATGGAAAATATGGAAGTTGGGAATCTGCTTCTTATGGTTATAGTAGGGCCATCCAATGCATAAAGTGTTAGATTGAGGAATCCACTGTACTTTCAAGTTCTATTAATGCCATCACTTAAATATCTGCTTAACTGGTCAAGGGACCTCTCCTTCACAATATTTTTTAAAAGACATCCCCATTCCACTTTCAGGTAAGGTGATCTTCTCTTATTGTGATTTGGAGATGCTGGTGTTGGACTGGGGTGTACAAAGTGAAAAATCACACAACACCAAGTTATAGTCCAACAGGTTTAATTGGAAGCACACTAGCTTTCGGAGCATTGCTCTTTCATCAGGTGGTAGTGGCCACTACCACCTGATGAAAGAGCAATGCTCCGAAAGCTAGTGTGCTTCCAATTAAACCTGTTAGACTATAACCTAGTGTTGTGTGATTTTTAACTTTCTCTTATTGCAGCAGACTTCGTGGAAGTAATGTGTTAGAGCTGGCAGAAGTTTGTTCAGTCTGAAGGGATCATTTATGGATTTGAAAGGTCCTGAGTAGAGAACTTACTGTGGGGGGCTTAGGTGCTATAGCCATAGTTCCCTTGGAATGCAAAACATAGAACATAGAAACATAGAAAAATACAGCACAGTACAGGCCCTTTGGCCCTCGATGTTGCGCCGATCCAAGCCCACCTAACCTACACTAGCCCACTATCCTCCATATGCCTATCCAATGCCCGTTTAAATGCCCATAAAGAGGGAGAGTCCACCACTGCTACTGGCAGGGCATTCCATGAACTCACAACCCGCTGAGTAAAGAATCTACCCCTAACATCTGTCCTATACCTACCACCCCTTAATTTAAAGCTATGCCCCCTCATAATAGCTGACCCCATACGTGGAAAAAGGTTCTCATGGTCAACCCTATCTAAATCCCCAAACATCATGTACACCTCTATCAAGTCACCCCTAAACCTTCTTTTCTCCAATGAAAACAGCCCCAAGTGCCTCAGCCTTTCCTCATACCATCTTCCTACCATACCAGGCAACATCCTGGTAAACCTCTTCTGCACCCGTTCCAGTGCCTCCACATCCTTCCTATAGTATGGCAACCAAAACTGCACACAATACTCCAGATACGGCCGCACCAGAGTCTTATACAACTGCAACATAACCTCAGGACTCCGGAACTCAATTCCTCTACCAATAAAAGCCAGTACGCCGTATGCCTTCTTCACCGCACTATTTACCTGGGTGGCAACTTTCAGAGATCTGTGTACATGGACACCAAGATCTCTCTGCTCATTCACACTACCAATTATCCGACCATTAGCCCAGTACCCCATCTTTTTGTTACTCATACCAAAGTGAATCACCTCACACTTACCCACTTTGAACTCCATTTGCCACCTTTCTGCCCAGCTCTGCAGCTTATCTACATCCCGCTGTAACCTGCCACATCCTTCCTCACTGTCAACAACTCCACCGACTTTCGTATCATCCACAAACTTGCTCACCCAACCTTCTAGCCCCTCCTCCAGGTCATTTATAAAAATGACAAACAGCAATGGTCCCAAAACAGATCCTTGTAGAACACCGCGAGTAACTGCACTCCAAGATGAACCTTTACCATCAACTACTACCCTCTGTCTTCTTCCAGCCATCCAATTCCTAATCCAAACCTCCAACTCACCCTCAATGCCATACCTCCATATTTTCTGCAGTAGCCTACCATGGGGAACCTTATCAAATGCCTTACTAAAATCCATATACACCACATCTACCGCTTTACCCCCGTCCACCTCCTTAGTGACCTCCTCAAAGAATTCAATAAGGTTTGTGAGGCACGATCTGCTCTTCACAAAACCATGCTGACTATCCTTGATCACATTATTCCTATCCATAAATCCTATCCCTTACAATTCTCTCTAAGACTTTGCCCACAACAGAAGTGAGGCTCACTGGCCTATAGTTACTAGGGTTAGCCCTACTCCCCTTCTTGAACAAGGGAACCACATTTGCTAGCCTCCAGTCTTCTGGCACTATTCCTGTAGACAACGAGGACATAAAAATCAAAATCAAGGCCAATGGCTCTGCAATCTCCTCCCTTGCTTCCCAGAGAATCCTAGGATAAATGCCATCAGGCCCAGGGAACTTATCTATTTTCACCCTTTCCAGAATTTCCAACACCTCTTCCCTACATACCTCAAAGCCGTCCATTCTAATTAATTGTGACTCAGTATTCACATCGGCAACAATGTCCTGTTCCTGAGTGAATACTGACGAAATCTCTTCAGCCTCCACACGCAACTTCCCACTACTATCCTTGACTGGACCTATTCCTACCCTGGTCATTCTTTTATTCCTGACATACCTATAGAAAGCCTTTGGGTTTTCCCTAATCCTACCAACTAAGGACTTTTCATGTCCCCTCCTTGCTGCTCTTAGCTCTCTCTTCAGATCCTTCCTGGCTACCTTATAACTCTCAATCACCCCAATTGAACCTTCACGCCTCATCTTTACATAGGCCGCTCTCTTCCCTTTAACAAGGGATTCCAATTCCTTATTAAACCACAGCTCCCTCACATGACCCTTTCCTCCCTGCCTGACAGGTACATACTTATCAAGGACACTCAATAGTTGCTCCTTGAACAAGCTCCACATATCAATTGCGCCCTTGCCTTGAAGCCTACTTTTCCAAGGCACGCATCCTAAGTTGTGCCTCACCGCATCATAATTTCCCTGCCCCCAGCTATAACTCTTGCCCTGCAATGCATACTTATCCCTCTCCATCACTAGAGTAAAAGTCACTGAATTGTGGTCACTGTCCCCAAAGTGCTCACCTACCTCCAATTCTAACATCTGGCCTGGTTCATTACCCAGAACCAAATCCAGTATGGCCTCACCTCTTGTTGGCCTGTCTACATATTGTGTCAGGAAACCCTCCTGCACACATTGGACAAACACCGACCCATCTAACGAACTTGAGCTATAGCTTTCCCAGTCAATATCAGGAAAGTTAAAGTCCCCCATAACAACCACCTATTACTTTCACTCTTCTCCTGAATCATCCTCGCAATCCTTTCTTCTACGTCTCTAGGACTATTAGGAGGCCTGTAGAAAACTCCTAACAGGATGACCTCACCTTTCCTATTCCTAACCTCAGCCCAAACTACCTCAGATGGCGAGTCTTCATCCATTGTCCTTTCCACCGCTGTAATACTATCTTTGACAAGCAATGCCACACCTCCCCCTCTTTTACCCCTTAAGTAAACAATGAGAAAATGGAACAGTTTTGGTACTGAGAGGGAAGATATTTACAGAGAAGGATAAGGATTCTCAAAAGAAGATTTTTTCTATCTTTGAGGAATATTCTTATATTATCTCAGCCGGGGACAGTGTTTGCATTGACTATGCCAAGTAACTAAGACAATGGTCACAGAACCATGTCTCCACCCCCAAACCACAGCCTCTGAGCAGAACGAGGAAGAGTATGACATCAACAGAATGATGACTTCATCGCGAGGACCAAAGACTCTTTAGTTCTTGATATTATGTATGAGATCATAAATTCCGCACAACTCAGACTTTGGGCATTAGTGATGTGAGACATGGCTTTAATGACACTAGCCTTTGAATGTTCCCTTTGTACACATTCCTCAAACCATAGATTACTCAGACAAGGAGGAATCAGATTGTGATTCATCACCAGGTAATATTCATATATTTCCTTCATAGTTGACCAAGACTGGTTCAAAGTAGACTTTGCTGTATAGTCTACTTTCTAGGCTGCAGTTGTTACACATTATAGAAGGACAAAGTTACAGGAGAATACAATTTCTTTTCGAAATAGCATTGACATTGGACTTATGTTCAACTTCACTGGCATTATATTTGGGCTCGGTTATAATACAATTTAAAATCAAGTAAAAGCGCAAGTGTAAATTTAACAGCATGAGTCAGTAAATGCAAAATTCTTTGTATGCTAAGATTTATTATGACTATTTTTAATATGCATACACATAGGAAAGCCAGTTAAACCAGCAAAATGTGACATTGTGCATTCACAATAAAATTATATTCTTAAAAAAAAGAATATGATCAATTTTTAATTATTTTCCATTGCCCTCACAAATTACAAAGCTATTTGTAACAAATAATTCCAAACTGGAAACAAAAATAAATACAGAAAGCATTGTAAAACATCAGAACAACAGTGCCACATTTAATTTGTAACATTATGTTAAAAATATTCTTCCAAACCTAAGTAGTAAGGGGTGGATGCAAAAGTTGGCTCAATCCTAGATGAGGAGCAGAGTAAAGAGACATTTTTTCTTTAAATGGCAAAAGCTTCAGAGTTAATGGTGAATCTTATGGCTGTAATAATGATGATTGTTGTTACTGAATAATAAACACAGGTTTAATTCTGGGTCAGATGTTAGCGTCCAGCCTTCCCAAGGATAGCAAGGATTTAAAATAGAAAGAAGCTTCATCTTGTCTACACTATTTGACTGTGTGCTACCATTAGATTCACATCAATTATTATGCACAGGACACACTGGCATATTTGTCTGGCTAAGGTTGCTTCGGAGGATGGTTTTTAATCCTCATATCTTTGGACATGTTATGACATATCTCTGTGGCAGCTAGGGTTTAAACCTGAACCCTCTGCCCCAGACTTGGGAAGTATCACCATTGTGCCACAAGAGACCCTGAATGACATTATTTGCTTGATATTTGTAGTGAAATTGTGAACTACTGCTGAAAACACCAAATAGTGAATATAGTAAATCTTGATCCTTAGGGTGAGTTAATTAGTGCCCAATTGGGGCTAATTTTGCTCTCGTACCATCAGGAACTCAGTTGAGTCTAGCTAAAGTTATCTGAACACAAGAACTTATATCACTTGGTTGAAGATTATAGCAATAACTGCAAACCCTAGTCAGAATAATTGTTTTAAAGTAGTTGTATCTTATTTATAACTGTCTAACTATTTTGGAAAAATGGAACATAGGCCTTTCCATTTTCATTCTTCAACCTATTGGAAGGGTAACCATGGAATAGGTTCTGGCTGTTTCAACTTAATTGAAATTAAGCACAAGTCCATCACGTATACATTTGTGGAGCAAGTGATGGTGTAGAAAGAAACATGAGTTTGATGTAAGGGAATGCCTTCCAGCTTCTGTCCTGTGATGCATTAGGGTATTTGATTGTGATTAATTTGACCCGTAAATGATCAAGTGATATTATTGCATGCAGTTCAAAAGGTGTATTGCTTATCATTGCAGAATAAGAAAGCACATCAAATATTTTGTCATGACACTTGCGTGCTTTTCAAGTCATAATGCATACTATCATAAAGCCAAAAGCTGTCAAGTGAAAAAGCCCAGCCACACTGATACAGTGTAATTACATCTGATTTACACAAAGATACAAATATGTAAGTAATTCAGATTGCTTGGCAATCAACAGTTCATTTCATAGAAATGATGAAGAAACATCCTGCTTCTAACTGAAAATCACAGATTTGGGTGTAGACAGGGATTGCTTCTTTGAGCAACAAATTCCTACAGACATTGCCTTGGTACCATATAGTTTCTTACAAGCGATGTCCTAAGCTGAAGTCAATATAGGATGGTGTATAAATAATAACAATAATGTAGCATAATGTAAAATGATTAAGACCTGAGTAAAAGGTAGATGGCAATAAAATAATCTTGTTTTTGTATGAACCAGCTATTTTAATTCAAAATACAAAATATGTTGGATATAATTTTGTAGAATAAGAGCAATGTGAATCCTTTCAGTGTTTTTGTGGCTTGAATTCTACTGTACTCTATAGCAATTTCAAATCTTGGAAAATATCCCACCATGTTAGTACAGTCTCTGCCACTGATAAATCTTGTTGATGTGTGGTAGAAGCTATAATGGCATTACTGACAGAAAAATAGTTTATTTGAGTTTTCTCTATCAATCATTTTAACAATATCTCTTTAAATTTCCTTTAATTGGAACAATAAAAGACCCAAAACAAAATTGCAGTAGGAATGTATTCACAACTGCCAAACGTATTTTATGACTGCAATCCTTGTAATTGTTGCAAAGTATCTAGTTGTCTGGGTAACACATTTGGATATACAGGATCTGGAACACTATTGCCATTGATGAAAGTGCTATAAATTGCTACTGAACATGTGCAGACGAAGAATTGCAATACATTTCTTGGCAAGCACACATTCAAACTATTCAACAATATTAATGGAACATTCTTCAAGGACAGCTTGCTATTCAGTGGATTTCCTTAACCAAAGCATTAAAGTTCCCTGAAACCTTAGTTATTTGAAAATTAGAAGTAATCAAGAATCTATTATAGAATAATTACAGAAGATGTCTGTTCAGCCGTACATGGTTTTACCAGGTCTCTACAAGAGCAATCTAGCTAGTCTCACTTCCTCACTTTTACCTGTAGCCATGCAAATTATTTTCCCTTCAGGTGATTATCCAATTCCTTTCAGAAACTCATGATTGAGTTAAGCCGCACCACACTTGCAGCCAGGGCATTCCAGACTCTAACCATGCACTACTTGGAAAGGTTTTCCTTGACTCACCATTACGGCTAGCACAATGGCTCAGTGATCAGCACTACTGCCTCACAGCAGCAGGGACCCAGGTTCAATTCCAGCCTCGGCAACTGTCTGTGTGGAATTTGCACGTTCTCCCTCTGTCTGCGTGGGTTTCCTCCGGGTGGTCCGGTTTCCTCCCACAGTCCAAAGATGTGCAGGTTAGGTGAATTGGCCATGCTAAATTACCCATAGAGTTCAGGGATATGTAGGTTAGGTTCATTCATCAGGGGTAAATATGTAATAGTAGGGGAAGGGGTCTGTGTGGGTTACTTTTTGGAGGGTCAGTGTGGTTTTGTTGGGCTGAATGGCCTGTTCACGCTGTAAGGATTCTATGATTCCTTTTGCCAATCACAAACAGTACAATGAATTTTCAATGATCAAACTGACTAGTCAGGTTTACATTGAGTTCAAAAAAACTGCTTTTACTTAAAGGATAAAAATGATTTGTTTATACAATTTATCATTGAGCTGTGTTATTCCCAATCCATCAACTCAATGAAGGCTATTTCCTTGGCTTTAAGGGGTTTTACGGCATGCTTACATTATGAAGGGACTATACAAATCTTTCTCCGAATTGAATCAGAGTTATGAGTTTCATAGAATTCTATGTTAAAAACAGATGTTTTTAATGGAAACAAATTTGCCCTTATGCTTGTTGAGTGCGAAAAAGGTAAAGATTGTTCCAGTAATTTGTTGAATTGATACTGCGATGTATTAAAGTACAGTGGCAGCTACACCTTGAAGTCTTACATATGAATGCACATTAAAACATTCCTAATATAAGGTACACATTCATTCCGCAGGAGTGAAGATAGCGGGAATAGTCCAGATTGGGGACTACATTTCTAGGATGCAGCATTTCGGGGGTTTGATCCTGTTCCAATTCTCCCTTTCTTCAAGAGGTACCTGATCTGTAGAGTCATAAAGATGTTTACAATAAGTTCCAAAATATAGATGAAATTCACTTATATTGGTTAAGATCACATTCTGATACCACACAGTTAACGAGCAATATTTTAGCAATATACACAATATTCCAAATACCATTGCCGTTAATGTAGACTGGCTAGTAGGAGTAGATCTGGACCATCCAGTGATCCTGACTTGTGCTGGCATCAAGTAAGGCTAGATGCATGAATTTTAGCAAGGTAAATTTGTGTTACTCAATTTAATAGGTTGTTGCACATGAAGAGCTGGTGAAATGAGCAGCAGGGTGGATGCATTATGTCTAGTGAAGCAACAGCATTAAAAATGTTTGCTGTTTGTCCTTGAAGTGGTGATATGTACATAACGTGGGAGGTTGGTTTTGTTGACATAACTAAGAAATGATTCTGGAAACAGTAATCATTTATGTACATTTGGCAAAACTATGCACCTATAGGAAATCCTTATCAGCTTACCCAGGAAGATTTTAGAAGTTGTGTTATATGAGATGGAGGAGAGGACAATTCCCCTTTTTGCAGTGGAGGAGTAACCCGTTATGAAAGCAAATGTCGAATCTGTCAGGACAGAGTTGGTACAGTAAGTGAATGAAGTCTACTGTTGCTAGGGACTCCTGGGGTAAATTGTGATGGAC
Organism: Chiloscyllium punctatum; assembly: GCF_047496795.1. Classification (NCBI taxonomy): domain Eukaryota; kingdom Metazoa; phylum Chordata; class Chondrichthyes; order Orectolobiformes; family Hemiscylliidae; genus Chiloscyllium; species Chiloscyllium punctatum. The sequence continues at coordinate 82,675,874 of NC_092761.1, forward strand.
ACTTCTGGTCATTAAATGTAATGACAGATTGGTGTGCTTACCTTTAAATACATTTTAGTGAAATTTGACATCAGTCAGGATGCAAAAGGAGCAGTAGTAGATTCATCACTTATTTATACATCCCACCCTTTCTGCCTTTTGATTGAATATGTGGTGGGGGTGATGAGCAGCCTTTTTGAACAGTTGTGTCCTTGTGTTACAAGACACCCACAGTGCTGTTAGGAAGGGGATTCATGGACTTTGACAGTGAGAGAACAGAATATATATTTCTAAGTCAGCTTGGATGTAGCTTTGAGGATAACAGGCAGATGAAGGTGCTCCAATGCAAGTTCTGCCCTTGTCCTTCTAGATATTAGAGTTTGCAGGTTTATAGGGTGTTGTTGAAGGAGCATCTTGTACACACTGCTGCCACTATACATCAATGATAGAGGGAATGAATATTGGTGGTGCTCATCAAGTGAGGTGCTTTTGCCTTGGTTCCTTGAATATGAGAGCTACAGATGGTGGTCAGGTTTTGGGGATACAGGAAGTTAGTTGCTCACCACAGAGTTCTTAGGCTCTGATCTAACCCTGTAGCCATAATATTTATATGGCTGTTCCACTTCAGTTTCTGGTCAATGGTAAACCTTGCATAATGTTAATAGAGGTTTCAGTGATGGTAATGCCATTGAACACCAAGCCATTACAGGAATGGAGGAGTGACTTAAAAAATAAAACCAACAAGGGAATTATTCATTTGCTTTTTCTCACCCGGTCTCCTTCTTCTCCCGGTTGCACCAGATGAATGGGTTGATCATTTTCCAGGTTCCGAATGCTGGGATCAGCTCCATGATATAACAGCAGTTTGATTATTCTCTCTTGATTTCTCTCATTTTGGAGACCTGCAGCCATATGCAATGCAGTATTTCCATGAGCCTGATAGAAGTGGAATAAAATTGGTTGAGATCATGTTCTTCTCTTTCGTTTATTACCAGTTCATTGCCTTTTTAATCTTTTTTGCCACATTTCTGACAGTCTTTTCTGTATACCACTATTCACCTCAAAATTAAGTGTGAATTTCTATACACAAGGGGGCATAATTGAACGTTCTGGCTGTTAGCACAGGGGAAAGGATATCAGATTAGCTGGTTATACCTCTCTCCAAATTGAGCCTTCCATTGAGGAAAATTATAGAGAGAGGATTAACAGGCAATTAAAACCATTCCATCCTTTTTAAAGGTTGCTACAGGATAACATTACCCCAGGAGTTTCAGTTTTGCATTCCAGATATTTAAAAACAAATGCCTTGTAACTATGGTGTGCAATGTTAATGTAAGAAGAGGGTGGTGCATGTATGGAATGAGCTGCCAGAGGAAGTGGTGGAGGTGGATACAATCATAACGTTTAAGAGGCATCTGGATGCATACATGAAAAGGAAGCGTTTAGATGGATTAGGGCCAAATGCTGGCAAATGGTACTTGGTCAGTTTGGGATGTCTGGTCAGCACAGATGAGTGGGGTCGAAGAGTCTGTCTCCATGCTGAATGATGCTATTCATCATTTTCCCCTATTCAAGGCTAGAGATGGATGTTCAGATAAATATTCTTAAAACAGTACACTTGAGATTGAGAAATAACCCTTGGGGACTTGAGCTCAAGTCATCAATTACTCTTCCTACATCGGTTTTGGGGATGACTTATGATGTTGCTTAAATTGAGTTCTGATCCCAGGCATGCTATTGTGGACATCTGCCAAAGGGAAAGCACGCTCTTACATGAAACTCCATGCTAGGGAGAGATAAAGATTGAGAGACCACACACTCTCTCTCTCACACACAAACACTTTCATGTGCGCGTGTGTACACACACACACACACACACACACACACACACACACACACACACCTTCCCCCGACATTTACCACATATCAGCCAAGTAACCATTCCAGTGAGTTTCATGGAGGGTTTCTTTCTGTGAACCTTAGTGAGCTATCTTCTCTAACATGCCTGACACCCTATGCACCATATCCCTGTGACTCCTCCCCACAACCGCCCCCCCCCCCACCCCCTCCCCAGCTCCCTGCCCTACTCATTGTGTTCTCCCACCCACTGCAGACAGATGTATTGCCAGTGTGGAGACCTCCGAGGGTGCCGGCACCAATGCCATCTTTAAAGCCCAGCCATGCCCCGGTCATGTGCAGGCAGTCTGCAGCTGCTAAGCATGGGGTTCCTGACCATTGCCTCAGACATGTCAGGTGAAGGGAAATTGGCAACCCACTTTGCTGAGGAGTTGGAGAATCTGTTGGAAAGGGTGCGAGGGGCTGGGTGGTGCAGCACTGCACACAGAACATACCCTGAGCTTGAGGAGCAACCAGTGAGCTGGAGTTACCAGGTTACTGCTCTGACTTTCCAGTTGGGAATTGTTACCACCTAGTTTATATCAAATGGCATGAGAGAATGGATAACAATGATGTAAATTTATATAACTTGGAGGACGTCGCTGCATGCAAATCTGCCTTTCACTGCTCATTAGCAAGAATCTTGTCTCACTGTCCAACACTTGGTTGGAAGATGGAACATGTTGCTCTTGATATCAGGTAGCTCCTCGGGAGAGGTGCACAGCACCAAATTTTTTGCAGCTGGGCTTGGGAAGATTCTGCCCACTGTTGAACATACTGAAAGGTTCCAAACTTTCCTTTAAAATATTACTTAGAATGAATTAAATACATGCCCATTGATTTATTCTGGTAGATTGAAAAGTCCTATGTCATCTGTGGCTCAGTGTGTGTTACTACCACCAATGAGTCAGAAAGTTGAGGATTCAAATACAATATAAAAGTCTTGAATACACAATCAAACCTAACAGCACAGTGCAGCACTGAGCTGTTCGTTTGTTCAAATTGGTCTGGAATGTCCTGAGGTTATGAAAGACAACTACATATATGCAAGTCCTTTCTTATCTCTTTCATAAACAAAACTTCTGTTGCCATTAGAGTTCTCAAGGAAACTAGTGCTATTCAACTTCGATGCAGGTATTGAGAAAAAGTTTTAATTACCATTGAAATGGATTTTTTTTATGGGGGTGCTTGATCCCTGTCTGTTTTCATACTGGCAACAAGTTCAAAAACTCCTTGAGCGAAATACATTTGAAGGCAATTTGAACCAAGTTTCTAACTGGCAGTAAAACATTGCACAAAGCTACCCTCAATTTGGCAGGGAGAAGCAATCTCACTTATACAAATAGGAGGGAAGCCTAGTTCCAGGTAATGGAAAGAAAAACATGCTGGAGCATGACAGTTATGAGATGAGAAATGAAGACGACTATTGGAACACACTGGTGTAAGATTATATACTAATGATGATCATCATAAATTGGCTTTGTGGACTTAACCAGATCAGTCTTGTTCCATTTTTATGGAAGTAATGATCAAGAATTACATGTAATATTGCACATTACTGTTAATGTCTCAAATAGTTTGATAGTAAACTGATGCGTTCCACTCCATAATGAACCTTTCTTCCTAGATTATATTACTGATTTCAAGTGCACTAAATTAGCTCCAATCGATAGAGAGGTTTTTTTTGCACAGATCTGATTTCTTCTCTAATATTTTGGATTAGTGCCCGTTTTTAGTGGGGCCTGTCTCTACAGGCCAATCATACACACCCTTCGTCTTATTTTCTGGAACCCTGTTGCTGGCATTTCATGTTTATGCTTTCTTGCAGGTACATGTTCCATAAAACAGTATCAATTTACCCATAATTGTCAAATACATGCAAAAACGCGTAACATTTACTTCATAGTGCCCCTGTTTTATTATTATAACAACTGTATTTCCTGTACAAAAAAGTTTGGAACTATTACTTCTTCCAAAGAAGAGTCATGTTTCATTCAAAATATTTACTCTGTTTCTTTCCTGAGATATGCTATCAGATCTGCTGAGTTTCTCCAGTGCCCAACACTTTGTTTTAATTTCAGATCTTCAGCATCGACAGCATTTTGCTTTCATTTTACTGTATTTAATTTTTGCTGTTATACATGTTGCATTGAGATTAATGCTACATTATTGTTTGAAAACCTAAAGTCTAAAATGGAAGAACAATGTATAGCTTTGTGTTTGATTGGTATTTCTATTTTTTGTGCATTAAGAGGGGGGAAGATATAGTTTTATTTTCATTTTTAAGTTCTGTTTGTAGTTATAGAGTGTCTGGACATTTGTTTACATGCTTTTTAATAAACCAATTAAACCCTTGAAGTGAACAGTTCAGTCCATTAAAATATGGTAAAATGAAAAATAACTGTTGCCCTGTGATAGGGATCCAGTGTCACAAAAGGTCAGAACTATTCTGAAAAAAATGCAGTGTGCAGGTTCATTTAGAGAGGAAAGGTCCATAGAAGCAGATGCATTGTTAACAACAGTTTCCAAAAGAGTCTGGGCTGAAAAAAGTTTGTTTTAGAGAAAAGCATCTGGAAAGTTGGTGAATCTGTAGACACTAGATAGTGGAGTTGCATGCTAAACTAATAAAAATACAGGTCAAAAAATTGCTGGAAATTGAATATTTGAAGAGACCCATGTATTTGCTCTGAAGATGCTTAGAAGTCAGGAAGAAGAAAGCTCTAGACACCAATGACAGCTACATCAACTGAACAAGGAACTCTAGCAGGGAGACAACATGGTAAACATTTACTAAGGTTTGAGTATCTGAAAGGTTGTTGTTGGGGTAAAAGGGGTAATCTTTATTTCCGGTATTTATAATAACTCCAATTTAAATAGTTCTTATGAAGAGTAACACTGATCCTGTTTTCTTTTGTATGATAGACTTTTACGTTCTTTTGTTGAAGTACAATGGCAGTCTCTTGCAAATATGTTTGTAATTAATCACCATAATAAACACATAGCAAAAATAAAAGTTGTGATTGATCAAGCAGGATTTTACTCTGAGATCTGATTTGTCCAGTACTCCCATAGGCTGGAATTATAACAATAGTAAAAGGAAAAAGATGCACCAAATGTAATAAAATGTAAAGTACTGGGACAGCTCAATCAAAACCTTGAAAATGAAGGACAGAGAGCAGACATAAATTGCTGAAGCTGTAAAATAACACATTATGTCTGCTTTTAATGTCTTATGTTAGGAAGGATGAAAAGATCTTTTTTCACTGAGATCAAATAAACAATGAGAATCTTGAGTTAAGAGAATGATCCCAGAAAATAGTTTTCTTCAAAAGTGAAAGGATGAGGAAAAGGTGTGATCATATTGATCAAAATCTTGAAAGATTTTGATCAATATGATCACACCTTTTCCTCATCCTTTCACTTGAAAGATTTTGATGGACTGACTTGAGAAAAACTATTCCTGCTTTATGAGAAGGCAGACATAGAGTCATAGAGTCTGGAGGAGATATTAAATGAGTATTTTGTATCCGTATTTACTGTGGAAAAGGATATGGAAGATATAGACTATAAGGAAATAGATGGTGACATCTTGCAAAATGTCCAGGTTATAGAGGAGGAAGTGCTGGATGTCTTGAAACAGGTATAGGTGGATAAATCCCCAGGACCTGATCAGGTGTACCCTAGAACTTTGTGGGAAGCTTAGTGAAGTGATTGCTGGGCCTTTTGCTGAGATATTTGTATCATCGATAGTCACAGGTGAGGTGCTGGAAGACTGGAGGTTGGCAAACGTGGTGCCACTGTTTAAGAAGGGTGGCAAGGACAAGCCAGGGAACTATAGACCAGTGAGCCTGACCTCAGTGGTGGGCAAGTTGTTGGAGGGAATTTTGAGGGACAGGATGTACATGTATTTGGAAAGGCAAGGACTGATTAGGTTTAAGATTAAAATGAAGAAAGTGGATTAGTGAGCTTTCTTACTTGGAGAGTTGCTAGAAGATGAAATGTTGTATTGCAAACAATTAAGCCCATAGTAACTTTCAAAAGGCATAAGGCTAAAACATTTTTAAAACCCAGCAAAATAGTTGAATTAGACATATTGATCAAACGCATCATACTTCAAAATGGAGGTCCAGTTTGGTGATTTCCAAATATAGTCGCTCTTTTAAAAAAAACTGATTGTCCTTTCTGAGAAGGGCTGTCACAGGTACGATAATCTGAATCGCCTCTTTCTCAGCGGGAAAACTTGACTGAATTTAGTTTGGGAAAGTGTTAAATGGCTGGCAGCTGTAGTGAATCACCCAATGGCATTTGAGAACATCTTGAATCATTTTTCAAGATGGGTTTCATCTTCCTAAAAACATAAGGTGCGGGAAAAGAGAGAGATGACTCAACAAGATCACAGCTCATCCTCTGCTTCAACTTTCTTGCCATTTTCCTATATCGCTTCATTTATCCAAAAAAAACCTTTCTTTCTCAGCTTTCAGTGTGTTCATTGACTGGGAATTCATAATCTTTTGAAACAGAAAATTCTGAAGATTCAAACACTTTGAATTAAAAAAAATTCTTTTCATCTCAATCCAAGGTGACTGGAACCTTGTCCTGAGACTTCAGTTTGGGTGAGCTAATGATGCTCAATGTGCAGTGACAGGCAGCTTGCAAATAGAGTCATAGAGTCATATAGCACAAAAACAGACACTTCAGTCTAGCCAGTCCATGCCATCCATGTTCCCAAACTAAATTAGTCCTACCTGCTAGCATTTGGCCCATGTCCCTCCAAACAATTCATATCCATGTACTTATCCAAATGTCTCTAAAACATTGTAATTGTACCTGCATCCATCACATCCTCTGGAAGTTCATTCCACATACGAACCACTCTCTGTTCCTCATTCTTTTTAAAAATCTTTTCCCTCAACTGATGGGAATATTGGACAAATCAGATCTCAGAGTAAAATCTTGCTTGATCAATCATAACTTTTAATATTTGCTATTAGTTTACCATGGTGATTAGTCACAGACACATTCACAAGAGGCTGCCAAAGAACTTCGACAAAAGAACATAAACATTTATCACATAACAGAAATATAGGATCTCTGTCATTCTTTATGAGAATTGTTTGAAAATATGCCCCATATTCTTGAAATACTGTACCTGAGGGAAAAGACACCTCTTATGTATACCTCTCATGATTTTATAAACCTCTATAAGGTCACCCCTCCACCTCCTACGCTCCAGTGAAAACAGTCCCAGCTTGTCTAACCTCTGCTTATAATTCAAACCCTTCATTCCCTGCAACATCCTGTTAATTCTCTCCTGAACCCTCTACGGCTTAATAATACCCTTCCTATAACAGGGCGACCAGAACTGGACACAGTACTCCAGAAGAGGACTCACCAACATCCTGTACAACCTCAACATAACATCTGAACTCCTATACTTAAAGGTCTGAGGGATGAAGTGTATTAAACACCTTCTTAAGCACCATTTCTACCCATGGCGCAAACTTCAAAGAATTATGTACCTGAACCTTTAGGTCTTTTGTTCTACAACACTACACAAGACCCTACTCTTAACTGGTTTTGACTTTGTTTGTTTTATGAAAATGCAATACTTCGCATTTATCCAAATTAAACTTCATCTTCCACTCTTCAGCCCATTGATCCAATTGATCAAGATCTCTTGGATAACCTTCTTCATTGTCCATAATACCACCAATCTTACTGTCATCTGTAAACTTACCCACTGTACTTTCTATATTCTCATCTAAATCATTTATATAAATGACAAAAAAAAAAGCAGACCCAGCACTGATCCCTGTGGAACATCACTGATCACCAGACTCCAGTCCAAGAAATAACCCTCTACCGTCACTCTAAGTCACCTGACGTTAAGCTAATTTTGTATCCAAGTGGCAAGCTCACCCTGAATCCTGTGTGATCTAACCTTACTAATTAGTCTGCCATGTGGAACCTTGTCAAAAATTTTAATGAAGCCCAACTAAACAATGTCTACTGCTCTGTCCTCATCAATCTTTTTGGATACTTTCTTAAAATCTCAATCAAGTTTATGACACGCAGTTTCCTGTCCACAATACCATGCTGACAATCCCGAATTGTTCCTTGCCTGTCCAAATGCATATATGTCATATCTTTTAGAATCAGTTTCAACATCTTAACCACCATCAAAGTCAGACTCACAGGTCTATAGTTCCCAAGCTTCTCCTTACATCACTTCTTAAACAAAGGCACAACATTAACCACTCTCCAATCATTTGCTATCTTACCCGTAATTATAGGTGATAGAAATATTTCTGGAAGGGGCCCCACAATTTCTTCCCTAACTTCCAACCAAGTCCTGAGATATATTTGATCAGGTCTTGGAGATGCATATTTTTAAGGCCTCCAGCACTTCCTCTCCTGCAATGTAAACTGCCTTCAAAGTACCAATATGTTTTCCCCTTCATTCTCTAGCCTCCATTTATTTTCCCACAGTAAAAACTGACATGAAATATTCATTTAATATCTCTCTCATCACCTGAGGTTCTTCAAAGATCACCTCTTTGACCTTTAAGGTGTCCTAATCTCTCTTCAGTTGCTCTCTTGCTCTTAATGTACTAATAGAAACCTTTTGGATTATTATGTACCTTATTTGCCAAGGCTACCTCTTTGCCTTCCTGATTTCTTTCTTAAGAATGCTGCTAGATTTTTATACTGTTCAAGAGATTCATTTGAACTCAGTTGTTTATATCTAATGTATGATTCATTTTTATTCTTGACAAGAATTTCAATATCTTTATTCATCCATTTTTCTCTAATTCAACCAACCTTTCAGTCTAACAGGAATATAGTAACTGATTTTTTGTTATCAGACTTTTGAATGCCTCCCACATATTCGACATCCCTTCACCTATGAACAGTCTGCTCCAATCAATTTTTGAGAGTTCTTCCATACCATTAAAATTTGTCTTACTCCAATTAAAATCTTTAATTTTTATGGATAATTGATCCTGTTGTGTGATCACTTCCCTAAATCTACTAGTTTTATCACACCCAGTGTCTCTTGCATGCCATCATTGCTATTAAGACCTACAAATAAGCAGCTAAAATAGCACCTTATATGTAAAATAAACTACCCTTCTTTACCCAAAGAGTTAATGTTAGGCATGCAAAAAATAAGAATGTTTTTTTTAAAAAATCAAACGTATAAATCTTAAATTAAGTGTAAGGAGGCAGGGTTTCAGCAGCTACTTTCTGGAGCTGAGCTGTAAGTCTAAACATAAGAAGGAAGTGAAGGTACTGAGTGGAAGGAAGATTGCATTGTGCTGAGGAGTGTGCAGCGCGTGAGAACATTTGAGCGTTCAGTTGAAGAATTTTGTAGAGCCATACATTCTAGCCAATGGGTTCTAATGTAAATGCATGTACATCATTGATTTATCTGCTTTCTAACAGGTGTGATGCCTAAAAAAAAAATCACCAAACCTTTGAGGTTTCAGGTTGAACATTTTTGGAAGATCAGCATCCTACAAATGGCATAGGACCCTGCTTAAAGTCTTATACAAAGCAAAATCTGTTCTGACAAAATAAGTGGCTTGCTATTTTGAGGTGCAAACCTTGGTCTTATTGTTTCAAAACAATTTTTATCTACTCAGTCCCAAGTTCTGTGCATAATTTGGGGTGGAACAAATGAAAGTTGATACTATGATCTAACCATTAGTGAAATCTGATTCCTCTGAAACAAAACCAATGTCTGCCAAATCCTCTTTCCACTTCAAATCAAACAACTGATGATGCTGCAATCTAATGGCTTCCAAGAAACATTGAGACTTACTAACTGCTGATCTATTCCTACAATTAGAGTCATAGAGTCATAGAGATGTATAGCACGAAACAGACCCTTCGGTCCAACCCGTCCATGCCGACCAGATATCCCAACCCAATCTAGTCCCACCTGCCAGCACCCGGCCCATATCCCTCCAAACCCTTTCTATTCATATACCCATCCAAATGCCTCTTAAATGTTGCAATTGTACCAGCCTCCACCACTTCCTCTGGCAGCTCATTCCATACATGTACCACCCTCTATGTGGAAAAGTTGCCCCTTGGGTCTCTTTTATATCTTTCCCCTCTCACCCTAAACCTATAAACCTAGGGTAAATTTTACCCTATCCATGTCTCTCATAATTTTGTAAACCTCTATAAAGTCACTCCTCAGCCTCCGACACTCCAGGGAAAACAGCCCCAGCCTGTTCAGCCTCTCCCTTTAGCTCAAATCCTCCAACCCTGGCAACATCCTTATAAATCTTTTCTGAACTCTTTCAAGTTTCACAACATCCTTCCGATAGGAAGGAAACCAGAATTGCATGCAATATTCCAACAGTGGCCTAACCAATGTCCTGTAGAGCCACAACATGACCTCCCAGCTCCTGTACTCAATACTCTGACCAATAAAAGAAAGCATACCAAACGCCTTCTTCACTATCCTATGACTAAAATATTTCACCAATATTGTAATTAAGTTGAGATCTTAAATTGCCTTACGTTTGACCGAACCAATCTTGGTGCATGTACGTTATTAATTCATCTTTTCTCTTACAGATGATTTTTAAATAAATATCACAAACCTTCATGTTGACAAATTCATGTGACCTGCTGCCACTGAGTTTCAGAAAATAATCCAACAGCAAGAGGTTTCCTTCCTGAATTGCGAAGTGTGCCACTGTTTTATTGCTTTTCACGTCCTGTTTATAAGAAACAAAACTAAGTTTTGAAATATGCATATATACTGTCGGCTGAATCTGGTGATGAGGCATTCTATCCAGTGCCCCATGCATCTTGGCATGTAGTGGAATCTCAGAGCATATACTTGGTTTAGGTGGTAACACTGTGTTATGGGTTCTCCTTCCAAACCCACAACCACTACTATCAAAAAGGAAAGAGCAGCAGATGCATTGGGAAACCACCAGCTCCACCAAACCTGACTCGGAAATGCATCACTGTTCCCTCAGTGTGGCTATGTAAAAATCCTAACCTAATGATATTGTGGCTCTACCTACAGCACATGGGCTGCAGTGGTTCAAGAAGGTAGCTCACCACCACTTTCTCAAGGGCAACTAGGGACGATCAATAAATGCTGCTCAGCTAGCGGCGCTCACTTCCTGAGAATGAATGAATAAAAGAAGTCCCATTTCACTTGTGTGATGCAGTACCAAGGTAATGACGTACTTTCAGTTTCTGTGCAGAATGCATCAAAACACACTGAGAATTCCTGTCATGACATTCTTTTCCAATAACCACAATCGTCCAGATTATTTGACCTATTTCTGCTTTGTGAAGTTGTGGTGTACAAAATTAACTACTGTGTTCTGCCCATGTAATAAAAGTAGTGACACATCAAAATTACTTAATTTTTGAAGAGCTTCATAATGAATTTTGACAATATGATAAGCTGCCCATGCAAATGCAATTTCTTTCTTTTTCCTCACTTTTCTTTTCTCAAAGTATTGATCATTGTCATGCTCCTTGATAGTTGTCCAAAAGAAATAGAATATTTCTTCATAGGATCTTTAGAACATAAAGTAGCTGAACTCAGATTGTGGTTAGTAATCTTGCCACAGTTAGTTTCAGAGCAGTCTTAACATTGTTCTGGGAGCAGAATGTCTACCTGGCTTCTTGCAAACATTCACAACCAGGGTGTGGTGGTGATGCAATGGAAATATCTCCAGCCTGGTTGCACTAATGAGGACATGGGTTCAAATCTCATCAAGGCAGTCTTTTTTTTTCATTATTAAGAATCCATCTGGTTCATTAATCTCATGGAAGCAAATCTGTTCTTGTTGTGTCTGGCCTAAATGTGACTCCAGGCCTACGTTAGTGTGGTTGACCCTTAAGGTTTCTCTGAAATGGCCTAGCAAGCCACTCAGCTGTGGGTGGCTCATGACCCTCTTTACAAAGACAACAGGCAGTGGGCAACAAATTATGACATTAGTTTTGATGCCCTTGTCCCATGAAATAACAAAGTAAAGTGGAAGGTATCAAAAGGTATAAAACCACTTTTTAAAAATTGAATACAAATAAAAAATTTCAACGTAACTAATCTTTGTAACCCCATAAAGCTCCAGATAACTAAATCTTCAGTTTCATCTTTAACTGCTCTAAAAATTACTGAAATTGCTTTTTTTCTGGTGTAGGAAGTTGAAACAAAATCAAAAAAACTCTACATGAAATTAAGGTTTGTGTGATTCCCAAAGACATTAGCTTTCTGTATTTGTCACCATATTATATTTTGGATGAGTTACATTCTTGGTGAAAGACAAAGGATACACGGTGTAAATTCTATCACTAACCTCGTCTCTATTTCCTTCATCAGTTCATAATTAAAGTAGAGAGGCAATAACTACCACCCATATAATTGTCCATTCCACTCCATTTCTAGTCTAGGCAGCCATAGTATTCCTATACTGTCACACTGTGGTGAGATCATTGAACATCAATCACAGATTGAATACAGAACATTTCTGGTCTTATTTCTTCAGCCTAGTAGCTGAGAAATTGGAGGATTCTTATTTTTTTAAATCATGACTGAAATTAGAAACTTGTTCAATGTAGTCCTTCCTCTTGGTGGCACAACTCCTAGATACATCAATAAATGCTGACCTCTAACAAGCTTGTTTAAAATCTCTAGCCTTGTAAAAGGCAACCGAGTGAAGACTAGCACGTAAATTAAGGATATTGTCATATGTGTGCTCCTAATTACACTAGCTGAAAATGAGTTGTTGGAAAAGCACAGCAAGTCAGGCAGCATCCAAGGAGCAGGAGAATCGACGTTTCGGGCGTGAGCCCTTCTTCAGGAAAGATGAAAGTGTGCCAAGCGGGCTAAGAAAAGGTAGGGAGGAGGGACTTGGGGGAGGGGCATTGGAAATGCGATAGGTGGAAGGAGATTAAGGTGAGAGTGATAGGCCAGAGTGGGGGTGGGCGGGTAGAGGTCAGGAAGAAGATTGCAGGTTAGGAAGGTGGTGCTGAGTTCAAGGGTAGGGACTGAGACAAGGTGGGGGGAGGGGAAATGAGGAAACTGGAGAAGTCTGAGTTCATCCCTTGTGGTTGGAGGGTTTCTAGGTGGAAGATGAGGCGCTCTTCCCCCAGCCATCGTCTTGCTATGGTCTGGCGATGGAGGAGTCCAAGGAACTACATGACCTTGGTGGAGTGGGAGGGGGAGTTGAAGTGTTGAGCCACGGGGTTGTTGGGTTGGTTGGTGCGGGTGTCCCAGAGGTGTTCTCTGAAATGTTCCGCAAGTAGGCGGCCTGTCTCTCCAATGTAGAGGAGGTCACATTGGGTGCAGCCGGTGCAGTAAATGATGTGCGTGGAGGTGCAGGTGAATTTGTGGTGGATATGGAAGGATCCCTTGGGGTCTTGGAGGGAAGTAAGGGGGAGGTATGGGCGCAAGTTTTGCATTTGTTGCGGTTGCAGGGGAGTGGAGGTTGGGTTGGTGGGGGGTGTGGACCTGACGAGGGAGTCACGGAGGGAGTGGTCTTTTTGGAGAGGGGAGGGAAATATATCCCAGGTGGTGGGGTCCGTTTGGAGGTGGCGGAAATGACGAAGGACGATACGATGTATATGGAGGTTGGTGGGGTGGTAGGTGAGGACCAGTGGGGTTCTGTCCTGGTGGCGATTGGAGGGGCGGGGCTCCAGGGCGGAGGAGCGGGAAGTGGAGGCGATGCAGTGGAGAGCATCGTCGACCACGTCTGGGGGTAAATTACGGTCTTTGAAGAAGGAGGCCATCTGGGTTGTATTGGGGAGATATACTGTATCTGGATTTCCAAAAGGCATCTAATGAGATGTCACACAAAAGGGAAAAACACAATAGAAGAGATTATGTTGTTGGGGTAATGTATCAGCATGGATGGAGAACTGGTTAATGGACAGGAAGCAGAGAGTAGGAGTAAATGGTGAACTTCAAATTGGAGACTGTGACTAGTGGAATGCTACAATGATCAGTGCTGGACCCTCAGATACTGACAATCCATATTAATGAGTTCGATGAAAGAATCAAGAGTAAAGTATTTAAATTTACTGACAGTACAAATCTAAAAACTTAAAATTCACACAACACCAGGTTATCATCCAACAGGTTTATTTGGAAGCACTAGCTTTCGGAGCGCCGCTCCTTCATCAGCTGGTTGTGGAGTATAAGACCGTAAGACACAATTTGTAGCAAACATTTACAGTGTGATGTAACTGAAATTACCTGATGAAGGAGCAGGGCTCTGAAAGCTAGTGCTTCCAAATAAATCTGTTGGACTATAATCTGGTGTTGTGTGATTTTTAACTTTGTACATCCTAATCCAACACCAGCATCTCTGGTACAAATCTCGATGGTAATGTAAGCTGTGTGGAGGATACAAAGAGCTAGCATAGGTTAAGTGAGTGGATAAAAAGACGGCAGGTTAAGTATAACATAAAGGGGCGGTGGGATGGTTATAAGAATAGAAAAGTAGGATTTTTTTTTAGAAATGCATGCTGTGAGAAACCTGGATGCACTGAAACAACGAATACAAAATGGGCAGACAAAACAAGCAGTCAGGAAGGAAACTGGTGTGTTGATTTTTACTACAAGAAGATCGGAATACAAGAATAAACTGGTTTTCCTATCATAGCACGGGGCTTTGGCGAGACTGCACCTGGAGTACTGTGTGCTAATTTGGTCACCATATTTAAGGAAAAATGTACTTAAATTGGAGGAGAATGGTGGGCCTTCACTAGATTGGGCCCTGGGATGAAAGGGTTATCGTATATGATGACTGGCTGCGCAAATTAGGCCTATTCTCTTTGAAGTTTAGAAGAATGATGGGCCATCTCATTGAAACATACAGGACCCTGACAGAGCTTGGCAGGCTAATACTGAGATGATATTTCTATGGGCTGGGGAATCTAAAACCTAGGGGCTTTGTTTCAGGATATGGTGATAATCTTTACGACTGAGATGAGGAGAAATTTCTTTACTCAAAGAATTGTGAATCATTTGAATTATCTACTCCAAAGTGTTGTAAATGTTCCATTCAAAGTTTGTGAGAAGATTTGTAGCTCGGGTGCTCGTTGTTGTGGTTCTGTTCGCCGAGCTGGGAATTTGTGTTGCAGACGTTTTGTCCCCTGTCTAGGTGACATCCTCAGTGCTTGGGAGCCTCCTGTGAAGCGCTTCTGTGATCTTTCCTCCGGCATTTGTAGTGGTTTGAATCTGCCGCTTCCAATTGTAAGTTCCAACTGTCCGTTGCAGTGGTCGGTATATTGGGTCCAGGTCGATGTGCTTATTGATTGAATCTGTGGATGAGTGCCAGGCCTCTAGGAATTCCCTGACTGTTCTCTGTTTGGCTTGTCCTATAATAGTAGTGTTGTCCCAGTCGAATTCATGTTGCTTGTCATCTGCGTGTGTGGCTATTAAGGATAGCTGGTCGTGTTGTTTACCCGCGCAATTTCATCAACATATACCTAAGGGAAAGACAACGGAACGAGGAGATGCCGCAACCCAAAGGACTAGCCACAATACCATACATCAAGAGCATTTCCGAACTGACAGTCAGACTACTGCGACCACTAGGAATAATAACAGCACACAAACCAACAGCAACTCTCAGACAACAACTCACCAGAACGAAGGACCCGATACCCAGCATGAGCAAAACCAATGTAGTGTACAAAATCCCATGCAAGGACTGCACAAAACACTACATAGGACAAACAGGAAGACAGCTAACGATCCGTATCCATGAACACCAACTAGCCACGAAACGACACGACCAGCTATCCTTAGTAACCACACACGCAGATGACAAGCAACATGAATTTGACTGGGACAATACTACTATTATAGGACAAGCCAAACAGAGAACAGCCAGGGAATTCCTAGAGGCATGGCACTCATCCATAGATTCAATCAACAAGCACATCGACCTGGACCCAATATACCGACCACTGCAACGAACAGCTGGAACTGACAACCAGAAGCGGCAGATTCCAACCACTACAAATGCCGGAGGAAAGATCACAGAAGCGCTTCACAGGAGGCTCCCAAGCACTGAGGATGTCACCTAGACAGGGGACGAAACGTCTGCAACACAAATTCCTCGCTCAGCGAACAGAACCACAACAATGTTGAATATATTTAAGGCTGAGACAGAGTTTTGGTCTTTCAAGGAGGGGAGTGAGCAGGAAAGTGGAGTTGGAGTCTAAGATCAGCTATGATTGTATTGAATGGTGGTGCAGGCTTGATGGACCAATTGGTTTACTCCTGCTCTGCTCACTTGTATATGAAAGAAATACGTTTAAAATTTCTGACAGGGGTGGAAATTTGAGTAAAGGTCAAACATTTCTGCATATGAATAGATAGCATTGAAGTTATATACTGTAAACCGATAGAAAGAAACAAAGTCTGTGGAAAAGATTAGCCAACCTGTCCTTTGTTGTACACTAAGATAACTTGGAAAAATAAGTTACCTGGCTGGTTATCAGGGCTCCCATTTCAATTAGTAGTCTAATGCAGGACAGCAGTTGTTCAGCTTTGCACTGTAGCTCATCCTGCCTCTGTGGTAACAGGTTAGGATCGTAGCAGAGTTCCCGAAAAACCGAGTTATGAGAAATGACAGCACAATGCAAAGGAGTAAGCCCTGAAACACAAAGGAAATCAAAAAGAAGATAATCACCTGGAAAACAGACCATCAACAAATTACTTTTATTTGTTCTGTCCTGATAATTATTTATCACCGAACTTAGCTGTCTAAAGTAATCTTGCATTTTTTGACTTGACACTATTGATTTGTTTTGAAGTAAGGCTTTCTATGCAAGTATTGCATCATTAATGAATGGGTAGTCAAAGTTTAAAACCTTGTCTAGTCAAGTCTTATCTTGCATCATTCCAGATAAGGAGGCATCCATTAATTTATTCTTAATAAAAACCAAAAGAACTGCGGATGTTCTAAATCAGAAACAAATCTGGAGTTGCTGGAAAAGCTCAGCATATCTGGCAGCATCTGTGAAGAGAAATCAAAGTTATCATGTTGGGTCCAGCGACCCTTCCTCAGAATGGTTCTGAGGAAGGGTCACCGGCTCCGAAACGTTAACTTTGATTGATTTATTCTTGTTATGTTTTATCAGATTGTTTTAGAGATATCTGGATAGTTAAACGTTTTGTTCAGATGAGGAAATAGAATAGCTCACAGCATACATCCAACAATTATGGTCTTTGTCTTAACTTATTTAAAACGTACAAGGATAGTGAGGAGAGCGGTGTATTTTGATTGTCTTTAAGATAGGTGTAAAGCTTGGATTACTAGAACGTTCTCTGATCGGAACTAGACATGCTTAAGGCAAGTTCCACATTTCCAAGGAACTGAAATGTGACATTATGTGCATATTCCATAGGACAATGAGCCAATTCATCACTGAAGCATGCACCGATAACTTTATGGAATGCAATCTTATTATTCCTGTCCTTAATGGACAAGAAAATCTTGTTGATAGACTGGACAAAAACACTGGTAATCAAATTTAAGAAGGAGGAGTTAGATTAACAGAAGCGAAAAAACCCCAGAAAATAACCGGTCACCTTGCCTGCAATATCTGAATTAACATCTTTTAAAGCAATAATCACAGAATTGTTATGGCATGCAGGAGGCAATTCAGCTCTTTTCCCTGTAATAGCTTTTCAAATGAGCATCATTACCTAGTGCCAGTCTCCTGGTTCTTCTACATTTCTTTGCAAATAAACATCAAATGCTCTCATGAATTGCATCAATTGAACATGTCTCCATCACATTTCCAGGCAGTGCATTCCATATCCTAACTACTTGCTGAATGAAAACATTTTCTCGCATCACCCTTGCTTCTTTTGTACACCATTTTAACTCTATGCCCTCTCATTCTTGTTCCTTTAACATGTTAATAATGTGCATGGATTAGGACTCCAGGCGTGGACACAAACTGAAATTTTGAGATCTGAAGCTCTGAGGCAGTTATGGCCTCTATTACTAAACTAAATTCTAACAACTGCAATCCTTCTTTAACATACCGTTGCTCTCTCAAAGGTAACTTGTACCTCAAAGGTAACCTTTGAATCTCAAATTAGTGTCCCAAAGTGAATATTTTGGGAAGAACTGCTGTGGAATCTCTTTACACTAACCATTTCAAGTTTTGCTAGATACCTATAGAGTTCTCAACATCGTCAGAAAGTTGTGATGGAGCAAAATCTTACCATAATTTATCTGATTCAAATCCTTTTCTGGCTGTGGAGCTATCAATCAAAACATACTCTAGTGGTGACAGAGAAATCCCTGCATAATTTTATTAAAACGCTTGAACCATATTCAAGACTAAGCATCTTCCTGAGGTGTATTAGCAGGATCACACAGAATTATAGAATGGTTGGAGCACAGTTGACCATTCAGCCTGTCTTGTCGTTGCTGCCCCTCTGAAGAAGATATTCCTCTGATGCAACTCTTTGTCATTTCCCTGTAACTTTGCAAACTTGATGATGCAAATCCATTTTGAATGCTTTAATTGAACTTACCTACAGCTCATTTTCAGGCAGTACATTCCAGATCCTTGACACTTGTTGCATGAAAATAGCTTTGCTTCATGCTGCTAGTTTTGCCAATTACTTTGAACCTTGTCCATTGGTCTATTTTAAGTATACAGGTTGAAAGGTGAATATTGGCCAGGGCACTAAAAGAACTCCCCTTATTCTTATTGTAAATAGTGTTATTGGATCTTTTATGTCCACTGGGGAGGGTGGCTGAAGCCTGAGATAATGTTTTGCCCAAAAATATGACACCATGGCATTGCACTGGAGAGTTAACCTGGACATTATACTAATGTCCATGTGATGGAATTTGAACGTAGAGCTTCATAGTCCATAAATGCTACACCAAGACACTCCTGAGGTGGCATTGATTGTAGATTAGCTTGTGGCAGATTGTTAGGGTTGAGAAAGTGTAGTTTATGTTGCAATGTATCCACATTGTACCCCATTTGGGAATACTCAATACAAGCAGTGTGCCCTGAAATGGGTAATTTCTCCCATTCCCAACACTGACTGCTCTTGGGTGAAGAACCGCAAATAGGGAAGAGGGTGGCTCTGACATTATGTTGTGGCTCTTCCTCCAGGCTTGACATCATCAGGATATAAATCTCTAAAGATTCATAAAGGCAGCACTTTGGAGAGCAATTTTTTTACTAAACTCACCTGGCTAGTAATCTACAGTAGATTGAAAGGGATTTGCATTCACTCCCACTGAGCTCATAAGAATAGTTAAAACAAAGCACTGATCTCACGATGCCTGACCCTCTGTGATTTCTAGCACTTTTTGTTTTCAGGGGGAAAGAAATGCTGCTCCCCTCACATGATTTTAATTTGCACTGTTCCATGTAACTATCCTACAGCGCAAAACAGATGGATTAGATTCCCTACAATATGGAAATAGACCTTCGGCCCAACAACTCCAGACCGATCCTCCTGGTTCTTCTACATTTCTTTGCAAATAAACATCAAATGCTCTCATGAATTGCATCAATTGAACATGTCTCCATCACATTTCCAGGCAGTGCATTCCATATCCTAACTACTTGCTGAATGAAAACATTTTCTCGCATCACCCTTGCTTCTTTTGTACACCATTTTAACTCTATGCCCACAGGCTCATTCCCCCTATCCCAACCCCTGACTAATGCACCGAACACTATGGGCAACTTAGCATGGCTAATTCACCTGACCTGCACACCTTTGGAATGTGGGAGGAAACCCACACAGACACGGGGAGAATGTGCAAACTCCACATAGACAGATGCCTGAGGCAGGAATCGAACCCAGGTCCCTTGATGCTGTGAGGGAACAGTGCTAGCCACTGAGTCACCGTGCTGCTCATTTTCTTTCATTAGTATTTTAGCCCCTACCCCCACCTGTGCTCCCTGTCGACATAGATGCTTGATGGAAAACCAGCTTCTAGTGTTGGAATTTAAATACAGCAGTGTTTCACACTGAATTATAACACACAGTACAATAACAGGGGCATAAGGACACAGTGGAATTTGAACCCACGTCTCTGTGGAGGCTAGAACCTTAATCCACTAGCAATTTTGGACCTGTTACAAAAGAACTGAGAAGAAGGGGAATACACAATAGTTTACTTCTCTGTGTATACATTTTGTTAATTATAAAGAATCAACTCAAATTGAAATTGGAATGAAAACATTCCTTCTGATACTTTTGCTAAAATTAGTTGTTCATTTTGCTTTGGAAAACAAGGCTTTGAATGATCTGAACTAAATTGTACTGCAGTAGCTTTAGGTGAAGTCTGGGGGTCACAGTAAGTTCAACTTCAACCTGTGTTACTGTCAAAAACAGCTTAGCTTCCAGCTCAAGTTAACAATGGTTTGCAAAATATCTTGGGCCACACCTTATCAAAGAATTCTCAGTCTTTCTTGTTACAACTACCAAGGCATACTGCATTAGTTCAAGCAGATTTGAAGTCGAACTTTTACTTCATGGAAACCACAACAAAATTTATTAGGTTGCTAATAGAAAGGTTTCTTTCAGGTTACAGGAGGCAGATTCTAGTAGACATATTGCTGATTCACTTGGCTGGCTACTGCACTGGGGTTTCCATTCAGAATCTGGATGAAATTCAGGAACGATCTGACCCACATACTGACAGGTTACTCAGACGTTTAATGCATGGCAGGTTGTTAACTGACTCAGGGTCGATCTATCCTCCCATTATAGAAAGATGTTATTAAATTAGACAGAAAAGATTTACCAGAATGCTATCGAGACGGGAGGGTTATAAGGAGAGGCTGGGACAATTTTCCCTGGAGCGTAGGAGGCCTTATAGAGGTTTACAAAATCATGAGTGGCATGGGGAAGGTGAATAGCAAAGGTCTTTTCCCCAGTACAGAGGAGTCCAAAACAAGAGTGTATCAGTTTAAGATGAGAGAGAAAGTATTAAAAGGGACCTGAGGGGTAACTTTTTCCCTCAGAAGCTGGTGCATTTATGGAATGAGCTGCCAGAGGAAGTGGTAGAGGCAGGTATAGTAGCAACATTTAAAAGACATTTGGACAGGTACATGAATAGGAGAGGTTTAGAGGGATTTGGGCCAAACACAGGCAAATAGAGTTAGGTTAATTTGGAATACCTGGCTGGTGTGGATGAGTTGGACTGAAGGGTTTGTTTCTGTGTTGTATGACTCTGACTGAATGGCTGGTAACTCTCTTGTGTCAGCAACTCAAGATGGAGAGGTGACTATATCTGGGATAGCACCTAGTCCCTGATGGTGATTATTGCTACACCTGCCTGGGTGTAGTATGTTTAAACAGGGCCTGACTAAGACACCCTGGTGGGGTGGCTGAGGATAATGAGGGCCATGGTACAAAAGCCAAGAGAAGGGGGATACCCAAGAGAGAAAGACCTAGGTGGAGCTCCAATTGTCCAAAGCATCGGTAAAGGAGATTAACCACCCCACCCCCACCCCCCTTTCCCATTAATAGCTTGAGGAATGAGACCTGGTAGACTTCAAGCTTGGCTCCAGACTCCACCAATGCAACAAAAATTGTTGCAGGTGGGAAGAGGTCACTAAGTGGTATAGAAAATAGGCACTTTAGGGTATCAATTGACACAGGATTTTTGGGGAGTGATGTTTGGGCAATTGCTGGCTGACAAATCCTACATAGCTTCTGTTTAGACAGAGAGGTAGATGTCAGAAATATCGTCCATGATGAATTGTTTAATTGTACTCACTCTCACACCTCCGCCTGTCTGCCATCCTGGTATAGAGGGTGTAAAATTCTGCCTACAAAATTGGATAATTTGGAAGAAGGCTATTCAGCCCATCAAGTCTGTAGCTGTGCTTTCACAGAGCAATTCTTTTGGTCCCAATCTACTGCACTTTATCCAGTTTTTTAGAATTAGTTTTCACTTCAAACTGAATGTTACCATTGAGTCTCACACATAAACACTAACAAGTTGTATCACTGACTCTTGAGCTGGTTCTTTAGTCAATTACTTTACATTTTGTGCCCCTTTTTCTTTATTTACTCTATCGCAATATTTCATGGTTTTCACCACCTCAAACAAGTCTTTGCCTAGCTTTCTGTGTTCAAGGGAGAACACCACCAACTCTTCTCATTTATACTGGTCACTGCAACTCTCATTTCTGGAAACATGCTAGTAAATCTCTTCTGCACCATTTCAAAACCCTCATATCCTTCCTTAAGTGTAATGCTGAGAATTAAGCACGTCCTTAAAATACTTGCAGCAGAAACTGAAGATGTAGACAATTATGTTGGTCAACATGTGGTGACAGAAATACTTACATATTATTCATATTAGTTGATGTTGTTTAGTAATTAAAGTTATTTATTGTATGCTAAAACAATGTAGTGGGATTAAGAAATAAAAGCCAGCAATTGTTTTGATAAAACACATTAAAATATCCTGGTTTTTACCCCACATATTAGATGAGTAGGGATTTTGTATTTAATGTATTTGCAAAAATTAGGGAATTTTTTCAGACTAACATTCTTCTTATTCATCAAAGATAGCAAAAGCAGATTAAGCAGTGATTCATCTCTCTGATGAAGCCACACACTGGGAGGACCAAGAACACTTAGAAAATTTCAATTTAAATAAATTAGTGAGCCATGTGCAATGTTTACCCAATGATGAATAATGAATTGTTGTTTTAATGTTACCTTAGTCCAGTGATAAGACTCTGAGTCACATCTCAGAATGAGAAATCCATGTTCAGAGACTCACTAATGTTTAAAAATGTCCTTTCACAAGCTGTGGGATTTGCTGGCTGGGCTAGCATTTGTTGCCCATCTATATCTGCCCATGAGAGGGTGGTGGTGAGCTGCCTTCCTAAACCACTGGAGTCCATGTGGTGTTGAAACATCCATGGATTCCTTTGGGAGGGAGTTGCAGGATTCTGAGTGATATAATGGCAATAAAGTTCTACATCAGATGGTTTGTGGCTTGGAGGATAGCTAACAGGGGGTGGCATTTCCATGCATCTGCTGCCCTTGGCCATCGAGGTGGTAGAGTGCAAGTAGTTGGAGGGTGTTAGCAAGGTGGAAACTTCAGTAGCACTGGCAGAATTGCAATGCAGAAACAAGGGAGGAATGCTGCATTCAGAATGGTCTTTTAGTTGAACTCTTAAGCTAATTGAGGTAAATGTTGTAAGCTTGGCTGGAATAGGAGTAGGTCATTCAAAGTTTTTTTATAATAATGTTAACTAGTTTGAAGATGTTATAACACCTTGAAATAGGACTTGAACCTAACATGTCTGGCCCAGAGGTGGGTGTTGCTGCCATTGAGCCAAAAGACCCATTAAGATCTAATGCAGTTTTAGCAAGATGCTGGTGAAACTCAGTAAGTTTGGCAGAATCTGTGGGGAGAGGAACAGAGTTAACATTTCAAGACCTTTCTTCAAACTGAGGGCTCAAAGCTTTAACTTCGTTCTCTCTCCATCTTTGGACTGTGGGAGGAAACCAGTGCACCCGGAGGAAACAGACATGAGGAGAATGTGCAATCTGCACACTGACTGTTATTCAAGGGTGCAATTGAACCCAGGTTCTTGGTACTGTGAGGCAGCAGTGCTAACAATTGAGCCACCATGCTATCTAAAATGGCATATCCAAACACATTTATTTTATAAAATGAGATACTAATTACATCGACATAGGTGGATAGCAAAATAAAATGGTCATCATCTATAATGTCAGAGCCAGCCAAAGAGCTGAATGACCTACTGCAGCTTCTATGTCGCACGGGAACTGGTTGAGGCAAATACCTCAAATGTTTCGGAAAGGAAACTGGACAAGTATGAGTAAAAGTAGAAGTGTCATATTGGACGCTCCATAGATGCTACCAGACCTGCTGAGTTTTGCCTGTAGTTTCTTGCAGTATTTTGCTTTTATCCTCTTAGGAATACATAAGTCATGTTAATTGTATAATAACTGGGAACAACTAGGCAAGTGGAGGGTATCAATAGGTTGTTAGTATGTCATAGCTAAGGACACTTGTGGCGCAGTGGTAGTGTCTCACGTTTAAGTCCTGCCTGCTCCAGTAGTGAGTAATAGTATATCAAAGCAAGCTGACTCAGAAAAAAAATATTTATTCAGGGAGCTGGAGTTGTTGCTGCAATATGCACTTCTTGCACGCATGTTGTTGTCTGGAGCTATGGAGCTACAGTAGACATTTCAAAGCTCTTTCCATTACATTGCTAATTCTCTCCTGCCATTGGTGTGTCTTGGAAAGATTTAGAAGTTGATACTCAGGGTCATGTTACAACACCTTCTTTAGCCATTCAGGGCTGGGAAAGGACTTGAACACAGACCTTCTGGCTCAGAACTAAAATGCTACCCACTGCACCACCAGATGTCCCAAATATGCTGGCACTTCAGCACATGTAAGGGAACACTGAGGAGAAAGTTTATTTCAAATGTATATATTTGCTTTTTCAGCATTTAAGAAGTTAGTTCCCTTCGTATTCCAACACTCAGTTGACTTATGGTTGATCTCTAGCTCCACCATGATACTTTGTAAAAACATTTCCTCTATCCTGCCTACCCTCCTACCCCAATACAATCATAAGTAGATTCATCTTATTTGCTACTGAGAGATGTTATATTGTATGTTATTATATCAAGCGTTTGCTGATGTGACAGTGATTCTAGGTCAAAAGTAAACCTCTAGTTCAAAAGATTCTATGTCATTCCATTTATAAATCATTTTGGATGAGAATTTAGGAGACATGGTTAGTAAGTTTGTGGATGACACTAAATTTGGTAGTGTAGTGGATAGTAAAGAAGGTTATCTGAGATTCCAAAGGGATCTTGATCAATTGGCCCAATGCGCTGAGGAATGGCAGATGGAGTTTAATTTGGATAAATACAAGGTATTGCATTTTGGTAAAATGAACAAGGTCAGCACTTATGCAGTTAATGATAGGGCCCTTGGAGTGTTGTTGAACAGAGAGTTCATAGGAGTTTAGGTACATAGTTCTTTGAAAGTAGTGTTGCAGATAGACATGGTGGTTAAGAAGTTATTTAGCATGCTTGCCTTCATTGCTCAGACCATTAAGTATAGGAGTTGGGGAATTGAGGTTTACAGCATGTTGGCGAGGCCATTTTTGCAGTACTGTGAACAGTTCTGATCACCTTGCTAGGAAGGATAATATTACATTAAAGAGGTTTCAGAAAAGATTTACCAGGATGTTGACAGGACTGGAGACTTTGAGTTATAAGAAGAGGCTTAGTAGGCTAGACCTTTTTTTCACTGGAATGTAGGAGGTTGAGGAGTAACCTTATAGAAGTTTATGAAATCATGAGGGGCATAGACAAGGTGAATAGTGAAGGTCTTTTCCCTCAGGTAGAGAAGTTAAAAACTTAGAGAGCGTATTTTTAAGGTGGTGGGGAGAAAGATTAAAAAGGGACCTGAGGGGCAATGTTTTTGCACAGAGGGTGGTTTATATGTGGAATGGACTGCCAAAGGAAGTGGTCAATGTATTTTCAGTTACCAAAATTTACAGACTTTGGACAGATACATGAATAGGAAAGGTTTAAGAGGAATATGGGCCAAATGGGACTAGGTTAGTTTCGGCAACTTGGTCGGCATGGACAAGTTGGACCGAACAGTTTGTTTCCAGGATGTATGACTCTTTGACTCTATAATATTATAAGTACTGAAGCTAATTTAGAGAGCAATTTTGTTGCAAAGATCAAAATCGGACAGAAGAGAATGAGAGTAACAGAAAATGCACAATTCAATGAAATTCCCACATGTTGCAACCAATAAAAGTACAGTTGCTTTGAAAGTTTTAACAAGTCTGCAGTAAGTGTTGCTAAACTATGAAATGTCACAGCTTGATGAAGGGCTTTTGCCCGAAACGTCGATTTCGCTCCTCGTTGGATGCTGCCTGAACTGCTGTGCTCTTCCAGCACCACTGATCCAGTGTTTGGTTTTCAGCATCTGCAGTCATTGTTTTTACCTCCTTGGCTTTTCCACTGCCTGGTAGCCACTGTTATGGCATAAATGTTATTGCTTTTAGCAGAGTACAGTTCTGTCTGGCTAGATCTCAATCCATCTTCCCACCCTTGAAAACATCTGGTTCAAATGGCTGGCCTTTCATCAATATTATGTACCTGGGGGCATTCACATTCTCCCATTACTCCCAGTCACTTGGGCATGCAGGACAATTTGTTTGAAAGGTGGCATTGAGGATGTCAATAGAGAGTCAACAGTGGTTTGGCACAATTTAACCGTGAGGATGCTGCTGTGTTTGCTTTAACGCTAAGGGTTCATTACATCCTCTCTAACTATATTTGTTTGTTTTTGTGATAATTTTCAACACTCTGCTCTTGCCCTGCATCATGCTTCCCAATTGAAAGAGGTGGAAGATTTGTAGAGTTCAGACTTCAGAAAAGATACTTCCTCTAATAGCAGATGATTCCATGGGATTTGGGAGCAGGAGTAGGCTCTTCAATCCTGACCCACCATCAGACAAGAACATGGCTGACCTTCCCCAGACCTCAATTCCTCTTACATGTCACATCAATCAATATTCCAAAAATCTATCTTCCTCCTCTTTAAATACTTTCACTATAAGCACTTTACTAACAGCTTGAATATTACCAGTCTAAGCCTGCCATCCAGTATGTCTATTGTTTCATTTTAAGTCTGGTTCTCAATGACATTTTATGAAGGAAAGTATTCTAGAGAAAAGAATGGTCACCATATTCTACAAATATGCCATTTCTGCAGACACTGGCACAAACATATCCGCAAACAATTGGAATGAACGTTCTTTACAGGCCCCTGGTCAGCAGGGAGTAGGAGGACAAGCTTCTGGAGCCTTCCTACCAGGTAGCCAAAAGGATATGGGGGCTAGGCAGTGAAGATCAGGCATGACTGCATTGACTGGTGGAGCAGGTTCAAGGTAAACGGCATATTCCTGCTCCTATTGCCCTAAAAGGCTGGTCAACTGCGGTCTGATACTTGGATCTTGGTGCCGAGCTGTAGTTCTTAACCATGAGGGTAGTGACATGGAGAGGTACAAGAAAGTCTTCGTATCTTCAATCACTTCATGAATCCCCACATACACTTTAGTAGATATTATATGAAGGACCACTACTACATTATTCTGTCACTACCTTTTATCTCAGGTTTTGTATTCTTACATTTCTGTTTGTATCCTCTTAGTCCCGTACCCCTTCAGTAACAGCCAAAAATTCTATATTTTTTAACACCCAGTGTAGACGTTCTTCTTCAGCTGGGTCGAGGTTGTAAAATTTGCATACATGTAACTTTCTATCCCCACCACTAGGGGGTAGGTCTTGACTTTGTGTCACAGCTTAAAGCTGGTGATGGTTGCTGGGAAGTCATTGAAAGTTAAAATCAGAGAGCTATGTGAAACTGACTGTTTTTCACTATCACCTGTTGTTACACATGGCACGCAAAGTCAAAATGTACCCCTTTGGATTCTCTGTAATTGCTGAAGGTGCACCTGATGGAATGGTAATGAGTTAACTTTGAAAATTGGATGCAGCATGATAAATTCATTTAGATTTTAGTCTATCCAAATCCTGCTAAATATCTTTGGGTGTGAAATTGGTCTGGCTGTTAATGAAAAATGGTTCACAGTGCACCATAAACCTGCTGGATCACGCATAGAGAAAGGATATTAGGTAGGCTATGAAAGGGTTGCAAATTTTCTACGGCCTATTCTGTTGACACTTGACTGGAATCCCAATTTCATTGGATCTAGGCTATATCAATATTGTGAAATTTAGCTAGCGAGCAGAAATGACAATATGATCAGACAATTGGTTGCATGGGTTACATTTAAGCATTTATATGCAGCCCTCTGTAAAAACTGGACTGTTCCATTGCCGAAGGGACAGGCAAAAACTTTGATGTGGATCATGTTACACAGATCGATAGCAAAGTTCACATGCACATAATTAATTCAGAATTGAGCATGAAACACATACCTTCATAGTCCCTGGTTTCCAAGTTTACCAATGTCCCAGCTGCAATGACCATCTGCAAAAACAGACACATTTTATGCAAGATCAGATTTAATGTATCAATTCGATATATAACTTTTTTGCGTGTTCATTTGACTTGACTAGTCCAACCCACACCATATTCTACCTGCCGTAAGCCTGAGGTCATTCAAAATGTTGATGTCTGTATCTTAACTCATATCAAGTCCTTAATTTGAATATTTTCATCATTGTTTTCAATTTTGTCCGTGGACAGTCACTCCCTGTATTTTGTCCAGTCCCACAACTAGCTCAGATGTCCATACACCTCCAATTCTAGCCCTTTGAACATCACCGATTAGTCACTGTACCCTTCAGTTGCTACTTCACCATCCTCTGGAATTCCCTTCCAATACTTCTTCATCTCTACTTTGTTTTCCTCCTTCAAGATGCTCCTTGAAACTTTCCTGTTTGATCATTTTTAGTCGTCTACCCTAATACCTCCTTATCAAGCTCACTGTCATACTTCGATGCCTATGAAGCACTTTGAGATACTTTATGATGTTATAGGTGCGAGATAAATAAGTTGCTGTTGCTGAAGCACTCCTCCGAGAAATGTCAATCAACATGTCAGTTTCCAAGGCCGGTATTAGCTATATTTCATTTGCTTCATTTTATACAGACCTGGTAACATTCTGCTTTAACATTAAATAGTTAAGATAAAAAATTAAGCAGGTAATAAATATCAGTTGATTAATTAATTGTCTGTATTTCAAAAACGTGTATAAGGAGGGAACATGGAGAGAACTGAGAGATTATCATAGTCCATAAACTTTCTTCAAGTGAAATTTTGTGTCAAGTGTCTGCTTCATCTCTAAGCTTGGTTTCCATTTAACTGACTGGGGGCCTAATAGGGAGGAGATTGCAGAACCTTTGGTTTTGATCTTGGTGTCATCATTGTTGACAGGAGTAGTGCCAGAAGACATGAGTATAGCAAATATTGTTCCCTTGTTTAAGAAGGGAAGTTGGGACAACCCTGGTAATAATAGGCCAGTGAGCCTTACTTTGATTGCGGGTAAGGTATTGGAAAAGGTTATAAGAGATAGATTAGATTAGGTTAGATTCCCTACAGTGTGGAAACAGGCCCTTCAGCCCAACCAGTCCACACTGACCCTCCAAAGAGTAACCCACCCAGACCCATTTCCCTCTGACTAATGCACCTAACACTATGGGTAATTTAGTGTGGCCAATTCACCTGACCTGCACATCGTTGGACTGTGGGAGGAAACTGGAGCACTCGGAGGAAACCCTTGCAGGCACGGGGAGAACATGCAAACTCCACACAGACGCTCACCCAAGGTGGAATTGAACCTGGGTTCCTGATGCTGTGAGGTACCAGTGCTAACCACTGAGCAAAGGTACCACCCAAATTATAGTATTATAGGATTTATAATCATCTGGAAAGGAATAATTTGATTAGGGACAGTCAATACAGTAACCTTATTGAATTCTTCGAGAAGGTGACAAAACAGGTGGATGAAGGTAAAGCAGTTGATGTGGTGTATATGAACTTCAGTAAGGCATTTGATAAGGTGCCATGGTAGGCTATTGCACAAAATACGGAGTTTTGTGATTGAAGGTGATTTAGTGGTTTGGATCAGAAATTGGCTATGTGAGAGAAGACAGTGAGTGGTGGTTAATGGGAAATGTTCATTGGAGCTCAGTTACCAGTGGTGTGCCACAAGGATCTGTGTTGGGGCCACTGCTGTTTGTCAGTTTTATAAATGATCTGGATGTGGGCATAGAAGGATGGATTAGTAAATTTACAGATGGCACTAAGGTAGGCAGAATTGTGGCTAGTGCTGAAGGATGTTTTGGGTTACAGACAGATATAGATAAGATGCAGAATTGGGCTGAGAAGTGGCAAATGAAGTTTAATGAGGAAAAGTGTGAGGTGGTTTACTTCGGAAGAAGTAACAGGAATGCAGAGTACTGACAGTGTAGATGAACAGAGAGATCTTGGCATCCAGGTGCATAAATCCCTGAAGGTTGCCACCGAAGTTGATAGGGTTATTAAGAAGTCATATAGTGTGTTGGCATTTATTGGTAGGGAGATTGGGTTTGGAGCCATAAGGTCATGCTTCAACTGTACAAGACACTGGTAAGGTCACACCTGGAGTATTGTGTACAGTTCTGGTCACTGTATTATAGGAAGGATGTGGAAGCTTTGGAAAGGGTTCAGATGAGATTTACTGGGTTATTGCCTGGTATGGAAGGAAGGTTTTATGAGGAAAGGCTGAGGGACTTGAGACTGTTTTCATTGGAGAGAGGAAGGTTGAGAGGTGACTTAATTGAGATGAATAAGATAATCAGATGCTTAGATAGGGTGGAAGTGAGAGCCTTTTTCCTCAGATAGTGAAGGATAACACAAGGTTTAAATTGAGGGGTGATAGATTTAGGACAGATATCGGGGGTAGTTTCTTTACTCAGACGTTGGACGGCATGTCTGCAACATGAAGGGCATTTAAATGGGCATTAGACATACATATGGATAATAATGGAACAGTGTAGGTTAGATGGGTATCAGATTAATTTCACAGGTTGGCGCAACATCGAGGGCCAAAGAGCCTGTACTGTGCTGTAACGTTCTATGTTCTATGCTCATAGCAATAATGAAAGTTATTTGCTCATTTTATGTTTGTACAGTTTTGCTGGAAATGTTCTGTTACTGCTATAGGTAGGGTTTGTCCCCATATATTATTTAATATCTTTTGCAGTGTTGAAAGAGTAAACTCTCACATCCCACAAGACACAATAGGAAACTAAGAAAAGGAGAGAAATAAAGAATGTAACAAGCGTCTAAGAAATAAGGAGAGAAATCAACAAATGTCACTTTGGTGACTCGTGTGGACAATTTCTGAATTGATTTTGCACTAATTTTCTCTTCCTCATTCTCCTCTGGTACTCAGTATCTAGGTTGGGTTCCATTAGCAACAGTTGCCTTTCAGTGCATAATCCAAGTGGACATTAAATTGCTGTGAAACTTGGCAGAAAGTGTGAGCAAGTTGTTCAAATGTGGATAACAGCACTACCCAGTTTAGAATTGCTGTGAGTTAATTTCTGCAAACTTGCAAAGGATCATTAGATTAAAAAATACACTCAGGATTCCCATTTACTTTCCTTCACACAAAGCAAAGAATCTGAGACTAATTGTAATTTATACAAATGTAGGATATGTAACATTCGCCCTTTACTTCCTTACATACCACTATACAGGTTTCTCAAATTCATCCTATGTGATAATGAACATTACATTCAAGAGAGCACTGGGTAATGATTTGGATAGAAATGGTGTGCAACGATATGGAGAAAAAATGGGAGATTGACACTAGATAATAGAGTCAGTGCAGGGACGATGAGCTGAATATCTCCTTCTGCACTGCAATAATTCTGTGATTCTGTAACATGTACTTCCTTAACCTAACATTATGGAAAGAAGGATTGGATTGAGAAAAAAACAGAAAGAAAGCACAGTTGAAAAATAGAAGAAACGAACTTATAAAAATATACTTTTAAAAAACTATCTTGAATTCAACTTAAATTGTCTTCTTTCTGAGATCTAGAGATTGATTGATGTTTGCTCAATAGGTACTTCTGTTAAATTCAAGACCTAACTTGCAGCAAGATTTCATGTATAATTAATGTGCAAACCCAATAAGTAGCTGACAACAATTGGGATGTTGAAGGTGAGATGCTATTTGGGATGTAACCTGTCAAGTACATTTTGGAATTAAATCTTAACTGGATGCCTCCAATCAGATTTTCCTGTTAGTGTGCCTCTGACACAGAAATGGTCCCAATCATAAGAAATTAAGAACACAAGAAATCGAAGCAGGAATAAGCAATTCAGCCGAAAAGCCTGCTCTGTCATTTAATGAGATCATGGCTGATCTTATCTCAGCCTCAACTGTACTTTCTTGCCTGATCTCTATAGTGATTGTAACAAGGTCAGTCAGAGTTCCCTGATTAGGGTCGTTCATCTGGTCAAATCAGGGAGTCCCGGTTGACAGATATAACAGGAGTGTCAGAAGTTCATTTCACTCTGAGAACTGGCTCTGAGGATACCAGACCAGGGCCAAGTACTGTGCACGTGTAAATAAAGGGTAACTTGGTGATGGGATACCGGCCTCTGTGGAGTTATTTCACTCCCCATAACTCTTCAACCTGTTACTATTCAAAAATCTGTCTATTTCCTCCTTGAATTTACTCCATGACTCAACATCTGTAACACTCTGGGGTAGTGACTTCCTTGAGAGAAGTAATTTCTCCTCATTTCTGCTTTAAATCTTCGACCCCTTAAATGAAAATTATAACCTCTCTTTCTAGATTGCTCCACAAAAAGAAACCTTCTCGATTATAAACAGTGTTGATCAGATTCCAGCCTTTGTGTGGAATTGACATTTTGCTTTGATTTTGTATGTGCACTATTGCAAGTGCTGTCTGGATTATAGCAGAGCCTTACAGCTTAGGATAATTCTGGCAGAGACTTTAGTTTCATGCTGTGTAAACAGATATTAGTGGAATGCCAATGGTAGCTACTGATCTTGGGAATCCCAGAGTTAGACAAAGGAATCATTGAGAAGCAGATCCCACTCCTGGTAGCTTCCTCCCATTGGGAAAGCAGAGGACAAAGGCAGGACTGACTTGGACGTATTACCTTTTCTCAATTATTAAACAACCTGTGAACAATCACGAAAAAGGCTACAACTTGGAGTAGTTTGAAAAACCTGGGGTAAATGGTGCTTGTGAACCTGTGCCCCAGATTCAGCATTTTCAAGAAAAGTTGATGTCAGATAAATAAAAAGTGACCTGCTGTAAAAACATCAATTCTACCAGAGTTAAAAGCTATAGCCATTTATATAAATATTTAACTTTAGATCATGCGTGTCAGAAAGTTGCGACAGGCAAAGATTCGTGCAACCATGTACAAATATCTCAAGGAATGTGATTTACAAGCCTGAACAAAAATCCATTCCTTACACAAATGTTTTGTTAGACTAAAACCACAAGAGAACCTCAAATGCTGGGGGAGGTAGTGGCAGAACATTGAAAGTTTTTCCTGCTCACAATAAAAGCCTCCCAACAGCTGTTACCCCCTCACCCCATCCAAACTTCCTGTTTCGCTTGTTTCTGTCCCTCTAAGAGTCCTCTCTCAGCTTAGCTTTGTCGCAAACCTTTCCTGCCCCTTTTTCACAAATGAACAATCTTTCTGACTGAGCTTGCAGCTCACCATTCTTATTGTCCAATTCCCTGGTGGAGAAAACACTTCTAGCCTTGGGCACATTTCATCAGGTGTTTGGACACAGTACTCACATTCCCAGAACATTCCCTAACTTGTATGTTCCAAGACCAGATTAGGTTCAAGATCAGGCCAGCCAACAACGTCCACTTCCCCTAACTGAATAAAAAGAAGATGGTCATCTTCTACTGTGGGCTACTGGGATTGGGAAGGGCACAGTTAGCCCAACTGGCTGAATGTTTGGTATGCAATGCAGAGTGACACCAACAGCATTGCTCAATCCCATACGAGCTGAGGTCA
Organism: Chiloscyllium punctatum; assembly: GCF_047496795.1. NCBI lineage: Eukaryota > Metazoa > Chordata > Chondrichthyes > Orectolobiformes > Hemiscylliidae > Chiloscyllium > Chiloscyllium punctatum. Next base: position 82,709,368 of record NC_092761.1, read on the forward strand.
CCATGAAGGTCCCACTTTCTCAGCCTCAGCCCTCACCTGAGACATGGTGACCCTCAAGTTAAAATCACCAATGGTTTTCTCCTCTCTGAGAGAACAGGACTCTGGGACTGTGGCAACTTTACTGAGATTGAAGGAAGGTGGGCAGTGAATAAAAAAAAATCATTTTCTACTAATATAAAAACCTTTCCTGTGTTATTTTCACAACAGCATTTATGATTTTGCCCTGGAATCTTTTATATTTCAGGCAAATGTCAAAGAGTGTGATGCTGGAAAAGCACAGCTGGTCAGGCAGTATCTGAGGAGCAGGAGAGCCAACGTTTTGGGATAAGCCCTTTATCAGGAATGAAGCTTGTGGGCCAAGGGCGCTGAGAGATAACTCGGGGGGTTGGGTGGGGTGGGGGGGGGGGGGGTGGGGGGGATGGTGTAGGGATCTGGAGGGAAGTTAGTTGGGAATGCAATAGGTAGATGAAGGTGGGGAGAGGGTGGTAGGTCGGAGAGGAGAGTGGAGCAGGTAGTTGGGAAGGAAGATGGACAGGTAGGACAGTTCAAGAGGGCGATGCCGAGTTGGGAGGCATTAGATAAGTAAATTGAAATCTGATTCCTTCCAGCTTTTAAAATAATTGCAGGCAGCACAAGTTTTTTACAAAAAATGAGGCCTATGAAAGCCTGTTGCTGTTGTAATTCCAGGGTAGCCTCAAGTATTGACAGTACATATCTGATCGTCACTATGCAAATACCTTCATAATCTGATTGCTGTGAAGAATGGAAGAATTCTGATCCTTTCTGCATTATTGGTTTGGACATAGCAGAAAAGTTTACACTCAATTTAGAGACACAGAGCTGACTGGGTTCCATGGCATTTGGGGAATAATCTTTGTGTGCCAACTTTATGTTTTATTATTTAATCTTTTGATCACTAGTATTAACTCTATCCTATGGTTTAATACCATCCAGAGAAAAGATTGATTGAGCATACTTCCCTTTCTGTCATTGTCTAGAATATTGTCTCCCAAATCTTTTCCTGTTGTGATCTTGTTTGAAGTCTTTAAACTTGTCATGACCCCTCAGTGAGAACCAAGAAAGTGGTCACTGGTCAGAGAGGGAGAACAGCTGTTATAATATCCAGAGATCCTGATAGACCTAAGGTCCTCAGAGTTCATGGCCCCAAACTTCAACATATGACTCTACTTTCCAAAGCCCTGTTCTAAAGTCCTCAGGTTTTTCTCAGTGGTGGTGGTTTAGCCTCAATGGAATTTTAAGATATTCAAGCGCATCACTCATAATTCTCAAAGTTTTGTCGCAATCGTTCTGTGGGTCAGAATCACTATCATCCCCATCAATCAATCCTATATTCTGTCTGATCTGGAGTGCAGCCTTTTTTACCCCAAGATGTAGTGAAGTGATAAATAGACATGAGGCTCACCTCTCAGCTGGAAAACCTGGGTTCTATTTGTACCTCCTCCTGATGTGTCATGAAGTCTAAAGCAAAACCTTACTCTAATGGTAGTGTCACATGTTCCATTGCAGGAAATATGCCTGTCTTTAGAGGGTGTCACCAATCGAAACTTTATTGAACATTTAATCAATAAATTGGTTTTATTTCATTTAAAATACATAAAACAGAACATAGGTTTTACAGTGAGAAATTTATTTTGCTCATTTTTTTATGCAAAATGGCAAAGATTTAGACTGCTAGATTTAGGGTCTCCATAATGATATGGAGGCACAGGGTGAAATAGTTTGGTTTGCTAAACAGTCAGGCATGACAAATGAAGACACCTTACTTTACAACACTGCAGACTTTGGCTGTAAAGAGATTTGGGATGTGCCCTTTAGAACAGGGCAGAAAGTGTGTGGGGCAGAGAGTCCGATGCTATGATATGGGCTTGATGAAACAACTTGGCTTTCCCTGTCCTTCAATTTTGCATATCCAGAAAGCATAGAACGCAGTTGATCACATTACTGTGTGTTCACTGACAATTCTGGGCCAGCAGCAACCCAGAATTCACCTGGGTGCAGGCTTGATCCCAGACTGCTGTTACTCATTAGGTGCTGACAGGTGGGGAATACCTGAAAAATATTGACGGTTGATGTTTATGTTTACAGATACTGGAGGACTTACCATTCAGCCGCAGAATTTCTGTTTTTATTTCAGATTTCCAGTAATTGCAATTTTTAACACTGTGAGTGCCTGTGTTTAGTTGGGAATTTGCAAAAATATTTTGGAATGATTTCAATCAGAAACTTCTGATTGAAATACAGTATCTTGGCGCAATCCATTATTTGTGTGGGATAGTATTAACAAGTTATAGTTAAGATACCAAACCACAGCTTTCATTGTCAGTAGAGAAGGAGTAACAGATGTGTTTACCTGAATGATACTCAAGTGGCCATAGGTAGCAGCCAGATGTAGAAAGGTTTGTCCTCTGTCATCCACAGCATTCAGATCAGCACCGAACATAATTAGATCCCGCACGATCAGAGGCTGATTTGCGACCACAGCAACCAATAGGGGTGTCTGTGAACATTGTAAGAGGATTAACTCTAGCCAGTACTGATGTAACAGAATTAGGCGATTTAGCCTCTTGAGTCTTTTCTGTTTTTCGAATAGATCATGATTGATTGGAACCTCAGCTCCACTTACTCACTTTGGTTTCATAAATTTTAATTAACCCGACTATGTCCTTTTTTGGGAGGGCAGTGGGGGGGCGAAATTATCCAGATTTCTACTACCCTTTACCAATTGTTGTAAAAACCCACTTAGAAACGTAAAAGGTAGGAGCAGGAGTAGGCTATTCAATCTGTTTCATCTATTAGGAAAGGAAATCTGCCATCCTTACCTGGTCTGACCAAATGTCACTCCAGACCGACAGCAATGGCTCTTAACTGCCCTCTGAGTAATATGGTCTAACCAGTGACACTCATACTCCATGAATGATTAAACAAAAACGTCATCAGGAACTAATTTATTCAATCTCCACTGTGCTGCCTCCAACTCTATTGTTGTTCTTAAGTATGGAGATCAATATTGTACATAGTGTTCCAGAAATCCAGTCTAACCAAAGCCCTGTATAACTGTAGCAACGCGACCCTATTTCCCCTGCAGTAAAGGCTAGCAATCCACTTGACTCGCTAATTGTTTGCTATACTTACGCGTTAACTTGCTTCGATCCTTATACAAGTGCATTCACTATATTATTCAGCAACCTGTTCGGAAAGTTGATGACTGCAAAAGCAAAAGCTTCATAATCTAGTTCCATGCTGACCCAATGCTTATTCTTGCTTCTGGTACTCTCTTACCTAACTCAAATAATCAAACACAGCCCAGTTATTTCAAAATCTGACAAGCTGTCATAAAACCTCTATATTTTTCAAAAGTGAAAAGACATCTCTCTATGCATGGTGTGGTGATGAACGTGCCTTTAAGCCAAATATCAATCTGACAGCACTCTTCCAAACCCTTTCAGGTTTCTGGGAAGGGGCCAGTGTGAGATGAGATGAGGAGGTGAGGAGAGGAACGCTGTGGTTTTATAAGGATGGAGTGAATTTATTCATATTGCACTGTCCCAATAATACACCTAACACTCTCTTTGCTTTTGCTTTATCATTCCGGCAGTAGTCCAGAAACCAAGCAAGTGTAGGCCATTCAGCCCCTTGAAGCTGCTACGCCATCCAATAAGATTATGGCTGATCAGTTAATGGCTTTAACTCCATTTTCTTGGCTGCCCCCACCCTTTGAGTCACTTGAAGATCGAAGTTTGCAGAATCCTGCCCTTCATATGCGTAGAGCATTTATGGATTTAGATAATCAAAAACTATAAGACTGGTTTGTACAACAGTACAGGCAAAATTATTTCATGAGAATGTGCTTTAAAATTTATATACCTTTCCCCGGTGTTCTTTAGTATCAAGCCTTCTGAGCTCACGCATTCGTTCAGCCGCTGCATAGGCATGTTCCCGCATTCCTTTGGCTGCGTAGATGTGAAGAATCCTGAAATCAAAATTGGGCAATTGCTAATTACAATTATTACATAGCGTGATTACTTCTATTACAGTTTAACAGTTTGGCACCCAGTCTTTAGACAGATCTTCCAGTGGGACAGAGTGTTAAAGTAATAAAATATTAGTGTCACAGTAAGGAGCCTTCTAAAACTGGTGCAGTGAACTGAGTGAAGGATATGTGCTTGTCATCGTGGTGAAAATAGAGAGCTAGATGAATCATTTCTGGGGTGGCCCTGATATATCTTCCTTTTAATAGAACTGAAGGACACATGAGATTGGAGCAAGTGTAGGCTGTTTAACACCTCAAGCATGCTCCATCATTTAGTAAGATCATGGATCATTTAATTGCAATCTTAACTCTTCTTTCCTTCAAAACTTCACATCTCTAAAACAAAATCTCTGGAAATCTGAGTCTGCCTTGAATATTCAGTAACCCAGCCTTACAACACTCTGGCGTAGTAAGTACTGTAAGGATTCATAAGGATTAGGAACAGGAGTAGGCAATTAAGCCCCTCAATCTTGCTCAACCATTTCATACAATCATGGCTGATCTCATCTCAGCCTTAGTTTCACTTTCCTTCCCGTTCCCCATAACGCTTCGACCCATTACTAATTAAAAATCAGTCGTCTATTTTTTCCTTAAATTAAATTCTTCCAAGAGAAGAAAATCTTCCTCCTTTTCAGTTGAAATAGGGAGACTCCTTATTTTTAAACACCTCCATAGATAGATCCATGTTCACCCCTATTTGGGAAAACATCCTGTCAAAAGTCTTCCTTGTCAAGCCCCTTCAGAATTTTGCATTTCACCAAAATCATTCTGCTAAACACCATTGATTTATAAACGCAAACTTTCCTCTATCCTTCCATCCCAGAAATCAACCTGGTGAATCTTCTCTGTGTATCTTCTCTGTGCTCAGCTCTTTCACTGAGCTGTAGAAGGCTGTATGAAAGGTTATCACCTGTGTTCTGGATGGCAGGACCAGGGGTGAATATGAGAAACAGGGAAAGAGAAAGGGCCACAACCATCTCTAAGACACAGTTGCAAAATGAGCTAGTTTAATGAGATGACCATCCCACTCATCAGTTTCAAACATTAACTTAGCCCCTTTTGTGGTTTGTGTGGTCGACCACACACCTGCATCTCTGGTGATATAGCTGTAAGGCTCACATGAGCAGCTCCTTCTGATATTTCTTTCCCAAAAACTGACATTTGAATTTGGCCTTTACTTCCTCCACCAACAGCAACAGCTTACATTTATATCCCACCTTTAACATAGCAAAACATTCCAAGGCATTTCACAAGGGAGTTACCAAACAAAGTTTGGTTTTGAGTCACCCAAGCCGCAGAAGCAGATATTAAAATAGTTGGCCAAAGAGGTAAGACATAAGAGTGCTTTAAGCAAGAAGAGGTCACGAGGGAGATACAGAGGATTAGGGAGGAAATTCTGAAGCTTGGGTTCCAGACAGCTGAAAGTTCAGTTCCAATGGTGGAGCAATGAAAATTCCACCACAGTTGGAATCGTGATTCCAAGGTATTGAATTTTACATCCTGGACAGCAAAGCTGCTTTGAATAAAATTATTTATTACAAAGCCTGTCACCATGGCAATATCATATCAAAGGTGGCTTATATTGACTTGCAGACTGACTTCATCTCATTAGACTGGGAGTGACACCCTCGAGAGTTGAAGGTCAATCTGATTGGCTGGTTGCTTGAACAGTCCTATTGGCAGTGATCTCTTTCAGGGGAAATATGTTACTGCAGGAGGGATCAGTGTGTTGGGTAAGAGGGCAGCTTTTTGAGGGCAAGTGGGAAGGAACAAAGGGAGAGATGACAACTCAGAAGGTGCTCCTTGATTTGCATAGAGCACCTTTTGCGAAACCTTTCCTTACTTGTTACATTTTCAAAGAAACCTTTCAAAAATGGCCTTTGTGTTCTGTCCACCTGTCCCTGCCCATTAGAACACAGGTGATGAATTGTGAGGTTAAACAATGATCATTTATTGTACTCTTCATTTATAAATGAAACCCTGGATTCCTATGGCACCGTAGTATTCTCCCTATCTCTTGGCTAGGAGACTGAGGTTCAAATCCCACCTGATCCAGGGGTGTGGAATGACATCTCTGAATAGGTTGATTAGAAAAATATAGATGAAGCTGTTTTTAAAAATCAACGTCTACAAGGGTATTGTTACCATTTTTAAAATAGTTGCTCAGAAAGTGTGTTTTAAGAGATTTTCTGTGTTCACTTTGCTCTGCTTTGTAAGTGCAGGTGTGTTGAGGGCCTTAATTGTCAATAAGTTGGGCTGGTAAACGCTTCAGTAGGCCGAAGGATAGGCAGCCTGCACAGGTAGTGGATGGAAGAGAAACAGGGAGGCCTAGCACACGGCAGCTTTTACATGGTTCCCCACCCACCCAAACAAAAACTAGCTCAACAGCGGCCAAAACATCTCGCTCATGAAATTGCGTCGGCCTTCCTTAATTCTTCTTGCCCGTGTCCTGTTGATTTCTGTTGTACAATGGCACAAACTGAGTTGGAGGATTCCCGGTCAATCAGTAAGTAAGTTCGGAGTTGACATGAGCTGGATATAATCAATAGCTTAATGCATATTTGCTGCGATGTTAATCCATTCTCTGCACATGAAACACTTGAATTTTTGATTCATTTGCAGAGGCAAATGTAGACATGAATTTTCATTGAAATGTTCAAGTTTGGACTTTTACTTTTAGTTATAGAGTCATAGAGATGTACAGCATGGAAACAGACGCTTTGGTCCAACTTGTCCATGCTGACCATATATTCCAACCCAATCTAGGCCCACCTGCCAGCACCCAGTCCATATCCCTCCAAACCCTTCCTATTCGTATACCCATCCAGATGCCTTTTAAATGTTGCAATTGTACCAGCCTCCACCACTTCCTCTGGCAGCTCATTCCATACACGTACCACTCTCTGCATGAAACAGTTGCTCCTTAGGTCTCTTTTATATCTTTCCCTTCTCACCCTAAACCTATGCCCTCTAGTTCTGGACTCCCCCACCCCAGGGAAAAGACTTTGTCTATTTATCCTATCCATGACCTTCATGATTCTATAAACCTCTATAAGATCACCCCTCAGCCTCCGATGCTCTAGGGAAAACAGTTCCTTTACAATATTAGATGTTATCTAATCAAACTGTTCAGAGATGTTATTATATACCTCTGGAGCAAGTGAGATTTTAACATAGTCCTCCTCAGAGTTCAGGACTCTACTCCTGCACCACAAGAGTTCCTGCCTGCCACCATAACTAGTATTAGCTTGTTCATTTTAAAGATGCACTCCTCACTAGCAGGGCCAGCATTTTATTATCTGTCTCTACATTCTGGAAATGGATGGTTGTAGGTACTTTTATTCAAACTGTTCTGATATATCATGGCACATCTCTGCAGCAGGTGGGATTTGAACCCAGGCCTCCTGGCTCAGAGATAGGGACATTACCACTACACCACAAGAGATACCACCCCCCAGATTATATTGGATGTTGTTAGTTTTCCTGTTCAGTCATGTTACATCACATCCTTGGATCTGTTGGGACTTGATCTTCTGGCGCAAAGGTAGGGGCACTAACACTGCACCACAAGCGATCCCCTCCCACCGCCGCCCCCACACCCAGATAATATTAGATTGCCCTCTCTTTAAGGAATCCACAATTTTTTTTATTGATTAGTAAATGGGCATTTTAATTGAAACTAATTATTAATTGAATTTGAATCTTGTTCCTGTTTTGCTTTAATCACTCCAGAGGACACAGCATTCAGAATGGAGAGCAAAAAACTAGTTTACATAAAGATCAACTACTACACGGAAGAGTTTATCATCAACTTTGCTTCCACATGCATCTTAATATGCTGCCAAATCTCTTAGTGTGTTTTGCAGCAAATTCCATTCCTTTTCTTTTCGAAATAAAGTATGAATAAAATGAAAGAAAATGCAAATATGTGCATAGGAGAACAGCAAAACTTGCAACCTTGACTTTTACAAACAATCCATCAGCAAATTTAACATAACTCATTTGAAAATCTTCTAGATCTGTGCTATGGATATTTCTAAATGTACTTTCTTGACAATAATTATTTTGTACAGAGATCGACAGTGGATCAGGAGGCTTGAGTTTGTTGACAGTTAGCACCTGCACTGACAGTTGCTTCTAGCACATTAAAAATTATTGAACACATAAATCAATCTCTCCTCTACCACCACCGTGTTTACAGAAAAAAGGGTTTATCAAAATGAAGCAGTAAATTATTATCAACAATTAAGGATCCTAAGAAAATGTAGATCAGGTGAGACTCATGCTGCTTTTAAGACATACAAATTTCTCTTTCATGTTTTGAAAATTATTGAAATCTTTTCATGGCAGTAAATCCGGGGCAATGTTACCGTGACTTTACACTCACATTGTCACCTTTGCACCAATGTGAAACTACTTTGAATGTGCATTGTTTGCCAAAAGCCGACAGGTCAGGTTGCTGTCTGCTATCTGGTGAGAGTCCAAGTTGGAAGGTCTAAATTTAAATTTGAGTGCCTCAGTGCTCAATGATCAGTCAGGAAACTAGGTTTTAGAGTGATAGATATGTTTTTATAGACACACCAGTTAGATGTTTGGCTTTTCACCAGTTGAAAAGTAGTCATTGTCACCTGGCAGCCTACGTTTGGTTTTCATGACTGAGCCACGCTACAGAAGGTGCTCAAGAAAGCTTAAGGCTAATATCAGATACAATGAGGCAATGGGAAAATTCAATAAAATAGAATCAATATCCATGTAACCAAACAATCCTAAAGATAAAGTTCCCTCTCTGGAGATTTTGATTTGGCCCATTGAGTTGACAGAAGAATTGTATTATGAGCCCTGTGTTATACTTCTGTTACATACACAACTCAATTTGCGAGCATTAAACTGTCTGTCATATTCACATTATTGACAGTTGGGTATATGCCAATAACGGACAACCTTAAAATACATTAGTGGTGTTTTTTGTAACACTAGAGTTGGAGATATTTTCTAACTGCTATGAATCTGAAATAATTTCAACTACCTTCTCAGCTAGCCTCTCTCACTTAAGAATTCAATGTTTTTTAATTTGGCAACTTCATTCCTCAGTTGTATCATAGTTTCTTTATGCTAGGAAATTTTAGCGAGTTTGGATTGGTTGGGTTTTTGGTTCTGTTTTATTTTATATCTGAATTTATTATGAATCCTGGCTTATCTCACTGAGACATTCAAGTGAATATCAATATTGGGATGATTATGTTCTGAGATAAGAAAATGATTAAACAAATTTATAATGGATCACTAAGATTCTGCAATCCACTTTGCTGACTATACTGAAGGTTTCAATTTTCTCCCTCTGTAAGCATATCTGCACATTTTGCATTATCATACCATACTGTTTCTCATTTACTAACCTTCATAGATTGCTAGGAACAGGTTTATCCAGGAAATAACAGCACAGAGCCGTGACTAATAAAAATAAAAAAATGTCAATCTTAATCAGATTATTAAAGGGGAAGGAAGCTGTTTGGAGAGAAGATTCTGGCAAATTTCAGCTGTTATATTTTTCTCAATGAAGTAATCTACAGGTAATGTATTGTGGCATTAAACTAGGATCATCTAGTGTACTGTTGGTTTGTAAATCAAATAATATTTTAAATCAACTTCGACGAAGTTATTACTGCTACAATTCCTTAAAAGTTGCTCAGAAATTGTATTTTAAGGGTTTTTATTTCACTCTTCTGTAAAATTGTTCACTGACTGCCATATGCTGGAAACACAGGAACAGGAGGAGGCCATTCATGCCCTCAAACCTGTTCTATCGTTCAATTAGATCATGGCTGATCTGGGCCTCAACTGTATTCACCTGCCTTGGAATCTTTATTGAACAGGAACCTATCAAACTTTGAAATAGAAGCTATTTTATTTCAAGAATAAGTTGAAAGTTGAACAGAAGGGTTCTGGAGGAAACCTCTGCAATTCAGGTTTCTGAAGTTATTGATATAGAAGTGACAGGTGTTTGCAAAATGATTCATTTTAACTCCACTCTTCTCTGACTCAAAAACTCATGAGACTGAAGGAAAGCTGTGTGCAAATGTGTATTTATTTTGGTCTCTCTTTACATAAACTCTGAGGTAATCCACCACTTATTGGCTTTTACAGGTGCTCTATTTGAACAAGACTAATCTAACATGGAGCACAAATACAGTTGTAAATATTGTAAGAAGAATATATTTTAATCAGTTGAATTAAAGCCATATTCTCTTTTGATTATGTTACTTCAACAATTTGGGGCCAAAGTAAAAAGTTCTGCTGTCGACTCAAATATATATATTAGCATGTTTTACACAGAATGAATAGGACAGAAACAGGTTATTTGGCTCAACTCATCTGCACTGGTGCTTATAATTCATGCAAGTTTCCCCCGACTTCTCTTCATTAACATTCTTCAACTCCTTCATGCTTTTACATAGCTTCCCCTGAAATGCACTCGTGCCATTTGTCTCAAATATGCTTGCTGTAAAATTCTCACCATTTTCATTGGGTAAAGAAATCTCTTCTGAATACCTTGTCTGATTAAGCAATGTCGAGGAGGCATTAATATCCTGTCATGGAGACTTAGGTGCTTGGATTTTAAAGCTCATATATATTTAACAACCCTATACGGTAAATTGATGATCTCTGATAGAGCACCAACTCAACAAAGGACTAAATTATAGAATCCCTACATTACAGATCATTCTACCCATTGAGTCTGCACCAATCCTTCAAATAGCATCCAACCCTGCACTATATCCCTGTAACCCCACATTTCCCAAAGCTAACCCATCTAGCCTGCACATCCCTGGACACTACAGGGCAATTTAGGGCAATCCATTCAACTTGCAAATCTTTGGACTGTGGGAGGAAACTGGAGCACCCAGCACATTTTCATGCAGACATGGGGAGAATGTGCAACCTTCACACAGTCACCCAAGGCTGAAATCAAAGCTAGGTCTCTTGTGCTGTGAGGTAACAAAGCTAATCACTGCCCTTGAATGCAAAGCCAACCTGAAGGTAGGATATTGCTGTAGAAGGAGCAAGTATCAGGCCAAACTTTATTGTTGGTTAACCATTAAGAGATGACATGCTTCTAATTGTCTCTCTTCATGATGGGTCACTATGAGAAGAAAATGGCAGCTCAGAAATAGAAAAAGCTCACATCCATCGGAATAAGGCTGCTTTAATAAAGACCAAAGAAGACAAAACTGCCTTTCCTTTGTGACTCTATTTAGATTTGAATCCTTATCTGAAAACTGTCATTTGATTCCATGAACTGTAAAATATTAACTTCTCAAAGTCAGAAGTTACATATAACGTCAATTTATTGGCAATTACTGACTGTGTTGTTGAACAACTGTTAAAACAGAGAATATGACTTTAATCATAAACAAATAAGATGTAATTGAAGCAAACACATTTCCGATGCTTTGAAGTCACATGGCACAGGCATGAAAAAGCCAATATAGTGGCGCATTCTTAAGTCCAATATCTATTTGCTAGCATCAAGAGTTACATTACTCTTAAACAGTGTGCCACCTAATTCGACTCTGATTCAATTCAATTTCACTATATTGTGTCAAGAAGTTAAATGCGAGCATGGTTTGAACTGCATGAAGATGAGATACAATAACACTAAAGGAGAATATCATTTCACTCCTTCTTTAGACCTACCACTTCAATTGAGCCAAGTGAATTCAGCATTGAAAGATAAAGACCATTTATTTCACAATTTCAATTCAAAGGCAACTATACTGATTCAAACAAAACTTGAAACATTATAAAGCATTGCTACTTTCATAGAATTACATTGAATATGTACCACAGAACAGAATGTTTATTCCATGTCTGTGTTTATGCTAACACAAGTCTTCTCCCACCATTTTTCATGTAACCCTATTCATAAAAATTGGTTGCTTTTTTCTCCCTCACAGTGTTTTACCTAGCTTCCCTTAAATGCATCTATGATCAGGATTTTTGAACTATCTATTAAAACTACCATTTTGTATTTCAGCTAATTTGGCTACTCAATCTACAACAGAAATCAAACACATTGTTGTCAAAAAAATGCTACATTGTAAGACTGCTACCATATGGAAATAACTGACATTAGATTGAGCTGACAGGAGGATACTGAGCAATTAAATATCAGAACATCTTCTCCCCTCCTGGATTAAGGATTTTATCTAACAACAATGATTTAGAGTATAATACAATATCCACTTAATTTTAATCAAAGAGTTGATTTTTGGAATAATCCTAAAGAGCTTCATTGCATGATTTTTCTTTCATACAATTGCCAATAAATAATGCACAATTAAAGTTCTTTTGCAACAATAAATGAGACATTCTAGTAGATGCATAGAATCCATTAATCAAGAAAGAGCAGTTACTATCAGGCTATAGTAGGGATTTTTGTTCTAACAGGATTCTTACCAATTCAATGACATAACTCCTTTATCTTGAAATTAAGGTGTGAGATATTAATCACCAAGTTTTATCACATGCAATCAGTCTGATTTCAATGTGAATTATAATTGATTTTAATATGTTCAAAAATGGTGGACTAATATTTGCATAGTGTAATGCCAATTTACTTAAAAGGTAAAGGTTCTTGAGGCCGAAATTTGCTTCTAGCTAGAATGTGTTTTTGTTTTGTCAATGCAAAATCATTTCAATAGGTTACTGATCTTAAAAATGGTTCACTTTTATTTTCTGCAAACGATTTTCTAATTGTTTTGTTGGATTGAAATACTCCTACTTGTGTAAAGGACAGATTCCTTCACAGTTCAGCTCAGGGTGGTCAATCTATGATGGAAACTGGGCTTTTGGTAGTACAGAACTTGGAGGGTTGGTGTAGACTTGTTAGGCCAAAAGGCCTGTTACCACACTGTAGGGATTCTATGATTCGATGATTATATAGCTTTTCATCAGGACAATTCACAAGAATACCAGTTTATTGTGAATAAGCCTGCTGAGTGCAGTAGGAAACTCTTTGACAAAGTTACTTTTCCAGTGATATTTAAAAAGGTAGTGAGAATCTGACAACCAAATATGATTACTGAAATATTTTTCACTTCACTCTATTGGCAAAGATAAAATACAACAGAATCATGAATAAGTTTCAACTTTGGTGATTGTTCACTGTGCTTCCTAATTCTGTCTTTTTACAAACCATTTCTGACAAAAGTAGATAAGACCTGGGGGTACTTTAAATTAGAATACAATTCACAGGTCAGTCTTGACCAATGCCTTTCAGCAGGTGCTGTTGATTAAGTGTGAGCTATACCATCAATCCAACCAGTAAGTAAACTATTACAAGTTAGGAAGTGAGAAATATTGACCCTATATTTGGTAACAAACATAAGACAATCTCTCAATACTCTCAAATCATTGCTTTTAAACTGGTGAAAAAAATGTAGCCCTCAAAATAATATGACAGACAATGCGATAAATACTGAAATCTTTGAAACAGCTATCACAGGCCACAGGTTTCTTTAAATGACAATGCAATAGGTTTCCTGTATAATCAGCTCACTCATACTAGTGTATGAGTGGACTTTTTACTTTTGTTGTCTGGCTCTATTGTAAAGAAACATACGTGTCATTGTCTTCATCTTGCTGGAGCAGTTTTTCAATGGCCATGTTTGCAATGGTCCTCCTGGCATCCTCCAGCTCCATCAGCCCAGGCTCGGAAACGGAAATGGGCAGGGGTACAAACTGAGGTGGCAGAGGCTGCAGTGAGTTTGTCTGACATGGAGCCACTGGTGCTGGCAGTGATGAAAGTGTCTGGCTCCATGAGAAGTAGCTGAGCGCTGGCTGCTGATCTGCAAGGTCCAACTGTGGAATACCACCTGGTGTGGGGGCTCTCGACTGTGGAGAAATCAAAGCGAATATTAACAACTGCAAGTTCTTTACAAACACAGCCATAATTAGTGACTGATCTGCTGATTATTCTCTGTGGGCTCTTAGGTGGGGCTCACTGGTAAGACATCTGCCTTAGAAAGTTCCAATCCTAGAGCTACAAGCACAAAAGCTCCAATACTGAGGGTCAGCTGCACAGAGTGAGAAGTTGAACTGAAGCCGCATCTCAGGTAGATCTAAATAAGCCCATGGCGTTCTTTCACAGAGTTGAAGAATTCCTCTGGGTGTTCTGGTCAATATTCATCCTTCATCGAAATGTAACAAATAAACAGATTATTTGGTCATTTATATCCTTATTGTTTGTGGGATATTCCTGTGTGCAGATCAGCTGCCATGTTTAACATTACAGCAGTGACTTAATTGCAAAAGATTTTACTAGGTAAAGAATTCTGGAATATCGTGAAAGAGTGAACAGTGTAAATTAAAATCTCTCTGACTTTAAAATTGCAGTTCTGTTTCCCTGTGCCAACTTTTCCGAATAGTTAACTAAAACATGCTTAGGAAACCATCCAGGGCCCCAAACAGTCCTACCAGGTGAGACAGAGGTTCACCTGCCTCTATTCCAACCTAGGTAAAAACAATGACTGCAGATGCTGAAAATCAAATACTGGATTAGTGGTGCTGGAAGAGCACAGCAGTTCAGGCAGCATCCAATATTCCTGATGAAGGGCTTTTGCCCGAAACGGTGATTTCGCTGCTCATTGGATGCTGCCTGAACTGCTGTGCTCTTCCAGCACCACTAATCCAGTATCTATTCCAACCTAGTTAACTGCACCAGGTGCATCCTGGTGTGGTCTTGTCTACATCGGGGAGACCGAACATAAACTTAGGGAACGATTCGTCGAGCATCGCAGCATGGCCAGCAGGGGCTGACCGGACTTCCCAGTCAGTGCCCATTTCAAGTGCCCTAACCACTCTCTTTCCGACCTGATCATCCTTGGCCTCCTCCATTGCCAAAATGAACCACACTGCAAATTGAAGGAATGACACCTCATCTTCCGCCTGGGCAGCCGACAGCTTGGAGGACTCAACATTGAGTTCTTCAGTTTCAAATAACCTCCCTTCCCAATCCCCGACTCCATTCCCAGACCCTCCCAAACCCTTTCACTGTTCCCTGCCACCAACCAAATTCACTTCTCACATTGACCAACCAGGTCGTATCTTCTACCTGTCTTCACCTATCCCCACTTCCCCACCCACCCCCAGTCCTGAAGAAGGGTTACACCTGAAGTATTGTCTTCTCCACCTCCTGATGCTGCCTGGCTTGCTGTGTTTTTCCAGCCTTTTGCCCGTCTACTCATGGGACATTAAGCAGAGAGTAGGTATCTTCTTATATTTACGGAGAAAAAACCCTCACAAAACGTCATCTACAAGCTTCAATAGTCCACTCCCTAAGAGTTCACAGAATCACTGAATTGTCACAGCACAGAGCAAGGTCATTCAACCCGTCATGTCTATGCTGATTCATTCTGTACTATTCTCCTGGCTTCTCTGTATAATCCATCACAAATGCTCATTTTCAATTAACACTCAGAGAGTCATAGAATTATACAGCTTGGAAACAGACACTTCAGTCCAACTTATCTGCGCTGACCAGGTATCCTAATCTGACCCAGTTCCATTTGCCAGCATTTAGCCATATCCCTCCAGACCCTCCCTGGTCATATACCCATCCAGATGCTTTTTAAATGTTGTAATTGTAGCAGCCTCCACCATTTCCTCTGGCAGCTCATTCCATACGTGCACCACTCTCTGTGTGATAAAGTTACCTCTCGGGTCCTTTTTAAATCTTTCCCCTCTTACCTTGAATCTATCCCTCTAGTTCTGGACTCCACCACCCTAGGAAAAATACTCACCCTATCCATGCCCCTCATGATTTTATAATCTCTGTAAGGTCACCCCTCAGCTTCCAATGCTGGAAGAGAAAAGTCTCTAATACCCTTGTGAAAATACCTCAATTGAACATACCTCTAGCCGAGCAGTGCATAGAACACCCTTAACAGCTCTTTGAGTGACTTTGTTTTCTCATCCTTGTTTTGATCATTTTGTCAATCTGCCTCCCTCATTCCCAATTCTTTTACGAGTGGGAACAGTGATTCCCTTTTCACTCTGTCCAGACCTTTCATGATTTTTAACACATCAAACATATTTCTTCTAAGATTTCTCCTCCTCAAAGAAAACAGTCCTAACTCCTTTGGTGTATCTTTACAACTGAGATTCCTCAGTCTGGAATCATCTCGTGAATTTTAGAATTATCACCTCTAACTCACCTCAGTGACACGTATTGAACTCTGATTTAGAAAAAGAATGACGTGTTACTTGGAAAAAACATGATTTGCTTACAACTCTGTCTCAACAACCAGCTTGGTCTGATGCCTGGCATAGAAAAATGAATGAGGACGTTAAAAATCTGTCACAAGGAACAAGTGCACAATGTTCAGCACCATTCAGATACTGAAGCAGTCCATGTGCAAATCCAACAAAATCTGGACGATATCCAGGCTTGAGCTGACAAGTGACAAGTAACATTCACGTCACACAAATGCTAGGTAATGACCACCTCGAATAAGGGACAGACTAACCACTGCCCCTTGATATTTGATGGCATTACAATCATTGAATCACCTGCAACACACATCCTGAGGTTTACCATTGATCAGAAACTCAACTGGACTCACCACATAAATGCAATGGCTACAAGAGCAGGTCAGAGGTTAGGAACACTGCAGTCACCTCCTGACTCCGAACGCTTGTCTATCATCTACAAGGCACAAATCATGGAATACTCCCCACTTGCCTGGATGAATGCAGCTCAACATCACTCAAAAAGCTTGAAACTACCCAGGACAAAGCAACCCCCTTGACTGGTACTAAGCCCACATGCATCACTTCCTCCACCACTGATGTCCAGTAGCAGCTGTGTGTACTATCTACAAAATGCACTGCAAAAATTCACTAAAAATCCTTCAACAGAACCTTCCAAACCCATGACCATTTCCATTTAGAAGAACATGGGTAGCAGATACATGGAACACCACCGCCTGCAAGTTCCCCTCCAAGACACTCACCATCCTGACTTGAAAATATATTTCCGACCCTTCACTGTCGTTGAGTCAAAATCCTGGAATTCCCTTGCTAAGGGCATCAACCTACATCACAATAACTGCAGCGGTTCAAGAAGGCAGCTCATTCCCACTTTCTAAAGGGGAGCTAGGAATGGACAATAAATGCTGGCCCAACCAACAATGCCCATGTCTCATGAGTGCAAAAAGAAGGAACCCATAACTTTTGTTTCCACCAAAGAATACCAAATAAGCCATTAGTGAGCACCATCCGCTCCACAGCCCCCATGTATGTTCTAATGTATTTAATAATCAATATTTTGTGTCAACACATGAAAATCCTGGTTGTATCATACCTGACAATTCACCCCAAAGTTGCTCAACAATGGTTGTGGAGTGTAAGACATCACCGAGGAAGGTCCCACTACTGCATAGCTGGAACAGACAGGCTGCATACACATGTCTTGCATGTATGAGGTGTTTACTGTCTCATGTAAGGGGTATTCGGGACATGGTGACCACTGTGGTAACGGCTGCAGGGTAGCAGAAGACGATTGAGGCAACCATGTAGTGTGGAAATTTCCCTCTTCAGCATTTTGCATTGATGGTGAAGGAATATCAGTCTCCGGGAACATAGGATGTCCTAAGAACAAATAAAAATAGCACCAATCAAATTGACAGAATGTTTACATTCAATATGTAGCAACACTAAACGCAGTCACATTAAACAAGTTCGTTATGGGATATGTTGCAATATCGTATTTCATCATTACTGCATTACTGGCAAGCTCACAAGTCAATTTTAATACTCTGTCTGAATTGTGGAATTAAAATCAACTCAATACGTCAGGATACATCTCTTTGTTTGGAATTGTATTGTTTCTTCCAGGGACTGTATTTAGGTCCATTTTTATGTCGGATTTGTAAAATAATAATTTTATTATTTCTGAAGTAATAAAGGTATAAATGTCTGAAGGATTAAGGCTAAAGAGTGGCTTCAGCACAGTCCAATATGATAATGTCACATGGATATGCTGGGAGAACAGTTTTGGATCCCAAAGGAGTAAGTGTTGCCATCTCAGTCTCCCTCACAGTTATTGTTACAGACACTATCGAATTAATGTAACTTGCAAATCGTGATTAACTTAATGATAAACTGCACTTTTTTAAAGGCAAAAACTTCTTCTTGTAAGAGCACCAAGTGATTTTTCTCTAATGCTTTAACCCAGTCAAGAACTTGTAGATCTGTACCAGGAAAGAAGATGTGGCTCATACAATATAGTGAACACTGATGAGGATTTGTCCGACAACATTTTCCCATTTATGGCAACAATGAAAGAGACTGAACAATAGTTTTTACTGAGGACACGGTGCACAAGTTGATGTTACACTAATCACAAGGGTGAATAATGAAAGCAATAACAGTTTGAGTACAAGGCATAAAATGCTTCCTGCATGGACCAGCTTGATGAGATGGAAATCTACTTACTTTAATGATTGCTTTCCTCATTGACTTATACTAACAATCCAGTAAAATGGTTAACCTATCCCTTACACAGAGAGGAAAGTCAGAACATATGGAAAATGAAGGACAGAAACCCCTGCTTTGTTAAGTGGTTAGATTGTAGAGGGTTGTTTGAGGCTGCTAGTTTTCCAAATATCTGTTGTTTGGATCCATGGCTTGACACAAAACTCTTTGTTAGCAACCAATGATATATTGAACCCTCACACAATGTTTCTGTTTCCATCTGGACCTTCATAGCTAGTCATCCGATTCTGATGTCATTGTTACCTCGTTGTCATATATGTCTCTAATGTTAGATCCACTAATCCACAACACCACCACTACTTTCAACCTTTCATATTTTACATCTCTCTCCACAATATCAGACTGCACAGGGCTCAGCTTTGTGGTGACTTGTCCAATGGTATTCTTCTCCTGGGTGGCTGTACAGCTTATTGTAGAACTTAGATCAGAGTGGTGCTGGAAAAGCATAACAGGTCAGGCAGCATCCAAAGAGCAGGAAAATCGACGTTTTGGGCAAAGGCCCTTTATCAGGAAGGGCTTCCTGATGAAGAGCTTTTGCCCGAAACATTGATTTTCCTGGTCCTCGGATGCTCCCTGACCTGCTGTACCTTTCCAGCACCACTCTGATCTAAACACTGATCTCCAGCATCTGCAGTCCTCACTTTTTCCCAACTTATTGTAGAGCTTGGTTCTTTATCTGAGTACTGAGTCCATGTTTCAGTTGGCTATGTGTTTAAGGACATTAAGATACTATGGTTAATGAGGATATCATGGTCATTCCCAACTATATACAATCTTAAATTTTTTTCAATAAGTACACCTTCCTTCTGTTGTTCCCTGAACCATACTCTCTGCTTGAGCTTAAGGACTGCTAATGAGGTGTTCTCTGATTAACATTTCAAGCTTGACTTTTCCTTTGTTATTTCCTCACGATGTTACTCTGTCTCACCATTGTCATCTGTAATGTTAGACTTTAATATGTGTGGCAAAGTTGGAAGCTGTATTCTCAGTCCTACCCATCAATAACTCTACCCATGATGGCCAATGCTGTAGTGGCGAGGTTTGATAATTTAGAAGAGTGAGATTGAGGTCTTTAACTCTTTGTTTTTATAAATAAAACTTTAATTGTTTCTATTCTTCCCTCATTTCCTCTGTTTGTTTAAGGGTAGCAAAGTAAATTGGTAACATGAATGAAGTTACATCCATTTGTGGAATATTAGAATCTTTAATTCATAAACAGCTGTCCATTGTCAAAACTATACTGTCTAGGATCCCTTCTATGGAATAAATTCTCTTGAGGGATTTGATGACTGCTTCTGCTGTAATGCTGCACAATTAACTAACTTCAATCCATCTTGAACAGCAATCGTTAACCATATGTTACTCTTAAGATCAAGCAAATCAATTAGTCTTTCTCAAGAGTGACCAAAGTCATTAAGGATAGGGAGGTGGTCATAGTAATTCCTTTTGTTTTTGGCTATTTATGACACAAAGAATCAATTATTTCTTCTATAGTATGACTATTGCCTGGTCAGAAGACTGATGCTAAGGTCTGGTACGTAGTAGACAAGCACAAGGCTAGAAGAACACAGCAGGCCAGGCAGCATCAGAATGTAGAGAAGTCAACATAACCGTTCGGGCTGACTTCTCCACCTTCTGTTGCTGTCTGGCTTGCTGGGTTCTTCCAGCATCCTGCTTGTCTGCTTTGGATTCCAGCATCTGCAGTATTTTTTTGTCTCAGACTCTAGTGCAAGACTTTGTAGTTTCAATATATTCTTGGTGTATTCTTTGAAGAATACCAAGTCACCAGGGCTCTCAGTACAACTAATTTCTTGTGAAAGATTCATAAGTCTCATCCAAAATATTGGGCTGTTGGACACACAGTCTGATTACCCTTTCAGACGCTATTTCCAGATCTGACAACATGCTTCATCCCATTCTTAGGCTTGCCTTTTCTCTTGCAACTTCCTTTCAGTAGCTAGCAAGTTGGGAGGCAGCAGCATAATGGCAATGTCACCAGATTAGTAATTGGAAAACCCCATGTTAATGTTTTGGAGCGATGGATTTGAATCCCACCATGGCGAATAATGAAATTTGAATTCAATAAAAATCTGGAACAAAAAGTCAGCTTAATGGTGACGATGTAACTGTTGTTGTAAAAACCTATCTGATTAACCTGCATGTGGTTTCAGACCCACAGCAATGAATTTGACTCAGCAACAGCATGGATAGGGTGAACAGTCAAGGTGCTTATCCTAGGGTAGGGGAGTTCAAAACTAGACAGCATAGGTTTAAGGTGGAGGGGAAAGATTTAAAAGGGACCTAAGGGGCAATTTTTTCATGCAGAGAGTGGTGAGGGTATGGTAAGAACTGCCAGAGGAAGTGGTAGAGGCTAGTACAATTATAACATTTATTAAGCATCTGGATGGGTAAATGAATAGGAAAGGTTTAGAGGGATATGTACTACATAATGGTAAATTGGACTAGATTAATTTATGATATCCAATTGGCATGGATGATTTGAACCGAACTTTTTTCCTTGCTGAATATCTCTATGACTCTTTGTCTCTAATAAATGCTGGCCTAGCCAGTGACACCCAGGTCCCTGACTGAATAGTGAGTGTGGAGTGATTAAGGAAGTGTATACTTCAACCTCAAGAAAGCCTCAGTTCTCCTGTTCAGTTCCACATGATGGTATCCTAAGGAGTGTGTGTCAGCTGCTGTTTAGTGCATTTCTTTATGTTCAGAAATGGAAATAGAATTCAATGAGTCTGAAGCATAGAATTCAGAGCAGCATCTTGTCAATTTCCTTCATATTCAAAATGGTGATGGATGGCTTATGGTCTGGTGAGCTGTAATCCCATAACGTAACCTGAAGATGTTTTGCACACCCATGTTACTGTTGATGCATCTTTCTCTATCATGGCATTGCACTGTTCTGTCTCTTTTAGTGACCTAGAGGAATAGCAACCTGGTCTATGTTTGTCATCGTTCTGCAAGTGAAATAGTACTGCCCCAAATCCTGTAAATGATATATCTGTCACAGCAATCGTCAGTAAGTTTGGGTCATAGTGGGCTAAGATTTCTGACGAGACTAGGAGTTGTTTAACCTTTTCTACTCATCCAAGTTCCTGCACCATTTTCAACCCTTTGACAAAAACTGCCTGGAATGCTCAATGAAAACTGAAAGAACTGCAGATGGCTGTAAAGCAGAAACATTGTGATCTCCTGAAGTAGATTCACTGGTCCTGATAATTCTTGGCTCTTTCTAGATTTTGAAAGAGGTGATTATGGTACTTATTAAATGCATCTTTTTTATGGGGTACAATCTGGTCATTTCCTTCTCAAGTACATTGTGCCACCCAAATGCTGCTTCCACTGAGTATCTCATCACATGGTCCAGGGAAAACTAACACCACTATTCAGTTTTGCTAACCCTGGTGACATCCTCCATCACCATGGTATTCCATTGTTCATTGTGACTTCATGTCTGGAAGACACTACCATGAGGAACTTCTGCAGAGATATCCTGGAGCTGAGATAACTGACCTCTAGTAAACACAACCATCTTTCTAAGTGCAGGGTATGATTAGATTAGATTCTTTACAGTGTGGGGACAAGCCATTTGGCCCAACAAGTCCACACCGACCCTCCAAAGAGTAACCACCCAGACCTATTCCCCGACATTTATTCCTGATTAATGCACCTAAGCTACAAACCCCTGAACACTATAGGCAATTTAGCATGTCCAATTCACCTAACCTGCACATCACTGGACTGTGGGAGGAAACCAGAGCACCCGGAGCAAACCCACACAGACACAGGGAGAATGGACAAACTACAGACAGCCACCCGAGGCAGGAATTGAACCCAAGTCCCTGTCGCTGTGAGACAGCAGTGCTAACTACTGAGCCACTGTGCTGATTCTAACTGGTAGAGAGTTTGCCTCCTGATTCCCATTGATTCCAGTTTTGCTAGGGCTCCTTAATGCTACACTCATTTAAGTGCAGTCTTGACATCAAGGTCTGTCACTCTCCCCTCATCTCATACATTATCCCTCATATGTTAAGAAATTGAGTGTGGATACCATGGTATTGAAGAATCCAATAGATATTTATTATAGCTGACCATCATGTGCACACATTATATTCACAGGCATTTAAGTGTCTGGACTAATCTCGTAGATCTTATACTGACATACTGCATTGCAGCAGCAAGGATTCCACAAGGTTGTCTTTGTGTTGAACCTCAGGAGAGGGGAGAGATACTAACTTAATATTTTCTGTCAGTTTTTACTGTGGGAAAGGAAATGGAAGGTAGAGAATGCAGGGAAATAAATATTGATGTTTTGATAACAGCTCACATTACAGAAGACAATGTGCTGCACGTGTTGGGAAGTCTAAAGATGGATAAATCTCCAGGACTGATCTAATGTATCCCAGGGAAATTGTGGGAAGTTAGGGAAGAAATGTTTGTATCATCTATAAGTACAGTTGAGGTGGTGGATGATTGAGAATGGCTAATATTGTGCCTTTGTTTAAAAAGACATGTAAGGAGAAGCCTGGGAGTAAGGAGTAGACCTGAGACTCTGACTTCAGTGATGGGCAAATTGTTAGAGGTGATCTTGCAAGATAGGATTTAGTATTCAGAGAGGCAACGAATATTTAGAATAGTCGGCATGGTTTGTACAAGAGAAATCGTGTCTCACAAACTTGAGGAAGTGACCAAAAAGATCCATGAGGGCAGTGTGGTAGATGTTGTTTACTTGGACTTTAGTAAAGCCTTTGACAAGGTTCCACTTGGTAGACTAATTAGTAAAGTTAGATCACATGGAATTCAGGGTGAGCTTTCCACTTGGACACAAAATTGGATTAACGGCAGGAGACAGAGAGTGGTGGTGGAGGGTTATTTTTTGGACTGGAGGTTTGTTACCAGTGGCACTTCACAGGGATCAGTGCTGGGTACACTTTTGTTTGTCATTTATATAAATGGTTTCGATGAAAATGTGGAACACATGGTTAGTAGGTTTGCAGGTGACACTAAAATTTGTAATATCGTGGACAGTGAAGAAGGTTATCTCAGATTACAAAGAGATTTTTATTGATTGGATCAATGGGCTGAGGAGTTTAATTTGGCCAAATGCCAGGAATTGCATTTTGGCAAGACAAACAAAAGCAGGACTTATTCATTTCAAAGGAGACCTCGGGTACTTTTGTTGAACTGAGAGACTTAGGAGTTCAAGTACATAATTCTTTGAAGTTTTTGTCACATGTAGACAGGGTGGTTATGAAGACATTTAGCACAATTGTCTTCATTGCTCAGATCTTTGAGTATAGGAGTTGGGTAGGCATGTTAAAGTTGTACAGGACATTGGTGAGGTTTCTTCTGGAATACTGTGTCCAGTTCTGGTTGCCCTGTTCAGGAAGGATACTACCAAGCTGGACAGGGTTCAGAAAACATTTACCAGTACGTTGCGGGGAATGGAAGGTTTGAATTATAGGAAGAGGGCTGGAAAGGCTGAGACCTATTTCACTGGAGCGAGGATGTTGAAGGATGAGAGGTTTATAAAATCGGGAGGAGCATAGATAAGGTGAATGGCAAGTGTTTTTTTCCCGTGGTGGGGGATTTTGGGACTAGGGAGCATATTTTTAAGGAGTGAGGAGAAAGATCTAAAATGGAGATGAGGGGCAACATTTTACACAAAGTGTTTCATGTGTGGAATGAACTTCCGTCAGAAGTAGTGGATATGGTTTCAGTTACAACATTTAAGAGTTGAGAATGGGGTACTGGAAAAGCATTCCTGATGAAGGGCTCTTGTCTGAAATGTTGATTGTCCTGCTCCTCAGAGGTTTGAACATAGAACATAGAACATAGAACAATACAGCACAGAACAGGCCCTTCGGCCCACGATGTTGTGCCGAACGTCTATCCTAGATTAAGCACCCATCCATGTACCTATCCAAATGCCGCTTAAAGGTCGCCAATGAATCTGACTCTACCACTCCCTCGGGCAGCGCATTCCATGCCCCCACCACTCTCTGGGTAAAGAACCCACCCCTGACATCTCCCCTATACCTTCCACCCTTCACCTTAAATTTATGTCCCCTTGTAACACTCTGTTGTACCCGGGGAAAAAGTTTCTGACTGTCTACTCTATCTATTCCTCTGATCATCTTATAAACCTCTATCAAGTCACCCCTCATCCTTCGCCGTTCCAACGAGAAAAGGCCGAGAACTCTCAACCTATCCTCGTACGACCTACTCTCCATTCCAGGCAACATCCTGGTAAATCTTCTCTGCACCCTCTCCAAAGCTTCCACATCTTTCCTAAAGTGAGGCGACCAGAACTGCACACAGTACTCCAAATGTGGCCTAACCAAAGTCCTGTACAGCTGCAACATCACCTCACGACTCTTGAATTCAATCCCTCTGCTAATGAACGATAATACTCCATAGGCCTTCTTACAAACTCTATCCACCTGAGTGGCAACCTTCAAAGATCTATGTACATAGACCCCAAGATCCCTCTGTTCCTCCACCTGACCAAGAACCCTACCATTAACCCTGTATTCCGCATTCTTATTTGTTCTTCCAAAATGGACAACCTCACACTTGGCAGGGTTGAACTCCATCTGCCACTCCTCAGCCCAGCTCTGCATCATATCTAAGTCCCTCTGCAGCCGACAACAGCCCTCCTCACTGTCCACAACTCCACCTATCTTTGTATCATCTGCAAATTTACTGACCCACCCTTCGACTCCCTCATCTAAGTCATTAATAAAAATTACAAACAGCAGAGGACCCAGAACTGATCCCTGCGGAATTCCACTTGTAACTGGACTCCATGCTGAATATTTACCATCTACCACCACTCTCTGACTTCGACCGGTTAGCCAGTTTTCTTTCCAATTGGCCAAATTTCCCTCTATCCCATGCCTCCTGACTTTCCGCATAAGCCTACCATGGGGAACCTTATCAAATGCCTTACTAAAATCCATGTACACTACATCCACTGCTCTACCCTCATCCACATGCTTGGTCACCTCCTCGAAGAATTCAATAAGACTTGTAAGGCAAGACCTGCCCTTCACAAATCCGTGCTGGCTGTCCCTAATCAAGCAGTGTCTTTCCAGATACTCGTAAATCCTATCCCTCAGTACCCTTTCCATTACTTTGCCTACCACAGAAGTAAGACTAACTGGCCTGTAATTCCCGGGGTTATCCCTATTCCCTTTTTTGAACAGGGGCACAACATTCGCTACTCTCCAGTCCCCTGGTACCACCCCAGTTGCCAGTGAAGACGAGAAGATCATTGCCAACGGTACTGCAATTTCCTCTCTTGCTTCCCACATAATCCTAGGATATATCCCGTCAGGCCCGGGGGACTTGTCTATCCTCAAGTTGTTCAAAATGTCCAACACATCTTCCTTCCTAACGGGTATCTCTTCTAGCTTATCAGTCCGTTTCACACTCTCCTCTTCAACAATACGGTCCCTCTCGTTCGTAAATACTGAAGAGAAGTACTTGTTCAAGACCTCTCCTATCTCTTCCGACTCAATACACAGTCTCCCACCACTGTCCTTGATCGGACCTACCCTCGTTCTCGTCATTCTCAGGTTTCTCACATACGCATAGAATGCCTTGGGGTTATCCTTGATCCTATCCGCCAGGGATTTTTCATGCCCTCTCTTAGCTCTCCTAATCCCTTTCTTCAGGTCCCTTCTGGCTATCCTGTATCCCTCCACTGCTCTGTCTGAACCTTGTTTCCTCAACCTTATGTAAGCCTCCTTCTTCCTCTTTACTAGACATTCAACATCCCTCGTCAACCAAGGCTCCCTCACACGACCATTTCTTTCCTGCCTGATCGGTACATACATATCAAGGACACGTCGTATCTGCTCCTTGAAAAAGTCCCACATTTCCACCACATCCTTCCCTGACAGCCTATGCTCCCAACGTATGCTCCTCAAATCCTGTCTTACAGCATCGTAATTTCCCTTCCCCCAATTGTAAAAACTTCCTTGTTGTGCGCACCTATCTCTCTCCATAACCAAGGTGAAAGGTTGCATGACCTGCTGTGCTTTTCCAGCACCCCACTCTTAATTCTGATCTCCAGCATCTGCAGTCTTCAGCACAGTGACTCACTGGTTAGCACTATTGCCTCACAGCACCAGGGACCCAGGTTCAATTCCAGCCTTGGGCGACCGTCTGTGTGGAGTTTGCACATTCTCTCTGTGTCTGCGTGGGTTTCCTCTGGGTGCTCTGGTTTCCTCCCACAGTCCAAAGATGTGCAGGATAGGTGAATTGGCCATGCTAAATTGCCATAGTGTTAGGTGCAGAGGGAAATGGGTCTGGGTTGGTTACTCTTTGGAGGGTTGGTGTTGACTGGTTGGCAAAATGGCCTGTTTCCAGGCTGTAGGGAATCTAATCAGTCCTCAGTTTCTCCTACAACATTTAAGAGACATTTTGACAAGTACATGAATAAGAAAGGTTTGGAGGGATATGGGCCAAGCGGAGACAGATGGGACTTGTTTAGTTTGGCAACATGGTTTTCGTGGACTGGTTGGACTGAAGGGTCTGCTTCTGTGCTGTATGACTCTATGACTAGGCTTGGCTGATAGTTAGTTGCCAGTTCTTTGCACAGAAGTGGCCATTTTTCAGAAAGAGACATTCCTGAGAATGTCTCTCTTTATCTGATCTGTGCATCACTTAGATGTTTTACAAACCAAAATAAACCCCTATAAATATTCCATCCCTTGTCTGTTATTTTGGAAAGGCAATTGATTGTAAAAACAATGATAGGCTTATGTGGAAGCACTTGGCAGTCAATGTATAAACACAGTTGTATTAAGATAAACAGAATGGCAGCTGGCACAAGAGATTTTAGTTAGTTGATAAAAGCAAGGTCAACTATCAACAGAAAATCAATGGGACTCTGTAACAATTAACAAATAAATGGCTTTATGTGTAATTAAATATGTAAAAAGTTCTTTGCACCATTGTTCAGTCTGGAATGTGTCAGTTCCTTTCCGCGATTATGCTGCTTATTTTATAGTTATGTATGATGAATCTTACCTATTTGTGAATAGCATGTCATCGAAAGGTGTGGCAAAACCATCTGCTTGATATAAAAAGAAGTGTTAAGTTAGAAAAGCAATTACATGCATTGCCTTTGTAGCTGTAAATACAAGAAAGTTTAAGATGGTGAATGTATTTGGTATGTTTTCCACCTCAATGATTTAAATTAATGCATCCATAAATGAAATATCATAATTCAATTTAGCAGAGTTTGTTTAGTTCTATTTCATAAAGCACATACGATGATCGACATTAAAAGCATGTTCTGTGGTTCCCTCAACAGTACTTTCAAACTCACAACCTCCACCAACAGAGAATTATTGTGAAGAAATCATGGGCATATATCAAGTTGCACTATAAGTCACACATCATCCTGATTTGGAAGCATTGATTATTTCTTCATTGTCACTACATCAAAATCCTGGAACTTTCTCCCCTTATACTTTCTCCCTCTCAGTATACCTACACCACACAGACTGTAGTTGGTCAAGAAGGTGACTCACTGTCGTTTTCTCAAAAACAATTGGGTTTGACTAATAAATGTTGCCCTTGCCAGAAATGCAGAAATCCCAAGAATTAACCTACAGAACTTTTACACATTTTTCTTTTAATTTTGTGAGAGATGGGTTGTAAATGGGACAAATGATTGTTGCGACCTGTCGATTGATTTCTGGGAAATTTTAAACAAAGAATAGCCTTTCAAGCTACACTGGTATCTTCTTTATTGACTCTAAATTAAATTAACACTGAAATTGAAAGAGCCTATACATTTCAAAAGCTTAAAATGTAAATCTAGAGTTAGGGCCAGTATTACAAGGCAATGGATCTAGGAAAAAGGTAACACTGGTGACATCTATCTCCATCTCATCACCCATCTTTATCTCCCCAGCATTTCTCTTGACTCCTTAGCTCCTTGATGGCTTGAAACCGATACCAGAAAGAATGAGATGTGATTAAGGAGTGAAACCAATTCAACAACAGTCAGATTATACATATGTTATCTTTTACAATCCAAAGAAATTATTAGTGATCATACAGGAGGGCATCTCACACTGGAAGTCTTATTGACTCTGAAAAATTCCTCCGAAGACTATCAAGCTAACTCCAGGAGCCTGAAGTAATTGATATAACTAATGACATCAAATTCTTGCCTAGCCTTCACATGCTTTCCACATTCTAGAAATCATCTACCTTCCTCTTGAAGGCTTGCAGAGAAGTCAAATTTATTTGTATTCTGGCAAGCAACTTCACAAAACGTTAAGCCAACCACAACTTGTCACAATTGCTTGTTGTGATGATAAAACAGGGGCAACTGTACAGCACACATACAAACACAGTGAGATATGAACACATGGGCTATTTATCCATCTCACAATTAGTATAGAAAATAATAAAGAAAAATAGACAAGCGGAGCTAATTAATTTGCATTTAGGTGTTCAGTACCCATCTACTGATGGAGATGAAGTTTTCTGATTTGCATGAAAGCTGCCACACCTTGCTGCTGTATAACTTGCTTCAAACACACTCCTTACTCATTTGGCTACACTTGGGGGCATCTCCTTTTGTGTTTCAGGAGTACAAAAGAATTTTGAGGTTTTGAGGCACTTAAGAATGAAAAGAACAGCAAAATAAAGTTAAGTTTTGTTTGCTATTCTACACTGAATCTGGGCATATGGCAGGCCAGTGTGATGGGTACAATTCTATATACATGGAGTAAGCTGCAGGCTTCATGACCATCACACATCTAGAGTGGGATTTCCTCATACTACAGTGATTGTTCCTCTTCACTAACTTTCCGCTATAGACCTGAAGACCATAAGATCTGGGAGTAGATTTAGGCCATTCAACCCATCGAGTCTATTCCACCATTTGATCATGGCTAATATATTACTCAACCCCTTTCTTCTGCTTTCTTCCTGTAACCTTTGATCCACTTATTAATTAAGATCCTATCTATCTCTGTCTTGAATACACTCAATGACTAGCCTCCACAACCCAATTTGGCAATGAATTCCACAGATTCACCGTCTTCTGACAGAAGAAATTCCTTCTTATCTCAGTTCTAAAGGGTCATCCTTTCTCTCTGAGTCTGTACCCTTGGATTTAGTCTCTCCCACCAGTGGAAATAACATCTCCATGTTCACTCTACCCAGGTCACTCTGCATTCTGTAAATTTCAGTGAGGTCACCCCTCATCCTTCCAAATTCCATTGACCACCAACCCAGAGTCCTCAACTGCTCTCCTCAAATGAACAAGCCCTTCATCCCTGGGATCTTTCTTGTAAACCTCCCCTGGACTCTCTCCAAGCTCTCCAAGGCCAACATGTCCTTTCTTAGATATGGGGCTCATAACTGCTCACAATATTCCAAATGTAGACTGACCAGACCCTTATTCGGCTTCAGCAATACATCTCTGCTCCTGTATTCTAGCCTTCTTGAAATGAATGTTAACATTGCATTTGCCTTCCTTATTGCACGTTAACCTTAGGAGAATGTTGAACTCGGACTCCTGAGTCCCTTTGTGATTCAGATTTCCAAAGCTTTTTCCTGATTATAAAATAGTCTATGCTTCTAGTCTTCCTACTATGACTTCACACTTTGCAACAATGTATTCCATCTTTTACTTCTTTGCCCACTCTCCTAGCCTATCAAAGTCCTTCTGTAGCCTTCCTGTTTCCTCAACACTACCTACCCCTCCAATTGTCTTTGAGTCATCTGCAAACTTAGTAACAATGCCATCAGTTCCTTCGTGCAGATTGTTAATGTGTAACGTGAATAGTTGTGGTCCTAACATGGACCCCTGAGGAACTCCACTGGCTGTCATACTGAAAAAGATCCCTTTATTCCTACTGTCTGCTTTCTGCCAGTCAGCCAGTCCTCTATCCATATCAGTACCTTGCCCTTAACACCATGGAATCTTCTCTTATTTTGCATCTTTCTGTGTGGCACTTTGTCAATGGCCTTCAAGCCTTCCTTTTTATTCACTTCTGGGACATGGGTGTCACTGACGGACTGGCATTTATTGCTCATCCCTAGTTGGTCATAAGAAGGTGATGGTGAGCTGCCTTTATGAACTGGTGCAAGCCATGTTGTTGTAGCTAGACTCACAATGCCGTTAGGGAGGGAATTTCTCTTCTCTCCAGACTATTCAGCATAGTGTTTAAATTTAAAACAGCTTTAAAAATAATAAATTAAAACAAGGGATTAAGTTCAATGGCAGTGAAACTTATGACTGATTAACACTCTCCAAATGTCAATTCTTTCATAAAATCAAAATACTGCATGTCTGGGAACCTGAAATAAAAACAAATAATTTCAGTTATCCCAGCAGTGACTGCGGAGAGAGAAAAACAGAGTTGATGCTTCAGGTCTGTAACTTTATCAGTCATTGAAAAATTCATCGGCAATGAGTTGGCTTAAAGTGGAGTAACACAGTGGCTCAGTGGTTAGCACTGCTGCCTCATAGCACTAGGGACCTGGGTTCGATTCCACCTCAGGCGACTGTCTGCATGGAGTTTGCACATTCTAATCATGCCTGGGTGGGTTTTCTCCGGGTGCTCTGGTTTCCTCCCACAATCCAAAGATGTGCAGGTTAGGTGGATTAGCCATGGGAAATGCAGGGATAGAGTGGGTCTGGGTTAGGTACTCTTTGGAGGGTCAGTGTGAACCTGATGGGCTAAATGGTCTGCTTCCAGACCATTGAATGAGATCATGGATGATCTGTGGCTCAACTCCATATCTCTGCCTTTGGTCCATATCTCTTCATACCTTTGCTTAACAAAAATCTATCCATCTCAGATTTAAAATTAACAACTGATCCAGCTTCCACTGCTGTTTGTGGAAGAGTGTTCCAAACATCTACCATTCTGAGTATGCAGGCTGGAACCCATTGACAAACTATTCCAGTTTGACAAACTCGGGAGACCTGATGATATCGATCTTTGGTTAAGTCCAAATAGACTGCATGTTGGGCATTCTTCTTTTCAAATACATTGGTCTCTGCATTACAGGGACACTTTACCTTCAAAATGGAATTGAACCTGTTTCTGACTGGGACAGAGATCACCTCATAGATAAGAGGTAAAGATCAACAGGGAACAAACACGTGTCACAAGTAATTTCTGATGGGGAGGCATTGAAGATGAATTTTCCAGATAGTTTTTCTCTCCGACATTGGCCCTGGTCTATTCTTGGATTTTCCTGGTGCATTTGGTTCTGCTGTAACACCTGTTTCTTCAATGCAAATTGGCTTTAATTCGATTGAAGAGTTTAGACCGTTTTCTGTAGAACAAATACTTTCCTTACCTATATTGATTATAACGTAATTCCTGCTCTATTAGTTTAAATGGCATGGCTATTGGGCGATTTTCTTATAATGCAAGAATGCACAAGAACAGAAATATCTCATTACATCAGGACTGACTCTCTGCAGGAAGGTATAAGCTGGGCAAGCTATGTTGTTCGAGGAAAATGTACAGTCGTGATGCACCAGCAATCATGAGTGTGGGGCAGACATAATGAACTAATCTGATCCTTTCCAACTCACTACGTTTTTGGGTGCATGTCAGATGAAGCAGCTCTTTTATTGTTGCTCAGAGCTTTGTGCTGTGGATTTTGTAGTCAGCTCAGACATCCCTTTAATTGCTGCTGCTCTCTCGAGATGCTCCCCTTCAGAATTTTCTTCTTCATTATAGAACATAGACTATTAAACATTTCAGCGCAGGAACAGGCCCTTCAGTACACCATGTTTGTGCTGACCGTGATGCCATTCTAAACTAATACCATCTGCCTGCACATGGTCCATATCCCCTCTATTTTCTGCCTCTTCATGAATCTGTCCAAATGCCTCTTAAATGTTGCTTTTGTGTTCAGCTTCTATGCCTTTTCTGCTAGCACCTTCCAAGGACCTAACATCATCTGCATAAAAACCTTGCCTCGCACATCTCCTTTAAACTTTCGGCCTCTCACCATGCCCCCGTGTAATTGACATTTCTGCCCTGCGAGAAAGACTCCATCAACCACCATCCATGCTTCTCACAATTTTATATTCTCCAATCACATCGCCCCTCTGCTCTGATGTTCTCGCAAAAACAATCCAAGTTTGTCCAACTTCTCCTTATAGCTAATACACGCCAATTGAGGCAAACTCCTGGTGAATCCCTTTTGCAGCCTCTGCAAAACCTTCAGATCCTTCCAATAATGTGGCGACCAGAAATGTCCACAATACTCTTACAGTGTCAACTGACTAAAATCTTATACAGCTCCAACCTGACTTGGCAATTTTTGTACTCAATGCCCTGACTGATGAATGCAAGCATGTCATATGCCTTTTTTACGATCTTAACCACTTGTGTTACCACTGTCAAGGAGCTATAGACTAGCACTACAAAAATCCTCGGCATATCAATGCTCCTGAAGGTCCTGCCACTTACTGTGTACTTTTCAACATAGAGTCATAGAGATGTACAGCATGGAAACAGACCCTTCAGTCCAACCCGTCCATGCTGACCAGATATCCCAACCCACTCTAGTCCCACCTGCCAGCACCTGGCCCATATCCCTATAAACCCTTCCTATTCATATACCCATCCAAATGCCTCTTAAATGTTGCAATTGTACCAGCCTCCACCACTTCCTCTGGCAGCTCATTCCATACACACACCACCCTCTGTGTGAAAAAGTTGCCTCTTAGGTCCCTTTTATATCTTTCCCCTCTCACCCTAAACCTATGCCCTCTAGTTCTGGACTCACCGATCCCAGGGAAAAGACTTTGTCTATTTATCCTAACCATGCCCCTCATCATTTTGTAAATCTCCATAAGGTCACCTCTCAGCCTTTGACGCTCCAGGGAAAACAGCCCCAGCCTGTTCAGCCTCTCCCTGTAGCTCAAATTCTCCAACCCTGGCAACATCCTTGTAAATCTTTTCTGAGCCCTTTCAAGTTTCACAGCATCTTTCCAATAGGAAGGAGACCAGAATTGCACACAATATTCCAACAGTGGCCTAACCAATGTCCTGTACAGCCTCAACATGATCTCCCAATTCCTGTACTCAATACTCTGACCAATAAAGGAAAGCATACCAAACACCTTCTTCACTATCCTATCTACCTGCGACTCCACTTTCAAGGAGCTATGAAGCTGCACACCAAGGTCTCTTTGTTCAGCAACACTCCCTAGGACCTTACCATTAAGTGTTTAAGATCTCTTATGCTCACATCCAAATCATTTATATAAATGATGAAAAGTAGAGGACCCAGCACCCATCCTTGTGGCACTCCACTGGTAACAGGCCTCCAGTCTGAAAAACAACCCTCCACCACCACTCTCTGTCTTCTACCTTTGAGCCAGTTCTGTATTCAAGTGGCTAGTTCTCAGTGTATTCCGTGAGACCTGACCTTGCTAACCAGTCTCCCATGGGGAACCTTGTCGAACACCTTACTGAAGTCCATATAGATCACATCAACCACTCTGCCCTCATCAATCCTCTTTGTTACTTCTTCAAAAAACTCAATCAAATTTGTGAGACATGATTTCCCGCACATAAAGCCATATTGACTATCCCTATTCAGTCCTTGCCTTTCCAAATACATGTACATCCTGTCCCTCAGGATTCCCTCCAACAACTTGTCCACCACTGACGTCAGGCTCACTAGTCTATAGTTCCCTGGCTTGTCCCTAGCACCCTTCTTAAACAATGGCACCACGTTAGCCAACCTCCAGTCTTCCGGCACCTCATCTGTGACCACCGATGATACAAATATCTCAGCAAGAGGCCCAGAAATCACTTCCCTTAGCTTCCCACAGAGTTCTAGGGTACACCTGATCAGGTCCTGGGGATTTATCCACCTTTAACCGTTTCACGACATCCAGCACTTCCTCCTCTGTAATCTGGACATTTTTCAAGATGTCACCATCTACTTTCCTGCATTCTATATCTTCCATGTCCTTTTCCACATACTAATGCAAAATACTTGTTTAGTATCTCCCCCATTTTCTGCGGCTCCACACAAAGGCTGCCTTGCTGATCTTTGAGGGGCCCTATTGTCTCCCTGGTTAACCTTTTGCCCTTAATGTATTTATAAAATCCCTTTGGATTCTCCTTAATTCTATTTGCCAAAGCTATCTCATGCCCCCTTTTTGCCCTCCTGATTTCTCTCAAGTATACTCCTACTGCCTTTATACTCTTCTAAGGATTCACTCGATCTATCCTGTCTATACCTTACATGTGCTTCCTTCTTTTTCTTAACCAAACCCTCAATTTCTTTAGTCATCCAGCATTCCCTATACCTACCAGCCTTTCCTTTCACCCTAACAGGAATATACTTTCTCTGGATTCACATTATCTCACTTCTAAGGCTTCCCATTTTCCAGCCATCCCTT
Organism: Chiloscyllium punctatum; assembly: GCF_047496795.1. Classification (NCBI taxonomy): domain Eukaryota; kingdom Metazoa; phylum Chordata; class Chondrichthyes; order Orectolobiformes; family Hemiscylliidae; genus Chiloscyllium; species Chiloscyllium punctatum. Next base: position 82,744,413 of record NC_092761.1, read on the forward strand.
TACCTGCGAACATCTGCCCCCAATAAGGTTTTGAAAGCTCTTGCCTAATACTGTCAAAATTGGCCTTTCTCCAATTTAGAACTTCAACTTTTAGATATGGTCTATCCTTGTCCATCACGATTTTAAAACAAATAGAATTATGGTCGCTGACCCAAAAGTGCTCCCCCACTTTCACCTCAGGCACTTGCCCTGCCTTATTTCCCAAGAGTAGGTCAAGTTTTGCACCTTCTCTAGTAGGTACATCCACATACTGAATCAGAAAATGTTCTTGTACACTCTCCATCTAAACCCTTAACACTATGGCAGTCCCAGTCTATGTTTGGAAAGTTAAAATCCCCTACCATTACCACCCTATTATTCTTACAGATAGCTGAGATCTCCTTACAAGTTTGCTTCTCAATTTCCCTCTGACTATTACGGGGTCTACAACACAATCCCAATAAGGTTATCATCCCTTTCATATTTCTCAGTTCCAACCAAATAACTTCCTTGGATGTATTTCCGGGAATATCCTCCCTCAGCACAGCTATAATGCTATCCCATATCAAAAATGCCACTCCCCCTCCTCTCTTGCCTCCCTTTCTATCCTTCCTGTAGCATTTGTATCCTGGAACATTAAGCTGCCAGTCCTGCCCATCCCTGAGCCATGTTTCTGTAATTGCTATGATATCCCAGTCCCATGTTCCTAACCATGCCCTGAGTTCATCTGCCTTCCCTGTTCGGCCCCTTGCATTGAAATAAATGCAGTTTAATTAGTCCTACCTTGTCCCTGCCTGCCCTGACTGTTTGACTCGCTTCTGCTCTCAAATTGTACCAGTCTCAGATTGATCTCTTTCGTCACTATTTCCCTGGGTCCCACGGTCCCACCCGCCCACCTTACTAGTTTAAATCCTCCCGAGCAGCTCGAGCAAATCTCCCTCCCCTTCCAATTTAAGTGCAATCCATCCTTCTTGTATAGGTCCCTCGAAGAATAACATAAGTTAGGCAGGAGGAAGCTCTTACACAATTGCAAACAGATATGACTTGAGGTTTGTGGTTCAGAATGGGACCAAGGGACCTGTTGGGGCTGCTCAGTGGTTAGCACTGCTGCCTTACAGTGACAGCGTTCAATTCTAGCCTCAGGTGACTATCTGTGTGAAGTTTGCACATTCTCTCTGCGTCTGAGTGGGTTTTCTCTGGTGCTCTGGTTTCCCCCCAAAGTTGTGCAGGTTAGGTGGATTGACCATGCTAATATGCCCACAGTGTCCAGAGGTAGGTGGTTTAGGCATGGGAAGTGCAGGGTTATGGGCATAGGGCAGGGGGATGGGTTTAGGTGGAATGCTCTTCAGAGGGTAAGTGTGGACTCGATGGCCTGAATGGCCAATAGAGCCTTCCACACTATAGGGATTCAATGATCTATGAAGACTGATGGTGTAATAGGTTGCACAGCCTAGGCTTGACTTCCCTCATGCATAGAAGATTAAGGAGTGAACTGATTGTGGTCTTTAAGAGAATTAAAAGAGATTGTAGGAAAATTATTCTCTTCAGTACAATACTGCACAAGACACATAAGGTTAAAATTGGAGCTCAGACTTTGAGGGGAACATTGAGACACACTTTTTACCACATTGGACAGTGGAAAGCTGTAAACCTTTCTACAAAGTAGCAATTAAGATGAGAGGTCAGTTGAAACTTTGAAGGTGAGACTGATAGATTTTCATTAGATAAGATTATTAGGGAACAATGACAAAGAGACAGATAGATTCAAAATACAAATCAGCCATGATCTAATTGAAAGGGAAGCCGTGTTTTAAGGGTTAGATGGCCTAGCTTTGTTCCCATACAGTTGTAAAAATGTTAGGGTACAGAATTTATTTGCTTTCACATAAGCAAAGCTACTGGTTTGTGCCATGTGACACCACAACTATGACTATATCTCAAGAACCACTGATTACAAACTGCCTTTCTGAATGCTTCTGTTTCAAACTGTTTCCATTTCTCCTTGATCATTTGTTTGTATTATTCAAAAAATTAATGATTTGGCTATTAAATATAAATACATGTTGATTTGTGTAGATATTAAGATTAAACATGACATCAAAGGTGATTGTAAACACCCACACTGTAACTTAATTAAGTTGAAACTAATTTCTGGTTTTTTGGGTTACATTATGCATATCATCAGTGACACTGGAAAGTCTAGAATTGGTGCTGTATGCAGCCAATGTGGTTATGATGGTTCAGTAAATGTCACTTATCTACAGATACTGCAAACGCACTGGAGCAGAATCATTTACTTATTCAATCTTCATTGCAACAGCCTTCAACTGCCCCACAAAAATGAAATCAATTCTTAAACTACAGGAAGGATCTTTATCTTTATTATTATTTAGTCTTTAATGCTAGCATGAAAGTGGTGTTTTCCATTCTCTCTTCCAACTAGAAAAAAGTGGGTTAACTTTATAGCTAGCATCTGCACGATCGTGCTGATTGGCCTCCCTGCTCTGTATTAAGCTATGATTGTAAGAGAGCTGACCACAAACTTTAGCTAAAGCTGCTTTGCAATCAGTAAGCCTGGTATGTAAAAGTCTTCCTAGGCCACTCTTCTTTGCCCATTGGGAATTTACCAATGGAGCACAATGTGAGAAGCCTTTATTCCTTCTTGATGGGGAATATTTCAGGAGAGCATGATGCTCCATCTAGTGGCCTTACTGAAAATTCACTGTTGTGTTTGAAAAATAGCTGATAAAGCATTTTTTCTTAAACTGCTTGAGAAATGAAACAGCATTGAAACAATACCAAAATTACTGTGTTAACGTTTTGAGTCCAGTGACTTTTCTTCAGAACTGAAGATTGCTCAAGGGATTTGAAACGTTAACTCGATTTTCTCTTCACACCCACTGAGTTTCTGCAACAATTTTCGATTTTATGCTTTCAGATCTTCAGCATCTGCAGTTCTTTGTTTTATTATGCACCAAGATTACTCAATTTGCCAGACATTAGTGACCTCTGAAAATTGTGGTCAAACTAAGTAATGCTAGTTCTGTGAGCTAACACAGACAGAGTTTGAAGGTTGTGGGCTTGAGTTCAAATCGTAATGTGGAGACTGGAGCAGAAAAATCAAGGCTGACACTGCACTGCTGTACTGGGAGTGCACTGCACTATCAAGGATGTCATTTGTCAACTGAGATGTTCGAATAAGATCTCATTTACCTCCTCAGGTGGATGCAAAACGTCCACCAGAACTATTTCAAGGAAGAACAGCAGAAGACTCCTTGGTGTCCTTGTCAATTTTTATTGCTTGATCACTATTAATAAAGTAGATGATTTGGCCATTATCATATTTCTGTTCCTGTGACATTGCTGTGTCTTTATCCTTTTTCTTATTTCTGACATTGTAACAATGACGATTATTGTATATCAAGGGGTGCTAATTGATTTCTGGTTGTGGGCATCAATTGAAGATTTCCTGTGCTCAAATGTAAAGGAGTCAACTGAAAAAGGCATTGGAGGTGCATGATTTGCAATGCCTGTCCCAATAAGTAAAAGCCTGTTAAGTGTATAAGGATTTAGCTCTAGCATTTGATCCCTCAAAGACTGGCTACATGAATGTTCATAGTGAGTACACTTCCAAGGGGATTGGTAGCTAAGTTGGCTGAATAGTTGGTTTGCAATGCATATGACACCAATAGCACATGTTCAATTCCCATGCTGGCTGAGATTACAATGGAAGGCTCCATGTTGCCCCTTGCCTGAGGCATGGTGACTGTCAGTTTAGACTCATCATGAATCACTGCTCTCTAAAGAGAGAGTGGAATTCTGCTGACTTCAGTTTTACATTTCCAAAGTGTTTCATTGGCTGTAAAGTGCTTTGGGACATTATGAGATTGTGAGAAGTGTTTTACAATTGCAATTTTCTTTTCTTTTATGTTTGCATGCAGGGGTGTTGCAAGTTTTAAACAGATCTGGGCAATCAGTGAGTGAGATTTGCTCTCCATCAGCTGCACATCCATCCGGTTCAGTTTATGTGCAGGAATGTACTTAGCCCAGGAACAGGGAAGATGGATGGAGAAAAGGTTGGTCTGACTATATTCACCTTGTATCAATGACTACAGGAGAAGAAAAGAAAAACAATTCACCCAGTTGTGGGGGTCTTGGAGCACAGTGGTAGTGTTCCTAATTCTGAGCCAGGAGGCCTGGGTTCAGGTCCTTGTGCATAGGTTGATAAGAAAAACATCAATAATTCTTCCAGTTCCTGAGAAGTGGCACACCCACTGGCTTGCTGCCAGCTTGGCACCTTGTCTGTGGCAAGACAGCAATCTGTCATCAGATAACTAGGCCACTGGAAAAAATTCAAATGGACTAAATTTTTTTTCTGTTTTGTTAGGCGTGTCCATGTGCCAAGCAAAGATAGTTACATTTCAAAGGGAACTAAAATGTCCACATCAAAACCTATGTATAAAATATAGATTGTGATATTTAAGAACATTGGAGAGCTTTACTGTTTTTCACAAATTTTGTGGTGTCACCTCTGGACAGATATATTCCTGGTGATCCTTATTTGATCGCTTGATTTCCAATGCCTCATCTTCCATGGTCTCTCCAAGAGTGATCCAACAGTGTCCAGCAGCCTTCCCATGGTAATTGTAAAGTGAACAAACTTCATCTGATTGTCTGATTCTTAAGTGTTAGTCAAACAAACTCTTTCTCCATCTCCATTGTTTTTGTAATAAAGAAGAAATATTAAAATACAGTATTTTGTTAATGCCCTTTTGGTTTCCTCCTGGAGAGTCTAGGAGATTAATTTGTAATTTTGGAAGGTTGCAAGCCTTAACAATGTGTGTGACCAAACTGTGCATCCCAGATATTGTGCAGGCGCACAATGGTGAGTTTTGATACTCTATACGTGGAAGTGATCCTTTTTGTAATCTGAGAAATTGAAAGGAAATGGTTCGCCAACAGCTGGATTCAACAAGGGTCAACACAGTGATGTTTTGAGACCTAAGTCAAGTATATTACAATAATTCAGTTGGGATTCTCAAGTGATTTTTCTAGATACAGGTCATGTGCAGAACAAACTTCCAAAGGTAAAAATTTTGTACTTCTGTTCGATGGTTATATATGACTTAATAATGAAACTGGTAAAATATGACAGAATTTTCAAAATGCTTCAGGAAAGAGTAAAACACATCAAAGTACCTAACCAAGTCATTGACTGAATTGATATTGCCCATAATAACAAAAACACTAATTTCCAAATGGTCAAATTAACTTTTAAACTTTTAGTTCCTTCAGAGATTTTTGAGCAGCTTTGTTTTTACAACAGCTAATCTGACAACTGTGCAAGTTTTAAAAAATGACATACAGAAGATAAATACATTTTGTGAAGGTATTGCGCATCACAACAATGTCAACACTGTCAACATTTAAATTGGATGAAAAGTGCAAATAGGTTTATGAAAGGCTCCGTGTTCCTCTTTTTATTTCTATTTTATGAGGTGATTGTGCCAATGACTTTCTGTGAGTTTTGCAGCCCTTCAGGATAACAGATTAATCTGTGGCTCTGACTTGTTAGGACATTTCCCTGAAGAATGAACCAGTGAATGACCGTCATGTATTCTGCTGAGTTGACACAGCTGTAGTGTGTGTACATGTTCTCTCTCTCTGCAAAGAACAAGACCCTGTGTACTGATGCATATTGCTTCCAGTACATGCAATTTTGACCAATCAGGATTAAGCTGCCTGGCTTAAATTGTTTAAAACCTGACAATTAACTGTTAATAGTCATGAATTAGTCAATTCTCCATGACAACACATCTACTAATCAGGGTGCGCATGTCAACTGATCAGCACATTTTTTTCTCCAATGGATTAGTACTCTGATGCGTGCAAGATGGAAAGCTTTAACAAAATCTGTCTTTTTCAGTAAGACTAAAATAAATTGAAATGAGTACATATCCCTGTGTTTATCAGCAATTCCAAACCACATGGTATTGAGAAAGCAGAGAATATTTGTACCCCTGGATCTTCATCTGCAACATTCAGCTGGTTGGATTTCCGAAACAGATTAATGGCTTTGAGGTGAACACAGAGTGGATTTTAATAATTACTTGCAGGACAATATATAGTTATCCTGCTCATTGAATAACTCAAAAGTGGCATTGGCAAACCACTATGTGAGTGTAATTTGGCAGCCAATGGAACGACATTGAAAAAGGCGGCAAACAATATCTTTTGAACAATGTTGAATAATAGGTATTTGAAACATCAACTTTGAATGCAATTTGGAAAACTCATAAATACAAATGATACTTACTGTGCTATTTGTGGTTGTGTTAGTGTTCTCAATGTTTTTGCGTTTCCTTTTAAGGAGTTCCTTTACAGGATCTTTCACACGAACACCTAAATAAGGTCGCTGCTGTGATTGGTCAGAGGAGGCTGGAAAAGCAGGAGAAATAAACCTGGAGTGAAATGATGTCAAATATAATGCTGATAAACCCCATGCAATACCTGAAGATTTACAACACATCTTTGGATGATTGAAAATAACAAAGAATAAAACTTTTTAACAACTAAGAAAGTTGGAATAAGTTAAACATTTTAAAAAATCGCAACCAGCTGCTTAATGCACCTGTGCTATCACTCAATATTCACATAAATGTGAGGTGCTGCATTTTGGGAAAGTAAATCTTAGCAGGACTTATACACTTAATGGTAAGGTCCTAGGGAGTGCTGCTGAACAAACAGACCTTGGTGTGCAGCTTCATAGCTCCTTGAAAGTGGAGTCGCAGGTAGATAGGATAGTGAAGAAGGCGTTTGGTATGCTTTCCTTTATTGGTCAGAGTATTGAGTACAGGAGTAGGGAGGTCATGTTGCAGTTGTACAGGACATTGGTTAGGCCACTGTTGGAATATTGCGTGCAATTCTAGTCTCCTTTCTATTGGAAAGATGCTGTGAAACTTGAAAAGGTTCAGAAAAGATTTACAAGGATGTTGCCAGGGTTGGAGAATTTGAGATATAGGGAGAGGCTGAACAGGCTGGGGCTGTTTTCCCTGGAGAATCGGAGGCTGAGGGGTGACCTTATAGAGGTTTACAAAATGATGAGGGGCATAGAGGCCATAGGATAAGGGTGAGAGAGGAAAGATATAAAAGATACCTTTGGGGCAACTTTTTCACACAGAGGATGGTACGTGTATTGAATGAGCTGCCAGAGGACGTGGTGGAGGCTGGTACAATTGCAACATTTAAGAGGCATTTGGATGGGTATATGAATAGGAAAGGTTTGGAGGGATGTGGGCCAGATGCTGGCAGGTGGGACTAGATTGGGTTGGGATATCTGGTCACCATAGATGGGTTGGACTGAAGGGTCTGTTTTCATGCTGTACATCTCTATGACTCTAAGACTATGAAGTAATTAATATACCATTTATTGTGCAGCATTATTTGACTTCAGTGCTGCATCAAAGTTCAGTCTGAGGCTGGCTGCAGACTTCCAGTGAAACCCAACACATGTTGGAGGAACAGTTCTTCAATTTCCATTTAGCACTTTGCAGTCTTCATGACTCAACTTTGAGTTCAACAACTTCACTGTGTGAGTTTGCTGTCAGCAGAGTTGATGTATTTTCTGCTCTTAACACCAATCTTCATCTATTTCTCTACCACTATGAGCACTGCCATTGTCTTTTACTCTGGACACCCTCCCAATCTCTTCCACTTGCTCCTCCTCCTCCTCTGATCAAAACCATCATTTCCCAGCTCCCTTCAATTCCAAATAAGGGTTATTCTAGACTTGAGATGTTAACTGTTTCTCTGTCTACAAATGCTGCCAGACCTGTTGAGTTCCTTCAGCATTCTCTGTTTTCATGCAATATTGAACCTATTAGCTTAGTAATTCACTCCTTGAAGAAAATACTATTTTAATGAGACAAGTATACAAAAACCAACATAAAAAGACATTCACACACTATTGACTTCTGGGATTTGACTTATCAATTCAAGATCAGAAAACTGACACCGGGATAATTTCCAGGTGCCAAGCCATGTGACACCACTATGTTTAAATTTTAATATGCTGTTTGGGATGGAAAAGCAGCAGTTTCACAGTGTACAGCAGTGAACAAATGGACACACGATGGGTAATGTGCATGATCCAGTGCGCGATCCCCCAGATCCTTAGATCTTTCATTTTACAAATAAAAACTTGAAGTTCTAAGCTGCTGTGCATTTATGTTCACAGTCACTGATTGAAAATTACATTCTTGTTCTGACTAACCTGTTGACAAACTCATCAAGAAAATTAACAAAGCAAATCAAAGCTGTTTCACTGGAGGCAAGAGGGTTATCCCAACTTCCAGCAGACATCCGCATCCCCACTTTGAAAATTGGAGCATGGTCCAGAGGCTTCAAGATCCCTTCGGGGTAAATCTTCAATCTGTGCATCCCCCTCATCCAAATTGCTTCAAAAGTCTTGCCTCTGATTTCGACTGGAAGAGAACAAAGAGAAGTACAGCACAGGAACAGGCCCTTCAGCCCTCCAAGCCTGTGCTGATCATCATGCCCTAACTAAACTAAAAACAAACCTTCTACCCTGATTCGGTCTGTATCCCGCTATTCCCTTCCTATTCATGGAAGCATCCAGATGCCTCTTAAATTTTGCCAATGCGCCTGTTTCCAGCACCTCTTCTGGCAGTGCGTTCCAGGACTGGTTTTACTCAATACTTGTCTGTCTCTCTGACATTGAAAATTTACAATTGCTGTTGTGGCAGGATTTTGCTCTTGATGTCCTCTAGTGCTAGCTGCAGAGATTTTGGAGGCTAAAAGATGTCCATGCCCGAAAGGTTCAATTTGAGTTTGGATCCACTCAATGGCAGAAACTCCAGAGGCTAACAGTTACCCAGAGATTTCCACAGGCTCATCCAATTCAGACACCATTCGATCTTTCTCAAAGCCCCTGGCCTTTACTTGAGCCATTCATCTGGAGTCACACCAGAGTTATATTAGGACTCTGAGAAAAACCACAAAGTAAATATGACCAACACGCCTTTTCTTATTTTTTGTAACTAGCCACACCACAGTTTGCTACTGAAGTTATATCTTCTGCATTAATAGACCTTTGCACAATAACACATTAAGTTGTGTACTGTCTTGACCTCTTTAATGCTGCTGTTGTTTACTTAAGCCTACCGAGTGCCCCACTTCAGCAACAGGGACACTCTCTTGAGACTGCTAGGATCAATGGGCAAGAATTTGCAAAATATCAGCAAGTTCAATCTCATTATGCTATTCAAGGGCTCTACCTCTAGCAATTTATAATGAGGAACAAGACACTTTCTGAGTTGTGAGTTAATGCAAATTTCTGGATGAAATTGTGCTGTTCACCAACAGTAGCTCACGTTTAGATTAGATTAGATTACTTACAGTGTGGAAACAGGCCCTTCGGCCCAACAAGTCCACACCGCCCCGCCGAAGCGCAACCCACCCATACCCCTACATCTACATCTACCCCTTACCTAACACTACGGGCAATTTAGCATGGCCAATTCACCTAACCTGCACATCTTTGGACTGTGGGAGGAAACCGGAGCACCCGGAGGAAACCCACGCAGACACGGGGAGAACGTGCAAACTCCACACAGTCAGTCTCCAGAGGCGGGAATTGAACCCGGGTCTCTGGCGCTGTGAGGCAGCAGTGCTAACCACTGTGCCGCCCACGTTCCACCTCTCCAACAGTTCTAGCAAATTGCTACATTAACTGACAGTTAAGGTTGATAGAGTGTGTCAAGACTGGTCCATACTATAACTGAGCCGCAGAGTTGGATGTGCCTGTGCTTCTAACCTAGGAAGTCCTAAGTTTGCTGGTTGAGGGGTAGGTTTTGCTCATTTTCCAACTCTGCAGCTCAGCTATGAAACTTATCAGTGGAATTGAGAGTCCTGATTCCAAACTGTTTTTCAAAGGCTGAATTAGATATCGTGCGGGGTTCACTCACTCCTGAGCATGGTTGATCCACAAAAAACAGTGTCTTTTTAAAAAATTTTAAATTTAATCAATGTTAATAAGGAACCCACTCTAAGACTTGTTGACTTGAAAGGAAGTCTCATGGACTTCAAAAGCAAGTCATTGACATTGTGGTAGCGTTCCTACCTCTGAAATAGAAGGATCAAGTGTCACTTGTTCTAGCTGTGTACTTGGATGTTGATTAAAATATCTTGGATTGTCACATAAAGGTGCATAGAACTCTTTTATTGACAATGTTTCTGTTCTTGTAACATCGCACAATTCTTCTGACTAAGGTAGGGAGCATTGAAACCATATACACTCATTCTCACAGTCAGTTAATTCTTCAAGAAAGTTAAAATGTAAATTTTAAAGACTCTTTTGTACTTGTCTTTCTATCTCATTTTGTTCCATTCCATTTCAAACTTTTTGTTTCTCTCTTTATTTCTTTTCTTATTGAATTTCACTCTAAACAGTTCTACTTCCTTCTCCATTGTTTTTCTGTTCCTTTCTACATTCTTAAATCTCAATGGTAAGAGCATTAGCCATTGACTCAGTTGTTCACTAAGGTTCCAAATGGTCCATTGTCCTCATGCTATTACCTTATATTTATAATAATACACATCATAAAATTACTTGTAATGGTGAGCAAAATTGTTTGACTAATACAATGTGCTGTGAGCTGACCGACTCCTTGAAATTCTAGGCTATTATCTGGAAGTAGTTTTGGTCTGAGTGCCAATTACAATTAGGATCCAATTAACATTACTATCTTGAGGTTTGGAACTCAGGATCCTATTTGCCACAATTATCAAGCTCTCATTGTTGTGATTAAACATCAAGGGTGCAAATGTGATTAATTCAGAAAGCCATCAATCTGAAAAAAATGATGTAGACCTTCTCATATTGAACGAGTGAATTTGGCACTGTTCCCATGCTTGACACTAAACAATTATCAGTTTCAATTCTACGAGCACATAAATATTAACTGTAACTGTCACCATGATTTATTCTATTGGCCGTTAATCTTTGAACAATTTCCTTTGCTAGTGAATCTTTCTGATGTGAGAGAAGCAGCTTTAACTTTAAACAGCTGTATTATGCCAATAGCAAGCTTGATCAAACAGGGATAAATTTGCATACTGAAACTATCCTGAAGCATGCCCCTGAGGATGCGCTAGATTATGACAGATGCTTGTGAAGAAGAATGAGTATAAACTCCAGTCACTTATGTTCTTTCATTAAAATAGCTTTACAGAATATTCCATTGAACACAAAGTGGGCGTTAGGATGTATTCATGTTTACAGTTGGTATAAAGATGCATATACATTATATCCCTACATACCTGCACATGAAATGTATAAAAAGGAAATATGCACACTGTTTTGGTGCCTTTCGTCATCTCAGGATGTCCTTCAGTGTTTTCAGGGTAATTAAGTACACTGTTACAGTGACTATAATATTAAAGCCTGCCACAGAGCTAGTGTGGTGCACTTCATTGATGGAAACATAAAGAAAACTCAAGGTGTTGCCAAATTTATAATCATTCATAGCAGCCACTATGGGATGGAATGGAATGAACAATCTCTCTTTTCTGATTTGCTGAATGAATATTTATTACTGTGCTGAGGATAACCCTATGAGAGAAGTTAGAATTGAGAATATTCAGGTGAGGTTTAATAGAGAAGCTAAACATTTAATAGTGATATAGATAGAGCAGATGAGGGGAAATGGTTTTCACCAGCAGAAGTGTTGGTAGAGTACAGAAATAAGGTGTACACTGTACTAGCTCACAAGCTACATGCGAGATGGGGAGAATTGTTCTACTCCTTAGAATATATTGGCTGAAAGAGTGATGGGATAGAGGAAGCAGACTCAAGATGAACTTTCTAAAGGACATTGGACAAATATGTGAAAGGGAAATATTTTCAGAATGATGGAGTAAGAGCAGGGATGTGGAACTAATTGGATAACATTTCAGAGACATAACACAGATCTGAAAAGAAAAGAGGCTGTAATTGTGAGTCTATGGCTGTCTTTTCCATTGGACATGCTTGGGCTGCACTTTTCTCACTGAGAAAGTTCAGTTCAGGTGGTTATCATACAGAGAAGATTGTAGGGATTTCATTCTCTTAATAAACAATGAGCAACTCCGCGTACATATACACACACAGACATACACACACTCTTTCACTATCTCATTCCTCACCAGCTTTACTGCTTCTCTGTGTCCCTCAAAGTCAATATCAAGATCATTATTCTTACCAATCATACACAATATTGGGTATCCGTATTGTTCAGTTTTAAGCCATGAAGGGTAATTCTTTTGCACCTGAACCACTGATTTGTTCCTTCTATCCATCCTTTATGCATCATCACTGGTGTCTGTTGACTGAATAATCTGCCAGGCTCTTGGGGCTCTCTTGACTTTAACTCCTGCTTTGCTGCAACTGTACAAAACTCTGGAATTATAGGAAGGATGTGGAAGCTTTGAAAAGGGTGCAGAAGAGATTTACTAGGATGTTGCTTGGTATGGAGGGAATATGTTATAAGGAAAGGTTGAAGGACTTGAGGCTGTTTTCATTGTAGAAAAGAAGGTTGAGAGACGACCTAATTGACATATAAGAGAATCAGAGGGTTAGATAGGGTGGATAGTGAGAGCCTTTTTCCTCGGATGATGATGGCTAGCACAAGGGGGCATAGCTTCAAATTGAGGGGTGATAGATATAGGACAGATGTCAGAGGTAGTTTCTTTACTCAGAGAGTATTAGGGGCGTGGAATGCACTGCCTGTAACAGTAGACTCGCCAAATTTAAGGGCATTCAAATGGCCATTGGATAAGCATATGGATGAGAATGGAATAGTGTAGGTTCAATGGGCTTCAGATTGGTTTCACAGGTCGGTGCAATATCAAGGGCCGAAGGGCCTGTACTGCGCTTTAATGTTCCATGTTCCTTGTGCTATGAAATGCCAATTTAAAAACCAACCTTCTTAATATCCTTTCTGGCATTGCTACTCCATTCCACCTGTTCTTCATCTTCCTGCCCAGTGTACTTTTCCATGTATCTGATACATCAGATTGTAACGGCACTGAAGAAATTAAGATATGGAATTTTCCCATCCTTGGAGGTGGCAATAAGGGGAAGTAATAATCCTTATGTTGACATTTAATAGCCAGTTGGGGACATCAACTCACCACTTTTCTGATTACTGCCTTCCTGACTGATGAGAAAAGTAGCTAGTTTCCTGACTGAGAATCCAGGGTGACCTGTCTGCCAGTTTAGGACTTTACTCTGTCCTAGACAAGAGGCTGCTTTCAGTGCAGCCAACCCATTTTCACCAATTTATGATCCCATTAACAACTTCTCCTTCTCTCTGGATTACCATAATCCAACCAACCTCTCCAACCTACACCCGGGGACCCCTGTGTCTTCAGCATATACATCTCCTTTTCCTCATGATGATCAGTTCTGAAGAAAGGTCACTGGACTTGAAACTAACTCTGTTTTTTTCTCCACAAATGCTATCAATCCTTTTTCTTTGATTCTCTCATGGTACCTGGACATCACTAGCAGAGCCAGCATGTCTTGACCATTCCTATGTGCCCTTGAGAAGGTAATGGTGAGCTGCCTTCTTGAACCGCTGGGTCTGTTTGCTGCAGGTACACCCACAATGCCAAAAGGGTGGAAACTCCAGGAATTTGACCCAGCGATACATTTCCAAGTCAGGATGGTGAGTGGCTTGAAGGAGAACTTGCAGGCGGTGCTATCCCCATGTAACTGCTGCTGTGGTTCTTTTGGTAGAAGTAGGTAGAAGTAGTCGTGAGTTTGGAAGATGATGTCTAAAGTCCTTTGCTGAATTTCTGCAGTGTGTCCTGTACATAGTACACACTGTTGCTACTGACTGTTGGTGGTGGAAGGAGTGAATATTTGTGGATCTGGTGCCACAAATTGGGTTGCTTTGTCCTGGATGGTGTTGAGCTTCTTGAGTGTTGTCAGAGCTGCAATCATCCAGGCAAGTATGAAGTATTCCATCACACTTCTGACTTGTGCCTTGTTGATGGTGGACAGGCTTTAGAGAGTCAGGAGGTGAAGTACTTGCTGTAGTATTCCTTGCCTCTGACCTGCTCTTGTAGCCACTGTGTTTATATGGTGAGTGCAGTTGAATTTTCGGTCAACTCCCAGGATGTTGATAGTGGGTAATTCAATGATAGTAAAGCCACTGAATATTAAGGGGTTGTGTTAGATTGTCTCTTATTGGAGATGGTCATTGCCTGGTACTTGTGTGGCTTGAGTGCGACTCATCACTTGTCAGCCCAAACCTGGATATTGTCTACATCTCTTGGCATTTGAACATGGACTACTTCAGTGCCTATAGAGTTGTGAATGGTGCTGAGCATTGTGCAATTATTGATGAACATCCCCACTTCTGACATTATGATGGGGAGGGAAGATCCTTGATGAAGCAGCTGAAAATGGTAGGCCTAGGACATTAGCCTGAGGAAATTCTGCATAGGTGTCTGGAGCTTGAGATGACTGACCTCCACCAACCATAATCATTTTGCTGTAACTCCAACCAGAGGAGAGTTTGCCACACTCAATTGAATGCAGTCTTGATGTAAAGGGCTGTCACTTTTATCTCAGCTCTGGAATTCAGATCTTTTGTCCATGTCTGAACCAAAGTTGCAATGAGGTCAGGATTGAGTGGCCCTAGTGGAACACAAACTTAGTGTTTCTGAACAGGTTATTGCTAAGCAGGTTATTGCTACTTGGTAGCAACATTGTGGAAACCTTCCATCACTTTACTGATAATCAAGAGTAGACTGATTGGGCAGTAACTGGCCTGGTTGGATTTATCCTACCTTTTGTGCACAGGACAATTTTCCACATTGGAGGGTAAATGTACTAGAACAGCTTGGTGAGGGATGTGGCACGTTCTGGAGGACAAGATGCCAATGCTATTGCTGGAAAGTTGTCAGGGCCCAGTGTTTTTTGCAGTATCCAGTGCTTCCAGCTGTTTCTTGATATCACATGGAGTGAATCAAATTATCAAATTGGCTGAAAACTGGCTGCTATGATGCCATGGACCACTGGAGGAGCTGAAATGGATCATCCACTCAGTCCGCCTGGCTGAAGATTGCTACAATGCTTTAGCCTTAGTCTTTGTTCTGATATGTTGGGGTCTTCTACCACTGAGGATGGGGATGTTTGCAGAGCCTCCTCCTCCAGTGAGTGGTTTAATTGTCACCATCTTTCATGATGGATATGGCAGGATTGCAAAGTTAAGATCTGATCCCTTGGTTGTGGGGTTATTTAGCTTTGTCTATCACTTGCTGTTTATGGTGTTTCACATGGAAGTAGTCCTGTGTTATATCTTCACCAGATTGACAGCTCATTTTTTGGTATACCTGGTGCTGCTCCTGACATGCCCTTGTGAACTCTGCATGAGCTATGGTTGATCCCCTGGCTTGATGGTGATTCTTGAGCGGGGGATGTGCCAGGCCATGAGGTTATAGATTGTGCTGGAATAAAATTTTGTTGCTGTTGATGGACCACGGCATCTCATGGAAGCCCTGTCTTGAGTTTCTAGATCTGTTTGAAGTCTGTCCCTTTTAGCACGGTGCCCCCAACACGATGGAGGTTATTCTCAATGTGAATGCAAGACTTCATCTCTACAAGAACTATGTGGTGGTCACTCATACCCACACTGTTATGGGCAAACACATCAGCACCGACAGAGTGATAAGGATGAGGTCAAATATATTTTTCCACCTTTTTGGCTCCCTCACCACCTGTTGCAGACCCAGTTCAGGGTCCTTTAGCACCCGACCAGCTAGATCTACAGTGCTGCTGCCTATTCTTGGTGGCAGGCATTGAAATCTCCCATCCAGAGTAAATATTCTGCCCTTGCCATCCTCAGTGCTTCCTCCAAGTGTTGTTCAATGTGGAGGAGTATCGATTCATCAACTGAGGGAGGTCAGTACATAACAACCTGCAGGACGTTTCCATGCTCATGTTCAATCTGAAGCCATAGGATGTATACCACTGTATACCACTGTGGGATCATGTCCACTGGGTCAGACCTGCCAGTCAAACAGGACATATCCAGGGATGGTGATGGTGTCTGGGACATTGTCTGTGAAGTATGATTTCATGCGCATGACTATGTCAGGATGTTGCTTGACTAGTCTGTGAGACAGCTTTCCCAATTTTGGCACTAGCCCCCCAATATCAGTAAAGAGGACTTTGCAGGATCACCAGAGCTCTTTTTGCTAATGTCGTTTCTGCTGTCCAGGTCAATGCCAGGTGAACCATTCAGTTTCATTTCTTTGTTGAGACTTTGAAGTGATTGTTACAACTGAGTGCTTGTTTGGGTATTTCAGAGGGCATTAACATATCCAATTGCTGTGGCTCTGTAGCCAGGTGTAGGCCAGATCAGGTAAGGATGGCAGATTTCCTTCTCTGAAGTGAACCAGATGGGCTTTTCTGACAATTGATAATGGTTTCAAGCTGAGCTTCTACAGTAATTTCTGTTCTTGCACCCTTCTCATCACTCAATAAGGTATGAGTGAGAAGGTTCATTGTGGACTAGCTTGACCTACCTTACAGAATAGACAATTAATGGCCAATGGAGGGCCTCAACTCACTACATTCCCAGTTACCCACCTTCCTGGTTGGCAAGAAAAGTGGCTAGTTTCCTGACTGAGAAATCAGGGTAACCTGTCTGCCAGGTTAGGACCTTCAGTTGCCTTAAAGATAGGGGCAATTAGAGACATGGATAAAGGGAACTTGTCCTTGGCTTCAACGTCCATCTCCATCCTGCCACAAGAAGATAGAAACCGCTGACCTTCTCAATGTTAGATTCCCCAAAGACCAAAAGCTCTATGGTATGACTGTCTGGCAGTTGCTGTTGACCCATGTTTGCCTGTCTGCTCTTAATGAGCTGATTAGTACGCTACTGGGTGAGCCATCTTGGCAGTGGGAGTAGCATTTTTTTTGTTGCCAGCTAACACACCTGCCCCCATACAGTGAAAATGGGAAAATTGCACTCAATGTGTTGCTTGGTGACCAAAATCTCCATGTAATTAGAACCAGCGCTTTCAGAGTAAAGTGTGAAACAGATTCGAATGCTAAAGGCTAAAAGATGATATTTAATATACTCCATAACTGTTTTTTTTTCTATTCCTACTAACCATATTATTTCATTTAACTGGTTGGTATGAGTCATTTACCTTCACCTCCCATTAACCAACTTTCTAACCTTCCCTAGCTATGCAATGAGTAGAATTACCCCACAACACAAGTATCTGACTAAGTGAGAAACCACCAAACTTAGGCATGCTTCAAATGATTCATTGCTGTTGTTAACTGGTATATCGCCCAGGCAATCCCTACATGATCTTTATCTTGAGAAGATCACAAACCTTGATCATTTAAAGCAACAGCCCTTGGCAGACACTGATTTTAATTAATTGCTAGTTTATTTTCTAAAGTCATATTATAAACCATTACTTATGGACTAAAAAAGGGAAGCAGCAATATTTAGTAAATTCAGAAATGATTAAATCATTGAGGGCTGCCTTAGCCAGAACTTTTGAACCTACATATTCTAATACTACATATCATGGAGAGAGAGCAAACTTCTTAAGAATTAGTAGATTAGTTAGAGAGAGCCTGCAGCCTCTTTTATGAATGTTATTAACTCTGATTATGACAGTTTTATTAACACACCGGGATAACTTATGTCCTTCTTCTGAGCCGTGTGGTTGCTTTCACCTGCCACCCACACTGAACAGCTGAAGCCTTGAAGTTTTTAGTGAAGGACATTCGTGTGTACATAGTAAATGCCTCATGCAGCCTAATCTTAAAGGTTAGCGATGAAAAGCCTTCTATAGTTACGCAGTTCTGATGAAAGCTCACTGACCCGAAGTGATGGCCCTGATATTCACTCAGGGCCTTGACGACATCAGAGGACAGGAAACCTGATGGGTATAAAGGTTTTTAGCAGGTTCTGTTGGCTGGTTGTGAACTTTTTTGACAGGTTGGTTGCTTGGGACAACAGCTAGCGAGGATTTGTGATGTCAGGTAATTTAGAGGCTCCGGCAGTGGGTGAATCTGAGCTCATAAAGGTGCGAGAGGGGGAGGAGGAGTGGAAAGTTACAGAGGGTGGAGGAGTAGGAAATTGTGGAATTTGAAACGGCAGGAGATTGTGGGGTAGTTAGGAGTTGGGGGCAGCTGGAAATTAGATTGGGGAGTAGGAAGTCAGGGGGCAGATTGGGGGGGTGGGAGATAAAGATCAGAGATTTAGAGATTACCAGGATAGAAAGCATCTTACTGTGCTCATTTTAATAGCTTCTGTTGCAGGAAACAGGAAACAACGACATCAGAGATTGAGTGGCTAGTGTACAAATGCATATCTTTAAATGTTAAGGTAGACTGATCACAGGAACTGGAAATGTATTGTGCTATGGGATGGAAGGACGTACTCTTGCTCTGTTTTTATCTACAAATCATGAGCTCCTAATCTTCACTATTCCACCAGGAAGATATGAAACGTGACTACCTGACATGTGAAGACTGAAGCTATTCTCACTTTCATCTTAATGGATGATGTAAAAATATCAATAATGGACATTAACTAGTAGACTTTTTAATCATTAGCTGCAACCTAATGGAGGGTGGGTGCCATCACAACCATGATGTGGAGGAGCCAGTGTTGGGTTAGGGTGTACAAAGTTAAAAATCACACGACACCAGATTATAGCCCAACAGGTTTATTTGAAAGTACAGGCTTTCGCAGTGCTGCTCCTTTGTCAGGTAGCTAGTGGGGCAGAATACATAGTACTGTGAATTTATAAATAAGAGATCAAATATCATACAACTGCTGTGATGTATTAGACAAAGCCAGATGGCTGTTAAGCCTTTAATCACTTGGAATGGGGATGCAGGATTCAATTGATTAATATGTAAATCCCAGAATTTCTTTCAAGTCAAAAGGTGTCACTACACCTACTTCTTGTAATATTAGGGTTATAGAGTCACAAAGTTTTTACAGCATGGAAAGAGGTCCTTTGGCCCATTGTGTCTCCAACATTCATGAAAGTTCCATCTATTCTAATCGCATAACCCAGAGACTGTAGTGCAGTGGAGTTTCAAGTGGTCATCTAAATACTTCTTAAGTGTTTTGAGAATTCCTGCCTTCATTATCCTTTTAGACACAACCCTTTCAGTCATTGTTTTTTTTTCAGAAATCCCCTCTAAACCTCATTTCCCCTTTATCCTAAAACATTTTTCCTTGGGGGTTATTAATTCCTTTACTAAGGGGAAATTACTTTCCCTCTCTACCCTATTTGAGTCTTTCAGAGCCTTGGACACCCCAATCAGATGCCACCCTGAGTCTTTCTCTGCTCTGAGGAAAATAATGCAAATGTGGTCACGAGAACTGCACACAGTAACTCTGGCTGAGATTAACTAGGAGACAGTGAGGTCTGCAGATGCTGGAGATCAGAGTTGAGAGTGTGTTGTTGGAAAAGCACAGCAGGTCAGGCAGCATCCAAGGTCTGACTGAGGCCTAACTGACTAAGGTTATTGATACAGTTCCATCATAACCTCCTTCCTCTTATATTTAATGATCTGGTGATTAAAGGCAAGTGCGACTTCTTAACAATCTTCTCTACTTATCCTGCTACTTCCAAGGATCTAATGGCATGAAAACCAATATCCCTCTGATCCTCTGCACTTCCTGAGATCCTGCTATTCAATTTCCCTTGCTAGTTCTCCCAAAATGCTTCATCTCTCACTTTTCAGGATTAAATTTTGTTTGTCACTATTCAGTCCATCTGACCAGCTTGTCCATATCATCCTGTAGTGTAAGGCATTCCTTTCCCTATTTACCCAACCATCAATTTTCGTGTCAACTGTGAATCTTGCTGGTGATATCTCTGACATTCAAGTCTAACTCTTGTCATTTCGATGATGGCTGTCCCACATTGATGTTGAATAGTGGAAAATATCACCAGTGAGAGGATTTTTAAACAACAAGCATTTTCATAAAATCTCGACAGTGTGAAAATAGGCAATTTGATCCAACAAGTTCACACCGACCCAGAACCTTTCCCTTGCCCTATTACTTGACATTTACCCCGACTAATGCGCTTAACCTACACATCCCTGAACACGATGGGCAATTTAGCATGGCCAATTCACCTAATCTGCACATCTAAGGACTGTGGGAAGAAACTGGAGCATCCCCACACAGACACAGGGAGATTGTGCAAACTTCACACACACAGTCACCCGAGGCTGGAATCAAACCCAGATCCCTGACACTGTGAGACAGCAATGCTAACTACTGAGAAACCATGCTGTCCCACTGTCCCTTCAGAGCATGTGAAGACAAATATATATCTTGCTCTTCACCTAATACTGTTCTTCTAAACACCATTTAATTAGTTTCAATAGGTTGTACCCTGCATGTTTCACTTCTTGAAATTCATAAAAATGGAATAAAGTAGAGAAGATTAAAAAATATACACTTGGGAATATGCTATTCATACTAGGTTAGTTTTATCTACATCATTGGCAAAAAAAACCCCTCAGTTTTCAGCAGTTTTCTCTTTAACAATTCCAAGGTGATCAGAATGAAAGATCAGACAGACTTGAAGAACTGCTGATGTTTGGAGGTGCTGACGTAATGGTAGTATCGCTAGCCTATAAATCCAAAACCTCAGTGCTCAGATGACCCAGGTTCAAATCACACAAAGGCAGATGGTGAAATTTGAATCCAGTAAACTGGAAATAAAAAGCCAGACTGCAGATGCTGGAAACCAGAGTTTAGATTAGAATGGTGCTGGGAAAGCACAGCAGGTCAGGCAACATCCAAGGAGCAGGAAAATCGACGTTTCGGAAAAAGCCCTTCATCTGGCAAAAGCCCGCTTGATGAAGGGCTTTTACCCGAAACATCGATTTTCCAGCTCCTCGGATGTTGCCTGACCTACCGTGCTTTTCCAGCACCACTCTGATCTAAACTCTGGAAATAAAAAGCCATTGCTTCAACCACTGCCCAATGTCGTAACAACTCACTAATGTGATCTGCCACCCTTGTGAGGTTGATGTACAATTCTAGACCAACATCAATCTCAACTGCTCTCTGGGCAATAAATTCTGGTCTTGCTAGTGACACCCACATCCCATGAATGAATTAAAAGAAATGTCACAGTTACTTCTTTCTTCCTATTCTCAGGGCACCAAAAAAACCACAAAATTTAGAACAAGATGAATTCTTTCATTTTAATAAATTCTATTTATTCCAGTACTCTCCAAATTCAGGACGTTCACCCTGTGAAACATAGGATGGAAACATTGATACGTTTCACAGCCTGCTTCCTACAAATCTTCCTATAAACCTTCATAAACAAGGTGAAATGTTTTTCTTAAACAATGTTACTTTTACATGATTCAACTGCTCAAGTACTCATCTGGTTCCACATTAAAGAGAAATCTCATAGAACAGCACATTGATGTGACAAAGACATTTTGTGTTGAATCACAAAGTGACTACCGTAGTCGACTCATGGATTCTAATCATGAAATTAGTTAAGTCCTCTCAAACATATGCTCAAATCCATGTTTACAGGAATTAAAATAGTCGCAGAGTCATTGAGATGTACAGAACAGAAACAGACCCTTCTGTCTAACTCTTCCATGTCAACCAGACATCTTCAATTAATCTACTCCCATTCTCCAGTATTTGGCCCATTTTCGAAAAGTGTGGTGCTGGAAAAGCACAGTCGGTCAGGCAGCATCCAAGGAGCAGGAGAGTCGATGTTTCAAACATAAGCTCTTCATTCCGAATAAAGATCATTCCTGATGAAGAGCTCATGCTCGAAAATTGATTCTCCTTCTCCTCAGATGCTGCCTGACCAGCTGTGCTTTTCCAGCACCACACTTTTCGATTCTAATCTCCAGCATCTGCAGTCCTCACTTTCTCTTTTGGTCCATTTCACACTATACTGTTCCTTTTCATGTACACATCAAATACCTTTTAAATGTTATAACTATATCAGCCTCCACCACTTCCTCTTGCAGCTCATTCCATAGACGCACCACCCTCTGTGTGAAAACGTTGCCTCTAGATCCCTTTTAAGTCATTCCCCTCTCACCTTAAACCGATGCCCTCTGGTTTTTGACTCCCCTTTCCTGGAGAAAAGTCTTTGTCTATTTATCCTGTCCGTGCCCCTCATGATTTGATAAACCTCTATAAGGTCACCTCAGCCTCTGACACTCCAGGGAAAACAACTCCAGTCTATTCATCCACTCTGTATAAATTTCAAACTCTCCACCATCCTTGTAAATCTTTCCTGAACCCCTTCAAGTTTAACATCTTTCCTATAATAAGGAGACTAGAATTGAATGTAGTATTCCACAGGTGGTCGAACCAATGTCCTGTATAGCCGCAACATGACCTTCCAGCTCCTATACACAATGCACTGACGAATAAAGGCAAGGGTACGAAATGCCTACTTCACTATCATGTGGACCTGCGACTCTACTTTCAAGGAGCTATGAACCTGCACTCCAAGGTCTCTTTGCTCAGCAACACTCCACAGGACCTTACCATTAAGTGTATAAGGTCTGCTCTGATTTGCCTTTCCAAAATGCAGCACCTCACATTTATCTAAATTAAACTCCATCTGCCACTTCTCAGCCCATTGGTCCATCTGATTAAGGTCTGGTTGTACTCTAAAATAATCTTTGCTGTCCATTTCACCACAAATTTTGTTTCAGATAGAACGATTGTCAAATTTTAAAAAATACAAAAGTGCAACAAAGATGAGTTTATCAGATCATGGATGGAGGAGGGAGTAATAAATTTTAAAAATAATTTTCTCCTCGTTTACGGAGTTTTCCTCTAACCAGGAAAAAGATAAAAGATTCTCAAAAGTAATGAAACATTGCATTCAAAGGGGAGTTGAAATATTTGACAAAATTTAAGCAATATGTTTACATCGGACCATAAGACATCGAAGCAGAAATAGGCCATTCAGCCCATTGAGTCTGTTGCACCTTTCAATGCGATTATGGCTGATCTGATAATCCACTTTCCTTCCTTTTCCCCCCATGAGCTGAAAATGTGTTGCTGGAAAAGCGCAGCAGGTCAGGCAGCATCCAAGGAACAGGAGAATCGACGTTTCGGGCACAAGCCCTCCTTCAGGAATCATGAAGAAAGGCTTATGCCTGAAATGTCAATTCTCCTGTTCCTTGGATGCTGCCTGACCTGCTGTGCTTTTCCAGCAACACATTTTCAGCTCTGATCTCCAGCATCTGCAGTCCTCACTTTCTCCTCGAAGATTTTCCCCCATGACCCTTGATTCCCTCACAGCCTTGAATATGCTGATTAACCCAGTCTCCACCTCACAGTTACCTTGGGGAGAAGAAAGTCCTCCTCCTCTCTGTCTTAAATTGGCAACCTAAAATTCTGGGTCTAGACTCTCCTGCAAGAGAAAACAACCTTTTCATATTTACCCTGTCAAGTTTCCTAAGAATCTTTGACATAATTGATGAATGGCTTAAATTTTGAGATTCTTTTTGCCTACATATATGGGGAGTGATATGGATCAATTTAAACTAACTTGTCCTTGTTGTTAGTCCATTTCTACTACAGCCGGCCTTCTGGTTGATGAATTTTTTTTTTCTCACTTGTACCATATCCAAATCATGACGGCCAATGGAAAATGGAAAATAAATTAAGCAAGATTTATTTCTGAATTATAAGTATAGGGCTTTGCAGCAAAACAAATTGACTGATTTTGACTTATATCACATTCATGACCTTATATATCCTTCTTTCGAGATCTCAGGATGTCCGAAAGCACTTCACACCAAGTGAATTGCATTTGTGTAGCTATTGTGATAATTTAGGCAATGTAGTCTTCAATTTTGAGCACATCAATCTCAAAAACAGCAATGGAATGGTAACCAGATTGTCTAGTTTTCAGTGACAAGTATTGCTCCTATCATTTTTCAAACTAGTGCTGTGGGATGATTTTGTCCTCTTGAGACTTTAGGAGCTTTAATGTCTCAGTTAAAAGGACAACACCTCTGATAGGGCAGCACTCCCTTAGTATCGCACTGGAGGATCAGCTAGATTTTCTCCTCAAGCCTGTGGAGTTTAGCTCACAGTACGAGCATTACAAATGAGCTGTATATGCCACTTAGTGGGTTAATCTTTTGCGGGAATTAGTGGACAAATAATTAGTTGTTGCAAATTTCTTTATAGAAACAGTATCCTGTTTTCTTTAAATGTGCACAAACCTTTTCTCACATTCAGAAATTTCCTAATAAATTAACTTGGCATTCAAATATTACTTCCATCAATTAAAGCTGATGAAGTGACTAAGCTGATGAAGTTAAGGAGCCTGATTTTAACTCTGCATTTGTAGGTGGATGTTGACTGGGTTAAAATCAGACCCATTGAATAAACCAGATTGCTCTTAAATGGCTCCAAAGTTAGATTTTGAAGAGGGCAATTTGAAAACCAATGAAAGTGTAGACCGGGGTTTAAGCCCTAGTGTGTTGTGCAGTGGGATACAAGATTGTGCTGGCAATTCTATCCAGTTTAACTGGGCTTTCACTTTAGGGAGATGTCTGACACCAGTGTCTCCCTACAAGGTCTGAACCATGCTGAAGCACATGGGGAACCTAGGCAACAACATGTGCAAACAATGTTTGCCTACCCACTCTCTCCAGGTGAAGAATCTAAAAAAGGAAGGAAGGAAGGAATAATAAAAATGTGGAAAGAGGATATAAAAATTAGCGATGAGTGGGAACACACTCAAACCCACGAGAGTGAGTCATCAGTTTGTCATCACTTCCCTTCTTCACTGGTATCCAAATCTGATCCATGTAGAAGACAATTTTCTGTTAATTTCCCCCCAGTGTCCCTATACAGTCCTCTGCATAAAAGAAGATTGTGAAATAAAAGTCTCAGCTTTTAATATTAGCAATATTAGTTTTAGTTCCCCAATATATAGCTGCCAGTCTAGATACAGAGAAAAATTTGTGTCTGAAAACCAAAACTTTTAAAAAAGTGGTGACCATGATTCACGATCTACATTGAAAAGAAGACCAAATATAGATGTACAAAGGTCACCACAACAGTCCCAGCTTTGCTGGCAGCACAAACCTGGTTTTCTCAATCAATTATGCAGTAACTCGGTGAAAACTTCAAGATCACTGTCAATCTGCAATTGAACAATCTAGATTTAAACAGCTTCTCTAAAATAAAATCCTTTCGACAAGTTAAAGACTTTAAACAGAAAATCAAGTGGATAGCTCAGATTGAAGACAACCATCTTTAATTGAGAACTTGTCCATGTTAGTGGTCTGCATTTTGGTTGAAACTCATTAACCAAACTTAAATATCAGTTGCATTCAATCAAGCACTACGTATCAATAAGTACAAATATGGTTATAAGAAAGTTTGAAGAGAAAAGCACTTCAGTAATTCAGTACAAAAGTAGAAAAAGGGACAGAAGTAGGCCTTTCAGCCCCTTGAATCTGCTTCACAATTCTAGATCATGTCTGATCTTCAGTTTAAATGCCACATTCCTACACTATCCTCACATCCCTCACATCCCTCACATCATTAGAAACTGGAAATCTATCAATCTCTATCTTGAACATACTCAGTGACACAACAGCAGCCCTCTCGGGTAAAGAATTTGCAACATTCATGATCCTCCAAATGGAGAAGTTCCTTCACATCTCAGTCCTAAGTGGTTTGCCTTTATTCTGAGACTGTGTCTCCTGGTTCTAGCCTCCATAGTCAAAGGCAACATCCTTTCTGCATACATTCTGTTTATTCCTTTAAGAACTTTGTAAGTTTCTATGACATTTTTTCTAATTTTTCCAAATTCTCAGGCTCCTCAATCTCCCCTCACAGGACTGTCCCACTGTTTCCAGGAACCAGTCTGGTGAACCTCTGTTATACTTTGTCTATGATGCAAGTATGTCCTTGCTTGGGCAAAGGCCCAGAAGTGTACACAATATTCCAGGTGGGTCTCACTAGTTTTCTATACAATTGAAGCAAAACGTCTTTGCTTCTGTAATCAAATCATCTTGCAATAAAACGTAACATACCTGCACATTGGTTTTCAGTGACCTATGCACAAGGACACCTAGGTCCTTTTGGACAACAGCAGTTTCCAATCTCTAACCACTTAAGAGATAAGCTGCATCTTCATTCTATCAAAGTCAATAATTCCATTGTTATCCATATTATATTTATTTGCCAAGCTCTTTCTCACTCACTCAACTTGTCTAAATCTTCTTGAAGCCCCTTAGAATCCTCCTCACAACTCACAAACGTTTCTTCATGTTCAAACTTGGAAATGTTACAACTGGTCTTCACATCCATATCATTGACATATTTTTGTGAATAGCTCAGGCCAAAGCACTGATCGTTGTGGTATCCTGTTGATCACAGCCCACAAACTGGACGATGACTCATTTATTTCCACCCTCTGCTTTCTACCTATTAACCATTTTAAAATCCATGATAGTTTAATTTCCCAATCTCATGTGATTTGATCTTGTTTACAAACTCCCTGTGTGGGACTTTATCAAAAGTCTTCTGAAAATCCAAAACCACAACATCCACTGATTCTCCCTTACTAACATAGCTAGTAAAACCCTCAAAAACTTTTATCAAGTTTCATCAAACATTATTTCTCCTTCAAAAATGCATGCTGACACCAGCCATTTAGATAATTATTTTCTTAATATCCAGTAATCACTACCTTTATGGCTGATTCTAGTATTTTGCCTTCCATTGACGTCAGGTAATCAATTTGTCATTCCCTGTTTTATCCCTCCTTTGTTTCTTAAATTGTGGGTTTTACTTGTTATCTTGCAATTTTCAGGTATTACTGCAGAATTAATAGAATCTTGGGAGATCATTATCAATGCATCTGCCATCTGTGTACTCATCCCTTTCAACATTCTAAAGTGAAGGTCATCCGATCCCTGGGGTTTGTCAATTGTTGGTGCTTCATTTTCTCCAATACTCAATTGTTTGCCGATACTAATTTGCTCCCATTCTCCTCCCTCACTAGACACTTAAACAGACTTCTTGTGTCTGCCTCTGTGAAACAGACATAAATTAGGTATTTAGCTTCTCCACCATTTCATTGTTTCCTGATATAAATTCTCTTGTCTCTGCTTGTAATGGATTTGCTTTTGCTAATCTTTTCCATTTTTATGCTTCTTTGTAATTTATTTTGTATTCTAATCTCTCTTCCTTTATCAACTTCTTAGATTGCCTATGCTGAATTCCAAACTGTTTCCAGTCCACATCCTTGGAATGTTATAAGCCTCTAGATTTGATTGACTGATATTAATAACTTTCAGAGAACAAAGAAAATTTATAGCCCAGGAAAAGGTCCTTTCGGCCCTTCAAGCCCGAGTCGATTCCAAATGTACTGTCTCAACCTGTTGGTCAATTTCTAAGCATTTGGATGCCTCTGCTCCCCACCTTCTCATGCATCTGTCCAGACGCATCTTAAATGAATCTACCGTGCCTACCTCTACCACCTCTGCTGGCATAGGTGGTCGAGGCAGGACACGGTAATCACATGGTGAGGCATGGCTGCTCTGCTTTTCCTGTTGGTCGTTTTATCATCAGGAATGTTGATTTTTGAAAATCAGGCATTACTACCTGAAATACTAGCCATTGCCTGTCTACGATCATGCTTTTTTTTCATCAACTTCTGCCAAATTCTACCTCATTCCTCCATAATTGCCCTTGTTTAGATTTAAGACCCTCGTTTCAGATTTGATTTTAACTTTGTGGAAGATTCCGTCATACCACAGTCACTATTCCCTAAAGGTCACTTTATAACAAGATTATTTATTCGCCCTTTCCCTTTGCATCATACTGGATATAACACAGTCAGTGCCTGTATTGGTTCCTCAACAATATTGCTCCAGAAACAATCTAACCCACATTCCAGAAATTCATCCTCCATAGTATTAGTGTTCATTAGATTTATCCAGTCTCTATGTAGTTTGAAGTCACCCATGATTCCTGATTTCCTTTGTTGCAAACACCTCTAATGTACTGATTTATACCATCGAAGAAAGTGAGGACTGCAGATGCTGGGTATCAGAGTTGAGAGTGCGGTGCTGGAAAAGCACAGCAGGTCAGGCAGCATCCAAGAAGCAGGAGAATCGATGTTTTGGGCCGGAGCCCTTCATCAGGAATTCATGATGAAGGGTTTATGCCCGAAACATCGATTCTCCTGCTCCTTGATTTATACCATACCCTCCTTCTTTGGATGCTGCCTAACCTGTTGTGCTTTTCCAGCACCACACTCTTGACTCTGATATCTAGCATCTGCAGTCCTCACTTTCTCCTAGTAGTGTTTATAATGTTATCTATTCCTTGCTGTTTCTTAGCTCCACTCAAATGGATTCTATGTCCTGTTCTTCTGATGGAAGACCACTATCACCAATATATTGATGCCAACCCTTAGCACTATCCGCTTGCTTTTCCTTTTTGCCAAACCCTCTCAAATGTTGAATATTCTTTAATATTCAGTTCCCAGTTGTGGATTCCCTCTGGCCACATTTCTATAACGGCAATTAAAACAAACCCTTTTACATTCACCAGCACATCAATTCACCTATCTTGTTTTTAAAAGCCTTCACTATCTTCTGTATGACCATCTTTTATATTCACCATCATGTATTTAACTCATCCAGTATGATATACCAGCTACTGCTATTTTTGAGTAAGTAGTTATTTTTAATACTGCCCTCCCAGTTGGACTTTAGTTATAAAGTAGCATAACAACTCTCTCCTTTATAAACATGAAAAGAAATACCAAAGCCTTGTTTAATATTAATCAAACAGGTGGGAATGCATATCCTTTTAGGTTTGGTACAGTTTAATGATTTGTCAGAAGTCAGAAACATGGGGATAATTGTGGTTTATAAACCAGATGATTAGTTCCTGTGTAACAATGTTGCAATTAACAGTCTGAGTTCTTAAAACACTGAAGCTAAAAAACCTTACAACCTGAACCTATTCTGGTGTCTCTGCTCATGGCAAAACCTGATGCACTCTATCCTCAGGACAAACTTCAAGATGGAAAGATGGTAGCAATGTTGGTTCAATAGAATCTGTGAACCTGCTACTCTTAATAATTAAACTGCCAAGCGACTAGTCCTGGCATACTATAGCATACTTTAGAAAGCCCTGGTGTAGGTACTTGATATTACAGAAGGATCTCAATCAAGGTGGGCCTGAATGTGGAATCACAACATGATTAAGCACAGAAGGAGGCTGTTTGGCCCAATCCGTCTGTGCTACCTCACTGAATGAGCAATTCATCCAGTGATAACCCCCCCCACCACCACAATTAGCCACAATCCTGCACATTCATCCTTTTTAAATAATGATCCAATTCGTTCTTGAATGCCTCAATTGCACCTGCCTTGCAACACTCTCAGAGAGCATATGCCAGGCACTAACCACTCAATGTGAAAACATTTTTTCCTCATGTCATCATTGGTTCTCATGTCAATTCACTTAAATCTGTGTCCTGTTGTTCCACCAATTCGAAGAGAATTTCCTATCTCTGCCCAGACCCCACAAGGTTTTGAATACCTCTTTCCTCCTCTCTTCTGTTCAAGGAAAGCAATCCCAACTTCTCCAACCCTTCTCCGTAACTGGAATTCCTCACCCCAGAACCATTCTCATAAATCTGTTCTGCACCCTCCCTAAAGTGTTCACGTTTCCTAAACCCAGAACAATACTCCAGTTGATGTCCAACTGGTGTTTTATACAGGTTTAACAAAACTTCAGTGCTTTTGTACTCTAAATCCTGATTACTAAAATATAGGAAGCTGATCAATTTATTAAACACTTTCACAGCCTTCCCAGCCATATTCAACGATTTCCTCACACACAGCTCACAGCCACCAGACATGAAATCACTCAATTCAGATTTGTCACCTGTCTCACTTTGAAAAAAAAACACAACTTGGCGTACTTGTCTGGACATTTCATCCCTCACTCTCTTGGATTGGAATGAGGTTTGAGTCCTTGAATATTCCAGATTTTGACAGGTCGGGACATTACTGAATAATGAACAAGAATGGAAACTCTGTCGAGATACTTCCCCAACTTTGGATTTTGTTTGGCATTATTATCTTATTATTTTGTTATCTTATCATTACTTCATCATCTTATCATATTTGAATAGGTATAATTCACAAAGGATAGTGACAATTTATACTTTGGCACAAGAAGTTTTAATCATGAGACCATTTTTGAACTGTGTCCAACAAGAAGTCACTATGAAGATTACTTACAATCAGAAGTTAATCCCTTTTTAAGTTTTGTAGTAGAGATATAATATTATAACATAGATGGTCAGAGAGAGATACAGTAATGTTCCCCTCCATCTCAGAAAGTGCAAGTTGACTAAGGACAGAGCACAATGTTCCTTCTTTATACTGGATTGGCACTTGCTCTTACACAATCCTTTATAATTGCTAACAGAATTATGTAGCAAATCAAATATCATATAATCAGTTATCATATTATATGAATCTTATCAGTAGTTTCTTTTGAAAGCTCCCACCACCACACAATAATTTAAATGCATTTTTTGTGATGTTCATGTTTCCAATTTTAACCATTGTTCATATCAAAACCAGAAACAAGTTCTAAGAAAGATAAGTACACTCCTTCCCGTAAATCTGGCCCCTACCTATGACTACAACTAATTTCTTATTTTAGACTGAATAGCAACCAAAACCTGAAAAATATTAAAAATACTAACCATCAATATCTCAGTTCCCTTCAGTCGACCCCAGACATCCTCTTTCTTACCAAAATAATCCCAGTGCATCAATATTTCAGCTCTGATGATGTTGGTGGATGTTCAGTCTCAAGTTGACCAGAATTTCTTTTATACCTATCCATTTCTGTATCCATTTCAGTACTTTCAGAGAGAATCCTCACAACTATGTGTAGAATGTAAACCTGCAGACTTCCTCTGTAAATGTCCAATATTTTGTTGCACTAAATATTTTAAACATTGTTAAAAGAATACAAAAATCAGAGATGTGAATCTTGCACTCACCAGGACTAGGACATGAGAAACACTTTTTTAAAAAAAGGACACCAATTTACACAGCTGTAGCCTGTTTCTTGTGTCTGATGAATGCGAGGCAAAACATCTTTGATTTCTTGCTTTCTTTCAGCAATGTTTAAGTTTTGTACAGCTGACTACTTATTTATCAATGATGTTCCAAAAATATTTCACATCAAAATGATCTCTCAATTCTTTTTCATAGAAATTCAAAAAAGTATAACACTGAAGCAGGAATTTCCACCCAACAAGTCTGTGCCAGTACTTTTGAGGACCAATTGAATTAGCCTCCATTGTCAGCACCTTCGACACCCACAATTTCTACACCCAGAAAAACAAGTGCAGCACATGAATGGGAGCACTAGCAGCTGCAAGTTCCCCTTCCAAGTTCACATTATCGTGATTTAGAAATATACAACTGTTCTTTCACTGTCTCAGGGGAGGGATGTGAAAATCCTGGAACCCCCTCCCTAACAACGTCTCTACATCATACAGACTGCAGTGGTTCAAGAGGACAGGTCACCATCTTTGCTAGGCAATTAGAGATGGGCATTTAATGCTGGCCTAGTCAGCAATGTCCATAATCTGTGAATCAATTAAGAAAATGTCCCATTTCCTTTCTCTTTCCCCATATTCCTTCAATATTTTTCCTAATTTCCTTTCTAAGGATTGAACTTATTTTAGCCACCATACCATGCAGTTCATTCCAAACCCTGACTAATCATTGTTTCATAGAATTTTGGACTGGTTGCAGTACAGAGGGAAGCCATTCAAGTCTATCATATCCATTTTATTTCTACAACCCCACCTCTTCATCATAACATTGAAAGCAAGTTAGTGTAAATATCATTCTCTTTGGGTATTCTTCACCATATTCTCAGGTACTCCATTCTTGATCCTAACCATAATTGTTGTAAAGATGTTTTACTTTGTTTTAAAGAGTCATATAGCATGGAAAACAGGCCCTTCAGCCCAACTTGTCCGTGCCAAACAGGTTTCCTAAACTGAACTAGTGCCATTTGTCTGTTTGTGGCCATAGCCCTCTATAAATATCCTATCCACGTACCTGTTCAAATGTCTTTTAAGTGTGTCATTGTAACCCCTCCTACCACTTCCCCGGTAGCTTATTTCATACACACACCACCCTGTGTGTGAAAATGTTGCACCTCAAGTCCCTTTTAAATCTTTCCTCCCATACCTTAAACCTACGCCCTCTAGTTTTGGACTCTCTTACCCTTGGCTATTCATCTTATCCATGTTCCTCATAATTTTATAAATCTCTGAAAGTTCACTCTCAACATCCTGCACTGAAGGGAATAAAGTCCCAGCCTATGCATCCTCTCCTTATAACGCAAATCTTCCAGTCTCAGTAACAATCTTGTAAATCTTTTTTTTTGCACCTTTTCTAGTTTAATAACATTCTTCTTACAGCAGGGTAACCAGAATTGTATGCAGTATTCCAAATGTAATCTTTTCTGCCATTTATTTTAAATTAATTTTTTCAGATACTCTGTCATTTTGTCAATGCCTCTTATTTAGTGCCTGGCATGTGATGAGTTTTAGATTAGAATCCCTACAGTATGGAAACAAGCCCTTCGGCCCAACAAGTCCACACCAACCCTCCGAAGAGTAACCCACCCAGACCCATTCCCCCGCCCTATATATACCCCTGACTAATGCGCCTAACACCATGGGCAATTTAGCAAGGCCAATTCACCTGACCTGCGCATCTTTGGAGGAAACCCATGCAGACACGGGGAGAATGTGCAAACTCCACACAGACAGTTGCCTGAAGCAGGAATCGAACCCAGGTCCCTGGTGCAGTGAGTCAGCAGTGCAAAACACTGAGCCACCTTGCCACCCTTTTCTCGGTGGTGGGAGTGGCGTCTTGGTTACCACCAAACACGCTTGCCCCAACACCTAAAAAATGGAAAATTATGCCCATTAACTCATCAATAGTTAGTAAGATACTGCCCCTTGTTAGGAACATGTTGTACTTTTAGGTTTTTCTTGAGTATCAAATGGATCAAAGGTTATGGGGAGAAAGCGAGAGAATGAAGTTGAGAAACTTATCAGCCATGATTGCATGTGATCAGATCTGATGGGCTGAATAGCCTAATTTCTGCTCCTATGTCTTATGGGCTTATGGTTTTCGACCTTAGAACTGGTTACTGCTGTTTCTTGGCAATATTTATGAGGTATCACACAGACGTTCAATTCTATATAGAGAGAAAAAAACCGAGAAATGAATACAAGAATAATTTAATGGAGTGCAGAAAGACTCAGGAAGACAAGAGGTGTTTGGATGTATTTGAGGCTGAAACTTTATGCAAAGTGATAACAATTGCTTATTAGAAGCAGACCATTTGGCTCCTCAAGTCTATTCTGCCATTCACTAAGATCAATGCTGATTTGTATTTTGGATTCTGCATTCTTATCTACCTCTATAGTGTTTGATTCCCTTGCCTGACACAAATCTATCTACCACTGCCTTGAAAATAAAATCTATGAATTTGCATCTGCAGCCTTCTCATGCAGAGTGTTCTAAAATGGCAAAACTCTGTGAAGAAAAGTTCTCCTCCTCTCTGTCCTAAACGTGTGACCCATAACTTTAAAACTATGTGCCTAGTTTCAAGACTGATCCACGTTCTTTCCAAATTCAAGACTCATCCACGTCCTTTTCAAGGCCATTAAGGGTCTTAAACACTTCACTGAAGTCACCCATCACTGTTGGAAACTCCAATGGGAACAAGCCCAGTATGCCCAATCTTCTCTCATAAGGCAACCCACTCATTCCAGGCATCAAGTGAACCTCCTCTGAATTACTGAAAGCATCTATTGTTTTGTAAACTAAGAAGAAAAGCATTTTGATGAAGCCACCATTCAAATAAATGAATACTTCTGTCTGTCACCTAAACCACGAAACAATTACATCCTTAACATTGGTTTGTAAAATGTAACTACTTATATTGAGATTGCTTTCATTTCACGTATTTGGGTTTATGTTCAAGTTTGAGGCTGGGTCATAGCTGTCAGTGCCACCTGTTGCTGTTAAAGACATTCACAGTAAAGGAACAACCCTTATCGAGAATTAATCTACAGCTGATTGCAGTGCCCAATCACATAATATGCAAATTTAACCCAACACAACAAGCCAAAACTTAGGATGATATTGTTGCACATTGCTGAATTCACAGCCAAGGCTAGCTATTTTGCAAAAGATATTTTGTTGCCCTTGGAAAATAATTCATTTAACCCATTTACATTACAAATCATGATGTAGTTTTGAGATGTTATGAATGATTTTATTTTTGTACAGATTGAAAGATCACTTGTTCATTGATGAGCCAAGTGTTTATTCCCCAATAAAACTGCAGTATCATAAAGGAGCTGCTTACACACACAGACTGACTTGCCCTGCAGCAAGCGTCCATTCTGATGACTGAGAAATTGCAACAGGTATTAAAGCACTTATAATTCATGACACAAAGCAAGTGTGTAAACAAAAAATATATTCTGTCTGTTTCCTATCTTCAACTAAAATTCCCTCATTTGCCTGATTTCATGAAATTCAGTCAAGGCTGCCTGGAAGCAATTATTATTTCTGATAAACGTAATTGATTTAAATCAATTGCCATGCAATCGAAAGAAATATTCCAAACAATGATGCATCCAATCTACTCAAATCTGAAATATAACCCTACCTGACATGCAGAAGATCCAGGAGCTATCAATGTGCCTTGTTCAGATATTCACTTGCCCAGAGAAGTCCCTAATGCCCCTATCATTTTTTACTGGCAAAACCAGTGAGAAACAAGTATATGAGTCCTACTTTGGAAGTCCCCACTGTGTCATTTCACTACAAGTATCATATCAAAACAATTATATTACTGGAACAGTAATCCAGAGGTCTGGGCTGGAGATGGAAGTTCAAATCCCACCACATCAACTAAGCTTCTACATTCAGTTAGTTAAACTTGAATCTTGATTTTTGTTTTTGTTCATTCACAGGATGAGGGCGTTTGTAGGTTATGAAACTTCAAGTGTATATCCAAATGCATCTTAAATGGTAGGAAGGTTTCTGTCCTTTCAGCATCAAGTTCCAAATCCATGTGACTCTCGAGCTGAAAACAGCTTCCTCCTGAATCTCCCGTAAACCTCAAGGAACATCTTTGTAGGGTCCAAGGTCAAGTTGGCCAGCTACTGTTCCATGAAGTGGGCAGTCGTTGGGGGATTTTGGCCGGGTTACTTGCCTTCCACGGCTCTGCCCATGCCTAGGTGTCCCTGGAAAGAGGCTACGCATTGTCCACTGACAAGCATTAGCTTTTCCTTACCTAGTGGGCACTGAAGGGACTGGAGGTACATAAATGTGGATACATGGAGCAAAATCCTCGTGTAATAAAAAATTTGTGTGTTGGCTTTGTCATACTTTAGAACTCGGTATTTGTGCTCGATTCAAAAAGGGGCATGTTGGTTTCAAATGTGAAGGATTCCCAATCGATGGTTAAGAGAAGTAACAATTGCATGAACTAGGACTAAAAATAGAACCTCAGCAGACCATCAGTATCTGCAAGGTTACAGCCAAACCAATGATGACTTGCCTTCTGATGAAGGGTATGTGCCATTCGGCAAGTGTTGAATGAGAAGAATTACAAAATCTGAAAATAATTAATGCAAGCAATAAATTAATACGGAGTGAATAGTTAGCATTGACAAAGAGGAAATTGAGGTTCTAATATCTGTTTGTCATTTTGCTAAATAATCCTTTGCACCTTTGCATCACTCTTATCCTTGGTTGGGAATCTTACTTTGAATCTGCTTGCTTTTGTGAATATATTTGAAACTGACCCTACACAGCAGTGTGTTACTGATCACTCAGTGAGCCCACGTTGCTATAGCAACATATTTCTTGGCGGCTGGAGTTATAGATAGTGATAGTAGAGGCCGAAATGTTCTTTTCCAGGAATCTCTCCTGCCCTTAACACCTAACATTATGTGGAGAAGCCGGTGTTGGACTGGGGCAGACAAAGTCAGAAGACACACAACACCAGGTTATAGTCCAGCAGGTTTATTTAAAGTCACAAGCTTTCAGAGCAATGAACCATTTAGCTCATAGATTCTGCTCTGCTATTCAATCACGGCTTCTCCCACAGGGCAGCAGATATACAAAACCTAATTAGGTAAAAGAATTCATATTGTGCAGGTGAAATACTTTACCAAAAGGAAAGAAAGGCAACAATTAATGGCGAGTTATGGGATGGGATGAATGTTACAAAGATTAAGCTTCAGATTGAGAAGATGAAAAATAATATTGAAATGACACAAGCAGACAGTGATAAACAAGCTGTTCTGCAATATTGCTGATTTAAATTAAGTTCCTTGAAATTGACAAGATATTGGAAACAATTAAACATCGATGCACCCATTCAACCTACTCAGCCTGAAATATTACACAAACTGGCTTGCAGCATCTTGTAAAGACTGTAACCATCGACCACAAGGGTCATTGCTCACAGTTATCATTATTTTTAATTGCGAAATGTAGAGGATGTATTGCTTTTCTTTGAGGTATATGCAGACTGTTTGTGGTCACTAAGACAGTGCTACCCAAAAACATTGCTGGTGTGATCCCATATCAAAACGTCCGAATTGGTACAGCCACAGAGTGAAGATTTGGAGGGTTGGTGAGCTGTGGTACATTTATGTTCAAGTGAGGATAGGAAACTCCAGTTATTGAACAGGGTGGAGGGGGCAGCTTCATGTATTGTAAAGAGTCAGCATGGGAACAGCATTGGAAGTTTGGGTGTGGGTGTGATTGATGAAAAAGGCAGGGTTTCTCAAATAAAAACAAGAATCTTTGAACAAGCTTTTGTATTGCAGCAATAGGGCCTCAGGGAACTATCCTTTAGGCCACACTCATCAATTAAAAAAGTAAGGATTTAAAGGGATCTTGCAATTGTTGGACATCATTTCAGACACTATGGCAGTCATCATCAAAAGTAAAATTAATCAATTGTAACAATTCTGCTCCTTTAACAAAGTTATGTTGTCCTTGGCTTTTATTCCAGAGAGTTCACAAACCCAGAGACTCCAGGAGGTCTAGGTTTGAAAGATCTTAGGGCCAATTTGATCATCTCACATAGATGACATAGCTAATATCTCAGGAAAAAGGGTTTCAAGTGAAAAAAAAAACACTTGTACAATGAAAGGGGAGTTTTGGTTTGGCTGTTCACTGAGAGCAGTCAGTCAGTCATTGTGTTGATGCTGGACCCAATGAAGCAGGTCCCGGCTGATCCTCCCTCTTTCTGACATCTCTCCTGTAAGACCCTGTCTTTGATTTACCTTTTATGCCAAAGGGGGTTTGTGAGAATTGTTCCAGGTATTTGGAACAGCATTATTAAGTTGGGAAAATCTGTTGGGTTTTCATATTGGTTAAGTTTTTCTATATTCTGTTTTTTTTTTACTGTTCATTCAGTAATCTTGTGAATAAATTGTTTTGCTTAAAACTAAGTGTTTGGGCCAGCTTAATCACTTCTGGAATATCCACATTACACCTGCTTAACGCAACTAGAAAAGTTCGGGTCCGGGCTACTTTGTTGGAATGTTTTGAGGGAGTCTGGCTTGGTCCATAACACAACAAGCAGAACCACATAATTGAACATTTAGGAAGTTTCAATCGCCTGATGATATGGTTGTCTGCTAGTATAGAGTTTTAGCAACACTAAATAAAGACACATTTTGTCAAAGCTTTTATCTTGCACTCATCTGAACAATTCATAAGAATAGCAATGTTAGGGAAAAAATGGCACCTGTACTGTATGAGAAGAGTGTGCTGGTGAGTTGGCAATATACTAATCAAGGGGATGGAAAGTCTGTGTTAGACAAATATCCAGAATCTGCCAACACCTGACTGAATTAGTGAGTTTGGGTTTAACCTTTGCGATAATCTAGATGATCTCTGGAAGACATTTCTGAACATATATGTGTGAAAAGGTACAGTATACTGCATGCTACTTGTTCTATGCTTGGGACCCAAAGTAGAAGGTGAAACAATGGTGTTGAACAGCAAATTTTTTCCACATGCAGTACTGTGTAAGGGGCGGACCAATAATGGTTTGTATTGCAATATGACTGTAAGCAGCAAATATGATAAACCTTTAAATTATAATATACAAATTCCATCCTTCCACACCATCAGTACACAGGGACTTCTAACACTGGTGACTGGATGTTTTTAGGAGAACCCTAGCCAGATGCATCAGATTAATTGTTGCACACCTACCATCAACGCAACTGAGATTGGTTAGCTTAACAATCACTAGGAATCAAATTTGGAAGTTAGTTATGTACATAACCCGACAATGTAAAACATTCAGAGTTAAAATAGTTCTGCAGAATTCTGAAGGAGGCTTTTAACTTGTATTTTGTCTGGCCGATTGTCCAATACTATGACCTAAAGCATATATAAACATTCCTGAATTGTAGATTGTGCTAATACAAGTCAAATAAATATTATTTGGCTGCTTGAAACCCTTTGGCAGTATAGAATAAGTAGAAAAGCCGATTTATCACCAGTGGCACCTACATGTGGAGAACTTTCTGCATTTATAGGAACATTTATAGTTTGTAACTAACATAATGCAATTGTTACTAATTGACATGTTGCCACCCAAAATTCTTCTCTCCAAGATTAAAGTTTCTGTCAATTGTGGTAGTATGTTGAGATGATTTTGACAAATGTTTGGGTAGATCAGATTGAAAGTCGTACAGATGGATTGTTTTCACCAGGACATTGGCAACAGTGGGGTCCCATGCTGCTGCTGCTGCTGTTCACTATTTTTTAAAATCAAAGATAGAGATGTAAACACTTGGGTCATGACCTGCAAATTTACAGATGATTCTTAAGACCTTAGAGGGTCTTAGGGATGTAGCTGATGCCAGACTGCCTCAAGTAATTCTTGATGTTTTGGGGCATTGGTTAGTAACGGGTAAATGATGATTACTTTGGAAAAAAAATCAATGTTCTAAAGATGTTGGGTTGAGGAGGGGGAGGAGAATGCAAAGCATAAAATCATCCTGCTGATAAAAGTATCACAGAAGGTTGGAAAAGGAAGATTACGTGTTCTGTTACATGAATCTCTAATATTTAATGTGCAAAGCCATGATGTGATAACTAGAATGAATAGGGTGTTTGGGTGCAATTATAAAAATGTTGACTATAAATCAATCCACTATCTTGACCTTTTACAAGGTTTCACCATTTTGGAACACAGTGTTCAGTTTCTGTCCTTTCACATGGTAAGCAATATTGAGCTGAGAAGGACTATGGGCCATATTCCCTGTTAACGTATCTCAGTACCATCCAGGACTAACTGATGAAGATAGAGGTAGCATCAGCCAGAATGAAAAGTATACTATTTCACAATGATTAGTGGCAGGTCAGAAGATTGGACAGAATATATAAAACAACAAAGAATTACTAAAGGAAAATAGGAAGAAGTTAAAAGTATAAAAGACAGCTTTCTGGATGTGTAAAATCAGAGAGTAAGAATTCCTACCTCTATTTACAAAGGGAAAAAATAGGTAGAGTGAGTGTTGGTCCTCTATAGAGTATGTCTGGAGAATTACAAATAGAAAATACAGTATGGTGGCACGGTGGCTCAGTGGTTAGCACTGCTGCCTCACAGCACCAGTGTCCCAGGTTTGATTCCAGCCCCGGGCAACTGTCCGTGTGAAGTTTGCACATTCTCCCCGTGTCTGCGTGGATTTCCACCGGGTGCTCCGGTTTCCTCCCACAGTCCAAAGATGTGCAGGTTAGGTGGATTGGCCATGCTAAATTGCCCGTAGTGATAGGTGCATTAGTCAGAGGGGAAATGGGTCTGGGTGGGTTATTCTTCGGAGGGTCGGTGTGGACTTGTTGGGCCAAAGGGCCTGTTTCCACACCGCAGGGAATCTAATCTAATGGCAGATGAACTGAACAGATATTTTGCAAATATCTTCATTGTCAAGGATACAAATAACATCCCAGAAATTATTACAAATCAAAAGTTAAATGGGAGGGAGGACGGAACTTGAAACCAACAGGGCAGGGAACTGAGAAGATGATTAGAACAAAAGCCTGACAAGTCCCAAGCTCCTTATGGACTTCATCCTCAGGTCTTAAACGTAGTCACTGCTGAGCAAGTAGGTGCGCTGGCTTTACATTTTCAGAATTCCCTAAATTCTGGAAAGATCCCATCAGTTTTAAAAATAGTGAATGTCATTCCTCTATTCAGGAAAGGAGAGATACAGACAGTAGGAAACTACAGGACATTTAGCTTAACACCTGTTACAGGGGATATGCTGGAATCTATTATTAAAGAGGTTATAGCTGGCTATTTAGAAAATCTCAATGCAATCGAGCAGAATCAAGATCGTTCTTTTATGAAAGGGAAATCATGTTTCACTAACCTTTTAGAATTATTTGAGGAAGTAATAAGTAAAGTTGATAAAGGAAAACCTACAGATGTGGTGTACCTGAATTTATAGAAATTATTTGACAAGGTACCACAACATAGCTTACTACAGAAAACAATAGCACTTATTCTGGGGGTAGTATGTCAGCATAGAGAGAGGGCTGGTTAGCTAACAAGAAACAGAATAGCGGGTCTTATTCTGGTTGACAGAATGTAATGAGTGGTGCGCCACAGGGATCAGTGCCGTGGTCTTGTAGTGATTGGAAACATGGCTAGGTGGTTCTCATTGAATATGAGATCCTTGATTGGGATTGTTAACTTGGGCCAATTAGGGAGTGCTGGCTGACAGATATAAGCAGAGGATTTTTATTTCCCCCTCTAACACTATTTTGATTTAATCCCTGCCCTCCCCTTCAATGTTTGATCATGCAGCATTGCCCTCTAAGAAGGGCACCACTTGTCACTGGCCACCTGGTTGTTTTACTTTCTTCCTGGTGGTGGAGATTGAATAATAATAAAATAAAATAAGCTGGGGATTCTCCAACTCTATTTTGGTTTAATCCCTGCCCTCCCCTTCACTGTTTGATCACACAGCATTGCCCTTTGATGTGAAGGGCATCGCTTGTCACTGGCCACTCGGGTGTTTCCTTTCTTTCTGATGGTGGAAGATCAATGAAGATTTACACACTTGTTGTTTTTCACTGTGTCCAGCACCTGCACACACACGACATGGGTGCTGGGGAAAAGTAAGCACTACTGCTGTCAGTGTAGTGGAAAAAGGGGGAAAAAAATAAGCAGGAGTGTCAGAGGTTCTGTTCACTCTGAGAGCTGGCTCTGAGGAAGTTGGATCAGTGTCAAAAAAAGAAAAAAAAAGAGAAAAAAAGAAAAAAAAAAACAGGAGATTCAGAAGTTCTCCTAAGTCTAGGACCTGGCTTTGAGCTGGCTGATCAGAGCGCATGCAAATAAACAGTGACTTGGTGACAGGATACTATCCTTTGTACAGTTATTTCAGGCCTCAACTCTGAACAATCTATATGAATAACTTAGATGAATGGACCAATTACGCAGTTGCTAAATTTGCTGATGACACAATAATTGGTAGGAAAGTAAGTTGTGGAGAGCATATAAGCAGTCTGTAAACTAATTCTGGTCCCCTTATTTAGGGAAGGACATAATTACATGATAAAAAAGTTCAGAGCAAGTTCATTTGATTAATTCTTAGAATGGGAAGATTACCTTATGAAGGTAGGTTAGAAAGCATGTATCAAATGGAGTTTAGAACAATAAGAGTTCATCTTTATGAACCATGTAAGATGCTGAGGGGACACAGCAATTGACAGGATGTTTCCCCTTGTAGAGAGAATATAACCAGGGGACACAGTTTAAAAATAAAGCATCTCCCATTTAAGAAGAGATGAGGCTTTTTATTTCCCCTTCAAGGGTTGTGCACCTGTGAAATTCAGTTCCCCAGAGATTGGTGAAGGCAGGGTCATTGAATA
Source organism: Chiloscyllium punctatum (assembly GCF_047496795.1). Taxonomy (NCBI): domain Eukaryota; kingdom Metazoa; phylum Chordata; class Chondrichthyes; order Orectolobiformes; family Hemiscylliidae; genus Chiloscyllium; species Chiloscyllium punctatum. Next base: position 82,786,501 of record NC_092761.1, read on the forward strand.
TTTTTAATGTTGAGTTAAATAGATTCTTGGCTTACAAGTCAATTTGAGGTTACAGGAGAGAAGAATTAGAATAGCCATGATCCTATCAAATACCAGAGCCGCTTCAAGGGGATGAGTGACCTACTCCTGAGCATATTCATTTTTGACAAATTGGATCTACAATTTAAACATGGCGGTGATAGAGTGTCAGCATCAGGCTTCTGTTCGTTTCCTGTCCATTTATCTTTTTCTTTGTTTTTCTGTTTTTCGTTTTCCTTTTCTATTTTCTACAGTTCTCTCTTACCTTTTTGTCCATGGAAAGCTTGGCTGTGGTGGAGCCGATGGCCACAGCGGCAGCAGCAAGTGTGGGTCCAGCGGCGGGAGATGGTGCTGGAACATGGCAAATTGGACGTTGGTGGGCCTAGCACAGGCCTTGAGACAGTGGCAGTGGCACCAGCACCGTTGGCGGTTCTGATGACAGTGCTGGTTCAAAGGGTTATATATTTGTGCATTGGTTCAGGAAGTTTGTGGGCTCCGATAATTTGAGTGATTCCAAGATGACGGCCGCATTGATGAGGTCCAGTGGTGGCGAGGCACGTGACTTGAGGTCATGCCATTGGCAATGGCGGCATGGCAGTTGCAGTGCTGGTGACACTGCAGCGTTGATGAGTCCACCACAGCTGGCGGTGCTGAGCCAAATCAATACTCATGATGGTCGTGGCAAGGGTGGTCTGGACATTTTTCTTTTCCTTTAACTTCTGCTCTTGTTCTTAATTCTAACAATTGAATTCTAACATGGCGCCAGAAAGTGGCGACTCTGTACACTTTTCACTCCTGTACTTAGGTACACGTGACAATAAAATCTAAGAGAATAATGTTCCTATACAAAAGCATCTTAGTAAAATGGACTAAGAGAATTAGGATTCTATCCCTTAAAGATATTCAGTCTTAGAAACCCCAAGCAGACCATGCCTTTGATGATGAGGGGAATAAGTTATGTCCTTGTTGATAGTTTAACCAAATAGATAAACGATGAAGGGTCACAGATCCATAACTTAAGGTCATTCCTCAGCTAGCTGTCAGAAGGCTGTTCCTTTCTGAGACAATAGTGGATCTCTGGAAAAGACTGATTGTTTAGAACAGGACAAGACTGGTGGAGGGTGATAGGCTGAATTCCTTCAGGTGAATCTGCTCCTGTCTCTAGCTGGACCACCTATCATCTAGATTTTAGATTGGGTGGCATGGTGGCTCAGTGGTTAGCACTGCTGCCTCACAGCACCCGGAGTCCTGGGTTCGATCCCTGCCTTGGGCGACTGTCTGTTTGGAGTTTGCACGTTCTCACTGCATCTGTGTGAGCTTCCTCCGGGTGCTCCGGTTTCCACCCACAAGCCAAAGATGTGTTAGCTAAGTGAATTGGTCATGCAAAATTGTTAGGTGCATTAGTCAGGGGTAAATATAAGATGGGGGGGTGGGTTGCTCTTTGGAGGGTTGGTGTGCACTTCTTGGGCCAAAGGCCTAATTCCATACTGGACGGTATCTAATCTAATTTCATGAACAAAGAAGGTTAGAATTATCAGGACCAGAATAATCAGCTGATCCAATTTTGCTTCCAATGGGTGTTGATCCAGGAGTTTCAGGTTTTAGTGGATTGGCAGAGGGGATCTTTACATATTATCCTCATGCTTTTACTTGGCTTTGTCCCTGTCCCAGGAGGTTGCGTGGTTTTGGGTGATGTATTTTTGAGATATCACAATTATTTGGGACAGGCTATGAAACTGAGGATTGTTAATTGAATTAACAAATGGACCATCACAAGCAACAGAAAGAAAAGGATTCAGCACCCCAGACAAAGGGGAAACAAATGTTTTGTCAAAATTGCAATCTGAAATGGAAGATATATCATGAAGACCAATGGAAGCTGTTTCCCCTCTGTAAACGAGGTGACATGGTAGCGCAGCTTGCAAATAAGTGTTGAACACTGGTGAAGCACGTCATCATTCTAAGTTTGATTTAGACCATATGTAAAAACAAAATTGGTCAACATAGCTTGAGAAGAAGATAACCTGGAAAATAGAACACGCACATCCTGATCCTGATGATATTTTTTTCCTACAACAGACAGCATGTTCTGTAACTTTCTTCAGAACTACTTTAACTCTTACCTTTTCTTTTTCCCTTGAGCTGCTGCTTAAAACCCTTCCGTTTGCCCAAGCATTTGGTCAGCTTTTCTAATATCACCTTTGACTCGATTTAACAGTTTGTTTGACTTTGCCCCTTTGAAGCTGCTTGGGAGATCTTGCTACATTAAAGTTGCAGATGGAAATTGTTGGTAGATGGTCGGCTTCTTGCATAGGTTCATAGCAGGAAGCGAAAGGTCACCACTATCATGTAAAGCTTAGAATATAGTTTGGTAACTTAAAGAACTATATGATATTAAAGTCATTAGAAGGCCCTTTAAATGTACAAACATTCAGTTCTGAAAGTAATTCAGCAGGCTTGGAGAAATTTGAATCAAATGCAAACATGATCACTCACAACTTCATTCACTCATGCCAAAATACACCAACAGTGTTGGCATTGGATAATATTAGTATTCCAGCCACTGGCACTTGTCTAAAGAATTTATTGTAACAATATCAAAATTATCAATTCATGAACCTTCAACATTGATAGTTTGAAATATGAAGAATGAAGTTTAAATAATAACACCACTTGCTTCGATAAAACTTCCTTTCACAAACAAAGAAGTACTATACCTAACCTTTTATGACCCAGTATCATTTCCTGACTATAAGTGGTTTAGGATTCTGTCAGATTTTTATATAATGTTGGCCATGGTTGGTGAAAAGCAATTAGAATTGACTAATAAGGTACAATATTGTTTTTCCTCAAAATGTGTCCTTTTATTTTTGATCCTGTGATACTTTAACTTGTTTTGTAACTAATTATGAATCCAATATAATGATGTCACTAGGTATCTGACAAAGGAGCAGTGCTCCAAAAGTTTGTACTTTCAAATATACTTGTTGGACTATATCCCATTGTGTGATTTTTAACTTCACCTAATCTAAGGCAAGCCCTGCTTTTGAGACTGTCCCGAATTCAGCCTTATTGTCCCCATCCTTGTTGGCCATGGTCTCAGGTTGAACCACATTATTTGTATCTGACTAAAGCTTCCAACTTCCTGTACATCCAATCACCACAGTCGATGACTTCCATTTTATCTCTGCTGGACTTCAGCCCATCTACTGCTCAAACCTAGACCTTTTTATTTTTAACTTTCAGAGGCAGCTATGCTAATTTTGTTGCGATCCCCCCATTACCCCCTTTAAGCTTTTTTCATTGCAAAAAACACTTTATACATAAACATGTTGTTATCTGTAACTACATACAAAACAGTTCTCATTCTGTGCTGTACAATTTTTCCAATGGGGATAAAGAAACACAAATGGTTTGGAATTTCACATCCCACAGAATGAGCATGTACTTGCAAGTAACAAGGGTAATCTTACCCCTGCAGGAAGAAAATATTTACATTTTGATGGAACAAGGGAATCTGACAACTGAACAGACTCCTGTCAGACAGTGGTCTTTCCCCATTCTCCCTTGCTAACAGTTGCCCCAAGTGTCCCTCATCATGGAATCCTGGATCTCGGAATCTGACCATCTCCAACACTCAGTGGAGGTCAACTCTTTACATTGTCACAGCAACGTCCATCCACAAGATACCTTAGTTGTCCAAATCCATTCAAAATTCTGCTGGCTGCATTCTAACGTGTGCTGAGACCCATTCATCAATCACCTTTACATTTGCTGAACTATATTGGAATCCAATCCATTAAATCCTTAATTGAAATTTTATGGTATTCATATTCAAATCCATCATCGACTTTTGTTCTTTTCTACCTCTGTAATTAACTTCGGTCTTCGATTTCTGCATTCCTCCAATTCTGACTACTTGTTAACTTCCTCCTTAGACCCCACCCACCTTACACTGCCACTTTAAAACGGTCCTTTAAACACAATTTCAAGTTTTTCGTCACCTCTTCTAACATCATTTTATTTGAATCAGTCTCAAACTCTGATTGCACTTTTCAGAAGCACCTTGGGAAATTTTACTTATCTGGAAGGCTGTCTGAATTGCTATTGGTGCAATCTGCTACTTACACTCTTAAATAGCCTTCTCAATTAAACAGGGGTGTCCGATTGCTAAATATTCTTAATGCATTCACACTTGTTTTCAAATCCCCTTAGTGTGTTTGCTAAATTTCTGTAAAATTAATTGCTAACCGAGCACGTTGATTGTTTATTTTAAGTCAAGCTAGCAAAAGAACTTTGTCAGCGACGATTATAGGAAATGAGTGCAGATGATTCTGAGAAATAATAAACCACCAACCATATATGGTACAGGATCCCCTTACGAAATAGGAAATAGGCGGGGTTAATACTTGAATTGGCGTTGTGGTGCACCCGAAGATCAATATCAAAGGTGCCGACTCACGGAAGAAAAGGTGTGTGCACAATGTAGTAGTCGGAATGATCCATTCCACCACGTTCGGTCACGATCGGAATTATCCACTTTCAAGAAACAATCAATACTCTTGTGATTCATGGGTTCAATGGAAAATAATGGTCAATCACCTCCAGTGGCAATTGTCACATATCGACTGAAGGACAAGCAGGTAGCAAAAGTAACGAAAGTAACTGTTTCCAACCTCAACTGATAGTATTGTGTGTACGATTGTTGTGAGTCATTTGCTCTGATCACGTTTGCTCTTTCTAGGTGCTTTGTGTTTTTATGTGTGTAGGCATGGAGCAATGACAATGAGAATTCCAATACATTCATTTATACCAAACGATATTACAATCTCTTTCTAATGCTTTTAGCCCACTGAGTGACATTTCTGTATTTCATTGTGGTTAACTTATAGGTAAAAGGTGTGGCATGCATTTCCTTGCTTTATGTCTTTGCTGAGAGTTGTATTTTCCTTTTCTTATATTGAGTAAGTGAATAGAATATAACAAGACAGAATTGTAACAGAAGCAGTTTCTTTTTACTATTACTTATTGACAGGATCAAAGTATTATGACAAGATCTGAATTTATTGTCTATCTCTAATTTATTTGAGAAGGTGATGAGATGACATCTTGCACCACTGTGATTTGCCAACAAAATGGCTTACTACATCATTTCAGAAGGATGTTCAGAAACAACCACATTGCTGTGGGTCTGGAATCACATATGGACCCAGACTGGTTAAGTATGGCTGATTTGCTTCAACTATGAACATTTTGAGAATTAATTTGATTATTACAATAATTCGGTAGTTTCACCATGATGTTTGCCAACTTTTCATTCCAGGCATTTTTTTAATATAACTGAAAATTAAATTCCCCCATTGCTGTGATAGGTTTTAAACTAATGTTTTTGCATTATTAATCCCGGTCCAATAGTAAAAGCCACTGTGCTATCAGTCAATGGGATGTGCACCTGGTGTAAACAACTAAGCAATCAGTAATATTGGTATCACAGAAGAAATTAAAGAGAATACTGAGTTAACAATGGAAACCCATTAGGGCTCATTTACATGATGGGGCTAACTAAAAGTAATTTGCATTGAGTACATAGGTTTCTCATTGCTGATCATGTCTTTCAATAATCCCCATATTATTTCATTGTGCAGTTAATTTGTTCTATTTCAGTCTTTCTGTTGTATATATCTAAACACCACTTGCTTGCAACATAGGTGATTGCGGTGTAAGCAAGCAATTAAAAATCTGTGTATCTCCTCTTTAAATTGGCTCAATGTCCCAGCACCCACTGTTCTCTGGGATAGTGAACTCCATACCCTCATGACCCTTTGAGAGCAGTAATTTCTCCTCATCTGTTTTCATTCCAGATATCATTTATGTTATACATGATTTGATTCAGAGTTTCCATATCATCTATATTATCTAACCAATTTTATTAAGAATAGATTGTTCAACTTACTCCAAGTCTTATATGTAATTGACCCTCCATCCCTTCACAGCACAGGTTCATACAAACAGACAAAAAAGAGGGTCAAGAGGGCTGTTTGCACCCTTGTGTTTGCTCCATCATTCATTAAGATCTGTTTATGTTTCAAGTAACTTCATGATAGCTTTTGATTCCCTTTCCTGACAAAACTCTCCCGCCTGTCCCTTAAAATATTCACTGAGCTTTCCTCCATCACCTTGTGAGACGAAGACTTCCAAACTCATAGAACCCCTCAGAGGAAAGAAAATTGTCTCATTTTGTTCCTAAACAAAGTGTCCACCAATTCTGGACTGAGTCACAAGAGGAAATATCCTTTCTGCATCCACCTTGTCAATATCATTCAGGATCTTTACGCACTTCAATCAAACGACTCTTAACTCTTTCAAATCTCATGGATGTGCTAATTAATGCTTTTTTTTGATTGGTATAGTCTTTGGTTCTTGCAGCATCTTTAGTTCTCTGTCAAACATCTTTTATTCGTGTTCTCCCAAGAGTGGACAGATTTGAATTATAATATTGAAAAACATAAAGCACAGGCTGGTCAGTAACCCTAAGGCAAGGTGAAGGTTTTTGTTTTGGCTCATCATCCCAGGATACCAACCCAGGCATGTTCCCCTTCCCTACTTGTGCCTGTTAATAACATGCAAGTTGAGTTATTCTTTGATTGTCGCTAGAAACCATTCGAAGTGTCCAACCACAGTAAACAGCTCTTAGTAATTTATAAGATTGTTTTGTCATGTTCTGCAGGAACATTCAGTTAAACAAGCTAAGTCATTTTGATCTCTATCATTCTCTAACATTTGAGGAGCATAACACTGTAGATATAGAAATGTGCTTTCACTTCCAGGTATTGCAATTCATTGGAAAGTGGGAGAATTGCGAGGTGGTCAGAATTGGTTACGCAGAGGAGTCGAGATTGCTCCAGTTGACATTCACTGAAATGACATGTTGTTGAAGAATTTGCCATCATCTACATCATCAATGCTACCTTTCTCTACATGCTGAAGGTTCTCCTCAAAGTGTTGCTCCTCCCCTGGTAAAACCGTTACAGTGGACAACAAACCCACTATCCTGTGGGGTATTCTTTGTGGGGTGAATGGGATATCTTTGTGGCACCACCAGTCCAGTGCAAGTCAACAGAACCTTTTTGCTTAAGGACCAAATGGTCTGTTTGAAGAGATCTGTGCTTGAGGAATGAATCTGATGCCAGCGTAATTTGGCCAGTGAGTGTGGGATCCAGAGGGTAGTAAAATGAGCAAGTCCCTGATCCCAAACTGACAGATTCTGGACTCCCTGCGCAAGGTCAAAGAATTGGAATTCTTTGGCAAAAAATAAAAGCTGTCATGGGTATTGGGCTGCAATTATCACACACCCATTGCACATGGCTACAGTGATGAATTTACCATTCATGCAGGCATTAGGATTGTGACAAGAAGACTAGTTTGTGTCATGAATTGAGTCAATGATGTCTTGGATTTTGAGTAGGTCTACAGTCTTGTGAATCCCAGAGGCCTCTTCTGCTACTTTTCATTGTAGAGAGGAAGCAGATATGACCTGCATGGTGCAAGCTTTTAATGAATTTGCTGATGTTTCCTAAGGCAGCCTGCAAGGAACTAAAAGCTAAAAACCTGTAACCTTCATTGCGATGGGAAATGCGACATTGGTCTTTGGATGCACGTGCTGTAGGAGATGACGCAATTCTGCAATAATCCCCCTGAGAGTTGTAACCTTGTTATGCATTGTCCTCTGAGAAATGTAGATTATATTTTTTGGGTTTAAAAACACTCGAAGGATAAAGGTACCTATGAAATCTTTTTTTCTGTTTGTTTTCCTTGCAACAGCAGATTTTAATGCTCCTTGCTCCTCAACCACCACTTTTTCCTCTCTCCACAGCATAATTTTGAAAAGGAACCTCCTGAAGAAAAGTGCCCATTGCCAGTTAATAACTGAGAATGTTGTACAAATCTACGTAGCTAAAAGTTAATTGAGAACAAAAGGACTTCAGAACTTTTGCAGCTTATGATTAATGTGCAGGTTGACTGACTATCAATAACAAGAAAAGTGGTAATGAAAAGACAAAATTGTAATACAGCAGATGTTGGAAATCTGGAATAAGAATAAAAATAAATGGAGAATCTCAGCATGTCTGGCAGCATCTATGGAGAAAGAAACATAGTTAATATTTCAACTCCAACAGGACGCTTCTTCAGAGTTTGGTTCTGAAAAGAACCAAAATTCTCTTCTGATTAGCATTCATTTTTATGGTATTTGTAGGTTTGAGCTCATCCAAAGTTCTGCTATCTGTAACCTAACTTGCATCAAATTCTATTCATGTCTACATTGGTTCCAGGCTGGAAACGCCTCAAGTTTTATAATTGTCAAGCATGTTTACATGGCTTTGCCACTCATCTGCACCTTCTCCAGCACCATTATCCTCTGACATCTTTAACTCTATCCTTCTGTACACCTTCGATTTTCTACCATTGACAGTTGTACCTTGGTTTTGAGATTAGGAAATTCTTCCACAAACATTTCAGTTTTTATAGCTCTTGCTCCCCTTCTGGAAGTTGATTTTGTTAATTTTACATTGGTATCCAAGATTTTGGTTGCCTGATCTTATATCTCCTTTGCTGTCAGTTCTTATTTCGTAAAGATGTTGTGAATTACTTTGGGATGTTTTATAAGTAAAATATGTTGTATAAATGCCAATTATGATTGTTGACTAGATTCTAAAACCAGGTAGGACCCTCAGTTATCTATCTTATTTAGATTCCTGCATGTTTTTGACATGGCTTTTGAAAACCTACAAAGTAGAACGCTGGCAGAAAATCTAGAAAGACCTCTTGGCAAACTTCATTGAGAAGGTTTGAAGTCAAAAGATGAACATTACATCACCGCTCCCACCCCCCCCGCCGTGTGTTAAATTTAATTGAATTACAACCAAAATAAACCTAACATTAGCTTATAGAGCAGAACTTTCTGTACATGTACCTTGTTGCTCGGAGGAATATGGCAAGATAGTTGACCTGAGTTGCAAAATCAGTGTAAGGCACCACAAAACCCTAGGGTGGATTCACATCCGATATGGTTTAAATCTGATTTTAAGCAGAAACCTCTATGACTGGTGTGTGTCTTAGATCCTGAACTCAGGACTAATTCTCAAACTTAGCAGATAGTATCTGCCTGTTCTGTGGAGTACCACTCTGTCGTGTTTCAGTGCCAGGAGAAATCCCGATGGTCAATTTAAGCAGCTTTTACACTGCCTCTATGCTAACATCGCAGTTAAGTTATTTTTTCACCCTTAGAGTGTGAATTACAACAAACTCTTGCAGTAAGTCATCCCTCCTCTTTCACAAGAGCCAGACTAGAATGTGGAAAATCACAAATGTGTGCCAAAATTTCTTGTAAATATATCAGTAACACGTTATGCAACAGACAAAAAGATTTGATCCAATTAGACTTTTGATAAGGACATTTTCACATAGAAAGCTCATAGTGATGTGGGATCCGAGGAAATTTGGCAAATTGCCTCCAGAATTGGCTGAATGGCAGGAAGCAAAAGGTGATGGTCAAGGGGGATACTTGTGACTGGAAGCTTGTGTTGATTGATCCCTTGGGACCCCAATGTTGAGGCTCTTGCAGTTTGTGGTTATATATAAATGATATATAGACTTGAATGTAGGAATATTATTCAGTGAGTTTGCGACAGCTACAAAAATTGTTGGAATGGTAAATAGTGAGGTGGATAGCCTTAGATTACAGGTAGATATAAACAGGCTGGTTAGAAGGCTGATCAGTGGTAAATGGGATTCAATTTGGATAAGTGTGAGGTAATATATTTGGATTGGATAAACAAGGCAAGGGAGTACATGGTAAATAGTTAGACCCTGGGAAGTACCAAGAATCAGAGGAGACCTTAAAGCAAAGGGACAGAAAGAAAGTGGTTATATAAAGATATGGGATATTTGTCTTTATTTGCTGAGGCATAGATTTAAGAACAGGGAGGTGATGCTTGAACGTATGAAATGCTGGTTAGGCCATAGCTAGAGTGTTGTGTGCAGTGCTGGAATCCACATTATAGGAGAGGTGTGATTGCATTGGAGAGGGGGCAGAGGAGAATTACCAGGGTATTGCCTTGGCTGGAGACTTTTATTCATAAGGAAAGGAGACAAGGGTTGATTTCCTGGGAATAGTGGAGATGGAAGTGGGGGGGGGAGGGGCATGACTAAAATGTATAAAACTGAGGAGCATGGACAATGTAGATGAGAAAACTTGCCCTTTGGTTGAGTGATCAATGACCAGGAGGCATGGATTTAAAGCAGGAGGTTTACAGGGGTTGCAAAGCAAAGGTATTTTTTCAACTAGCAGGGTGTTGGAATTTGGAACTCACTGCCTGTGAGCATGGTACAAGCAGAAACCCTCATAATATTTATGAAGTATTTAGATGTGTACTTGCAATGCCAAGGCATGCAAGGCTACAGGCCAAGTGCTAGAAAATGTTCTTCGAATAGTTAGGTCATTGTTTTGACTGGGGCAAACGTGATAGGCCCAAGGGCATCATTTTTGGTGCTGTCAAGCTCTATGACTCTAAATACCCGATGAAGAGAAAGGTAAATCAAAGTTAACTTCTGAATCTGCAACAAACATTCTTCCACTGCAACTAAGCAGATACATAACAGCAAATTTTGTTGAGTTTTTTAGAAAATGAAACATTACCAAAACTAAAATTCAAAAACTCTGACAGATATGAAACCTCATTTGTTTTCATCAGTGTATTGAGCTTTGAAAGCCACTTCCCTCAAAACTACCCCGCCCCCACTTCAATATAATAGAATGAGCTCTTGATCTGGATGAAAAGAGGAAGGGCTGAGAGATGAGTAAACAGAACGAAGCATCAGCAATGCAGGTGGCTTAAATTGATCTCCCCAGGGGACAAGATTATGTGCAGAATCAGGCATGTTTAACCGTAATTATGACCACTGGAATGTGCAAAGAAACCAAACTCAAATTGCACACTGTTACAATATATCAGTTTAGCAAGTCAGAGTTATGTGGGCAAAATAATTAAAACCATGTTACCAGTTAATCTAAATAAACTGCATTTGCTTCTCACTGTGCTGTTGGTTGGAATTGTATTTTGTCTTCATGCTCTCTCTTGACTTCATTTCCCACATGGTGCTTTCTTTAAGAACTATAGACAGTGTCAATGGACACCAGAAAGATTTTTTTGAATGCAAACATAAAATTTAAAAAAACCTGGGATTCTCCAAAAAAAGCTTTTTATCGCTGCTTTTTGGTTTCATGGTTAAAACAGAATCTCTCAAAAAAACCTGCCAATGCATTACTAATCTTGATGCATTGAAATTCCTATAAACCCAGTTTCCATTTATGACTGAGTCCCACATGGTCATGAGTCTTTCTGTCACCTCAGAATCTAGGGCCCCTCTGTAAATTTTAAGTTTTCACTTCTGTTCATTGTTGCTTTGAAGTTTAAACTTGAGTCAACGTGGACTCTTATTTTCCTTTTCCTGTTGTGCCTGAATGTAAATCCAGCCAATAGATAGATTCTTGCACAGTCCTAAATGTCTGTCAAAAGGAACTGGATGGGAAATGTCCTAACACAGAAAATGTTGTGGAGAAATAAAGGGGTAGAGATACTAATTTGACAGCTCGTTCTGAAAATTGGCACAAGCACTTCAGGCTGATTGGACCCCTTTCTGCTTTATGATTCTATCCCACATCTCAAAAGGAGTTAATTTAAAGCATAAGAAAGTTTGGATTTTCTTTCAGTAATTGAGAGAATTCACTGAGTATGAGGAACTTCACTTACACTTTTGGGCTATATACCACCTAATAAACAGTGCTATAATAGCAGAAGAGAAGACACAAAGTGCAATCATCCAGTTACTGTCTGGTTGACTAAGTTGTGGTGGTGCATTAAAACGGATCAAGATTTATTAGTTACTACAGCCAAGCACTGATCAGAATAGGGCTCTGATTCTATGAAATATTTTGTCATCACCAATTTCTTAGACAGGTTTGGAAATTTAGAATTAGGCTTTAATAGCTGTTGTACGTTAGCTATTTCTGAGATGTAGCTCCCAAGCCCATCGACATTCATAAACTACTGTAAAACATCTTTCTTACATTTGAGTTCCAACAACATCTCAGAGCCAGATAACAGGTAGAGCAGCACATCTGCTCAGGGCTTGTAAGTAAAAGGGAGGAAGTACACATGTAGTTCCCAATTTCTGCTGTAGCATGAAGGTCCATGGTATTTCCTTGAACATTCCAATAACACGACCTTCCCAGCCAGTGTACAACGTGTTTCACTATCACTTAAAATATTAATAACTAAGTTTTTATGTAGATTATATTCTGACATACATGGAAGCATTACTCCCTCTGAAGATGGTCACATAATTACTTTGTTATAGATTAAATCAGATTTATACTTTAACATTTATAGAAAAATTAAGATCAAATCCATATGACTGTTGGGGCTATGGCATTGCAACTTGATATCTCCCAATGGCAGAATAAGTAAATGAAACAGCCACAAAAATGATCCAAACAACTTAACTACCACACAAAAAGTGTAAATATTTTTAATTTTGTGATCCAATCTTTAGCAGTTAATGGTTATAAACAATTGCAGCAGTGCTGTCAGGGTTTATGATACTTGAACTGGGATTACTGCCTTGTGATTTGACATTGTCCATCATTATTTGAAAAATATTTGGTGCTTCATTTTCAGTATTTTACATTAAATATGCAATTAAGTCACTGGCCCTTCCCCTGGGGTGACTGTCAAAGGTTTTCCCAACCTGCTGCTCTAACTTCTACACAAACCGTGTTCATGCAAATAAACAGATTGTGTCAGAAAAGCCTGAAGAGCCCTGAGAGTGGTCACTTTACTCTTGTATGTACTTATGACATGACAACAAGTGCTCCCTTTCGAGGTCTACTTTGCTGAATATTTATGGGCAGTTTTGGGATCAAGGCTGTGGTATCTTAATTTAAAAGCTAATGTCCCTGACAAAGAAAGAGCATGAATTAAGTATGTTGCGAGGGCGGTAGCGATGAAGTTCCAAACTACAAATTTGAATTTTGATTCTGAACTAAAACTTCTCAAACTTATTGTTCAAACTGAGCAGTGAAATTGTTTAATCATTCAAGTAAGTTCATCAGCAATATGAGACATTATCTTGAGTAAAGTTACTCACTGCCATTACTTGACATGTTGGAGAAAATCTCAATGGATGGGTAACTGGCCAACAGTGTGAGGGTATCCTGGCTGCATAGAAACGGGCCTACGTTGATATTGATCCTGATATAGACAGAGCATCTTGATCCTAATAGGATTTGTAACATGTCATGTGCTAATATGATGTGGATTTGAGGTCACCGTTTCTCAAAAGGTGAGTTTCTGATCTGGGCTAAAGCATCAAGAGGAACTGATATTCTTCTCAAGAAAGAGGAAAGAGATGTTGAAGAGAAAATCACTCGCTTTCTCCTTCCAATGCTCCCCTGAAGAACCATTTCATGATGTGAGAGGAGTCAGAAAGAAAGCTCACAAGGAATTAAATCAAGGCGGAGTTGGATATACATTTGACTGACAATGGAGTCAAGGGTTATAGGTGCGTGCAGGAAAGTGACATCAAGGCCATGACCCGATCAGTCCTGATCGAAGAGAGTGGTGGAGCAAATCAAGGAACCAAGTGGCCTACTTGTGTTTCTATTTCTTTTTCTTAATAAAAAGTGATCTTTTTTCATGTAAAACTTGTTTTCCTATTGGTAAATCCAATTGATCACATTAACAAAAGTCCTTATGCACATAACCCTGTAGTTTGACCAGATTCTGTAAAGCAGCATTTTGAAAGTTGGGTCATTCCTCTTGAAATTGAACAAATATTTTGCAGCAGTCAGATAATTGGGGGCCTGCAGATTAGGGCAGTATCTAAACATTGAACTTCCACTTCAGTGCCAGTACTAAGTCAAATTCATCTAATGTTTGTAAACTATTCATATTAAATTGAATTAGAAATTAACGTACCCCAGATCCCACAATGAAAATCTGTATCAATAGCTACCTGTTTTGCTATCTGAACGTTTTATTTTCCAATGCGCACATTCTATCTTTGGAAAATAATGTTAGGCAGATTGGAAATAGAGATGAATGGAAAGCCACAGCGTTACATCTGCTAATGCCATTTGATCACCATATGAAAGACTGGAGTTGACTCTAAGTACACCTTGGTAATCAAGGCGAAAAACATAACATTAACACTACACAATGGAACCCTATGAGCTAATAAATATAGGCTTTGTTCATTTGTTTAACCAAACGTCATTGAAAAGTGGTAGCCATTTCACTGGACAATTTTTGTGTAACATGGTATTTATTTTTACTGTTCCTTTTAATGTCTACAGGTATCTGTAGAAGTCAATAAAAGATATAAGACCTCACCAGATGGTTGGTTTTTAACTTATTTTGCTAGCAAACTATTTCAAGTATTAGATGATTTGGTTCTCTATGCAAAAGGCTGAAAGAAATCAACACGCAATAAGAAGATTATTCAACCTTTTTAGTTTTTTTTAGATTATGCCTGGAATAGTACAGAAATGGTATTAAACTCTGTTAATCAATAAGGTAAAATTTTAATTGAAGGAACATGTATGAAGTTTGGAATCGCATTTTTTCTTTCACCAACTTCTACTCGAAGTGAAAAACAGCCTACTAGAGAAAATCAGTTTCTACACTTTTGCATACACATTGGAAATCATTGAGATACTTGATGAGCACCCTAGCAAAATAAGACACCCACTCAAAGTAAAGGTTTCCTCAAATTCAAGCCCACTTTTTCTTGATTTTATTTAAAAGTAAAAATATCCTTTCCCTCAGCTATCTATCCTAAATAGGATAGTGAAATTCTCCACACTGTTTTGCTGAGTTTATCACAGATGGCTCCCAACTCAGCATAAATTCTTAACTTACCAAAGCCTGACTAAGCAAATGCGTAATGTGGTAACTTAAACTCTGCCTGTGTCAAGCATGAAACTAAATGGATGGGCACTTTGTAAATGGCATTGTTAATGAATGGTCTTCCTAAAACTGTTGAGATAGAAAACTTTATTCATTGTATGATTAATTATATGCAGAATATAACAAAAATTACTATCAGGATATGGTGGTGCTATTCCACCATTCAAAACAATTAACTATTCAAAGCCTGGAAAATATCACTGTGTGATGTTAATCTCTAGAAACTTGTCACACCCATCTAAAAATACTTTGTATGCAATTTTACCAGCAATGTTAGCCATATTAAAATGGAAAAATCATTGTCTCTGTCATCTCACACAAACGCAACTAGGTGTCCATAAATTAATATTCATTTCAAGGCTTGCTGATGAGACTGTAACCTGGTGGGTTGTAAACTCCGTAGAATATGAATTTAAACAATATTTGCTATAATACAATTCACAAATAATAGAAACACGCAGGTCACCAGAACGCGAAGGAAAGGTAAATTGCAATTTTGTGTAGAAGTCTACGTCAGTACTGGAGTGCTATAAAGGGACATTCCTTCCTGATTTTTCCTGACCTTAAGATCTTTGAACCTTTGAACTTTGATCTTAAGATCTTTAGGCTGCTCAGTAACCTGCTAGCTGGATTCAGTATATACAGATATTTCCTCTCATCTTTTTAATTTCTAACAGAAATTCTTAATATCTATAGATATTAAGTACCCAGGTCAATTCCATTTATTTGTGCCCCTATTAAAAGGATCCAATAGTAATTTCCACAAAATATTTCAGCAAAGAGTTGATATCTGTTCTTTAAAATTAATTTCATACCATTAAGCACTTGTCTTTTAATATATTGTCTAATTTAATATTGGACAATAAATGTTCAAAGCTTTTATATTTATTTCTAATCTCAAAGAGTGATGTTCAAGTCACTGATGCAATTTTGAATAAAAATATATAACATGGTAAAGTGTTTGCATAAATAAGACAATTAATTACTTAATATATTTTATATATATACACAGTTTGTATAAAATCAAATACATCCATAATTTCTTAATTTATTTGTCATATATCACAGTACCAGCTCTTTACAAGTGGACCTGTTTAAATATGGCATGTATGAAATATATACATTAATAAAATCTGATTGTAAATTGCTCTGAAATTTAAAGGAAATAAAATTGTACTTACTTTTTTGCCAGTGCATTTTTTGTGACATATTGTAATCTCTTTCGCGTCTTTCTGATGCAGACAGAGTTGACATTGCTCAGTTCTTACAAAGTGCTTCAGTGGAACATGTGTGTACACAAACTAGTGAAATGCAACATTGCAGAGAAGTAAGACTTAAAGTCCCACTCTACGTCTGATGTCATCATTTACGCTCCCAATCTCTCCTCTTGTGGCCGCATTTTTAAAATATTTTCCTCAGCGCCATGTAACCACAAAAAGAAGCTGCTGAGTGGCACTTGTCATTCGCAGTGGGTTCTGGAAGATATTATGGAGAAAGATGAATCTTTATGCCATGGGTTTAATGACTACCCCATGCTTGAAACTGAAGGTTGTTTCTCAAAAGTCTTTTTTTTTCGCAAATTCGGCAGGCGAATGTAAGCCTACTGGCAGCACGTTAGGTACGTACTAAAAGGAAACACCTGCCAAGTCTTTCTGAATTAGTACATCCTGTTCTAAAGTTATTTTCCTGCCCTTTACTTGGAAAAAAGGGACCGAGTGTATGCCGTACAATATAAAAATGTGGATCTCACTATTGATTGGAAAACACTGTCATATTTTGTTATCCTACATATGTGAAACCAAAACTTGTTGAAAAGTCCTTTACTATACCTCTGGCTTTAAAACAAGGCTCAGTTACTTATTTGAAGTGGTCAGTTTGAATACCATCGACTGTATTCCTCTCATCAGTAACAGGAATTTTGTGGTGCTGAATGCAGACACCTTTCATGTTAAGTGCATGTTTCCATCTCTCACTTAGCTTTTGTAAGTGGTACACTTTCAAATTAGTGATATAAAATCATGGATATATATTCCTCCATTCACGAATTTTAATGAAAAAAGTGGCTAAATGATGTTCTCCTGATTTGCACAAGACACAACTTCTGTCTTCAAATTAATAAATAGAGGAACAAATAACTCAATGGTGCCTCTTAAAATCATTGTTTTATCTTATCCCATTCAGTAACACACTTTATATTTTCTATCATTTGGTATAAATCATGCTGTTCCTTAATAATCATTTATCATAACTTTACAACATAACTCTCAACTCTCGTGTTAATTTGGAATGTCCTCACTTGACGTTTCCTTGTATGTTCTCCTGGTTGGCAGTCATTTTAGTAGAAGATTGTCAGAAAACCTATTCACATGCATGCCCAGAAATTCCCCACCCCTCCCTGCTCAGTAATAATGGCAGTTGATGTTAAATTATGGTTAGACAGAGCCCAAGCAAATAATTTTCCAGTCAGTTTTATTTTTACTCACGCTCCACAAACACTGATTACATGTTGATCTTACATATTCACCCATTAATATTTCTCAACAACTTCTTCAGACTTACTACCAGTACAGACAGAACTTCTGCCTCAGAGGTGGTGTTGCTACCATTGTACCACGAGCCTTTCTCAGCTAATAATCCCTTATAAAGATATAACTATCATCAGTTTCTTAGTTCCATTTGGTCTCCAGTATCCCTGTCAGACCCTGCACGATATCAACACATGATCGAGAAAAATCCCAAGGAAATTCCCTGAGTCTGATGTTGATCAGTGTTGCTGAGAAAAACACAAGCAGCATATGGCGTCCAAGGTCTGAAAGATCTGCTGATTTGCCGATGTGACAGAGGAAAACGGGTCTGCCATAAGCATCAGTTCAAATTCCATCCTTCCAGCATACTCTGAGGGTAACATTGAGTTTGAGGAATTAGGCAAATCACCTGATAAACAACTTCCAACTTTGTTTTGTCTGAGACTGATGGAAATGAATAACAGGAGAGCTGACTTCTAGCTGATCAAGCCAATATAGAGCCGTAGAGTCATAGAGATTTACAGCATGGAAACAGACCCTTCGGTCCAACCCGTCCATGCCAACCAGATATCCCAACACAATCTAGTCCCACCTGCCAGCACCCGGCCCATATCCCTACAAACCCTTCCTATTCATATACCCATCCAAATGCCTTTTAAATGTTGCAATTGTACCAGCCTCCACCATTTCCTCCAGTAGCTCATTTGATACATGTACTACCCTCTGCATGAAAATGTTGCCCCTGAGGTCCCTTTTATGTCTTTCCCCTCTCACCCTAAAACTATGCCCTCTAGTTCTGGACTCCCCCACCCCAGGAAAAAGACTTTGTCTATTTATCCTATCCATGCCCCTCATAATTTTGTAAAACTCCATAAGGTCACCCCTCATCCTCTGACGCTCCAGGGAAAACAGCCCCAGCCTGTTCAGCCTCTCCCTAAACCTCAAATCCTCCAACCCTGGCAACATCCTTGTAAATCTTGTCTGAACCCTTTCAAGTTTCACAACATCTTTCCGATAGGAAGGAGACCAGAATTGCACACAATATTCCAACAGTGGCCTAACCAATGTCCTGTACAGCCACAACATGACCTCCCAACTCCTGTACTCAGTACTCTGACCAATAAAGAAAAGCATACCAAACGCCTTCTTCACTGTCCTATCTACCTGCGACTCCATTTTCAAGGACCTATGAACCTGCACTCCAAGGTCTCTTTGTTCAGCAACACTCTCTTGTACTTGCCATTAAGTGTATAAGTCCTGGACCGAAGGGTCTGTTTCCATGCTGTACATCTCTATGACTCTATGAGCCTGAGACTGTACCAGGGACTGCCCTTGTTTACATGCCCCAGTTTATAACTGGATATGCTCACTCAGCTTTTAGAGAGACAGAGAGAGAGAGCTGCCTATACAATATTATTTCCCCCAGGAGATTAAAATGCTTTGAGAATTTCACGTAATGCACCAATTAACCTAAACACAAGATGTAGTTGTACTTCAGAGCTGTATGTAATGCTGCTTTGACTGAAATGCCACTGGGAAGTGGCATAAGTCCAAAATCCTAGTTCATTTATGGAGTTGAATGCAAATGATTAAATTAGAAAATTTTAACCCCAGTGAAGACCACCAAACCACATTTGGTTGCTGAAATTAACAGCAGTGGTGAAACATTTTAAGGCATTTTTGATATGAAAGACAGCATCATTGCAGACTTATTAATGAATGGGTTTGAGAGAGCTGAATCAAAGCTTGCAGAAGAAATGATCTTTGCTTCGGTTGTGCTGCTTTTAAATATTGACAGAAGGTGCAGACACAGGGGATTCGGATATCCATGATGTGATGAATTGATCTTGAAGCACAGTGTAGTAAGATAGGGCTTGAATGGGACATAGCAGACACCACAGGGTTGGGGAATGTAATTAATGATGTGCTTTTGGTATGATATGGAGAAAAATCTTGCTGGATCTAGACTCAGTAATTTCTCCAAGAAAGGCAATGCTGAAAAGCATAGGATTCAGCCTTATTGTTTTGTGTCATGTGTCCTGAAAGTATACTTTAGGAAGGTTATGAACATTTCAAGTGGAGTTTCTTCTGCAAACCAAGTCTGAGGACTTGAGGAACAATTGCTTGTTGTGCAGGCCTGGTGCAATGTAAAACTTGATCAAATGTGGAAGCCTTATGGATATTGTTGATTTGTGATGTGTTATATTGATGAAAATCCTAGATATAAAACAGTTTTTGTTATAAGGTGATCTCCTGTTCCGTCACCTTCGCCAATGCCATCCTCTCAGCAGATCTAAACGACTCAAAGCAAGAGGCCCTGGCTGAATCCAATGGCTCTTCCTCCCATGTGACACATTCAGTCCAGAGAAAATCCAAAATGAGGACCATGTGGCAATGGGTAACTGCGGCACTCCCCCGCACCAACTGGAAAAGAAAACTCACAAGTAACAAGATTTGAATGAAATACAGGACCCAAATTCAAGCATTGAACATGGAATGTGTGCCTTGTTGTTGTGTACAAGCCTGTTAAAAAAAGCTGGTTTTGTGTACAAAAGGCAAAATTCTGGGATTATTTAAGAAATAATGAGGCACGACAATGAAGAGGGAGCATGGTAAAATTGTATTGGATGAATGAGTAAAGATGAACTAAACAGTGTTACTCATCTAAATATATCTGGTGACCTTGTAGCTTAAATAGCATAAAAGGTTACTAATCCATTAGACTTTGCTCCTGGTGGGACATGTTACATGCATCAAAAATAATATATGTGTGCTGTTGCTGTTTATTTACAATAACTATTATTTATTAACTGATTTACTAAAGTATGAATCTCCCAACTGATGTCTTAATACTCAGCCATTAAGGTTGATGATTTGAATACGCTCTTACCATACTTTGTGGATACACTTCATGTGTTCTGTTCTGCTTCTTTTACACATCTTAATTTTCACAACCTAGCTCCTCCTTATTTTTGCCATTGGTTTTTACTTGTTGTGGCCTCCATTGGTGTCTGTGTCTCCAACCACCTAGGTCCCAATTTCTGAAATTCCCTCCCGAAACCCCTTCAGCTCACCTTCTTTAAATTTGTTGTAGCACACTGGTAAGGTCATTAGACCTATAATCCAGACATCTAGGAAAACATGTTCAAATTCCACAATGGCAGTTGGTGGAATTTAAATTCATTTAGTAAAATCTATAAGTAAAAGTGATGCTGTCCGTGAGACTGTTGCCAATTGTAGCAATAGCACATCTGGTACACTATGTCCTTTAGAGAAGGAAATCTGCTATCCCTACCCAGTCTGCCCTTAACCTCAATCAATTCAAGGGCAGGAGACAATGCTGGTCTTGCTAGTGGTGCCCACATCCCATGAAAGAATGAGGGGAAAAATATTTTCCTAATAAAATCTCCTTTAGCATGGCCAGAGACATATTATGCTAAAGTTACTATGAAAAGTTAGGCACATCATTTATGGTTTCTAGTTTCCCCTGACCCAGTCACTGCCATTCCACATTTTATTAAATGACTGCAGTTTATGAAGGAAAGTGACATAAATTAATATTCCAGCACCTGGTCTTTGTAGACAGAAAGATCAGACATACCCTCTGCTCATTTTCAACTCAACAAAATAGGTGATAGCCAATCATCAGTTCATTTCTCAGGGCAATGCCTGGACCAATCAGAGTCAATCTGCCCGGCTTAAAATTTAAACAAACCACACCATTAACTGTCAATCATAATTAACTGGTGAATTGTCTATGGGACACAGTGTATTTGTCAACCAAACAGTGCACTCCTCTTGTACAGTATAAATGTTGGTCTTCTTCTTAAATTGATATTCTTGCAAATAGTCCTTGTAAGTGCAAGAAGAAAAGCTTCAACAAATATGTCTTCTTCTGCAATACTCAAGTTCTATACTACAAGACTCTAATACCCAAAGAGGTAGATTCCAATAGCTGCTGTGCTGGGATTTGAACCCATGTCCCAGGTGTTTAGTATCGGCCTCCAAATTAGTAGCAACATGACCATTATGCTACCATTTCCACTGTCATGTTTGCTGTGATTATGATATTAAGCAATAATCATAGGATAAAGATGAACAGTGGAGAAAAGCTTGCCTTTATATATAACCTTACATTTCAGCATTACCTCAGAGTACTTTGAAGATAATGACTTAACTTGGCCAATGAATAGATGGGCAAGCAATCTTGCAACAAATAAGATTGGACAAATATCATTGGGATACATAATATGCTTTCATTTAGAATCATAGAATCATAGAGATGTACAGCATGGAAACAGACCCTTCGGTCCATGCTGACCAGATATCCCAACTCAATCTAATCCCACCTGCCAGCACCCGGCCCATATCCCTACAAACCCTTCCTATTCATATACCCATCCAAATGCCTCTTAAATGTTGCAATTGTACCAGCCTCCACCACATCCTCTGGCAGCTCATTTGATACATGTACCACCCTCTGCGTGAAAAAGTTGCCCCTTGGGTCTCTTTTATATCTTTCCCCTCTCACCCTAAACCTATGCCCTCTAATTCTGGACTCCCTGACCCCAGGGAAAAGACTATGTCTATTTATCTTATCCATGCTCCTCATAATTTTGTAAATCTCTATAATGTCACCCCCCAGCCTGTTCAACCTCTCCCTGTAGTTCAGGTCCACCAACCCTGGCAACATCCTCGTAAATCTTTTCTGAACCCTTTCAAGTTTCACAACATCTTTCCAATAGGAAGGAGACCAGAATTGCACACAATATTCCAACAGTGGCCGAACCAATGTCCTGTACAGCCGCAACATGACCTCCTAACTCTTGTACTCAATACTCTGACCAATAAAGGAAAGCATACCAAACACCTTCTTCACTGTCTTATCTACCTGCGACTCCACTTTCAAGGAGCTATGAACCTGCACTCCAAGGTCTTTTTGTTCAGCACCTCCTGAGGACATTACCATTAAGTGTATAAGTCCTGTTAAGATTTGCTTTCCCAAAATGCAGCACCTTGCATTTATCTGAATTAACCTCCATCTGCCACTTCTCAGCCCATTGGCCCATCTGGTCCAGATCCTGTTGTAATCTGAGGTAACCCTCTTCGCTGTCCACTACACCTCCAATCTTGGTGTCATCTGCAAACTTACTAACTGTATTTCTTATGTTTGCATCCAAATCATTTATGTCAATGACAAAAAGTAGAGGGCCCAGCACCGATCCTTGTGGCACTCCACTGGTCACAGGCCTCCAGTCTGAAAAACAACCCTCCACCACCACCACCCTCTGTCTTCTACCTTTGAGCCAGTTCTGTATCCAAATGACTAGTTCTCCCTGTATTCCGTGAGATCTAACCTTGCTAATCAGTCTCCCATGGGGAACCTTGTCGAACGCCTTACTGAAGTCCATGTAGATCACATCTACTGCTCTGCCCTCATCAATATTCTTTGCTACTTCTTCAAAAAACTCAATCAAGTTTGTGAGACATGATTTCCCACGCACAAAGCCATGTTGACTATCCCTATTCAGTCCTTGCCTTTCGAAATACATGTACATCTTGTCCCTCAGGATTCCCTCCAACAACTTGCCCACCACCGAGGTAAGGCTCACTGGTCCATAGTTTCCTGGCTTGTCTTTACTGTCCTTCTTAAACAGTGGCACCACGTTTGCCAACCTCCAGTCTTCCGGCACCTCACCTGTGACTATCGATGATACAAATATCTCAGCAAGAGGCCCAGCAATCACTTCTCTAGCTTCCCACAGAGTTCTCGGGTACACCTGATCAGGTCCTGGGGTTTTATCCACCGTGTTAGTTGCAGGAAAAATATGGAGTTGAGAATCACTCACTCTTTAAATAGCACAATCAATTTTTTAACATGCACCCGAATCTGCAAAGGAAGCATTTTGGGGATTAGTTGAATGTCTTATTTGATGGTGTTAATTAAATTCTATGTACTCCTTCAGTACTGTTTTAGAGAGTCAGCCTTTATCAACTGATCAAAGCCATGGACACAGGGCTGCAAACCATGTGACTCATAGAAATCTTGAAGTTGGATGAACTGAGTTACAAGTTCCGGGGTTTCGAGAACTCTAATTGGAAGTACATCTAGGAATTATCAATACTCATCCCAGCTACAAGAAGGCAATTTCAGAGAACAGAAAACACTAACAGTACAACTTTCTTGAAAAATTTGAATCATTGGATGCAAAAATACAAAGTTTAATCAGAAATGGCTAAGCCTGCTCTGCCTTTCAGTAAATCCATGGTGGATCTTTTACCTCACTGGCTGTTGCCTTTCTTATTTTCATGTCTACCATTGTCTCCTTATCAATGCTCAAAATTCTATTGATCTCAGTTATTAATATAGACAATCACTGTACACAAATCTCTGGGATTGAGAATTCCAAATATTCATAATCATCTGAATGAAGATTAGGTTCCTTACAGTGTGGAAACAGGCCCTTCGGTCCAACCAGTCCGCACCAACCCTGTGAAGAGTAACCCGCCCAGACCCATTTTCCCTCTGACTAATGCTCCTAACACTACGGGCAATTTAGCATGGCCAATTCACCTGACCTGCAAAACTTTGGACTGTGGGAGGAAACCAGAGCACCCAGAGGAAACCCACGCAGACACGGGGAGAATGTGCAAGCTCCACACAGACAGTTGCCCGAGGCTGGAATCAAACCTGGGACCCTGTGAGACAGCAGTGCCAACCACTGAGCCACTGTGCTGCCCTAAGATGTTTCTTTTCTCCTCCAAAATGACCCATCTCTAGTATTGCGACTGTGACTCCTCATTCTAAATATTCCATCTAGGTGAAATGTCTTCCATAGAATCCATAGAATCCCACCTGTGTGTAAACAGGCCATTCAGCCCAACCAGTCCACAGTGACCCTCCGAAGAGCACCCCACCCAGACCCATTCCCCCTACCTTATCCCTGTAACCCTGCATTTCCCATGGCTAACACATCTGGCCTACACATCCCTGAACACTATGAATAATTTAGCAAGGCCAATCTCCAAACTTGCGCATCTTCTCCTGTAAGAATTATGTAAGTTTCAATGAGACCACCTCTCAATTAACAAAAATGATTTGTAATTATATACCTCCTTTAACGTATTAAAATGTCCCAAGTCACTTCACAGGTCTGCTATCAAACCAAAATTCGATATTCCGTCTTGCAAGAACATATTAGAGCAGATAATCAAAAGCTTGGTCTAAAAGGTAGGTTCCGAGGTGTGTCCAAGAGGAGGAAAGAGAAATGAGGAGGTTTAGCAAGGAAATTCCAGAGCGTAAGGGCTCTGTGGATGAAGACACAACCTCCAATACTAATATAAATAAAATCAGGAATATGCAAGGTCAGAATTGGAGGAATATAGAAATATCGGCAGGCTGAAAAGGATTGGAAAAAGGTTCAGGGATACCGTTTATTGTTCTAAAACAGCTAGATCTATTGTACTGTCTTAAGTAATGGACAAACCCATTATATTACTGTGAAATCTAATGTGTTACTCACATGGGTCATGAGTTACATCTTATTATCCCTTTAAGCAAATTAATCTATCAATCATTCCAGCGCATTAGTAATTTTACTGTAATTAGTGAACAGAAGGTTATATGAGGGCATTATTTTAATGTTGAAAATTAATTTTAACTTCTGGGAATTTACAGAAAAAGTTCTCTTTGTAGCTCAGTGATGTAAGTTGAATGTATCAGTTTGTTCTGGCACTGCATTATGTGACATTGGTGCTCACTGCTTACATAAAACTTTTAATACAGCTGTAGGCCATTCAGCCCATCAAACATGCACCACCATTCTATAAGATCATGGCTGATCGACACTAGGCCTCAACTCCCATGCCAGTTCCTTATAGTTCTCAACTCCTCAAATCGCTTTACTTCCTTTCTAAATATTTTTCGTGATCTAGTCTCTGGGATACTCTGGGTACATTTTGGTCCCTATATATACGAAAGGGTATATGGGATTAGAAGCAGTTCAAACTAGATTCACAAAGATGATTCCTGGATGAAGGGATTACTTTATTAAGAACAGCTAAGGAAGTTAGGCCTTAATTTATTAGAATTTAAATGAATGAAAGGTGATTTTAATGAAGCATGCAAGATCTTAAAGGGCTCTTGACAGGGTAAAAGCAACTGCTTGGAAGAAGGGTCACTGGACTTGAAATACTAACTCTGATTTTTCTCTGTAGATGCTGTCAGGCCTGTTGAGTTTCTCTAGCACTTCCTGTTTTTATAGCCTCCACAATTCTCTGGCTAGGAAATTCCAGACATTCGCTACCCTTTCAGAGAATACTTTTTTTTTGCATCTTTTAAATGATTGTCCCCTTAATCTGTAACTATTTTGCCATGTTTGAGATTCCTCCATGAGTGAAAACATCTTCTCAACATCTATCCTGTCAAGATCCCCTTAAAATCATGAATGTTTCATTAAAATCAATTTTTATTCAGTTAAATTCTAATAAAATAAAGGCCTAACAGCTTCAGCAGTTCTTAATAAATTAATCACTTCATCCCAGGAATCATCTTCGTGAATCCATTTTGAACTGCTTCAAATACCAGTATACCCTTACTTAAAAACAGGAATCGAAACTCTACATAGTACCCCAGATGTAGCCTCACCGATACCCTCTACAGTGGTAACAAGACTTCCCTATTTTAAATTCCAGTGCTCGAGCAATAAAAGCCAATGTTTCATTTGCCTTCTTAATTACTTGCTGCACTAACTTTTTATGTTTAATTCACAGATCCCCATGTACTGCACTTTTTGGAGTTTCACTCCATTTAAGTAATAGACTGCCTTTGATTCTTGCTACCAAAGTGCATGACCTCACACTTTCCGACAGTAAATTTCATCTGCTCAAGTTTATAGCCACTCACTCAATTTATCCATTACACCTTGCAGATTCCTTCTGGCCTCATCACAACATGCCCTCTCACCAAAGTTTGAATCATCAGCACATTTGGGTACATTAATTGAGCCCCTTGGATCGATCCATGTGGGACTCCAATAGCTACAGTATGTCTTTCCAACCTGAAAAAGATCCATTTATCCAGACTGTGTCTTCTGTGTATTAACCAACCTCAATCTTCAGTCCATGATAATAGGTTAACCCCAATACCATGAACACTCATCTTGTGCATCTCCTTTTCAGGTAGTCTCTTGTCAAATGCTTTCTGGAAATCCAATTCATCACATCTACCAGTTCCCCTTTTATCAACTCTGCTTGTTATATTATCAAAGATGGGTTTCCCTTTCACAAAATCATGTTGACTCAGTTTAATTGTTTAAGCTTTTTTTTAAATGTCCTGCTATTTCTTCCTTAATAATGGACCCCAACATTTTCCCAGCAACAGATGTTACGCTAACCAATCTGTTGTTTCCTGCTTTCTCTCTTTATACTTTCTTAAACAGAAGTATCACATTGTTGGTGACCTCTGGAACATTTTGATTAATGCCTCCATTATCCTTGCAGCCATTTATTTTAAAACTCTTGGATGGAAGCCTGCAGATCCTAATGACTTATCTGCCTTTAGTCTCATTAGTTTGTCAAATACTTGTCCTTTGTGATAGAGACTGTTATAAGATCTTTCCTCCCTTTCACATCTTGGTATCCAATACCTTTGGGATATTCACAATAATTTCCACCATATTGGTTTAAATTATCTGCCTTTTCTCCGTTCTTGTTATCAATTCACAAGTTGCATCCTCTAATGACTCCATACTCACTTCAACTACCCTCCTTTCATATATTTGTAGATGCTCTTGATCTTTGTTTTTATCTTTTTTTGTCAATATATTTTCATCAACACTTTTCTGCCTTTTTATTAGCTTTTACTCATCCGCTGCTGATTCAAAAACATTCTCTGGCCGACCATTAGTTGTCGTCAATTCGTATGCCTTAGACCTTGATTGGACGCACTCCTTGACCCCTACTGTTAACCACAGGTGATTCATTTAGTCCTTCATTTTGACCTGAATAAGTTTTTTGCTGAGCATTATGAAATAGCTGTTTAAATACATGCTATTACTCGCCTACTGACTTTCCCCTTAATCTAGTTTCCCACCTTACTTTCGATAACTCTTTCTTCCTGCCTCTATAACTGCCCTTATTTACTTACAGACTAGATTACTTACAGTGTGGAACCAGGCCTTTCAGCCCAACAAGTCCACACTGACCGTCCAAAGAGCTACCCACCCAGACCCATTCCCCTACATTTACCCCTTCACCTAACATTATGGACAATTTAGCATGGCAAATTCACTTAGCCTGCACATCTTTGGATTGTGGGAGGAAACTGACTCAGACAAGGGGAGAATGTGCAAACTCCACACAGACAGTAGCCCGAGGCAGGAATTGAACCCGGGTCTCTGGCGCTGCGAGGCAGCGTGAGGCACTGTGCCACCGTGCCAGTTTAATTTGAAGATTTAAGGCATGAGTTGTTCCCTCTCAAATTAAATTTGAAATTCGATTATGATGCGATTGCCAGTCTCAGAGGATCCCGAATTATTTAGTCTTTTATTAGTCCTATTTCACAAGGGAGGTGATGGCCTAGTGGGATTATCATCAGATTACTTATCCAGAAACTCAGCTAATGTTCTGGGGATCCAGTTGAATTCCACAATAGACAATAGACAATAGCTGCAGGAGTAGGCCATTCTGCCCTTCGAGCATGCACCACTATTCAATATGATCATGGCTGATTATCCTTAATCAGTTCCTGTCTTATCTCCATAACCCTTGATTCCACTATCCTTGAGAGCTCTATCCAACTCTTTCTTAAATAAGTCCAGTGACTGGGCCTCCACTGCCCTCTGGGGCAGAGCATTCCACACAGCCACCACTCTCTGGGTGAAGAAGTTTCTCCTCATCTCTGTCCTAAATGGTCTACCCCGTATTTTTAAGCTGTGTCCTCTGGTTCGGCACTCACCCATCAGCGGAAACCTGTTTCTTGCCTCCAGACTGTCCAATCCTTTAATAATTTTATATGTCTCAATCAGATCCCCTCTCAGTCTTCTAAACTCAAGGGTATACAAGCCCAGTCACTCCAGTCTTTCAGCGTAAGGTAGTCCCGCCATTCCAGGAATTGACCTCGTGAACCTACGCTGCACTCCCTCAATAGCCAGAATGTCTTTCCTCAAATTTGGAGACCAGAACTGCACACAATACTTCAGGTGTGGTCTCACCAGGGCCCTGTTCAGATGGTGGAATTTGAATTCAATTTAAAACAATCTGGAAAAAAAAGAATCTACTGCTAACCATGAAACCATTGCTGGAAAAACCCATCAGGGTCACTAATGTCCTTCATAGAAGGAAATCTACCATCCTCACTTGGGGTGGCCAACTTCGGACTCCAGACTCCAGACACACATCAATATGGATGACTCTCAACTGCCCTCTGAAATGGCCTAGCAAGTCTCTCAGTTCAACAGCAGTTAGGGACAGGCAATAGAAGCTGGCCAGCCAGCGATGCAAACTTCCCAGAATGGGATACTGGATCAAAATAACCTGCTACTGTGTTGGTCATGCTCTAAAAAACAATCCCTGATACACTCTATAAATTCATCTTCCATGTTATCCTTGTTCAGAATGCAGATTAAAGTCACCGATGAGAATTGTAGTGCCTTTCTTACACAACTCCATTGTTTTCTGATTAATATTTTGTTTCACAATGAGGGAACTCTTTAGGGACCTATATCAACTCCCACCCATGGTTTCTTTCTCATGCTATTTTGCAGGCCATGATAAGAGTGGACACCTTGCTGAACCCTTCCAGACATAACTTCCATTTCCATGTGTTCTGGCCTCACTCTGACATAACTCCTTTTGCTCAATAGCTAATTTTAGAGGAACGTTATAGCTAACACGATAGTGCATACCTACTATCAAGTTACTTTATGCTCCCTGTTTTAACATTTAATTTTATCCACAAACAGTTAACTCTTTACTTCCGTTCTATACATCCCTCCCTCTTTTTGGCTTCAGGTGTTAAATTCAACAGCATTCTTAAATCTCTTGGATGATACATGGGATGCAATGACTCCTTTGTCATTGTTTGAGAGGGTGAACACAGGGCTGCAGTGGGAAGACTGTTTCTTCACAGGCAAGAATATTTCTGGACTTTGATCACATAGTAGAAGCCCATCATCATCGTCATCATCATTATCACTTAGGAAGTAGATGAGAATCCATAAGAGAGTCCTGGGTTGCACATTGACCTACAGATTGATGTAAACTTGGTTCGCCTCTCTATTAGGAAGTTATCCTTAAGCCTTTGTTTTCCAAAAAGAATCCTCATTCTAGTAGAATTCTTATATCTGACATTCTTAACAAAAATTTCCATCTGCATGGTAATCTTCTGTAAACTCACATGGAAGATGAATTTATAGAGTGTATCAGGGATTGTTTTTTAGAGCATGACCAACGCAGTAATAGGTTATTTTGATCCAGTATCCCATTCTGGGAAGTTTGCATCGCTGGCTGGCCAGCTTTTATTGCCTGTCCCTAGCTGCTGTTGAACTGAGAGACTTGCTAGGCCATTTCAGAGGGCAGTTGAGAGTCATCCACATTTCTCTTAGAAATGCCATTTTTTAAACGTAAGATTTTACTCACTGTTTGCGGCAAAGGCTTCCTCGGTTAATAGCTCTCAGTGATTTTGGAGGTCTGAATATTTCAGTGAAGGAGGGACATTCTTTTTCATCAATGTAGACCTTAGTTATATCAGTCAGGTGAGAATGTTGACTGTATGGACGATTTCTGGAAATCTGCAGTAGCCTTTACTTTTTCAATTGCCAACGCTTGATTAATTTTTTAACTGCTTTTATTTGGATGTTTAAATCAGCAGTCCATTTGAGCTAGATAGACTGCTCCAATTTGTGTTTAACTTTTTTCTGTTCGAGGTACTTCTTTGCTCACATGAAGGCATTTTACAACATAGAATATAGAACAGTACAGCACAGTACAGGCCCTTCAGCTCTCAATGTTGTGCTGACCTTTTATCTTACTCTAAGATCAAACAAACCTACATACCCTTCATTTTACTATCATCCATGTGCCTATCCAAGAGTTGCTTAATTGTCCCCATTGTATCTGACTCAACTACCAGTGCTGGTAGTGCGTTCCACACACCCACCACTCTCTGTGTAAAGTACCTATCTCTGACATCTCTCTTAAAACTTGCTCCAATCACCTTTTGTGTCTGTTGAAGTCCTATAATTTTATTTGATTTGGTGAGAGGAGACTTCAGTGTTTCCATAGATCGCTGAAGAGGTTCAATTGCTGGCTTTTGTCATCTTTTAGGAGATGGACAATTCTCAACTACTGAATGTTGGTGTAATCCAATCTGGATCAAAGCAAATCCCTTTCTCTGAATATTATTTCCCAAACTGCTTGCCATTGTGGAACTGCCTCTTCCAAAAATACTGCATTGTGGTCCTAAGGAAGGTCTGCTTTTTGCACAATCAAAAACTGAGGTGGTCTGTTTTGAAATATCCCCAGTTGCTGATTTGGAAATATCCCCAGTTGCTGGAAATGTCCTGGTTTAAGGGATAAACGGCATTGAACACCTTTGTCGGGACAGGGTTGACATTAACATGGGCTTTTCTCATCACAATGCAGGCAAGAAGCTCCACTTTCCCGTGCAGCTGTTGTCTTCCTGATACATTAGTAACCTTTCGATTAGTAAGGTGGACTGAATCATTGTCAGTGGGCTAACAATAGGAGAACTCCAACTCTCCTTGAGGTAAAAAGTTTGGACTTCCCGTATCTTGGCATGGTGTCATTTTTGTGAAGTTCTATGGTGCACAAGTTTTCTTGTGCAATCATCCCAAACTCAACTTGTTTACTACTCAGCATGCCTCAGTGTTGCCTCTCTCATCAGATGCTAGCTTGATTCTCCCACTCAATCCCATACGTTTTGCATTTCCACAAATCCACACCAAACCTGTCCATCTACATTTTCATCTCCCCAGTTTACTCTCCCAGCTCCAGGTCTTTCAAATAACTGTGTCAAATCTGGTACTACAACTCCCCCCTCAGTCAGGGTGGTGTCTACCACAATGATCCCCCTCCCTCATACTTCCTTTT
The DNA here is from genome assembly GCF_047496795.1 of Chiloscyllium punctatum. Classification (NCBI taxonomy): domain Eukaryota; kingdom Metazoa; phylum Chordata; class Chondrichthyes; order Orectolobiformes; family Hemiscylliidae; genus Chiloscyllium; species Chiloscyllium punctatum. The sequence continues at coordinate 82,818,182 of NC_092761.1, forward strand.
CCCTCCCATGCTTCATTGTCACCCTGTCCCACCTTATATATGGACTTGTTCTTCCTTCAATTTCATAATTTACTCAACAGCCCAGCATTCTTAATGCCACAACTGAGTACTCCATTGTTCCTCCTGCAGCATTGGCCCCATAATGTCCTGTTAACTTTTAGTGGAAAGTACAGCTTATAAGGTCTTCTTTGGACTATGAAATTTCCGAATGGGCTTCATCCTGTGCCCCGATTCCAATGTCATCTTACATGTACTCTACTATCAATTTTCCTTTTTGGCAATTATCAACGAGGCATTATAATTCATACACCAATCAATGGTTTATTCAGGCTTTTGACTGCCAAGTCTATAATGGGTTTTGTTGAAATGTGATCCTTAGATTTATTACTGGAAACACAGATGCATTAACAAATTTAAAATCAAATCTTTATAAACTACTGTTTAGGGCTAAGCTGGAAAATTGTGTTCAGCTCTGGGTATCACAATTCCAGATTCTGGGATAGATATCATGGCCTTAGAGATAGTGCTGGAGAGATTCACCAATATGTTATCAAGGATGAGAGGCTTGAGAAGCTGGGATTGTGCTTGTTTGAGCAGAGGGTGTTAATGGTGACTTGATGAGAGATCTTCATGCGGTACGTACTGCAACACTGTTTCAACTGGCAGAAGGTTCGGTAACTATGGCACACAGGAGAGGTGATTGCTAATGGTATTATCATTGGATTGTTAATTTATAGACTTAGGTAGTATTGTGGGGTCATGGCTCAAATCCCACCACAGCAGATAGTGGAATTTAAATTCAATAAATGAACATCTGGAAAGATGTATCAAACACTGGTCAATTGTCAGAAAAAAAGATCTGTCTGGTTCATTAATCCCTTTAGGGGAGGAAACTAACATTCTTGCCTGGTCTGGCCTACCTGTGACTCCAGACCCACAGCAATGTGTTGACATTTAACTGCCCTCTGGGCAATTAGGGTAGGCCAATAAATGCTGGCCTAGCCAGAAGTGGTCTGAGGAAATGGTTTTCCTTTTTCACAGTGACTTGTGATCTGGAATCCAGTATCTGGAGTGTGGAGTGATTGGACTCAACAAGATCTTTCAAATTGGATAAATATTTGGATAAATATTTGATGGAGGGAAAATCTACGAGAGGAGAATGGGGGAGTGACATAGTTAGTCAGCTTTACTAACTTGCTGGCAGAGGGAGTGTAGGCTGAATGCCCTCACTTTGTGCTCTATCATTCCACAGTTCTGTCAGAGTAACAATGTAAAAATACATTGATATTAATGTGTACATTGAGTTTTAAAGCTAAATGCAACAACCATTCTTTGGCAAGTTCTGGGGCTGGAATCAAATAGACAGTTAACTGTGAGTAGTAAGTTATTCATGCATAAAGATGAACAACAGGAGCTGACAGGTCTCTAAGGGGTACTTGCAGTTACTGGGTATTGAAGATCTTTACTCTTCAAACTGATAAGTTCCTTTTTTGAGTCCTTTTGGCAAGGAAGCAGGAAGGTCTGTCAACTTCTTCATAACTAACATCAAGGCTGGTCTCTGATTCAGGCCAGATGTATGCAGTTAGGAAGATCAATTCACCTTTTTCCAGCCTCACTGGGGCAGAACACCAGAAATCAAGCTCTGCTGCAGTTCCTGGAGCTGTCACTAAAGTTAGGGTTCTACGAAGTGCTCAAAATTCCCCTATTTACCTGTATTTTAGCAATTCTGATTTGGCGATGAGTGCATGTCATATATAACTGACCATATGAAATATTTATTAATACAATTTGGTATCATCACGTTTAAATCAATCTCTGATTGACTGTTTATGTTATCTGTACCACAAAGCTTTCCCATGCACATTATGAAAGGAACAGTAAGGATGAAGAAATGAAGGATCATACAAGTAATGGGCAATTCAGAATGTCACAAAAATCATAAATGTTATGGGCCACCTCCAACACACTTTAACAGGGAGGTTGTTGGTGCAAAAGGATTTGGGGCCATGGTTTTCAGACAGGCAGCCCAGAAAGCACTATAGCCCTGCAGACTTTCCATTGTCTCACTTTTTGCCTGTAGCCCCATATGTTTCTGACCTGTCTAACTCTCTCTTGAAATTATTTGTGCTTTCAGCTTCCCCACCAACTCATCAGGCAGAATGACCCACATTTCAACAAATCTCTGAGTAAAAAATTTCACTTTGTTTACTTTCTAGATCTTTTGATCAGATTACAACCAATTATTCTAAATGGGTTGAGTGAGCTCTTTCACAATTGAACTGCTGTGAGGACTGCTGTGAGTAACCATGACCTCTTCAGAAGAAAATTGCATAGCAAAGAAGATGGTTTGATGAGTGGCTTTTCAGAAGAAGTCTTTGGACTTGAAACTTGGACGGTTTCTCTCTCCACAGATGCTGCAAGACCTTCTGAGTTTCTGCTTTTACTTCAGATTTCCAGCATCTTGCTTATGTTTTAATGCAGAGATGCATATTGTTTTTGTCTTGAATTCCTCTGTATTTATCTTAGACAGGACATAAGCCACTCAGAACCCTCCCCTTGGCATCTTTCCATAACTCAGTACCGTTTATCAACAGCCTAACATCTGAGAAAATTGAAACCTATTTCCGCAATGCTACGTGATTGTACTTGAAAAGATTTGATTTCTGTCTTCCTCTTAAATAAATGTCAAATTGTGTAGAATAATAGAATTTAAATGTAAAACCCATCGAGTCACATTGTCCAAACAAAGCATTACTTTTAGGAATATCATGATGCTTTCCTGATGGACAGGTTTGCCTGCTCCAAACAGTGATGATATTTTCTGATTAATCTATAGTTTTTGATAATGAAGATGAAGAATATAATTTTGATCAGGGTACAAAGATCTACATGTTCTTCTTAAAAGAATTTCATGGGGTCTTTAATGTTCACTTGAACAGCTGATTGGGAGAAGTCATTATTTGGAATAACAAAAGCCCATTTCTTTCAAAGGAATACAAACACACAGCAGCACAATGGAAGCTCTACCGTCCAACCAATCTAAAACCAATGGAAGATAAGACTTGTACCATAGCTCTCCATGTGCTAAACTCTTGCATTAGATTCTGCCAGGGCCACACAGCTCCTGACCTTGCTCCAAACATGGACAAAAGAGTAAAATTTAAGAGGTGAGGATGACTGCTATTAATGTCAAGGCGGCTTTGATTGAGTGTGGCTTCAAAGGGCCCAGGCAAAACTGAAGTCAATGGGAATCGTTGGCTGAACTCTCCTGTTGTTGGAATCTTACCTAGCACAAAGGATGATGGTTGTGATTATGTAGAGGTCAATCATCTCTGCCACAGGACATCACTGTTTCTCAGGGTAGTGCTCCAGACCCAACCATCTTCAGAGACTCCACCATAATGGCAGGTGAAGACACTAGCTGCATAATTGCTAATTCCCGTAACATTGAATCAGTCCATCTCAATGTGCAGCAAGATCTGGACAGCATTCAGACTTGGACTGATAAATGACAAATAATGCTTACATCACATAAGTGCCAAACAATAACCATCTCCAACAAGCGAGAATTTAGCCATCTCCTTTTGACATTTAGTGGCAGTACCATCACTGAACCTCTTATTGCTGGCATTCTGGAGATTATCATTAACCAAAAACAGAATCGGACCAGCCATATAACTAATGTGACTACAATGGCAGGTCAGAGGTAAGGACTTCTATGGTGAGTAACTTGCCTTCTGACTCCTTAAAGCCTGTCCATTCCATCTATACGGCACAAATACAGAGTGCCATCGAATACTTTCCATTCTATGGACAAGTCCATCTCCAACAACATTTATGAAGCTTCACCGTCCAGGATAAAGTGGTCCACTTAATTGGCATGCCATCCACCACCTTCAAAATTCACTTCTTCTGCTACCAATGGACAGTGGAACACTGTACACCATCCATAAGCATTGTGCACTGCAGAAATTCACCAAGGCATTATTGACATCACTTACCAAACCCACAACTTCTCACAAGTAGAAAGACACAGGCAGAAGGTACAAAAGATCACCACCACCTGTGAGTTACTCTCCCAGACACTCACCATTCTGACTTGGAAATATATCACAGTTCCTTCATTGTCGCTGGGTCAAAATCTTAGCACTCCCTTCCTAATAGCAGTGTGTGTGCACTTGGACTGTACTGATTCAACAAAGTGTCTCACCAACACCTTCTCCAGGGCATTAGGTATGGGTAATAAATGCTGACTCAGCTGGCAATGCACAGATCCTGAAAAAAATCCATTAAACTAATTCAGCCATTGGGCAATAGAAAGAAGCAGAATTTAAATGGTCATATTTGAAGTGAACAGAGAAGAAACCATGAGCTCTAAGTCATGTCATGATGCCCTCATACAATACTGGATCCTCAAACTAGGTGTCCTGCTGAAGCTTTAGACTGGGAGTCTGTGTGCTGTGGCATGGCATGAGAAAGCTAAAGGATAGTCATGAGAAGGTGAGGGATAATGACAGGGGATATGGTAAGAGGTAGAAGTCTATCAAGACATGCATCTTGCAATGGACCACACAGAGCCAATTGCTGAATCTATGGATTCAGTTGCGAGTAAACATGAAGGAAAAAAATGATATATTGCAAAACATAAGTTTTGCACATACCTTGTTTAGAAAGTAAAGGAACAGTCATCTTAATTATTATTTAAACCTAATGCAGCACAGGAAAAGAAGATTGACTTTTAGTCGACTTTTATGTCTTTCGTGTGAAAATTTGAATCGTACAGGCCGTAAAGTCGCCAATTGCATTGTCATGTTTAAGACAGAGATGAGGAAGAATTTGTTCTCTCAGATGGTTGTGAATCTGTGGAATTCTTTACCTCAGAGGGCTGTTGAGATTAAATCATGAAATAAATTCAAGGCTGATATAGATTTTTAATCATGAAGGAAATCAAGAGTTATGGGGAAAAGTTAAGAAAGTGGAGTTGAGAGTTATCACATCCTGATCTTCTGAGATGCCACAGGGTGACTTGATGGGATGAACAGCCTCCTTCTGCTCCTACACCTTATGGCCTTATGGTTAGATTCAAAGGTAGATTCAATCATCACTTTTAGTCGTGAATCAGATAAACGCTTGAAGGCAAGAAGGTTATAGGTCTCTGTGGAATGAACTACAAAGTGTTGCTGATTGGATAGGAAGGGCCAGTACAGGTATAATGGCCCCAATGGCCCTCTTTACTGATTGCTGACTATGATGCAACCTCCCTCTTCCAACCTAGCCTTCCAAACATTTCTGGGGCTTGGTATTGTGCCAGTGAAGTTCCACCATTTTGTAAGTAGATGTGCTGTTGTTCGAATTGCTGCTTGCTCATGACAACATGAGATCAACTGTAATCACAAATGAAATCTTTCCATTTGTTCTTTACCTAATCATAATGTTGAGAAGGTTTAGGCTTTCAATTTATCCTTTGAAGGAAAAGCAAGTCAAGAATGAGTTAACATGCTTTTCTGAGTTGCAACACTTTAGTTAAAAAGACATTAAACAAAAAAAGTCATCAAAGTTACACATTTCAATCTACTGTGGTCTACCACTTCTGCTGCGCATCACTAAATTCAAAAAAAAGATAAGCACTTTTTTAGGTTACTTTCGTGATAATATCAGAACAGATGGGTTCCATGCATTTATTTATATATTTCCACATTTTAAAAAATACGGTTTAAAAAATAATGGTGAAAAATAATTAGCTGTGTGCTCTATTTTGCTGGTAGTGGAGAAAATCTGCTGCTTCAGGGGAAAGGAAGAACGCCTGTCATCACTCACACTAGTGGTGTATGATTTCTTTCTGTCAAAATAGCACACGGTGTCTTTATAGTAAAAGCATCCGTGTTAAACTGTAGGGTTTATTTGGGTGTAGAGAGGAGCGGGGTCAACTTTATGACTCAGAACCTAACTGATACGAAACCAGAATGAGCACATTACTGCATGCAGCAGAAATTGTCTCAAACTGTTATGAAATACGACTGCATCCCTACATTTCTATAGCATCTGTGAGAGGATGTGCTTGTGCCCACTTTATGATCTCTACGCAGAAATTTACACTTCTTCCTCACTAAAGTTTTAGAGAGGTCATTGTAATCTCTGTTTCCTCCAGTGAAGTGGATTAGATAAGGGTTAGAGAGGAACAGAACCTGGCCATTTCTTATTTACATGCAATTTCATATTGCTCAAAGTAGATGGAGGGGTGACTGTAATTTTAAATGTGATTCATTTTGCCTCTGTGAATTGACCCAAACAAAATTGGTGCTTGTTTTACTGTTGAGAGGAAGCCTACAGTGTACATGTAACATCTTACACATTTTTCACACTTTCAGGTACATTGTAACTTAGAGCTGTTTAGGGAATGGATGACATCAGGAGCAATGACACTTACATGGTGTCATGTTACTCTCTCTTGAAGTGACAGGAATAATATTGAGCATGGGGTAAAGTTTAACACTCTGTAGTGTTCCTGTCAGGAAAGTAGAATCAGATTTTGTTAGTTTGCTACTTTCAACAACTCCATAGATAATGTTTATAAGGCAGATTTGATGTTAACCAATTCTGCCAACTTCATATGCCTTGGGATGCAGGATGTATATCTGGAAATCCTTCTATAGTTATGTCAAATAGACAAAGGAGAATATGAACTGAAAGGAAATTGTACTTCACCTGTATTACAGTTTTAACTGCAACATACGTCCAAGAATCAACCTCTTGCCTAGTTTTTGACTGCTGTACCTGACAAAGTGAAAAACTGCCAAGTGTTGTTGGATACAATATTGGGAGTGCTGTTGCCTGCTTTTTGATCTCACAAATTCTGTTTGGCTCCAAAATGGTATCTACAGACTGTGTATATACCTGTAGTATGAGTTACATTGGGTTGCTATAAAGGGATGCAATAATGCATCTGCTGTTAGTGTTTGCCAGTAGACAGAATCTATTTTCAATCAGCATGAAATGCTGTTTTGACACACTGCTGCCATTTTGGAGCTCAGTTCTCAGCGCTTCAAAAATCTTTCCCCTTCAACACTGCAAAGCTACACTCCATCATGTTCACTTACATTACATGAAGGCTTTCTATTCAGGCCTGATGATGGATCAAGCATTTTATTGTGAATGCTCTTCACCCTTCTATGGTAGTCTACCATTGCCAAGCAACCATCTGAACCATGTGCAGCAGAACACTGCTGAAACCTGACCCTTTCAATGGGAAGGCTTTGACTCATTAGAGATAAAATAGAGCGTTGTAACAAGTTCCATCAAGTTCCAGGGCTGACTAAATATCCTCAGTTTGAACTATTTTCAAGATAGCATTTTTAAATGACTACAATGAGATTTGTTTATTCTTCACCTGTCCACAGGCTGTCACTTTTGACCTTTGATGTTTCCACAACAGCAGAATGCATTGAGTATTATATCAATCTACCTTGGAAGGTTGTGGAACTAAACTCACCAAATTCTGTGGGAACACAACAATGGCTATGAAAGATTGTCATAAAAGTCAAAACAGCTCATCAATGCCCTTCAGAGAAATAACCCAGTGCCCTTCCTGAATGTGATCTCCTTGGAACTTCACTTCCAGACTCCATTAGGAATGGGCAGGAACACAGCTCTGCCCCATTACGCACACCTGACATATGAAACAAACCGACTACAGAAAAACTTGCCAACAATAGCAATGAGGATGTTTTGTTGCCAAAAGAAAGGAAATGTACTCTGGGTCATAATGGAAAACCGTGGGAAGCTGTACAAGTATTAAAGGTTCAATGGATGGGAAGAAACTGTCCGTACTTTTTGTAATTAATAAGCTGGACTGAAATAATATTATTGTCAATTTCTCTGCCTTGGCAACTCTTGAGAAGAATGTAAGGGCTTCAGAAATAGGAGCCTGTGCTATTCTTCAAGAACTTGATCTTCTACATCACTTCCTAACCTTTCCTTGTATTGTGGGTTCCTCAAACTGCTCCTGGCACTGCAATCAAGCCCACCAGTTCTACATACCAGCCCTGATACTGTCTACCATACCCTCCTGAAAACTCTTACCCATCTGATGGCCACCAATAGGATACAGAGCCTCTCCCCATGCACTGCAGGTGTTGGCGTAACATTTGAAGTGTGGACTCCCTACTATGTGGTATCCTTTTGGGTTTACATCAGAAATGATCTATTTAACTGTCAAAGGCTTTTAAGGTTTGCAACAGGTTCCAACTTTGGCCTGTAGCAGCCAAAATGGTGACATTGGCAATCGAAGACACGCATCAGCTTATGGATGCAAAATGGAAGGTTGCAGAATCCAGCTCCATAGCATCCAGGTTCTCAGGGTGCTAGTACAAAGTGATATTCATGCTGAGCATACCCACCTTTGCTCTGGGGATCAGGCTAATTTACTTTTGAACATGGCCGAAGAGATGCTTAAGATTTGTGTTGGACCTATATGGTGTAGATACACTGTAGTGTCAGTCAGTATACAATGTTGATCTGTCTTTGGAATTGTGAATTCAACCCCAGTGTTCCAAATAACACATCATAGGCCAGCAGAAGTATTAAGGCACAGAAAGAGGTCATTCACACCATTGTGTCTGCACTGCCTTGTTAAATGAGCTCTGTGTTAACCTTGTATTAATTTCACACAGTTGAGCAATACATTCAGCAACAGGAAGGACCCTGCACCACCACTATCTAACAGGATCATCCCTTATCCTCAGTTTCTTTGCTGACCATGTTCCACATCAGCTGCTGAGTTAGTAGAAGCATTTGATAGTTTGTACAGTCCTTTAAAGTTGGGAAATCTAAAGGGAGTGGTGTGGTACATGCTGAAGATCTTGACCCTGCTTAGATCACTGGCTTGCAATCCTGGGTGCTTGAGATCCCAGTCTCCTTGTCATAGTGAATAAGCAGCAATGACACAGACCAAGACACATTTCTCAAAGAAGGAGAAGGAAAGTGATAAAAGGATATTTGGAAAAGACACCTGGGAGCAATTCTCTTGCCTGGGCCTCAGTCCTACTGAGACGCAGTCTGGTAGATACCTCCATTACACTATGAAATTGCTCAACGAGAGCTACAATCTATTGCAGGCAGAGCCACAGAACACAGAGTACAAACAAGCTGCCAGTTATGGGCAATGGCTGTGAAAATGTCTGGCCCCCTGAAAAACTTCACATCAGGCTCCTTCCAGGTTGAAACAAGACACTTCTCCAGCATCTCACAGTTTGCTCCGGACTTGGACAGAACGGACGGCATTGCCTCTTGTTTTGCTTTGTACGCGCTGCATCTAAACTCAGGGCTAGGCTTCAGTGACTGGTTCTGCCTCATATAGTTCTGACATCCTGGGAGAAGTCATGATGGCTTCATTCTGTGCCCATCCACTGTACCCTCGGCATTTGTGTCATCATGAGAAAAGTGAGTGGGGCTACAGTGGCCGTTGGCTGACCACCTGGCTCATGTCTCCAATGTGCAACTTGAGTCCCTGGGAGTGAGAGGCAAATAATGCTTTCAGTGCAGCCATACTGAATCTCACCAAGCAGGTCACTGGGGATCACTTGCTTTCTCTGTTAGGACTGCTTTGGAGGAGCCTTGCAGTAGTCTCTATTACATTTGTCATGGTATGCTGTATCTTCAAGTCACAGGCCTTTTTTGCCACCCAGATACAAAACAACGCCTTTGAGGAAGGGGTGGGGGGGAGGGCGGGGAAGAAAAGGAAGTTAATGCAACAAGCTGTCTGGAAGGCAAGTGGGACATTGGCTTTTCTTGAAAGGAGATTGAATTACAAGGAAAGGGAAGTTTTTTTACAATTATAGATCGTTTCAATGAAGCCATATGTGGAGCTTAGATCTCTATATTCAGAGAAAGATATACTTGCAGTACAGTGATAGTGCACTAAGTTGGTTCCCAAGGGTGAGAGAGGTGTCCTAAGAAGACAGAATGAGCAAATTTGGCTTATATATGATGGAGTTCAGTTGACCTCATTGAAACATTCAAAATTCTGAAGGAACCTGAAAAGGTAGAGTTCGAGATATTCTTTCCCTTGGCTGGGGAATCTAGAACAGTGAGGAACAGTTTCAGGATAAGGGGCTAATCATTTAGGTCATAAATAAGCAGAAATTTCTTTAATCAATGGATTGTGCATCTTTGGAATTCTTTATCATAGGGGAATGTTAATGATCGAGTTAAGAATCTACTTAATGTTGGAATGGACAGACTGTTGCTCTCACAGAACATGAAGGGACATTGAGGCAGAAATCATATTAGAACTGAAGAGGGTTTGAGTGTCTCTTGTTTCCTATGTTCTTATTCAAGAGGAGAAAATTGAGGAGGATGAAGGGTTAGGCAGAAGCATCCTTACATCCCCTTTTTGGTTGTGCTCATGTTGACTACAGGACCACAGGCCATCTCCCAATTCCCCATCCCCTCTCAGTCCCACAACTTCTCCTTCCTCTGTTATCAAAAATTGCAGAGTCCTCTTGGTCACAATGCTAAAATAAAAGTCAAGACAAGACAAGCAATCCAGCCTACATAAGCACAAAATCCGTCTGTTATTTCAAACAAGAGTCAATTTCAGACATTCCTTTGATATCTGTCTCTTGTGTATCTTTGCCAAATCCAGTGCAGGTTAAGATCTAGTTCACAGGTGAAGGGAGACTGGATCTCAGTTAAGTTTGTATTCACTGGGGTTCCAATGATTGAGGAAGGAATCTTATAGAAACCTATGAAATCTGACTCTAGACCCACAATGATGTGATTGACTTTTAACCACCGTCTGAAATGGCTTAGCAAGTTTGAGGCCAGTTAGAGATGGGAAACCAATGCTGGCCCACCCAGCAACGCCCACATCGCCCAAAAGAATAAAAACAAATTACAGAAGTACGTAAAGCCTACATGAAGAAACCCAAAAGTTCACAGGGGTTAATCTTCGAGCAGTTCTCAGATCAGTTCAGGAGATGCTGTACATAACTTCACCAACCTTTCTCTGCAAATAACAAGAGGTTTCATTCGCTTTAAATGTTGAGCATTAGAAAACATCTCATCGAGACCCAAATGGGGAGAAGTTTCCAGTCAGTGTGTATTGGGTGTGCAATTGCCCGACAAAATAGTCACAGACTCCGCCACATCTATTTCCAGTCCCACTGGTAAAATACCATTATTGAACCCTTCCAATACGGTGGAGGGTTGATCTCATTTGGGTACGACTGTACAGTTAATGCCACAGCTGAGACAGCCTGTCCTGTGGTTACTAGTCCCCGTTTGATGCTTTCAGTCATATCAAAGTTTGACCTCGTCACATCTGTGTGTTATGCCACATTTCACAGTTTCAGCACTGTTGACTAAAACTGCCTGAATGTTCCAAAACTGTTTGCGAGACTAACAGACAGAGTAAACCAGGCAACTATTTGAAAAACAAAACTTAAATACTGCGGATCGTGGAAATGTATGTGTTTAAGAGAAAAGTGAGAACATTTCAGAGATGTTGGAAATTGATCTAATCACCAGAAATTTGAAAAGGTCAGGCACTGTGGGGACAAGTCGTGCTTACGGCATTTGATTGCTGTTGAGAGTTGCCTCTTTAGAAAAATTCATTTACTAAGTAAATTTGAAACTTGTATTTTTGCAGAAGTAACTTCAATCTTTTAATAATGGAAAAATGCTCTGGATACTGGAAATCTGATCCAAACACTGAGAGCGCTGGAGAAACTCAGCAGGTCTGGCAGCATCTGTGGAGAGAGAAGCAGAGTTAACATGTGCCTCTTCTTCAAAACAATCAAGGTTGGGATTAGACTGGATTGATACTTGTTGGCTGACATGGACATGATGGATTGAATGGCCTCATTTCATGCTGTACGTTCCTATGATTAGTGATCTGATGAAGAGTCATACAGAACTCAAGACATTGGCACTCTTTTTGTCTCTTCAGACCTGCCAGACCTGCTGAGTTTCTCCAGCATTCTGTTTATCTTTTAATTTTAGTCTTTCCTGTTCCAAAATGTGATCTGGCTCAGGATGAGTCGCACCCTCCAAAAGTGCATGGGCTGGGGGTTGGGTGAAGTGTTGAAACATTTAAAAATCTGAATGGAAACTCAAAGCTCTTTCCACACCTTGTATAATGGAAGTGGATCACAGGGTCAGTTGTTGAAAGGGTCTGGTGGCCTTGGATTCAATCCTGTGCACATATAGCCCTGTCCATCTGGGCTTCCCAGGCCTCAGGAAGCTGAGCAGTGACTTTAAAGCACTGGTTGTTAGATGAACAGCAGCACAATTTTCCCTGTCAAAGGATTAATTAAATATTTAAGATTAAGTACTAAGCATGTACAGAAGGGATCAAAGTCATAACGACAGTCGATCACATTGACTCTCATAGCCTCATAGATTTAGAGACATTTACAGAACAGAGCTCCGTCATTTGGCCCATTGTATCCTTGTCAACAAAGATCTGACTGCACTAATCCCAGCTTTTCTCAGCTTTTGGCCCATGGCCTAGAATGCATGGCAATACAAGTCAATATCAAAATACTGCTTAAATGTTCCAAGAGTTTCTGACTCGACCCACCCTTTCAGACAGTGAGTTCCAAACTCCTACCACCCCCTGAATGAAAAATAATGACTCCCTCAACTCTCTTCTTAGCTTTTGATCTCTTCCCTTAAATCTATGACCCCTGGTTATTGAACCTTCTAGTAGTGAGAAAACTACTGTCCTACCTACCTTTTCACTGTCCAAACAGTCAGTTAGCTGCAATCCAGTGTGGATTCAACTCCTGCATCCGCTGAGGATACTGTGAAGGGTGTTTCAACTTTCCTAAGGTATGGTGACCCACAAATTAAACTCACCACCGGTTGTCTCTCTCTCTAATGAAAGCCCTATAAGACTATGGTAACTTTATTTATCTGTGCCCCTCATAGTCTTATACAGCAGTATCAAGTTACCTCTCAACTTTCGCTGCTCCAAGGAAAACAACTTCAGATTATTTAATCTTTCTTTGTAGCTCAGACCCTTCAGCTCAGCCCAGCCAGCATCCTGGTCAATCTCCTCCCTTTCTAATGTAATCTCATATTACCTATAACATGGTGACCAGAAATGCATACAGTACAATAGTCCCCTTGTACACATGGGAGATATGTTCCAGAACCTACTGTGGAAGCCCAGAACCATGGATAGGAGCAAACCCATTCATTTCAATGGGAAACATGCCCTCCTAGCAGCCTCCCTGGTTCTCTAGAATATGTTTGCGACGTGGTAATCCATGAGTAACTGAAATCGCAGAAAATGATTCTGCAATATGGCATCGCCCTATACTCCATTTGTGGCTGAACCAGCATTTTATCAAGTTCCAACATAATCCACTTGTCTTGTACATGCCTCTACTAAAAGAAGGCACACCTTCCATATGCCTTACATCTAAGGATCTGGTACATGGAACTGCTCCCCAGTATGTAGGAGTTCAGAAATATCCTCTCTTACCAGCTCTGGTGTATGGTAATAATTTAATAAAGGGTGTTGATGTTTCCTGACATTGGTGAGGGTTATCTTTCAGCAGCATTCAGGCATGATCTGATGACAACCTTAATTCTTTGGATCAGACCCTCACCCAGTCAGAATTGTGCCTGTGTAAAGATTATTAAAGCTGACCATGGATTGAAATTTGGACTGATCCCTGTGGTTGGCCAACTCCATGGTCAGGTATCAGAAACCATTGCATGTTTGGGTCAGCACTCCCAATAACCTCCCGATTCTCCACCTGGTCTTTCAGCCTGCTCCAGAATGCTCTCTGCTGGATTAATAGAGAAACATGTCAACTAAGCAGGGAACCTGACAGTGAAAAAAAAAGTCATGCATTGTGAATTTAAAACTGCTCAGTGTGGGGAAATCCAGACTTCCAAATTTCTGACTCAAAACTCCATGCTGTTCCTCAATCCTCTTATGCAAGACCTGCCCAACAAAGTTGAAGGCTCCGTTTGACCTATTCTTAATTGATGGTCTTCAATTCTTCACAGGAAGAGAAAGATAGCCTCTTCACTGGAGGAAAACCAACATCAAGATTCACTTTAATGAGAAAAATATTAGAACACTATAAATAATTCCCCTGCATATTTTTCTTTGAAGCAGTCCATTTTAATGTTTCACCCACCTGAAATGACAAATGAGACCTCAATTTCACATCTCAACCAAAAGACAGTAACTGTCACACTGCAGTATTCCCTCAGTACTGCACTGGAATGTGAGGCTAGATTATGTCACCAAACCTTTGGATTGGGTCTTGAATCAACAATCTCTGCCTCTGCTGCAAGAGTTACATATTGAACCATAAGTGGAAGAAATGGATATTTAGCTGATATTTTAACTTGAAAAGATAATGGAATGGACAAGCAATGTCTCAAGCACAAGAAACAAATGCTCAATAAAATGGAGTTTGCTTAACCACTGCCAATCTATTCTTGAGAAACATCCAATCTAACCCAATTTTTCCGGGCATCTAGTACAGTTATCTGATAAATGTAATTTGCTTTCCTCTTTTTTTAATGGATTTTTAGGATAAGTTAATACTGCAACATTAGCAGTGAAAATGAGGTATGTTTCATAAATGGGTCAGGGAGGATTTTAGAGGCAGGAACAGGAATAAGGTTACTCCATGGATGGGGTTTCTGTTGGGAACTGCTGGTGATCATATTATAGAAAGAATATTGGAACATTGGAGAGGTTGTAGAGAAGACCTACAAGGATAATAACTGAAACTAATGAAGCTTTTTTAAATTCACTTGTGGGACATGGACATTGTTGGCTGGTCAGCATTTTATTGCCTGCCACTAATTGTCTTAAGAATCATAGAATCCCCACAGTGTGGAAACAGGACCTTCAACCCAACACCAACCTGCCAAACAGTAACCCACCCAGACCCATTTCCTCTAACTAATGAAACCAACCTACACATCCCTGAACAGTGTGGGCAATTTAGCATGGACTTAACCTGCACATCCTTGGATTGTGGGAGGAAACCAGAGCACCCGGAGGAAACTCACACAGATATGGGGAGAACATGCAAACTCCACATAGGCAGTTTGCCTGAGACTGGAATTGAACCTGGGTCCCTGGCGCTGTGAGGCAGCAGTGCTAACCACTGAGCCACTGTGCTGCCTAAAGATGTGGTGGTGAGTTGCCTTCTTGACTTACTTCAGTCCACATGCTTTCAGTTGACCCACAATACCATGATGTGGAGGTGCTGGTGTTGGACTGGGGCGGACAAAGTTGGAAGTCACACAACATGGGTTTATAGTCCAACAGGTTTATTTGAAATCACAAGCTTTCAGAGCACTGCTCCTTCATCAGGTGAAGTGGAGGGAAGCGCGTTGGAACAAAAGTGCCTATAGTCCAGGACACTTCAGTGGACACTCCACTCACACAATTGGTATTTATTTTTTGACATTCTGAATTATCTGGAATTATCTAGCCATTATCTCCCTGCATATAAATTCTGTGCCTGTTGAAGGTGCAGCGCTCTGAAAGCTTGTGATTTCAAACATAACCTGGTGTCGTGTGACTTTTGTCTTTTCCCCACAATGCCATTAGGGAGGGACTTCCAGGATTTTGACCCAGTGACACCGAAGAAGCAGCAATATATTTCCAAGTCAGGATGGTGAGTGGCTTGGAGGGGAATTTGCAGGTGATGGTGTTCCTATGCATCTGCGGCCTTTATCCTTCGAGATGGAAGTGATTGTGGGTTTGGAAGGCACTGTGTAAGGATCTTTGGTGAATTTCTGCTGACCGTCTTGGAGATAGTATGCTCTGATGCTATTGAGCTTCAATGGTGAAGGGAGTAGATGCTTGTGGATGTGATGCCAATCGAGCAGGCTGCTTTGTCCTGGATGATATCAAGCTTCTTGAATGTTGTTGGAGCTGCACCCCTCCAGGCATCACACTCCTGACTTGTGCCATGTAGATGATGGACAGGTTTTAGGGAGTCAGTAGGTGAGTTACCTATCACAGTATTCCTAGCCTCTGACCTGCTCTTGTGGCCACTTTATGAAGGATGGACAGGTTAGGTCTACTCTCTTGAGAAAGGAATGTTGAGAGGCGATCTAATGTCTTCATAAGTGTGAGAGATTTTGAGAAAATGGGTGCAGAGATAATGTTTCCTATTTTGAGGATAAAGGCCCTCATGAGTTGTCAACAAAATTTAATGGGAGTTTAAAAGAAAGTTCTTCACCCAATGAGTGGCGAGATTGTGGAACCCACTTCCAAAGATAATGTTTCAAGCAATTAGAAGAGCTGCGTTTAAGAGGAACCTGGGCAAGTATTTGAGAGAGAATGGAATAGGTAGTTATAATGGTTATATTTAGTTGAGAAAGATGGAAAAAACTGTTGGAGTGAAGCATAAACACTGGCATGGAATGAAAGTCCAGTTTCTGTGCCTTAAATCATGTAATCCTTTTGTCAATACAAGATAGCAAAGAAACACAGATGACTAAGTTGTATAAGATGCACGGGTCCACTTCCTAACTACCATAATGAGTGACTTATATGCAGTTAGCTCATAGAATCTTGTGCATCTGTCTTTTTGACTGTGGTCGCTTTCTATAGCTACAGATTTTTTTGGTCAATGTTTGATTCCTGTTCTATTCTTGATTGTGGGATAGTCCCTGCAACAGAAAGGAAGTATTTTTGTAATAAAAGCAGAAAATTGCTGGAAACATACTGCAGCTCAACTGTAGAGAGAGGAACAGAGTTGACATTTCAGGCCGAGGTCTTTTGATCTTGTTTTAACTTGGTAACTATTTGCTTAAGTCTAATAATACATAAAGAGCTTGGAAAGCAGTTGCCAGGAATTCCACGTCCACTCCTAACACAACAAGAATAAATTCCATCGACAGTAATAAGTGGCAAAATGTCCCAAAATATTTCATAGGACAATCAAACAAAAATTGACATCAAAACGGTGGCACAATGGCACAGTGGTTAGCACTGCTACCTCACAGCGCCAGAGACCTGGGTTCAATTCCCACCTCAGGCAACTGCTGTGTGGAGTTTGCACATTCTCCCCGTGTCTGCATGGGTTCCCTCCGGGTGCTCCGGCTTCCTCCCACAGTCCAAAGATGTGCCGGTTAGGTGAATTGGCCATACTAAATTGCCTGTAGTGTTAGGTGAAGGGGTAAATGTAGGGGAATGGGTCTGGGTAGGTTGTTCTTTGGAGGGCCAGTGTGGACTTGTTGGGCTGAAGGGCCTGTTTCCATAATGTAAAATGTATGTATGTAATGTAGGACTTGCCTGGAGAGTTTCAGTTTGGGGCAGCATGGTGGCTCAGTGGTTAGCACTGTTGCCTCACAGCGCCAGAGACCCAGGTTCAATTTCCACCTCGGGTGACTGTGTGGAGTTTGCACATTCTCCCCGTTTCTGTGTGGGTTTCCTCCCACAGTCCAAAGATGTGCAGGTCAGGTGAATTGGCCAAGCTAAATTTCCCATAGTGTTAAGTGCATTAGTTGGGGGGAATGGGTCTGGGTGGGTTACTCTTTGAAGGGTCGGTTTGGACTTGTTGGGCCAAAGGGCCTATTTCCACACTGTAAATAATCTAACCTATACAAAACACAAAAGAGATTAAGAAAGATGACTAAAAGCAAGATCAAACAAGTAGATTTCAGAGACCCTGCAAAGAGTGGACGGACAGCTAGATAAGTGAATAAATCTGTGCTGATTTATGGAACTTCAAAAGCTATGAACAAGTTCAATATTCTTGAGACAGCACCTTAGTCAGTCTGGTGCATCACAGTCCTATTTTGTACTTTGTCAAACACCACACTATCTTTCTACAAAATCGATCAATAGGAAGAAATAATCTGCAGAATACATTCACGCGTTTCTGAGAAACTAGCTTGGTCTTTATAAACTGAACGCACAGAAACTAAAGTCAATGTTTTCTTTTAGCTACATGGTATATTTTAAGCAATACTCTCGAGGGATGTTATCTGTTTTCTAATTGATTCCCTGAACCAAATGTCTAGAGTATTCTAAAAAGGAACATTAGTATTGAATTGCAGCAAAGGAAATTTTTAACCTGGGAGAAAAGCATATGGCTCATTCAGTCTTGGTCAAAAATAATATGTTGGTTTTGGAAGGGGTATGACACAGATTCACCTGAATGATATGGTGCTCAAGGGGTAAGGACAGTGTACATAAACTTTGCTCATAATACCTTAAATGTAGAAAATTGAAGGGAGAACTAATCAAAGTAAAATGATAAAAAAGTTTGACAAGAAACTCTTCTAATTAGGGGTATCCAGCATAAGGCCACATAATAACAAAATAAAGCGAACCCATTTAGTGAAATCAGGAAGAAATCTCACAGAGGTTAGGAGAAGTCTGCAGCTCGTTTTTTTAACACCTGTAGCTGCTGATTTAAATTAAATTTTCGAGACTGAAGACAATGGATTACATTAGATCAAAGAATTAAGTTATTGTGAAGCTCAGGGAAGAACATAAGAATACAAAACATAGAACAAGGAGCTGGGGATAGGCCTCTTGGCCTTTGAACCTGCTCCACTCTTCAATACCATGATGGTGATCAGACTGTGGTGTCAGCTCCACTTTCCTGTCTGCCCACACCCCCATAACCCTTGACTCCCTCATCTATCAAAAATCTATCAAACTCAGCTTTGAATAAATTTAAAGACACAGCCTCTGTTACCTTATGGAAAAGAGATGTCCACATTCAAACAGCCCTCTGGAACAGAAAACTTCTCACATCTGTCTTAAAACCTCTTGCACTTCAACTAGATCCCTTAGCTTTAGCCTCCTTCACAAGTCATCCTCCAAGTACATAATCTTGCAAACTGCACAAGATGTTATAGCCAAAACAAAAACAAGGAACTAGGAATGTTGGAAATCAGAAACAAAAACAGAAATTACTGGAAAAACTGAGTATGTCTGTCAGCATTTGTGGAAAGAAAGAAGAGTTAATGTTTCAGATCCAGTGACCCTTATTCTTGAGTCCTGAAGAAGGGTCACTGGGAAGATCTGAAATGTTAGGTCTGCTTTCTCTCCACAGGTACTGCAAGACCTGCTGAGTTTTTTCCATTAGTTACTGTTTTTGTTGCTCAAGATCTGAGATTGAGTTGATGCACAAATCAGCTAAGGGGGCTAAATGACTTAGTCCCATTCCTGTGTCTGTAATTTTTAAATGCACGTAGAAAGGTTTGTAGATATTAGTCGCTGGATGTTTTCATTTCTGACCTAATTCAAATTAATTTTAAATCTCTTGCTGCGGAAAGTGAAAAGCCAAAAACAACAAAGCGTCGATTCTGTGCAATTATGCTGTTTGAACAATGTACTGTTTTTTCAATACAATGACTTGTTTTTGACTCACCATGGGAAAGTAGTGAATAGGTGTGTGAAGTTCTGCTTTTCATATCCCTCATATAGATCATGCACTGATATTACAACATAGATTTGTACAGTCACATCGAGGCACCTTTATAGACAGAGTGGTGATACCATTTAATAGAAATGTCCCTATTTCTCAGTGAGGCTTCACTATCCGTTTCCCTGGTACACAAACATGAAACAATTTTAACCATTCACCATTTCTGAACATACACTAACACATTGCCATTTTGCTAGGGGATATAGCCATCCATATTTTGGGCCAGATTTTGAATAGATTTTCCTGGAACCACAAACGGATAGAGTTGATAATGGACAAGGAATCCGGAAGTGAAAATTACTATGTATAGATCCACAAGGTGAGGCAAGAGCAGAGTAGGGGTGAAGGTAGGGAGCTCAGGAAAGAATCAAAAAGAAACAATGAGTGCCTGACTGAAAATGACTCTTATGAAGTGGATTATTTTACTAGTCATTTTCTGCTGGATGTGTGAACTATTGTGTTTGATCAAGTAACCAATGTAGAAACCTGCCTGCTTAAAAGGGCTCTCTTTGTACCAAACTCTGTCAGCCAAACTTATTCAGTTCGACTTATTTTGAATTTATTCTGAATTATGAAGTTCAGAAGAAAAGTAGAAAAGTGTGGGATAAGGATTTTGACATTAAATATTGATTGCAAAGTAGAAATATTTTTGATGGGCTGGTGAGCAAGCAGACACGTGTCTGAACTTTGTGTTATAGGTCCCCACATTCAGGCGAGTTGAAAAGAATTTATGCCACTAGGTAAGGCACACCAGATGGAACATTATGAGGGGCATACAGATGAGGTGAAGGAGCTAAAATCACTTGGAACTTACTGCAATATTTTTGACAAGTTTAGAACTCACTTGCCTGCTTGTCTGATTTCTCAGTTTGGGGTTTAAGTAGCTTTACTTTTCCCTTGTTTTTAATTAATTATGGCTTCTTTTCATTCATCTCTAATTGTACAGCATCAACTGATCTCCACAAATTTTTTTTCCAATCACAACAAGCACCCCTATTGTACTGCAGCAGATTTCATCGTGATACAACCACTATTGACAATTCCTCACCCATTCCATACATCCTTAAAGTGTAAACTTTAAATGTAAAGTTGCCATTGACCCAGAGGGTCTGCTCCCTCATTAAAGAGAGATGACTGGTGGTGGTTTAACTTCAGGTTAACTCGGGTGACAGAAGAGATTGAGCAGGACAGTCCTTCAGGGTAACCTCAGCAATTGAACCTACACGGTTAGCATCACACTAAATTGCAGACTAGCTATCTAACTCTCATATAATCTTCTAATTAAGTCACCAGAATTAAATTGCATTTATTATTTATTGTCAGAAATGTTCCTATTCCACCATGTGGTTCTTGTGTTTCCAGCTTTTGACCTTGTCTACAAATAAAATAACTTCAACTCTTGGTGTACCTTCTCTGCTCACACCCAGCAGTGTAGCCACAAACTCCCCTGCTTCCTTTCAGATCCTACCTTGTGCTGCAGTGGCAGCTTATCATTGTAAAGCTGCAGCAATGACTCTGTCTACTCATCAATGCATCCCCACATAGCTCCTGGACTGGACTAGGTTCTAGACCTGTACTCTATACTTGCCGCCATAGTGCTCATTCACTCTGAGCCAACCTGGATACTCACAGCATCCCTTTTATAGTTTGACCCCTCAGCCAGAGGTACTGCAGCATTTCTGTGCCATTTAACACAGGCACAATCCAGGGATCTTGTCATTGTTGTTAGCAGTTCCTCAGTCAAGTCAAGGGGGACAGCCTTCACTGACTGGGTCAGAGCACATTAAATCAAAGGCAGCCTCCAATAGCAGTCCAGGGCTTGGATGTGGCCAGTCAAGGTGGTCAGAATCAGAATGTTCACTACATAAGGGCTGAGGAGCCCAGTTAATGAGTTTTGAGAAGATTTGTAGCTCAGGTTGAGGTTCTGGATGTCGCTGAGCTGGAAGGTTCATTTTCAGATATTTTGTCACATACTAGGTAACATCATCAGTGAGCCTCCAGATGAAGCACTGGTGGCATGGCCTGCTTTTTATTTATGCGTTTAGGTTTCCTTGGGTTGGTACTGTCATTTTCTGTGGTGATGCTATTTCCTCTGGTGATGTCATTTCCTGTTCTTTTTCTCAGGGGGTGGTAAATGGGATCCAAGTCAATGTGTTTGTTGGTAGAGTTCCGGTTGGAATGCCACGCGTCTAGAAATTCTCATGCATCTCTCATGGATCCCAATGTCAGGCAGCCCACCACCCATCTTAGCACTTTCTGCTCTTCTGTGGGCTGCTTTCCTCCTGGACTGAGAGAGAAACAGACATTAAGGGAGATGAAAGCAGATGCTGCAGCTTTTAGCTTTGGTCCAGGAACGGAGGTGTCTTGGCAGTGCAGTGGACGTGCAGGGTCATTGACATTGGGGTTTGAGGTGGATGACAGTGAGAGAGGCAAGGTGTTGCAGTCAATAGTGAGAATGTTAGGGCATAAGTCTTGGTAGGAGGTTGGCACTGTATTAGAGATTGATTGAGTGTGAGGTAACAGAGAGAGAAGATGGTGTCATGTGTGTTGGCGGAGTGAAGAAGGACATTGATGTTCTTTGGACAGTATTCCTCCAGAAGGCTGAGACTGCGCTGACCCAGCTGGCATGGTTTGGTGTCCGCCACACCCGGTGAGCTGGCAGGGTGGTTTTGGATAACAGTGCTTGTCCTGGCTTTACAAAGTTGGCACTGGCAGGGGTGCCAGTCAACTGTTGAGTACTGAATCATTTGGAGAATGATGCCTAGTAAAATGAGGCTAGAACGGGACAAGAGAAATCTCATGGCCAGGGGATGTGATTAATTAGGCAGGTTTGGTAAGTTACAGTGAGAAAACCCATTACACTTTCAAATAAAAAAACCGAAAAATTCGAATAAACTTATAGTTATTGAAAATCATAAGATTCATCCTTCAGGTAGGAAGTGGAATGTGCTCCTGCTGCCAAAGTTTAGAGAGTTAGGTCAATAAATATGAGGAAGCAGGATTTGATAAGTGGCAATCTCCATGTTACTCACAATACCATACACTGGTGAGTACAGCGATAGGAGGGTAAGACAGACGAATGCATGGTTTGAAAGGTGGTGTGGGGGGTGGGGGTTGGGAGGGAGGGGGGGGGGGGCTTCAAGTTATTAGGATCCTGGGGCTGAGTCTGGGGAAGATGGCAACTGTCCAAGCTGAAGGGGCTGCACCTGAACAGAGCTGTGACTGAGTTCCCTGTAGAGCATTCTGCTAGTGCTGTTGAGGGTGAAGGAGGGGGAGGGGCTGCTTAAACTAACTCAGTAGGGGTGTGGGAAGCAGAGAAGAATTTCTGTACAAAAAACTGGAAGAGACAGACAGCACAAGCATAGAGATTGAGAGAAAGGCTAATGAGATCTGACTCAGGGCAATATAGCATGTATATGAATGCAGAGTACTATAAGTAAGATTGATGAGTTACAGTCACATAAAGCATCGTGAAGTTATGATCGGGCAACAACAGTGACCTAGCTCTGGAAGAGCAGGACTGTTGTTAAATATTCCTGGGTACAAAATGTTCAGAAAGGAGGTGGATTGGGGAAATTGATTAAGGAGAGCTTGGCAGTGCTGGAGAAAGAGTAGATAACAGAGGGATTAATGAAAAATTGAGTTGGCCAAAGTTACAGGATAAAAAGGTGCAATTACATTGCTCAATATAGTCTATAGACTACCGAACAACAATGGAAGGATTTAGAGGAATAAATATGCAGGAATATTACACACAGGAGCAAACTTTAGAGAGAAGTTTTAATGGGGGACTTAAATCATTGAATTATAGACTGGGATAGAGGTAGTGTAAAGAACAGAAAGGGCAGGAATTCTTAGATTGTGTCCAGGAGAATTCTTTACAATACTTTATGACCAGTCCAACATGAAAGGAGGTACTTTGGGACTTGGTTCCTGGAAATGAGTGGACCAACTAGATCAGGTGAGAGATCACTTAAGTGATAGTGATCTTTCTACCATAGAAAAGGACAGTGGTCAATCCAAAGTAAGAATAACTAACTGGGGGAGATCCGATTTCAAATGGGCAAGGTCAGAGCTGGGCTGCATAGACTGGAACCAAAAGCTGGTGGGTCAAACCAGTACTGAACAATGGGCAACCTACAAAGAAGAGATATTTCAGACAAAATCAAGTTCCCTCAAAAGATAAAGGCGGTGCAAATAAATCCAGATCTTCCTGTATGAAAAATGATGTAAAAATTAAGTTAAGAAGAAAAAGTGTGCTTATGATAGGTGTCAGGTAGAAAACCAAGGTGAGAAACACACCGATTTGGGGGAGAAGTGGCAAAGCAAATTAGAGAAAATTGGGTCAGAATTCCAGAATTCCCTCCCTATTGACATTATGGATCGACCTACAGCACGTGGGACAGCAGTGGTGCAAGAAGACAGTTCACCACCACCTTCTCAAAGGTAACTAGGGCTGGGTGCTCAATCCTGGTCCAGACAATGAAACCCACATCCCATGAGCAAATAAAAAATTATGAGAAAAGATTGGCAGTCAACGCAACAGAGAATTCCCAAGTTTTCCACCGGCTCAAAAATAATGAAAGCATAGTAGAGGAGAAGAAATAGGAGACCGAAAAGGGAATTTACACATGGAGGGAAAGGGCATGGCTAAAGTGTGACAGACTGTGGTGACAGAGAAGAAAGTTCAGTAACTTGAGGAGTTCAAAATTAATAGGGAGGAGATATTGGATAAAGTACCTGTATTTAAAGTTGACAAGACACCATTACAGAATGCAATTTATCCAAGAACGTTAAGATAAGTGAGAAAAGCAATTGAAAGGGCACTGACCATAGTCTTTCAGTCTTTGCTAGACTTGGGGAGGAGCCAGAGTTTTGGAGAATTATAAATATTACACCCTTGTTTCAGGAAGGTTTTAAGGATAAGTCCAGAAATTACAGACCAGCTTGTTTAACTCTGCTGTTGGCGAAGATTCTAGAATTATTTTATTTGTATACACACAGGATGTGGATATCTCTGGCTAGGCCACATTTACTGTCCATCCATAATTGCCCAGAGGGCAGTGAAGAGCCAACCACATTGCGCTGGGTCTGGAGTCACATTTAGGCCAGACCAGGTGAGGATGGCAGATTTTCCTCCTTCGAGGACCTCAGGGAATCCAGGTTGGTATTTCAGATAATCAGCAATGGTTTTGTGATCATTTTCCATATTCTTTATTGAATTCAAATCCTACCATCTGCCATGGTGGAATTTGAAGCTGCATCACCAGAATATTAGCTGAGTTTTTGGTTTAACACTCTAGCGATAATACCACTAGGCCAATTATTTGAGATTCAATCCATCATGGGGAAGTATGGTTTGATCAGGAAAAGCCAGTATGGATTCCTTAAAAGAAAATGTTTAACTCACTTGCTGGAGTCTTTTGAAAATATAACTGTAGTGATCAGAATGAGGTTGATCAGGTGGATACCATTGAGTATGAGTTATCTGATTGGGGCTGTTAACCTGGGCCAATCAGGGAGCCCTGTCTGACAGATATAAACAGGAGTGTCAGGGATTCTTGCCACCCTAGGGACAGGCTCAGACCTAGCTGGTCAGAGTCCATGTACTGAGTCAAAAAGTGTGGCGCCAGAAAAGCACAGGCAGTCAGGCAGCATCTGAGGAGCAGGAGAGCAGGATGTTTCGAGCATAAGCCCTTCATCGGGAATGCTGGGGAGAGGGAAAGTGGGATGAGAGATAAATGGGATGGGGGTGGGGCTGGGGCTAAGTTAACAAGGAATACAATAGGTAGATGGCGGGGGGGGTGGTAGGTGATGGTGATAGGTTGGAGTGGAGGATGGAGTGGATGGGAAGGAAGATGGACAGGTAGGACAGTTCAAAAGGGTGGTGCTGAGTTGACGGGTTGGATCTGGGATACGGTGAGGGAAGGGAAACTGGTGAAATTGACATTAATCCCATATGGTTGGAGGGTCCCAAAGTGGAAGATGAGGTACTCTTCCTCCAGGCATTTGGTGGTGGAGGAGGCCCCGGATGTGCATGTCCTTGATGGAGTGGGAGGGGGAGTTGAAGTGTTCGGCCACAGGGTGGTGAGGTTGATTGGTGCATCTGTCCCAGAGATGTCATCTGAAACATTCTGAAAGTTGGCGTTCTATCTCCTCATTGTAGAGGAGACCACTTTAAAAGCAACGAACACAGTAGATGAGGTGCTTGGATGTGCAGGAAAATCTCTGCCAGATATGGAAGGGTCCTTTGGGTCCTTGGATGGAGGTGAAGGGGGAAGCTTTGGGCACAGGTTTTACACCTGTTGCGACGACAAGGCAAGGTGCCCGGAGTAGGGGTGGGTTGGTGGAACATGTAGACCTAATAAGGGAGTTGTGAAGGGAATGGTCTCTGTGGAATGCTGAAAGGGGTGGGGAGAGAAATATATCCCTGGTGGTCGGGTCTGACTATAGGTGGCGGAAATGGTGGAAGATGTTGCATTGTATCAGGTGGTTGGTGAGGTGGAAGGTGGGGACCGGGGGGTTCTATCCTTGTTGTGGTTGGAGGAGTGGGGTTCAAGGGTGGAGCTGGGAAGTGGAGGAGAGATGCTGGAAGGCATTGTTGACCATGTGGAAGAGGAAATTGCCATCCTTGAAGTATGCTCAAAACATCGACTCTCCTGCTCCTCAGATGCTGCCTGACTGGCTGTGCTTTTCCAGCACTACACTTTTTGACTCTGACTTCCAGCACCTGCAGTCCTCACTTTGTTTTTCAGAATCCATGTACTACACACAACTAAAAAAGAGTGACTCGGTGATGGGAAGCCTGCCTTGGTGGAGTCATTTCAATAACAAAGAGGCTTGTTGAGGATAATGCTGTTAATGTGGTGTATGCAAACTTTCAAAAAGCTTTTAATGCAGTACTATACAACTGATGTGATCAAAGTTTTAGCTCATAGAATAAAAGGGACAGACAGTAGCAACATGGGTGGCACGGTGGCACAGTGGTTAGTACTGCTGCCTCACAGCGCCAGAGATCCAGGTTCAATTCCCGCCTCAGGCGACTGACTGTGTGGAGTTTGCACATTCTCCCCATGTCTGCGTGGGTTTCCTCCCACAGTCCAAAGATGTGCAGGTCAGGTGAATTGGCCATGCTAAATTGCCTGTAGTGTTAGGTAAGGGGTAAATGTAGGGGTATGAGTGGGTTGCGGGTCGGTATGGACTTGTTGGGCCGAAGGGCCTGTTTCCAAACTGTAATGTAATCTAATCTAAAACATAGATACAAAATTGTCTGAGTGATAGGAAATAGACTAATGGTCAATGAGTATTTTTCAGGTTGCAGGAAGACTTGTAATGGAGTTCCCTGGAGGTCAATATTGTGGCCTATGCTTTACCTGATATGTACTAATGAACTATATGTTGGTGCACAAGACAAAATGTCAAAATTTGTGGCTGATACAAAACTTACATGCATTATAATTTACAAGCCGGACACTGTAGAAGTCTAAAAGAAAATAGACATGTTGATGAAATGGACAGAAATGACAGATGACAATCAATGTGGATATGTGTGAGGTCATGCATTTTGGTAAGAGGAACATGGAGAAGCACTAAAAAACACAAGTTATTAAAGGTGACAGGACAAATTGAGAGAGTAGTTCACATAAAACACACAGCATCCTACAATTTTGCTTCCCCAACGTGTGGTGGATGCTGGGACAGCAAGTAAATTTAAAGAGTTAGATAGATTTTTAACTGGTAATGGGTTGAAGGGATGTAGAAAGAAGGCAAGAAAATTAGGGTGAGTGGCATATCAGCCATGACCGAATGGCAAAGCAGACTCGATGGGCCGAATGGCCTAATTCTGCTCCAATGTCTGAACTTATAGTAACACCATGGAGTACAAAAGCAAGGAAGATGTGCTGAACTTATTAAATCACTAATTAGGCCTCTGCTGGAGTATTGTGTACAGTTCTGAGTGCCACACTATGTTAAAGATGTGAATGCATTGAAGCGAGTGCAGAAGATGTTTATAAGCATTTTCCAGGGAGGAGAAACTTCAGTTGTGAAGATGAATTGGCGTGTTTTGGCACTGTTTTCCTGGGAGATGAGAAGGCTATGATATGATTCTTTTGAGGCTTTTTAAATTCATATGTGGGTCAGACTGAGTGGATGGGGAAAAACTGGACACTCTTAAAAGGATCAAGAAGGAGAGGCAGAGGTTTAAGGTGATTTGCAAAAGAGGCAAATATGATGTACCAGTTAACATTTTCACGGCTCAGGTTTTCAAGAAGAGTGATGAAGGCAGATTCAACTGAGGCATTCAAGAGATCATAAAGATGATTATTTGAATAGAATTAACATGCAAAGATACTGAGAATATGGCATTAAGATGTGAAGATCATTTGGAGAGCTGTAGCCTCCTTTTCCACTGTAACAGTTTTGTGATTCTGTGATTTGAGTAGAATTGCGTGCAATGTACATCCTTTCTGTTTCCTCCTTTTTGAGTACAATGTATTATGAGAGAAGCATCATTTCCTCTGTGTTGCTGTTGAGGTATTTCAAAGGAAGCACAATCACAATGTTGAAAAAGACAGTTGAATAAAATCAATAAAATTCTAATAGGACTAGACAGGGTTGATGCAGAAAGGATGTTTCTGACAATGAGCAAGTCCAGGCTTTCCTTTATTGGTCAGAGTATTGAGTACAGGAGTTGGGAGGTCATGTTGCAGCTGTTCAGGACATTGGTTAGGCCACTGTTGAATTATTGGGTGCAATTCTGATCTCCTTCCTATCGGAAAGATGTTGTGAAACTTGAAAGGGTTCAGAAAAGATTTACATGGATGTTGCCAGGGTTGGAGGATTTGAGCTATAGGGATAGGCTAAACAGGCTGGGGCTGTTTTCCCTGGAGCATCGGAGGCTGAGGGGTGACCTTACAGAGGTTTACAAAATTATAAGGGGTATCAATAGGGTAAATAGACAAAGTCTTTTCCCTGAGGTCGGGGAGTCGAGAACTAGAGGGCATAGGTTTAGGATGAGAGGGGAAAGATATAAAAGAGACCCAAGAGGCAACTTTTTCACGCAGAGGGTGGTACGTGTATGGAATGAGCTGCCAGAGGAAGTGGTGGAGGCTGGTACAATTGCAACATTTAAGAGGCATCTGGATGGGTATATGAACAGGAAGGGTTTGAAGGGATATGGGCCGGATGCTGGCAGGTGGGACTAGGTTGAGTTGGGATAACTGGTTGGCATGGATGGGTTGGACCGAAGCGTCTGTTTCCATGCTTGTACATCTCTATGACTCTATGGCTCTATGACCAGGGGGTCACAGTCGAAGGATATAGGGCAAACCATTTCAGACTGAGATGAGGAGAAATTTCTTCACCCAGAGAATGGTGAGCTTGTGGAATTCACGACCAAAGAAAGCAGGTCAGGCCAAGCATTACATGATATCAAGAAGGAGTTGCAAATAGCATTTGGGGCTAAAAGGCTCAAAGGACTTGGGGGAAAATAAGTTGAGTTGGATAACCAACCATGATCATGCTGAATGGTGCCACAGAGTCAAAGGGCTGAAAAAAACCATTCCTGCTTCTATTGTCTGAGTCTATATCTTCAATCAAAGTACACTTACTTTAGAATTATCAAATAACATTAAATTTTTCATTGAGGCATCATATTGATTTTGAACCCAGCACCATGTACTCCATTATATTCTATTCCATTTGTGATTTCCGCTGGAACAATACATGGCTAGTGCAATTTGATTAAGTTACCACATCCTTAAACAGTAAAATTTAAATTGATTATGTTGCTGTCAGTCTTATTTTGATATATGCCATGTGCTGTCCATGATACAAAGTAAATCAAATTAAAGACATAGAGAAACAGATTTATAATAAAGACAAATAATGTGAATGCTGGAAATCTGAAGCAAGCGCAGAGAATGCTGGAGAAACTCAGGACATCTGGCAACATCTGCGGAGAAGGAAACAAAATTAATGTTTTGAGTCTTGGTATGACTCTTTTTCAGAATTGCTCTTCAACAGAAATATTATTTATTCGTGAAAGTTTATAGATAAGTTAAACCAGGTAACAAGGAGACATACTGCTTATACATAAACCACTGACCTTCCTCCCCCGCTGTCACCTTTCAAAGGGGCACTTATTGACCAACTTTACCTTTTCTTTCACTCTGACTCACGATGAATCATCTCTGTTTACAGGTTTCTGCAACGGTGCCTACACAGTGGAGGGAAAAAAAGTGATGGTCTAACGTGAAGTTCACACCGACACTTTGAGAGGGATACCTAGGTTGGCCTCACACACATTTTTGTTACTGATGACATTAAAATAGACTTGTTCAGTAATAACGCTGTGAGGTACTTTCCTCCTCATGGCTGTCTGTGCTATTCTCCGTGGCTTTCAGTTGCTTAAAATGCAGCTGAAATTACCTAAAATGTACATCCAGCAACAGTCACGTTGTATTATTGAACTTGACAGAGGTATTGTCACATGTTTAGAAGCTACTGGGAAAATAATTTGTTGTTTGTATTACAGTTTATTTGCAGTGCAATAATGGTACAACCCACTTGATTCTTAAGTCCCACTACTCCTGGGTCACCACTAAAATCAGTGATTTATTCAAAGTCTGATGCTTTCTCAGAATGTGATGGAATCGCAATGAAATCTGTAAAAGGAAATGAGTAAATTTTACTTTTAATTAGAAAATGCAATTAGAATAAAATTAAAATTAAGTTCCATTAGCTACCATGGTGGGATTTGAACCCTTATCACTGGCTCAGATGCAGGCTGGTTGCAGATAAGGGCAGACTTTGTTTTAAGATAGAGTAGGTCACTCTTTATCCACCTCTTTCTCAATTGGTTGTAAACATGTCTCTTTATACATTCTGAAGTTCCAGTTGGTAAGACGTTTGTCAGTTTTACACATAACGTCTTCTTTGTCCAGACTAGAAGGGCTGCCAAACGAACTAAATGCTATCCATAACTGTCTGTGGGTTTCCTGAGACAACCTTTAGATAAAATATTTCAATTCTTCACTTGTGAGAGCTTGCTTGAACTGTTTAAATGTGTGAAAGACTTAACAAGTTACTTTCCTCAATAGATGACACATTGACTGATATGCCTGTTAATATACCCAGACCTCTGTAGGTTCCTGACTCAAGTCTGCATATCACAGAGTCATAGAAATGTACAGCATGGAAACAGACCCTTTGGTCCAACCCGTCCATGCCGACCAGATATCCCACCCCAATCTAGTCCCACCTGCCAGCGCCCAGCCCATATCCCTCCAAACCCTTCCTATTCATATACCTGTCCAGATGCTTGTTAAATGTTGCAATTGTACCAGCCTCCACCACTTTCTCTAGCAGCTCATTCCATACACGCACCACCCTCTACGTGAACAAGTTACCCATTAGGTATCTTTTATATCTTTCCTCTCTCACCCTAAACCTATTGCCTGTATTTCTGGATTCCCCTACTCCAGGGAAAACACTTTTCTGCTCAACTGTAAAAAACGTGGAACTCAAACTACATCAGTAATATGTTACAGAATGCTGCAAAATATCATTGTGATCAAATGGCCAATAATCCCTAATCAGGCACATGCAGTAGGAAGGCAACAAGCAATCTGAAATAAAAACAAAAGGTGGTGGACAGACATAGCATGTCTGACAGTATTTGTGGAGAGAGAAAAAAATACTACCTCATCCAATATGACTATTCCTCAGAATTGAAGGGGGCTGGACAATGGTAGTGTTTACACTGTTGATAACATGTGAGGAGTAAGTGAGTGACACAGATGGTGAGGGTGCCAGAACAAAAGACAAAGAAATTGCCAATGGTCGTGGATGAAGGTGTTAATAGTCATAATTTGGAGGTGCCAATGTTGGACTGGGGTGTACAAAGTTAAAAATCACACAACACCAGGTTACAGGCCAGCAGGTTTATTTGGAAACACTACCTTTCATAGCGCTGCTCCTTCATCAGGTGGGTATGGAGTATAAGATTGTAAGATACAGAATTTATCGCAAAAGTTTACAGTGTGATGTAACTGAAATTATATATTATAAAAGACCTGGATTATTTGTTAAATCTCTCATCTTTTAGAATGGGCATGTTGGTTTCAGTTCTTTCATATGTAAATTCCAGAACTTTCTTAAAGTTTCATTCTCAAGTGAACTTTAACAATAGATGTCATGTTGGCCCAGATAATGCATTAATGGTGTGAGGTGCCCTGAGTGAGGCTGTCTGTGCCCCAATGTTCAGACTGATCCTAATCTAAAAAAAGAGACTTACAGAATCTTACATGGATTCATGAAGTTTTTGAGCAAAATGAAATATAATTCTGCAAGCACAAATTCACCCCACAAATTTATGTGTGTTTGTGAATGTGCGAGGGGGAATGAGCGTCTGTGAGAGTGTGTGTGTATGTGTGAATGTGTGAGTGTGAGTGGAAAGGGATATAAGTGTGTGTGTGTGTGTGTGTGTGTGTGTTGCACTAGTTGGGTCACCTGTAGTGTGACATGAGTCCCAGGTCGCGGTTGAGGCCATCCCCATGCGTACCAAACTTGGCTATCAACTTCTGCTCAGCCACTTTGTGTTGGTGCCTGTCCCAAAGTCCACCTTAAAGGACGGTCACCTAAAGGTCCGAGGTCGAATATCCCGGACTGCTGAAGCGTTCTCTGACTGGGAGGGAACACTCCTGTCCATTGATTGTTGTGCATTGTCCATTCACCTGTAGCCGTAGCCTCTGCTCAGTCTCACCAATGTACCATGCCTCAGGGCATCCTTGCCTGCAGCGAATGAGATAGACAACGTTGGCCGAGACACATGAGTACCTGCTGCGTACATGATGGGTGGAGTCCTCATTTGAACAATGACATTGATCAAACAGATCATTGATCGCAGCAAACTGCCTAGCTTTCAGTACAACACCGTATAACCTTGTCACGGCAGATGTTGCAAGACGTGTCAGAGTGTCGACATGGATACAATCGTTACACTTGGGGACACCACCCACCATATACGCAGCAGGTACTCATGTGACTCAGCCAACGTTGTCTATCTCATTCACTGCAGGCAAGGATGCCCTGAGGCATGGTACATTGGTGAAACCGCGCAGAGCCTACGGCAACTGATGAATGGACACTGCACAACAATCAACAGACAGGAGTGTTCCCTCCCAGTCGGAGAACACTCCAGTGATCCAAACATTTGACCTCGGATCTTTGGGTGACCATCCTCCGAGCCAGACTTCAGAACAGGCAACAACACAAAGTGGACAAGCAGAGGCTGATAGCCAAGTTCAGTACCCATGGGGATAGCTTCAACCGGAAACTTGTCACACTACAGGCAACCCCACTGCACTTTACACACACAGACACACACACAGACACACACACACTCCCACACTCTCACACGAGACTTTACCCCTTTGCACTCATACTTACACATTTATACAAACAAGTACTCTCTCACAGACACTCATGTCCCCTTGCACACATACACACCCACATGCATGCACACACACACACATACATAAGTTTGTGGAGTGAATTCGTACTTGCAGAATTACATTTTATTTTGCTCAAAAACTGCATGAATCCATGTAAGATTCTGTGAATCCTTTTTTAGATTAGAATCAGTCTGAACATTGGGGCACACACAGCCTCACTCAGGGCACCTCACACCATTAATCCATTATCTGGGCCAACATGACATCTATTGTTAAAGTTTACTTGGAATGTAACTTTAAGAAAGTTCTGGAATTTACATATGAAAGAACTGAAACCAACA
Source organism: Chiloscyllium punctatum (assembly GCF_047496795.1). NCBI lineage: Eukaryota > Metazoa > Chordata > Chondrichthyes > Orectolobiformes > Hemiscylliidae > Chiloscyllium > Chiloscyllium punctatum. Next base: position 82,851,416 of record NC_092761.1, read on the forward strand.
TGCTCATTCAAAAAGAGGAGAGACTTTACAAACAATCCAAGACTTTTTCAATATATAATTTCAGTTACATCACACTGTAAACTTCTGCTATAAATTCTGTGTCCTATAGTCTTATACTCCACAAGCACCTGATGAGGGAGCAGCGCTCTGAAAGCTAGTGTTTCCACATAAACCTGTTGGCCTATAACCTGGTGTTGTGTGATTTTTAACAATGTTAATAGTAGATGTGAATGGCAGAAACAAAGTTCAGCTTCAATAAGCATAAACCCATATAGAGAAGACCTGGGGGGGCGGGCAGAGAGATGTAATCAAAATGGAGGACAGTGTTCATGATCTGAGCATGTTGAACTCAACGCTGAGTCCTAAAAACTGTAAATTGTTTAAGCAGAATACTAGGTATAGTTCCTCCAGCTTGAACTGGGCTTAACTGAACACTGCAGCAGGCCTAGAATGGAAATGTTAGAATGGGAAGAAGATGGTGTATTCAATAGCAAGCAACTGGAAGTTCAGAGTCATTCTTATGGATGGAGTGGACGTGCGCTGCAAAGTGACCACAATTAGAATGTCTTTGTTTTTTGCTCTGGAATCCTCAGCATCTGTTTCACTCGCTCTTCTTCCCAACTTGTCAACAACATAAACACAATCACTTTTCACCCCCTTCAGTTCCAAGAAAGACTCTTACAGGACTCAAAGTCTTAACTCTGTTTATCTATCGATGGGTGCTGTCAGACCTGCTAAGTTTCTCCATGACTTTGTTTTTATTTCAGTTCTCTAACACCTGCCATACTTTGCTTTTATATGTACATGGTAATCTATTTGTTCGCTCTCAATCAGCATTGTGGAGATACCCTTGGCGTGATCAGATAGCACTCACTCCAAAAGCATTTCTGTGCTGTCAATAATAATGAATTCCATTTATATAGTGCCTTTAGCAAAGCAGAAATGTCCTAAGGTACTTTGGAGGAGCATAGCCAGCAAAAGTGACATTTGAGCCATAAAACCTCAGTTCAAATGATCAAAGCCTTGGTCAAACAGGTAGATTTTACACAGTGACTCAAAGAAGGATAGAGAGGTAAACAGCCAGAGAGAGGGAATTCCAGGGCTTGGAGCCTTGGCATATGAAGGCACATCCTCTGATAGTGGAAAGATGACCATCAGGGATGTACAATAACCCTGAACAAACTCTGGCCGGTGCCAGATCTGAAAGTGATGAACCAGCAGTGATTGCATCAACTCAGTTGGGTTTTCTTGCATGCTTTGTTAATTCTCCAGTATGACACATGCCAATGCTGATCCCTTAAATATATCACATGAGAAGCCCAACTGATTCGACACATAGCCCAGGAGCTCTAAAAACCTAGGTTAAACATGTCTCACATTTTACCATTCTTTCATTTTGCATAAAAGGCAGTGTCAGCTGTTCAGAAGGGGAAAAGAACCAGCTAATTCCGGTGAGTGTTTGCAAGGTCCCCGAGGACTCATAAAAGTTGAGGCAGTTTTTACCTGAACTGCCATTGGCAGTGCATGGCAGTTGGTTGAGTGTCCCTACAGATTTTCATTACCAGGTGTTGCTCCTAATGTAAAGCTTCTGAAATGAGCTGAATGCTCAAGCATTAATTTTCTGGTGTATTCAAGTAACTGACTGTTGTTGAAAACATCTGAGACTAGATTAGTATCTGCTATTGTACTGAATTAGATACTTGGCATTTCCTAGTCTTAGTTTTGCTTCAATGACAGTATATGGGCATTTCTTCCAGAAATTATTCAGTGTTTTCTTAACGAGGGAGTCATGGGTGGCTGTCAGGTGTTGATGCTTGCTTTGGGATGAAGGCAATATGATCAACAAAATTCTAGCTTCAATGTCTCTCATTGTAATGTGTTGGCAGATTATTACTAAACAAGAAACGTTCTTGTACCTAAAGATCATTGTTTAACATTTCTATAAACACTCATTTGAATATCCAGGAGGAAAATCATTGCTGTTCTTAAGACTTTGGACAATGGGATCTTATGTGTGTAATAGCATACATTCCAATTGCACTTCATGCATAAGGTAGTATGCACCACCTCAAATTGGATGATGGATGCCTTTGTATAGCGTGAGACACTCTGAAATGACTCAGACAGAATGGATGGATTTTGCATTCAAACCATGTGGGATCCCAACCCTGACCTCAGCGGTGATGGAGACCTTTAACAACATGTTGATACCCAAATTGCAGAGCACATGTGCTTTTAGCGTGATCTTATCTTCTTGGCTGTATCCAGCACTAGAAAACCCCTATATGCTGACTCATCAAATGGCCAGAATTATAACAAGGGACAACTTAGATTTGTAAAGCATTTTCCACATCATCAAAATGCCCTCACTTGCTTAACATTATCTTTAAAGAGTACGCACCATTTTTTGTGAAGACAAGTGTGACAGTTTCTTTGCAATTAATAAGGTTCCACCAATAATAAAGATCTGCTTTTGTTGGGAGGGGGTTGATTAGCTCAGTTGGCTAGACAGCTGATTTGCAATACAGAGAGATACCAGCAACTTGATTTCAATTCCCACATTAGTTGAGGTTACCATAAAGGAATCTCCTTCTCAACCTCTCCCCTTGCCTCAGGCATGGAGATGCTCAAAGTAAACCACCACCAGTCATCTCTTCCTGATATGAAACAAGCCCAATGAGACTATAGCACTTTACCATTCAATATTAATTGGGAGAGGTCAATACAACGTCAGGAGGGTGTTCCCTAAAAACCACCACCCCCACTTCTTTCACAGTGCAACAGCATTTTCTTTGTCCAACTGAATAGGTTTAGAATTTCATCCGAAAGACAGCTCTGCCACAATGGACCATGTGTTGAGTCCATGCTGCTGAATCAAACCTCAATTTAGTTTTCAAATACTCAAATCAATAAGTTTTTCACTGAGAGTGAAAGAACATGACAAACTTTGTGAAACTAATGCTTCAACGTTCTGATTCACTATTCTGACTGATATCAGGAGAATATCACAAATTTGTTATGCTCACTCATCCATCTCTACAATAATGATAGCTGTGTTGGTATCAGCTACTGTCTGCTTTTAGTGAAAGAGTCAAAATTTGTACTTACCACTACTTACATGACTTCATGGTCAGTTCAGTGTCCTGAACTCATCAAACATTTCCCACAACCTTTAATTGAAGGGGATTTCTCAGTTCCAATTTCTCTATCAACCTCATTACCTTACATGAGCCATGATAGTACATGCTTGTAGCTTCTGCGGATACTCCCACGTAATGAAAGCAAAATTCAACATTTACATAACAGAAACAATTAAGCAATACACTTACTTTTGGAGTCACATGTTGATGGATTATAAATTGAATCATCGCAAAGAGCTGGTGATCACATTATAAGTTTCCGCAGTTACAGCCATGCATTTAAAAACAAGGTGCATTCAACCTAAGACGTTATAATCAGTGCATGCTTCTTCTTCATAATCTTGCATTAGTTTGGAAAATACACCATTATCTGAGCACTGAAATTATTGGTGAGTGAACTTTAAAGTCAACCCTACTTCATGTTAAATGATACGCATCCACAGTCTTAATCCTTCAAAGAAGGGGTATGTTGGCTGAAGAGAAGATACAGATGCAAGAGGAAACCTCTGAGGAGGAGTATGAGGGAAAGGGTCTTAGGATCAGCCAGGATCATGGCCAAAGAGATGAAGTCATAGTAATGGTCTGTCAAAACAGACAGGCCAGAGACAACCTCGCAGTGTGATTAAGCAGGGTTGAGACATCTCCTGTTCTTATCAATATTTAATTTGAGCAACTGGCTGGCATCCCTTTGCTTGTTGCATGCCACATTGTCCAAGGATTGAGTTAATTTTCTGCTTGATTTATCTATGCACCAAAATGTTGACTTTTTATTTCAATTGGGGTTCTGGACTCCTCACCTCTATAAATATTAAAGCAAACCTAGTCCTGTAGTCAGCATTAAAGCAGCTGTGATATAATGAGAACGTCAGTAACCACACATTCCTGAATGGTTGCATTAAAATGGTCTTTATGTCAAAGACACAGGAGTGAATTCACACCCTACTAAATACCTTCATGTTGTTTCCATTGCTATGGGCTGCAAAGTGTGAATCTGTTCCCTCTGTTCAGCCTCAGTAGTTTGACAAATTGACATGTGATTTTGCCATTGCCCATCTTCACAGCCTTAAAAGCTATAGCATGACTTCAAGAATGCCAGGAGCCCAAGAAAAATTCTTTCCTCCTTGGAAATCTGCTACATGAAAGATTTCACCAGCTCTCGTGACGTGTATGCATGGGGACCACAAATTGGACTTCCCAGGTCCTTATTTCTCCTGTAAACTTTATTGTTAGTGTAAGTGACTGCTGGGTGTCATCTGTAAGTGCCTTGACTGTAATTCTCAATTTATAGATTAGATTAGATTCCCTACAGTGTGGAAACAGGCCCTTCGGCCCAACAAGTCCACACCGACCCACCGAAGACCAACCCACCCAGACCCATTCCCCTACATTTATCCCTGACTAATGCACCTAACATTGCCGGCAATTTAGCATGGACAATTCACCTAACCTGACATCTTTTGGACTGTGGGAGGAGACCGGCGCACCCAGAGGAAACTCACGCAGGGGAGAATGTGCAAACTCCACACAGACGGTTGCCCGAGGTGGGAATTTAACACGGGTCGCTGGCGCTGTAACCAGCATGTTGATGCTAACCACTGAGGCACCGGTGTGTTGCTCCCTGACAGATGACTGAGAGAGATTCCACGGTCAGTGTGTGTCGCACAACATATCCTTTGCTGGTGAATGATGTTGCCATCTATCATATTGGAAAACCTTCTCATCTCCTTTTGCTCCAGCAAGTCAACAAGGTGTTACAACATTGAAAGTGAGTACATTTTTACAAAAGTGCTAATTCTAAGTCAGAAGTCACATGACACCAGGTTTAAAAACAAGCTTTCAGAGTGCTGCTCCTTCATCAGGTGAAATGGAGGGAAACGGTCTGAAAGCTTGTGATTTCACATAAATCTGTTGGACTGTAAACTGGTGTCATGTGACTTCTGATTTTGTCAATCCAGTCCAACACGGACACCTCCATATCATATGCAACTTCTACACAGTGACCAAACACCAATACCACTGATGCACCCTCAGAAGCTTTATTTTCTCTCCCTCCCACTATGTCGATGCCCGGGCCTGATTTCCGCTGAGGTGGAGTGAACCTGCTTACTGTGACTAATGTCCTTGAAAATGTTGATGTGGCTTATTGAGAGGCTTTGCAGCCTACTCAGTGTGAGATGTCAGAGGCAATGGGGTCATTGTCAGAGCGGAGATGGAAGACCAGGGCATCTTTGAATACCTTGCAAAGAAAGTGCCTGCCTGTTGTTCTGTTTCCCAATGGGTACCTGCTGGCACCCATCTGTCAGCTTGAGAAGAAGGGCACCTGGAATAAGGTCAATGTGCCGTTCTCCTTTCTTGTGTTGTCATTGATGTTGAACCTGCATTGCAAAGGTGATGGACTGCAGGTCTGAGTGCGTATTCAATAGCACTTTGCTGGATTTCAGATGGCAGAGTGGTCATCGGAGACCACCAACTGCTCACATTTTGGAGTCATTACTGTCGTGAGAATGTGGAAGGCCTCCTCCAAAATTAGAGTTCAACCTATCAATGGCCTCTGGCACAGCTATCTCATATTCCCCTGCCTTTCTCTGCAGGTTGATCATGTCACTAATGGTTGAGTACAGATGCATGTCTTCTGCCTGGAGTTCAGTAAGTACCTGGCCTCTGAATGTCAGAGACTTTGAACAATTCTTCCTCCACTGGCTGCTGCCACTCATCAATGATACTGTCACCAAATTGTGCCCACGTCCCAATATCTAATCCCTACAGCATGCTGCCCCCTGAGATGACTCTGTGCTATTGGAGGGGACAGCGTGCTAATGGGTCCTCTGTAGTTCAAAGACCCCTGTTCAGAGGTAGAGCTTATGTTGAGAGGCTCAGGCTGTGACCTCTTGCACTGCACCTGAGCCTGGTACATGCAAAAGAGAAACACAAATTGTTTGCTGATGGGGTTGAATAGCTTATGCTGACCAATGTACACCTCAGTCCAAAACCGGTACCTCCAAATCATGGCTGATCAATGTGTTTGTTTCTGAGCACATCTGAGAAGAATAGTGTGCCATGTTGCTTCCTCAGTTCCTGGACTATGCCCGTTGACATAGTAACAGCATTGTTCTTTCCTCAAATGCAGGCAAAGACGTTAATACCTAATGCCCCCGCCCGCCCCTCTTGATCCTGTGTGTGTGGCTGTGCATCAGCTTAACCTGCAGTAAGATGAAAAGAGTTCATGATTGTGAAGGAATGAATGCAGGAGCTGTTTGTGAGTACGTATGACCAAAGGAAGGGATGCACCACGCCCAGTAAATGAGCAACAAGCACAGTGCCCAGGGAAGAGTTGGTGGTTTGAGTCAGTGAGGTGGGTGGGAGCCCTCGAGCGTACATCCTGCTTATGGTGCTGAGCCATACAATATAAGAGCCTTTTGAGCAATGCTTGTGCAGTTGTAGATTGAATGAATCTCTATGAGTATGAGGTCGCAGAGAGAAGATGATGGCCTTACCCTTTCAGAGAACAGAAAATCATTCATTTCCTTCCTGCCCTGCCATTCCAACCCAGGCCAGATGGGCTTGATACGATGGCATCCTTAGAGGAGGTTGTCCCTTTTTCTCAATGGCTCCACCAATGCAGCATTATGAAGCCTGAATGCCAACTCTGCAGGCATTCTCAGCTGTTGGGGTCTCCCACTGTAAGCTCCTAGAAAGTTCCTGTCTTGTAACGGTGTCCAGTGGCCCTTAAACATGGCTCTCCAATGATGCCCACCCTTACACCTGCCAAAAAAGGTCTGACCAGCAACAAGAACTTCCCTCTCATTTGTTACATGTGATTTGCTGAGTCCCTCAGGCAAAATCCTGCTTGCATAAGAAATAAGGTGTAAAGGGTTAACTTGCTGCAGACATTTGCACTTTGGCACCATCTAAGACATTGCCATACTTTATTTTCAAGATGGAAGATCCTATTCTTCTGAAGTTCTGCAAGTGTAAAATCATGCTATATCATAGATAGATCTCTCTTTTGGTTCACTAATGGGATGGCACTGTGGCTCAGTGTTTTGCCTCTCAGCACCAGGGATCCGGGTTTGATTCCCGCCTCGGGCAACTGTCTGTGTGGAGTTTGCACGTTCTCCCCGAGTCCGGGTGCTCTGGTTTCCTCCCAGGGTCCAAAGATATGCAGGTTAGATAGATTGGCCATGCTGAATTGTCCCAGGGAGGTGTTCAGGGAGGTGTAGGCTAGCTGGATTAGCCACGGGAAATATGAGGTTACAGAGATATGGTTGGGTGGAGGTGGATCTGTTTGGGATGCTCTTTCAAGGGTCAGTGCAGACTCAGTGGGCCGAATGGCCTCTATCTGCACTGTAGGGATTCTGTGATCAATAGGTAATTAAGCAAACTGAACATAGCAATCTTTAGTAACAGCTCACAAACCAGCCACAGTGTCTAGAATGAAGCAAAGTTCTTCATTAGTCATTTCTGATTTCCACTCCGAAGGGTGAGGGAAAATATTACCTGTCAGAGCAGCACTAAAATAGAATGGAACATCTTTTCTATTCTGCTCAGTTACAACAGTCAACATGTTTGACTGGACACATCGTATGTACTTGCTATTTCAGTTGTATAAAATGCATGTTATCCAGTAAAGAAACATGCAACTTATAATTGTGAGGAACTTGTTCATGTTGATCAGAGTGAATTAGTTTGAGTTTATATAGTCATAGAGGAAATACGGAACAGAAAGTTGCATTTGACTCATCAAAGAATCCAATCACATTATCCTCCTGAATATCCCTAATCCTGCAACTTTATTTCCCTCATGTCCCCAATTGATTTCTTTTTGAGATCATTGGCAATGTTACTGCTTAAACCATTGTTCACTTCACCATCTTCATAATCTGTTATTTTTCGTTTTTGTCTTTCTTCATAAGATCTAACATTTTCATATACCCCACTATCAACATCCTGGGGGTTACCATTGACCAGAAACTTAACTGGACTCACCATATAAACATAATGGCTGTGACAGCAAGTCAGAGGCTAAGAATACTGCAGCAAATAACTCACTCCTGACTCCTAAAAGCCTATCACCATCTACAAGGCACATGTCAGGAGTGTGATGGAATACTATCCACCTGCCTGGATGAGTGCAGCTGCAACAATACTCAAAAAGCTTGACACCATCCAAGACAAAGTGGCTCACTTGATTGGCACCACATCCACAAGTATCCACTCCATCCCCCACTGACACTCAGTAGCAGCAGTGTGTACTATACACAAGATGTATTACAGAAATTCATCAAAGGTTCACAGACAGCATCTTCCAAATCCATGACCACTTCCATCTAGGAGGACAAGGGCAGTAGATACATGGAACACCACCACCTGCAAATTCCCCTCCAAGCCACTCACCATCCTGACTTGGAAATAAATTGCCGTTCTTTCACTGTCACTGGGTCAAAATTCTGGAAATGCCTCCCTAATGGCATTGTGGGTCTACTTCCAGCCGGTGGACTGCAGAGGGTCATGAATGTTGCTCACCACCATCTTCTCAAGGGCAACTAGGGATGGGCAATAAATGCTGGTCCAATCAGCGATGCCCACATCCTGTGAATGAATAAAAAAAATTATCAAGAGATTATAGTGAGGTGGTAAAAGCAACATCAGCCTTCTCAATGATCACTGTCTTGACTGGGAAATAAAATCTGTACTCAGTGTGCTCCACCTAGTGGCTACGTTGTTAAGATATGAGCTTGTGTGCCAAGCAACCTTGGATTTAGCCCCATTCCCATGTGTTGGTTAGAACTAGAGTATCCCAATTATGATGGGTAATGCTGCTTTGCTCCTTGTCCACATTACCTTTGGCCTTTGGAAGGCAGTTCACTAGAAAGACCAAGGACCCAGTTTTCTTTATTTCAACATGTGCCAACATGAAGAGTCAAACAAACATGCCTACCTTAGTGCCTCAGGCAGCTGCCTAATGCTTCACGGCATCAGACAAGATATCAATACCAAGATAATGAAGAGGTGTTCTTAAGAAGGTTCGAAGATCTTCACATTCTTAATATAGGTCAAAGAAGGGAAGGTAAATTTGTCATCTCTTCTTGCAATATTGTAAATTGTTTCTTACACATTTCTTCAAGAAAAGGCACTAAAATGTTAAGAATTTCCTTCAAGATTTTCAGTACATTGGATTTCCTGCAGATTTGTTCAAGTTAAATCACACTGATTGAAGACCTTGGTCTGTAGAGGTGCCAGGGAGCGTTTTAGTGAGAATCTGATAGTACAGATTTCTTTTGCCTGATATTATGAATGAATTTGATATCATATAACTTCACTGGTACAGAAAGAAGTCACTTGGCGTGTTCAAAAATGAGCCCTCCTACCCCACCCCCATCCTAATCCCCATTTCTGACATTTGGTTCATAGCCCTGCGGATTTCACCACATTAGGAGGATATGCAGATATGTTCTAAACAAGTTGAGTCTTTCTGCCTCCACTACCTTTCAGGCAGTGATATTACAATGCAGCAATCAGAAATGGAAACAACATAAGTCTGGAAGTTATGCTGAGTATAAAATCGTTTGAATGCAGAAGTCATTTATCCACTATTTTAAAAAAGCTACCAATTAATTTGAAACAAATCAGTCAATTCACACCTTAAACAGCCGATAGATAAACTACATAAGCATGGATCAAGAATTTGTACAGCAATTTTTTTGCTTACTGCAATCTTCAGTCTAGACATACATAAGAAACTCAACAGTTGGGTATTTTTCTGTATTGGACAAATGATGATGAGTCTGATGATTCGCTCGTTCTTATTTTGTAATGAGAGTTTCTGATTCATCTCCAAAAAGCAGTTTGCAGATTCTCACAGGATGGCAAAAAGTGATTTTCATCAAGAATAGTTTCACAGGTCAGCAGATGCCAAGTTGACCTAAACATTGACTTTTCTTTGGGATCTCTTTTCCTCAGCTACCTGAAACTAACTTGCTTTATGTTTTGTCATGAACCATGCTTTTCTATTTCAACCAGTCATAAGCAGCAGAGTTTGGTCAACAGGTGAGGTGCCATATTTCCCTAGCATGGCCTTTAGGTAATGCTTAAATCCCTCAAATTGACCAACATGAGAACAAATAAATCAGATTCATAAATGCACCAGGGATTACATATATACCAGACTCAACATATATACGAGGCATCACGTATACATTGGATTTGATACTTAAATCTCTCACCTTGACTGTTGTGGGAACAAATATACCAGACTTACCATATATACCATGCAAAACATATATACCATGTACAATATATATATCTGACTCAGCATATATTCTCGGCACAACATAGGCACCAAACTCAACATATACACAAGGAACAACATATCCAACAGACTCAACATCCACACTAGGTTCGACATCTACATTTTATTCAGTAGATATACTGGGCACAAGAGCTGAAATTCCCAACTCCTGATATTTACTGAAGATTACTTGGGAATTTATGGGTGGAAATGCAGGAATTCCCAATCCATATATTGGATGCGAATGAGTAATGCTGGGGATTTCTCATCTCGACATTTAATTATTTAGTATTTCCAGTACAGTAACAGGCCAATTGTTTGAAATGGTCTTCACAAGTTCTTAAGATCTTGAAGCAGAATTAGGCCATTTGGCCCATCAAGTCTGCTCCCCCATTTGATCAGGGTTGATATGTTCCTCACCCCCATTTTCCTGCCTTCTCTCTGCACCCCTTTCAACGCATTACCAATTAAACATCTGTCTAATTCCTTCTTAAATTTACTCACTGTCCCAGCATCCACTGCACTTTGGGGTAGTGAACACCAGGACATATTCTCCACACAATCATCATCCCACACTTTTGCATCTAAATCTATCAACATAATTTTCTGTTTCTCTGTTCCTCACATACTTATCTAGTGCCCCCTTAAATGGATGTATAATATTCATCACAACTAGTCTTTTTGTTGGGGAGAGGCATTTTCTAATTACTTTTGGAGTAAGATGTTTCTAATCAACTATCCAGGTGGTTATGACGCACCCTTGGAACAAATGGCACTTAAACCCAGGCCTTCCAGCTGAGAGGTAGGAACACTGCCACTGGGCCACAAGATCGCACTCAAATTTAAATTTTATGTATATACTCCCATGGTTCTAGCTCCTGTAACAAGTGGAAATATCAACTCTCCGTATAACCAACTTTCCTAACATCTTTCCATTATCTTCCAAACCCACAGCCTCCTCCATCTAGAAGGACGAGGGCAGCAGTTACAGCCATTCATCAACCTGACTTGGAAATATATTGCCAATTCTTCAGTGTCGTCGGATTAAAATTAGATTAGATTACTTACAGTGTGGAAACAGGCCCTTCGGCCCAACAAGTCCACACCAACCCGCCGAAGCGTATACCACCCAGACCCATACTCCTACATTTACCCCTTCACCTAACACCACAGGCAATTTAGCATGGCCAATTCACCTAACCTGCACATTTTTGGATTGTGGGAGGAAACCGGAGCACCCGGAGGAAACCCACGCAAACATAGGGAGAATGTGCAAACTCCACACAGAGAGTCACCTGAGGCGGGAAATGAACCTGGGTCTCTGGCGCTGTGAGGCAGCATTGCTAACCACTGTGCCACCGTGCCGCCCACTAAAAATCTTGGAACTCTCTCCCTAAGACCTTTGTGGTTCTATCTACAGCACATGGACTGATGCAGTTCAAGAAGGCAGCTCAACACCACCTTCTCAAGGGCAACTAGGGATGGACAATAAATGCTGACCAGCCAGTGGTGCCCACATCCCATGAGTGACTAAAAAATAAATCAAGGTCTGACTTCAATCTTGAAGTCCTCTGCTCAGTCTTCTCTTTTCAAGGGAAAAAAATCCCAGGGTACTCAATTGTTCCCGATATTTCCTAACCTGGTAGTAAGTCTCTATTTCACTATTTCCAGTGCCTATGGCCAGGTTTTGGCCTAGCCCACCTATGAACGCTGCATCTCTGATACCAGCTATCCAATCCGTATTAATTGGGTTGAGATGCCAGTCCTGCCCCTCATTTCGAAGGAAGTCCCGACTCAAAGGGTTGTTAGCTAATCTTATTGACCAGGCAGCACTCTCGTCCCAGCAATGCCTCTAGTAGCAATGGTCAGGGTCGGGTCTAAGACTCGGAGTCCTGGGTCAGGTACATCTGGGGTTTCAGGGCATTTAGTGGGATGAGACCTGAGGACGGGTGTACTGGTGGACTGAATGGATGTGTTAGTGGAGAGGCATAAAGGGGAAGGGAGCACCAATGGTGGGGTGGGCAGATCTTGTCCTTATTGGGGTGAAGGGGACAACAAGGTCCCCTTGAAAGAAGGACACTGATAAAGGAACTCAACCACATTTCTTCCTGCCTGTGGTCCAAACAGGGGTCACCTTCTGGGGTTTTCGTCAGCAGCTAAACTCCTCCTAGCACTCTCAAACATTGTGGGCAGATACGAAAATGCCCATGAGTTGTCATTAATTAGTCATGTAAGGGCTTCAAAGAGGGCAAGAGCAGGTAGTCTAGCCTATGCCCCATCTGTACCACCGTTAAATTGCAGAGGGAGGTTTGGGGAGAGTGGCAGTGACAACACTGCAGAATTTAGCAGACCCCTGCCCACCTGATAACCCAATGGCGAGGAAATGTAAAGTCTGCCCTTACATAAAAGGGGGACAGAACAATTCACAGCAATCCTAGTGTGGTCTAACCTTTAATACAACCATTTTGAACTTTAACCCATTTAATTCTTCAAGACAATTGTCAGCATGGGTCATACACAATGAGATTGGATACAAAATTTTACTGATTTCATCTCGAGACATTTGGTGAAGAGTTTCCACATTTGCTAAAGTAATACAAAATAGATTTATTCAACTCCACTAACAGTTTCTTAACTCACCACAAAGCTAGACCATTTTCACGCTTAAGGGGCCAAAGCTAAGACATAAATAAAGAAGGCATCATCAACAATTTATACCAGGATCAAACATTTTCATGGACCTTTTAGCAAGCATAATGTTTACTTCTCAAGTGGATGGCTTCAAGAATCCCCAGGCAAGAAAATAGGGAACATTTCTACAGGAGGAGGATTTGCAGCCCCCTGAACATGTTCCTCCACTCTGTTAGATCATGGCTGATCTGTATCTAACACTGTCTACGCACCTTGGTTCCAAAACAAGTACCCATTAAAAACATACTGATAACAACTTTGAAATTTACCATTGACCTAGCTTCAACAGATTTTTATTTTTTGGGGGAGTGAGTAATAGATTTCCACTAGACTTTGTGTGAAGACGTGCTTCCTGACATAACACCTGAAGAGCCTAGCTTTAAATTTAAGGCTTTGTGCTCTTATTCTAGATTCTCCCACATCAGAGGAAACAGTTTCTAACAGAGTGACTCACATAACCTGAAACCCCTTGATTAGATCATACCCTAGTCTTCAATATTTAAGTCACCACAAGTTTTGTGGATGTAACCCACACCCAAAATATAATATATTTTCGTCTTTTTAGTGCGGGTGCCAATCTGGGCAATAATCTCTGTTGGCCCTTTTAATTTCTTCTCTACATGCCTCATAATAGACTCGATCCCACATGACACAAAATGCACCAATTTCAGCTCTAGGGAAAATTGGCAAAATGTTTTTTTTTATTCTCTAAAGTATTGTATATTAAGGCATATAAGTAGCTATATGCTGCTCTATAAATTGACCCTTTCTCATGTTAAAAGTGCACGTTTGCATCTATACTCAGCATATACATTGTCAACCTCCTCTCTTCCTATCTTACAACTCAAAAAAAGCTATACACTGATTAAAAGTTGACCTTACCTCTTAAGCTTAGACATATATGCTGGTGTGATATTCACCTTGTAAGTCAGTACATAGGATCATAGAGATAGCACTGATTATGTTGTCACTGGGGTGTGTGGGAATTTAGATCAAGCACACACAAAGCAGAGTGTGCCTTGTAACAGGGGATATTGAACCTCCAGCAAGAAGAATTAACTTCAAGGCTTATTTAAAGTTAAGAGTTCTCACCTTTACTAACTTGTCAATTAACCGTATTGCAGCAAAATGAAATATTAGTTAAAAAAAACTGGTGTGAGAATAGTCGAAGGAGGAATCTGCCCTGGAGAAGATTCCCAATACAGGGACCAGCCTGATCTTGAGAAACATGTACTGGAATGGCCTTGGAAAGACCTCAGAGTAGACACACAGTCACCAGAAATACAATACAAACATACATACTTAAGTGGCCAAATCACATTTCAGAATGGTTACCACCAATGCTGGTACTGAATATTTTATACTTGGTGTATAAATCAACCCATGCATTTGGAGGGACTTTTAAAAGCTTGATGCACCATATGGTTAAACTAAAATAAATCTGTTAAAGCTTTTTTCTTCAGATGCCATTGTTTACCAACACATTTGACTTGACGCTTGGAAACAGTGAATGTCCTAAGAGTATTTAATCAATAATCACCCTTTTCTCGATTATCCTGCTCCAGCCAAACAGTTATCAATTTCTTTTTAAACGGTTTCAATTGATATATAATTATCAACTTTAATTGAGAAATTTATTCCACAAAGTTTGAGCTCTAGTATTTTGCACTTACTGTTTGTTTGGAGCCCATGAAAGAAATTGTGTAGTTATTTAAATGGATCATGGAAGTATGACAGTGCAGAAGAAGGTAATTCAGCCCACCATGCCTGCACAATCTACTATCTGCCAGTTTCCTGCCTTTTCATTGAATCAGAGAATCTCTACAGTATGGAAACAGGCCTTTTGGCCCAACACTGGTCCACACCAACCCTCCGATGAGTAACCCACCCAGACCCACTCCCCCACCCTATTACTCAACATTTACCCCTGACTAATGCACCTAACCTACATATCCCTGAACACTACGGGCAATTTAGCATGGCCAATTCACCTAACGTGCACATCTTTGGATTGTCAGAGGAAACTGGAACAAACCCATACAGACACGGGGAGAATTTGCAAACTCCACACAGACAGTCGCCCAAGGTTGGAATTGAACCTGAGTCCCTCACGCTTTGAGGCAGCAGTGCGAACCACTGAGCCACCCTGCGCCCCACATTTTCCCTTTATCCCCGCACGCCATTATCCACATAGCATCCAATGCCCTCTTGAAAATGTCAATTGAATCTGCCTCCACCACACCTCCAAGCAAAGCATTGCATACCCTAACAACTTACTGTATGAAAAACCACCCTTGCTTCATTTGTACACCAATTTATATATTTTCTCCTTTACAACGGGAAGCAACATTTCCCTAGCTACTCTATCCAGCTTGCTCATGATTTTGAAAACTTCAATCAGGTCTTTTCTCTGGGGAGAACAGACCCAACATCTTCAATCTAGCCTCCTAGCTGAAGTTTGTCATTTCTGGAATCATTCTTGTACTCCACTTTGGCATTCGACTTTTGCACTCCCTCCAATGCATTCATATCGTTCTTATATCAAGAGTGTGGAGCTGGAAAAGCACAGCGGGTCAGGCAGCATCCGAGGAGCAGGAGAATTGACGTTTTGGGCATAAGCCCTTCATCTTTCTGATAATATGACATCCACAACTGTACATATTCTCTGTTCACTTCAGAGTTTTAAAGATCTGGATTATATCATATCCCAATCTTTCAATCCCCTTCAATGAAACAGGATTAGTCTTTCTCCTTATATTTGAATTCTAAGCCATTGGATCATCCGAACCCCTCTCCTCTAATACAACCTCTTCAGAATTCTCCAGTGTGTTATCGTGTCTTGAAAGCAGAAGGGGCGAAAAAGTTCCTGTGCCTTAAAACTATCTCATAGAGAATCTACACTAAGACAACTTTTCACTTCCTCTTATCTTCATTCCACTAAATTTCACAGATCAACTGTCCATGACGTTTGGTTCTGTCCCTTTCACTTAGTTTGAAATGAAACATTTTGGCAGTATTTTCTAAGTGCGTAGAAGGTAGATGTTGATGCAGTGAAAAACAGGTTGTTGATTCACTATGAGCCCAGTGCACTCTCTGATCCTGGACCATTTACATTCTCAGAATGTTCAAAGCTCTAAATATAAAGCCTGCATTATCAATCAGTTACACCAGGATCAAATATTTTCATAGACTTTTTAACAAGAATGGTGTCAATAACGACCTCACAGTGGATTCCTCTTAAAGTCCTAAAGCTTCATGTCTTTCTTCACGGTAAACACAGAGGAGAAATATTCTTTGAGGACCTAGTCCATCTCCTGCGGTTCTTCACATACATGTCCATTTTGGTAGGGAGGCAAGATTACTGAAAAAAGAATTCAAGCTTAATGTTGGTTGATTTTTGGTTTGTAAGAGTACTCAGGGTTTTGAAAGCAGGACGAGTAGTTAGCATTTAGATTCAGATCAGCCATATGGAATGAGCAGCCAACAGAAGTGGTTGAAGTGGGTACATTAACAACATTTAAAAGGCTTTTGGACAAATACATGGATAGGAAAGGTTTAGAAGGATATGGCCCAAATGCAGGAAAATGGGGTTAGCGTGGACGGACATTTTGGTCGGCATGGAACAGTTTGGGCCAAAGGGCCTGTCTCCGTGCTGTCGGACTCTATTACTCTATGACTCTAACAGAAAGGGTGAAAATGTCCCAGTGCCTCAAATCTAGGGAGCAAGTAATAGATTTCCATTACACTTTGTTTGAGGGTTCCTGACCTTACCACTGAATGATCTACCTATCTAACATTTAACATCTAACATCATGTTATTATTTAACATCATGTGCCTTTGTTCTGGATTCTGGAGGAAACATTTTTACCATAAAACAGTTTATCTTTTCATCTTATCAATTCATCTTATCACCAAATCACACTTTAATCTTCTAAACTCAAAGATAAGTCTCAAAGGTAGAGGACATTGGAATGTTATTTGAATAGTAAATTGTTCAGGGAGATGGGGAAAAGGCAGGAAGCCAGCAGCTAAGTAAGCAGGATAAATCGAAGAAGTTTGTTTGGTCCTCCTCAGAGAGAGGAAGGCTGAGAGGAGATCTGTTTGAAGTTTTCAAAATCATAAGCAGGCTGGACAGAGTAGATAAGGAGAAGCTGTTTCCCTTTGTATATCCAGTGTATATAATCCATGCTTAAAATGTAATCCTTTTAGGCCAGGTAATATTCTAGCTAATTGCCAGTTAGTCCTTTGTGTTAATCTTGGGACCGCTCCTGTATAGTGGAAATTGTAAAAAATAATGTGAACCACATCTAATTTCAATTCTGGGGAAATTTGGTCAAATATTTTTATATTCCCAAAACCTGTCAAAAACTCCATGCTTCAATTCTGATCAGTTGTCTTCCACAAAGAACAGCTTTAGTCCAGATTTGTCAGCTTCCATAACATATTTACTAAAGACCAATCCTCTCCTCTATAATCTTGCCCTCAGGCAAATAATTATTCAATCTTTTGTTAAGAGGATTTAAAGGAACTTAACTACTTCTTCACTTTTATGTGCCTTGTGCTCAAGTTTTTTGCACTCGTCATGTAGTTCCATCCCATAAAACAAATTGCATAGTATATAAATGGGTCTGTTTCCTTCAGGATTTTATAGATTTGGATTAAATTCCGTCAAATCTTTTGTTCCTCTTCAATGAAATGTGGGTTTGTACTTATTGCTTAACTTTGTGAAGTCCATTCCTCCAACATGTTCTACTTTTGTTTTAGATTTCCAGCACCCACAGTTCTTTACTTTATATTAAAGTCATCACAGACCCAGACGACCATGCTTTCTTTAGAGAGATACAACTTTGATGTCTTAACTTGAAGGTCACCACACCTCAGGGGAGGGGAGAAGTTGAGAAAGAGGGACCTTCATGATAAACTCAACCAGCACATGGAATTGAATCCACGCTGTTGGCATTACAAACTACCTGTCCAGCCAACTGAGCTGACCAACCCCATTTAGCTGCTTAGCCTGCCTGGAAACCTCACACTGAATTAATACATGGCACTTCAGTCTCAGCAGAACTATGATCTTTACAAGAAACAGTCCAATGTTATTCCCAGCTTCAAAACTGTTTACTGAATTGTTGATGCCCAGTGTCTGTAAAAAGTTGTTTCACTCAGTCTTTTGAAAATTCCCAAACTAATTTGTGGCCAGCAAGGCTGTCTCCATGACTATTTGACACAGCCATGCCCATGTGAATCTTCCAGGGCCCTTAAATTTCTACAGTCCCTCCCCTTTGACCATAGAATGAACTTCCACTGCCATTTCCATTGGTCTCGCTTTAATTTTGGTCATCCACTCTCTCTGGGATGTCTGAGCTTCTTGAGTCAAAGGGCTTAACCTTTTGTGTTAAAATTAATTTTTGTCGAGTGACCTGGAGGGTTCTGTCTGTAGGAGCTGGTAGGTTTTCTCACATTATCATACCAAAACTGCCTCATTAACCATGCACTCCATGACTTTCACTTCTTCAATTCCCTCCTCGCTGTAGGCGGACATATTTGTCACTGCTGGGATTTCTGGTGACAGCACCATGTTTCAAAGAACAAAGAACAGCACAGGAATAGCCCTTCGGTCCACCAAGACTGCACCGACTCATGCTGCCTTTCTAAAGGGTGGCACGGTAGCACAGTGGTTCTCACAGCGCCAGAGACCTGGGTTCAATTCCCGTCTCAGGCAATTGTCTGTGTGGAGTTTGCACATTCTCCCCGTGTCTCAGTGGGTTTCCTCCGGGTACTCCGGTTTCCTCCCACAGTCCAAAAATGTGCAGGTTAGGTGAATTGGCTCTAAATTGCCTCTAGTGTTAGGTGTAGGGGAATGGGTCTGGATAGGTTGCTCTTTTAGGGACAGCCCTAGTAACTATAGGCCAGTGAGTCTCATTTCTGTTGTGGGCAAAGTCTTAGAGAGAATTGTAAGGGATAGGATTTATGAACATTTGGATAGGAATAATGTGATCAAGGATAGTCAGCATGGTTTTGTGAAGGGCAGGTCGTGCCTCACAAACCTTATTGAATTCTTTGAGAAGGTGACTAAGGAAGTGGACGAGGATAAAGCAGTAGATGTGGTGTATATGGATTTTAGCAAGGCGTTCAATAAGGTACCCCATGGTAGGCTACTGCAAAAATTACGGAGGTATGACATTGAGGGTGCATTAGAGGTTTGGATTAGGAATTAGCTGGCTGGAAGGAGACAGAGGGTAGTAGTTCATCTTGGAGTGCAGTTACTAGCGGTGTTCCACAAGGATCTGTTTTGGGACCATTGCTGTTTGTCATTTTTATAAATGACCTGGAGGAGGGGCTTGAAGGCTGGGTGAGCAAGTTTGTGGATGATACGAAAGTCGGAGGAGTGGTGAACGGTGAAGAAGGATGTGGCAGGTTACAGCGGGATATAGATAAGTTGCAGAGCTGGGCAGAAAGGTGGCAAATGGAGTTCAATGTAGCTAAGTGTGAAGTCATTCACTTTGGTAGCAGTAACAAGAAGATGGATTACTGGGCTAATGGTAGGCTACTTGGTAGTGTGGATGAACAGAGGGATCTTGGTGTCCATGTACACAGATCTCCGAAAGTTGCCACCCAGGTAAATAGTGCTGTGAAGAAGGCATATGGCGTACTGGGCTTTACTGGTAGAGGAATGGGGCTTTTGCCCGAAACATTGATTTCGCTGCTCGTTGGATGCTGCCTGAACTGCTGTGCTCTTCCAGCACCACTAATCCAGTATTTGGTTTTCAGCATCTGCAGTCATTGTTTTTACCTTTATTGGTAGAGGAATTGAGTTCCGGAGTCCTGAGGTCATGTTGCAGTTGTATAAGACTCTGGTGCGGCCTTATCTGGAGTATTGTGTACAGTTTTGGTCGCCATACTATAGGAAGGATGTGGAGGCACTGGAACGGGTGCAGATGAGGTTTACCAGGATGTTGCCTGGCATGGTAGGAAGATTGTATGAGGAAAGGCTGAGGAACTTGGGGCTGTTCTCATTGGAGAAAAGAAGGTTTAGGGGAGATTTGATAGAGGTGTACAAGATGATTAGGGGTTTAGATAGCGTTGACAGTGAGAACCTTTTTCCGCGTATGGAGTCAGCTGTTACTAGGGGACACAGCTTTAAATTAAGGGGAGGTTGGTATAGGACAGATGTTAGGGATAGATTCTTTACTCAGCGGGTTGTGAGTTCATGGAATGCCCTGCCAGTATCAGTGGTGGACTCTCCCTCTTTATGGTCATTCAAGTGGGCATTGGATAAGCATATGGAGGTTATTGGGCTTGTGTAGGTTAGGTAGGCTTTGGTCAGCGCAACATCGAGCACTGAAGGGCCTGTACTGCGCTGTATTTTTTTATATTCTATGTTCTATGTTCTATGTTCTTTGGATGGCCAGTGTGGACTTGTTGGGCCGAAGGGCCTGTTTCCACACTGAAAGTAATCTAAACTAAAAGCCTTCTGCCTCTACACTGTGTGTATCCCTCTATTCCCTGCATTTTCATCTATCAGTAAGGATGTCTTTGGAATGTTGCTATCATACCTGTCTCCCCTTCTGACAGTGCATTCCAGGACATAGAATGAAAATAAGGGGCAGTGAAAAATTGTCTCAATGTTGATTTGTTACAAGATTGTTTTAAGGCACAGGGACATTTTCTGTGTTAAAAAAAGCCTGCCTCTCGCATCTCCTTTCAACTTATTTCCTTTTACCGTAAACTTATCTCTAAGAATTGACATTTCTAGCGAGTTTTGAGAAGATTTGTGGCTCAAGTTGTAGATTTGCTCGCTGAGATAGAAGGTGCACTTTCATTACTGGTATAAAATTCACTAAAGAGGAGGAAAACAACAACAAACTGCCATTGCTAGATGTACTGGAGCGAACAGCCAATGGGGAGCTTCAAACCAGCGTCTACAGGAAAATAACACATACAGATCAAATATTGAACTACAGAAGGAATCATCCCAACACCCACAAATGAAGCTGCATTAGAACATTATTTCAATGAGTCACCGCACATTGCAGCACGGAGGAACTACGCAAAATCACCGAAACAGTGTATTCAAAAAGACCGAGTACCCAATGAACACATGAAAACAAATCTTCCAGCTCAGCGAACAAGCCTAATCCAATTGACATTTCTATTCTGGAAAAGGACTCTGCCTTTCCATTCTATCCGTGCCTCTGATAATTTTATAAACTTTTATCGATTGCCCCTCATCCTTTGACGTTCAAGTGAAAACAAACCAAATTTGTCTAACCTTGCCTTATAGCTAATCTCCTCCAAACCAGGCAACATCCTGGTATCCTCTTCAAAACCTCCACCTCCTTCTGGTAGTGCAGTGACCAGAACTGTACGCAATATTCCAAATGTGGCCTAGCTAAGGCTGTGTAATCCAAAGGCAACTTGTCAGGCATTGGTAGACTGGAACGGCCCTGCACTCCTTGTCCCATTTACCCCAGACATGGCAGATCAGGGAAAATTGGCAGTGTGCTTCATAGTCAGGGTCCTGGGAATCTTGTAACAGGGGAGGATCCAACACATTCCCCCCATCCCCCACCACAATACCAACAACCAACAACAACAACAACCCCCCTCTGGAGACCACGACACAAGAGTCTTCCCTGGTCCAAGATTGCCACCAGTGCTGTCCAGATGAATGCCCCTTTTCATTGGAAGAAATACAATGACCCTTTCCAAGCTGTCAGGGTAAGTGCCAGCACCATTTGCTAACAGACAAGACAAACAGAGCTCACTGCCCATCATGCCTGTGCTGACTTGAAAGATTCTTTATAAATATCTGAAAGCACGATAAGATGCTATCTAAATTCCTTCTCCTTTCAGTAAGTTTACAATCTGAATAAAAAGGAACAGTAACACTACCGCAGGTTCGTTTTCATCTCAATACAAATCCTTGCAGAACACAACTGGTCACAGACCTCCAGTCAGACAAACAACCCTCCATAACTACCCTCTGTTTCCTATGATCAAGCCAAATTTGTGTCCAAAGCAAACAAAAAAAAACAATTTCTCTCCTTCAAGAGTCTTATCCTGTGCCTTTGGACATAATGAGGCTTTGGATCTGTCATTACTCGGGATGAACGGTTCCAGTCTGGAGGACTGTCAAGCTGTCAAATTCTTTTAATGTCGAGCCCTTTAAAAGCCAAAAACAAAACTTCTCATTTCTGTGAATCTGAGAATTGAGAAGAAATCTGTTTTAGTAGTCAAATGTCAGGCCTGAAGACCAGGGCTCCAGAAAGGCCAATAAACGCTTCCTGTAATGTGGGGAACAGAACTGTGCACTGTGTAAGTGTGGTCTTTCTGGGTTTTCTCTAATCCATTGAGCAGAGGTCTAGGGAGGGGGGGGGGGGGGGGGGGGGGGGCGGGGGGGGGAGGTGGGGGGGGGGTTTCTTTTAATTGAAAAATTTTTTGGTATTAGAACAGACTAGAAAGCCTCAAGGGACATAGACTTTAATCGGTGGTAAAGAGGTGGAAAAGAGAATTCACTAATCTCACGAAAAGACCCTAATACACCTGGCGATATATTTGCTGCAGGGATATGAAAACAGCAGTTGAAGTTTCTTTCCAATAAAATATCATTTGTCATGATTAATGGTATATTTACATAATTTATGCTCAGAATGATCACGATACCAGGTGCAATAGGTAAAAGATCGACCTGGCCAGATAAGAATTATATCTGCCATTAATCAGAAGCTGCTGTCCTCGAGATAATTGGTTATCAAGTTTCAAAATTGGTTCACACTTTAATAATACGACGTCCATGTAAAGCATAACATTCATTTGTGATATTTCTGGGTTTGCTATTTATTTTCATTTTAAGGGAAAATTCCTCCACGATTTGTAAAGAAGAAGAACAAAGAGAAATGGGACCGAGTGATGAATGGCAAGTCATTCACAGCTCGTTGTGATGACATCTTTAACCATAATAACCAGGCATGAATAGTGCATGAATGTCAGTAAAACTGTTCAAATGACAGGTTATACTTGCATTAATAGCAGTTTCAATATTTTCATTCCACAAATGCAAACTTTAATTACCGGTACTTTATAGCTGGATCAAAGAGATTAAGCAGACGATATGGACTGGGGTGCAAAATACACTCCGAAGCTTAGGAGTTTTAAGAATCATAAAAACGTAAGAAATAGGAGCCTGGAGTAGGCCGTCTGCTCTGTTGATCCTGCTCCACCATTCAATAAAATCATGGCTGATGTTTTCATGGATATTTCCATTTTGTGGTGGTAGTGTCTCTACCTCTAGGCCAAGAGACCTGGCTTCAAGTGCCATCTGCTCCAGAAGTGTGTCACAACATCTCTAAACAGGTTGCTTAGAAAGAAAATGACGCACCCAGTCTTTGTGACAGATGTTGATGACATTTAACAATGCCATCCAGCCATGCCAGTGATTCAATCTACTCAGTTCAAAAGGCAACCTCTGCTTTTGAAGGGATTTATCAAGGTTTCAGAAGTCAATTTACAAGAATCTCAGCTCATTTGAAACAAAATCATCAATCTGTTGCTTTGCAAATGAGAAAATTGGTAGTGTTGAAATAAGCTTCTTTTTATTCATTCCTGAGATGCAGGCATTGCCAACATTTATCACTCACCCCTAGCTGCCCTTGAGAAAGTGATGCTTATTGAACCACAGCAGTCCATGTGACTTTAGTGCGAATGAACAGGGCTATCTATTGAAACAACTATTCATATTTGGTTGCATTAAACTTATAGAAACTGATGGCATGGGTGTGGAATATTTGTAGATTTCATATTATTACAAGGTGGAGTAGTTTCCACAGTAAAAGTGGTACGGCTGGCTTGATTTTCTTTTAAGGTGTTCACTAAAAGAATGAAAAAAGAGATTAGGAGATATTACTTTGTACACAGAGTGTAGACAGGGACTTGAAATGTGAAGCCTTGGTGAAGTCTGAATTTATAATAACTTTTAAAAGTTAATTTCCAGATCACACTAAATGCCTCTGCTAGCTCTACCCTATTCTTAAGTTTCTTTTTCAAACTTATAGCTTTTGGCTCATATTCCTTAAAATCTTTGCTTCACAAAAAATGTATCTATCTTAGATGTAAAATTAACAACTGATCCAGCACTCACTGCCTTTCATGGAAGCGAGTTCCAAACATCTACCACCCTTTGTGTGTAGAAGTGTTTCCTAGCACCTCTCCTGAACAGTCTGGCTCTAATTCTCAGACTATGTCCCCTGGTTTTAAAATCCCCAGTGAAAATAATTTATCTTTATCAACCTTGTCTTTTCCTCTTAATTTCTTGAAGACTTCAATCAGATCATCCCTGAAACTTCTAAACTCTAGAGAAAATATGCCTAATTTGTGCAATCTCTCCTCATAAAACCTCTGAAGTCCAGATAACATTTCTTGTAAACCTACATTGTACCCTGTCCAAGGCCAATATATCCTTCCTAGGGTATAGTGCCCAGCTCAACTCTCAGTACTCCAAGTAGGGTCTAACCAAGGCTTGTGTAACTGCAGCATAATGTACTCCAGCCCTACAGATACAAGGGCTGGCATTCTATTGCTTTCTTGATTATTTTCTGCACCTGTTGGTGACATTTGAAAGATCTATGCATATGAACCCCAAGACTCTTTGGACATTCACGGTATTTAACCTCATGCCATCTAGAAAATGCCCTAGTCTATCATGTTTTTGTCTAAGATGGATAGCCTCCCATTAACTGACATTGAATGTCATCCACCACAGTTTTGCCCATTCATTTAGTCCAGCACTATCCCTTTGAAATTTTATGCTGTCATCTGTGCTGTCTATAATGCGACCTAGCTTTGTGTCATCAGCAAATCTGGATATGTGACTTCCTATTATCCCTTATCCAAGTTGTTAATAACCAATGTAAATAATTGATGCACAACACAGCTCTTTGTGGGACACGAAAACAAAAACTGCTGGAACAATTCAGCAGATCTGGCAGCATCTATGGAGAGAGAAACTTAGTTAACGGAGATAAATAAGAAAAACTATTGTTTACTCCACTGTTCCTCACCTCTTCTTGACCATATGTACCAACTTTTTCTCACTACAATCAATTCTATTGAAGGATCATTGGAGCCAAAACGTAATCTCTGCTTTCTCTCCACAGATGCTGCCAGACCTGCTGAGTTTTGCTAGCAATTTCAGCTTTTGTAACTGATTTCCAGCATCTGCAATTCTTCATTTTTCTTTCCTTGTTGGATATCACTGGTCACATTCAACCAATTTAATTCTTACCCATGATCTCTACTTTCTGTCACCTGACACTCAACCCATTTCCCAGCCATGTCAATAATTTGCCCTAAATTCTGTGAGCTTCTATCTTAGTTAACAGTCTCATATGTGGGACTTTATCAAATAACTTATGGAAGTCCATCTAAACAACATCCATAGACATTCCATTGTCCTCTACTGTAGTCAACTCTTCCAAAAATTCAGTGAGGTTTGTAAGGTATGGTCTACCTGTCATAAATTCATTCTGACACTCTCTGATTCAATGAAAATGTTCAAGGTGTTCAGTTACCCCCATCCTTGATTATAGACTCCAACAATCTCCCACGAGAAAGTGAAGACTGCAGATGCTGGAGTCATTCTCTGAGATCCTTGTGGAGGAAGGAGGAGACCCTCTTCAAGGTGGGCATCCTTGGATGAGGCCAAAGGGCTTATGCCTGAAATGTTGACTCTCCTGCTCCTCAGATGCTGCCTGACCTGCTGTGCTTTTCCAGAACCACACTCTTCAACTGCAACAACTCCCATCCACCACCGCAACACTCCCTCTCCAACAATACCAAAAATGCTGCCCCCTTCACACTTCAGCTCTGATGAATTGTCATCCAGACTTGAAAGGTGAGCTTGCTCTCTCTCTCTCCATGAATGCTGTCTGACTCGCTGTGATCTCCAGCATTTGCTGTTTGCCCCACTTCAGATGTTAAGCTAACTGGTGTTTAATTCCCTGGTTTTCCATTTTGCCCTTCTTAAAAAGTGGAGTGACAGGTGTAATTTTCCAATCCAGAGGAATGACTCCTGTATCTAGGGAACTCGAAAATATTATAGTTAGGGCATCTATGCTGTTCTCTCCTACTTCCTTTAAAACCCTTGAATGGAAACTGCCAGATCCTACGGATTTGTCACTCTTTGATTCCATCAACTATCGATGTTCTTTAATTTTAGTTTTTTTCACTCTCAATTCCCAATCTACTAATAATTTCTTTGGTACTTCTGGCAGGCTGTCCTCCTTTTCTCTTGTAAATTCTGAGGCAAAGTAATTGTTCAACATTCTGCGATTGACAAAATGCATATAAGACACTTTCTGTAAGACAACATGTACGACAGTTTCTGTCTTTTGTGGGCCAGCATTGCTCTTGCCCACCCACTTTCTTTTATGTAACTATAACATTTCTTCGTGGAGATTCGGGCGGCATGGTGGCACAGTGGTTAGCACTGCTGCCTTATAGTGCCTGAGACCCAGGTTCAATTCCCACCTCAAGCGACTGACTGTGTGGAGTTTGCATGTTGTCTGCGTGGGTTTCCTCTGGGTGCTCTGGTTTCCTCCCACAGTTCAAAGATGTGGAGGCCAGGTGAATTGGCCATGCTAAATTGCCCATACTGTTAGGTTAGGGGTGTGGACTTGTTGGGCAGAAGGGCCTCATTCCACACTGTAATGTAATCTAAAAAAAAAGATTTTGATGTGCTTACCAAGTGTCTTTTCAAAACTCCTTTTAGTAGCTCTTATAAGCTACTTTGTGACTCTCTGCTGGCCTTTCCCATTCAGCAGGATTTGTGATTTTTTGGCATTGGTATGGGTCCTTTCTTTTAGTTTTGTGTTGTCCCTATCTCTTTCATTGTCCTTGGCTGTTTTTGGAGTAGAGTGGTGCTGGAAAAGCACAGCAGTTCAGGCAGCATCCGAGGACCCTGACCTTAGATTTACCTGGACCATCTCTGACACCTCCCTCCCCTTGCTGGGCCTCTCCATCTCCATTAATGATGACCGACTTGACACCGACATTTTTTACAAACCCACCGACTCCCATAACTACCTGGATTACACCTCTTCCCAACCTACCTCCTGCAAAAATGCCATCCCGTATTCCCAATTCTTCTGCCTCCGCCATATCTGCTCCCAGGAGGACCAGTTCCACCACAGAACACACCAGATGGCCTCCTTTTTTAGAAACCGCAATTTCCTTCCCACGTGGTTAAAGATCCCTCCAACGCATCTCGTCTCCATCCCGCACCTCCACCCTCAGACCCCACCCCTCCAACCGTAACAAGGACAGAATCCCCCTGGTGCTCACCTTCCACCCTACCAACCTTTGCATAAACCAAATCATCTGCCGACATTTCTGCCACCTCCAAAAAGACCCCACCACCAGGGATATATTTCCCTCCCCACCCCTTTCCGCCTTCCGCAAAAACCGTTCCTCTGTGACTACCTATCAGGTCCACGCCACCCAACAACCCACCATCCCGTACTGGCACCTTCCCCACCACCACAGGAATTGCAAAACCTGCGCCCACACCTCCTCCCTCACCTCCATCCAAGGCCCTAAAGGAGCCTTCCACATCCATCAAAGTTTTACCTGCACATCCACCAATATAATTTATTGTATCCGTTGCTCCCGATGCGGTCTCCTCTACATTGGGGAGACTGGACGTCTCCTAGCAGAGTGCTTTAGGGAACATCTCTGGGACACTCACACCAATTAACCACACCACCCTGTGGCCAAACATTTCAACTCCCCCTCTCATTCAGCCAAGGACATGGAGGTCCTGGGCCTCCTTCACCGCCACTCCCTCACCATCCGACGCCTGGAGGAAGAACGCCTCATCTTCCGCCTCAGAACACTTCAACCCCAGGGCATCAATGTGGACTTCAACAGTTTCCTCATTTCCCCTTCCCTCACCTCACTCCAGTTCCAAACTTCCAGCTCAGTACCGGCCCCATGACTTGTCCTACCGGCCTATCTTCTTTTCGACCTATCCACTCCACCCTCCTCTCTGACCTATCACCTTCATCCCCACCCCCATCCACCTATTGTACTCTTTGCTACCTTCCCCCACCCTCCTCCTTGACCCATCACCTTCATCCCCTCCCCCACTCACCTATTGTACTCTATGCTACTTTCTCCCCACCCCCACCCCCCTCTCATTTATCTCTCCACGTTTCAGGCACTCTGCCTGTATTCCTAATGAAGGGCTTTTGCCCAAAACGTTGATTTTCCTGCTCCTCAGATGTTGCCTAAACTGCTGTGCTTTTCCAGCACCACTAATCCAGAATCTGGTTTCCAGCATCTGCAGTCATTGTTTTTACCTGGCTGTTTTTGTCCTGTGACGCGAAGCATTTTCTTCTCAAAAATATAAACTGCTTTTTGTATTGTGTTAAATGTTTCTCTAAACATCCTCCACCGTCCTTCAGTTATTTTACTCATGAGCAGATTTCCCCAGTTTACTGTGGGCCATCTCTGTCTCATCTTGTTAAAGTTGGCTTTCCCCAAATCTAAAAATCCAGTTGCAGATACACGCTTTTTGCTTTCAAATGCTAAATTGAACTTGATCATATTATGATTACTATTTAGTAGATATTTAATTTATGTTTCAAGTTTAATTTAACCTAATTTAATAAATCAGGCTATTGAGTCCATCTGAGTCATTACTCATTATTAAATCCAATATTGCTTGATTTATGGATTTATGAAAGAAAGACAAAAAAGGAAAAAAAGAACAACTTCCGTAGGTCAAAGCCTGCAAACAAAGGACTAAATATAATAACTTCTGAGATCAATTAATGAAATTTCCTGTTGATGACGCTATACTTTGACAGAATGGCAAGGAGAGAAGGTGAGGTGAAGCGAGGGCTGCCGGGAAGGGTAGGTTTTCCCACTTAAAAAGGGTCTTACCTCGGGAGTCGGGCCTCCATTTTGACAGAGCAGTGAGGAGAGAAGGTGGAGAGAAGCGAGGGCTGCTGGGAAGGTAAGGGCTTAATTTATATTTGAGTGGTGGCTAAACCCGAGATACTACACATGTATCCTCCCGCTCCCCCCTTCTAACTGGAAGAAAAAGACTCGGTAAGGTAAGGCTTTCATTTCTTTCTTTATCTTTCTTTTTCATATATTTAAGTGTATTGTTTGGTTTTAGTTAGTTCACATAAAGCAAAGCTTACAATGGCAGGGGACCTCAGACCCAAGGCATGTGACTCTTGCTTGATGTGGGAGCTTAGGAATGTGTCTGATGTTCCTGACTCTTACACTTGCAAGACGTGTGTCCAGCTGCAGCTGTTGTTTGACCACATGACAGCTCTGGAGCTGCGGATGGACTCACTGTGGAGCATCCGCGACGCTGAGGAGGTCGTGGATAGCACATTTAGTGAAATGGTCACACCGCAGGTTAGGATTGCTGAGGGAGAAAGTGAATGGGTGACCAAAAGGCAGAGAAAGAGCAGGAAGGCAGTGCAGGTGTCCCCTGCAGTTATCTCCCTCCAAAACAGGTATATCCTTTGGATTCTGTTGGGGGAGATGGCTTACTAGGGGAGGGCAGCAGTTGCCAGGATCACGTCACTGAGGCGGTCATTGTTATTCAGGAGGGCAGGAAAAAGACTCGTAGGGCCATAGTCATGGGGGATTCTATTGTGAGGGGAGTAGATAGGCGGTTCTGTGGCCGAAAACGGGACTTCCGGATGGTATGTTGCCTCCCTGATGCTTGGGTCAGGGATGTCAATGATCGGCTGCAGAGCATTCTAAAAGGGGAGGGTGAACAGCCAGTTGTCTTGGTGCATGTAGGCACCAACGATATAAGTAGAAAACAAGATGAGGTCCGAAAAGAAGAATTCAGGGATCTAGGAGAGAAGTTAAAGAGGAGATCCTCAAAAGTAGTGA
This sequence comes from Chiloscyllium punctatum, assembly GCF_047496795.1. Taxonomy (NCBI): domain Eukaryota; kingdom Metazoa; phylum Chordata; class Chondrichthyes; order Orectolobiformes; family Hemiscylliidae; genus Chiloscyllium; species Chiloscyllium punctatum. The sequence goes on from NC_092761.1 coordinate 82,881,453, forward strand.
TGTCGGGGTGACTACCAGTGCCAGGTGCTAGCCAGTGTAGAAATGAAAAAAATAGACAGGATGAACACGTGGCTTGAGGGATGGTGTAAGAGGGAGGAGTTCCGAGTTGTTGGACATTGGGACTGGTTCTGGGGAAGGTGGGACTATTACAAAATGGATGGTCTACATCTGAACCAGACCGAAATCAATGTCCTTGGGGGAGTTTTTGCTACTGCTGTTGGGGAGGTTTTAAACTAATGTGGCAGGGGACTGGGAACCTGAAGAGAAAACAAGTAGGCAGCGAGGTGGAGACTGGAGACTGTAAGAATCATGAAGATAGCATTAATAAAGGGAGAGTAGGCAGAGAGCAGATGAGCACAAAACAAACTGGTGGCCTGAAATGCATCTAGTTTAATGCAAGTAGTATAGTGGGTAAGGCAGTTGAACTTAGGGCTTGGATTGGTGCCTGGGAACATGACATTATTGCAATCACAGAGACTTGGTTGAAGGAAGGGCAAGATGATTGGCAACTAAATGTTCCAGGATATAGACACTTCAGACAGGACAGGGAGGGAAGTAAAAGGGAGGGGGTGTGGAGTTGCATTGCTGGTCAGGGACGATATCATGGCTGTGCTAAAGGAGGACACTATGGCGATCTTGGGTAGTGAGGCATTATGGGTGAGCTGAAAAATAAGAAGGGTGCAGTTACATTGTTGAGGCTGTATTACAGGCCTCCCAACAGGGAATGTGAGGTCAAAGAACAAATAGGTAAACAGATTATGAAAAGATATAGAGGCACTAGTGGTGATGGGAGATTTTAATTTTTCCAACATTGACTGAGATACACTTAGCATCAGAGGTCTGGATGGGGTAGAATTTGTAAGAAGTGTCCAGGCGAGCTTTCTAGAGCAGTATGTCAATAGTCTGATGAGGGAATGGGCCATATTAGACTTGGTACTGGGGAATGAGCCAGGACAGGTGGTAGAAGTTGCGGTGGGGATTTCTTTGGGAACAGTGACCACAATTCTGTAAGTTTTAGAATACTCATAGATAAAGATGACAGTGGTCCTAAGGGAAGAGTACTAAACTGGGCCAAGGCCAATTATATCAAAATTAGGCAGGAGCTGGAAAATGTGGATTGGACACAGCTATTTGAAGGAAAGACCACATTTGATATGTGGGAGGCTTTCAATGATAGGTTAAAGATAGTGAAGGACAGGCATGTCCCGTTGAAGGCAACGGATAGGAAGTGCAAGATTCATGAACCGTGGATGACAGGAGAAATCATAGGAGTAGCAAGATGAAAAGTGAAGCGTATATAAGGTCCAGGCAGCTAAGAACAGAACAGGGCCTGGAGGAATATCGGAAGAGTAGGACAAGTCTTAAACGAGGAATCAAGCAGGCTAAAAGGGGTCATGGGATAGCTTTAGCGATGAGAAGTAAGAAGAATCCCAAAGTATTTTATTCTTATATAAGAAGCAAGGGGGTAACTAGAGAAAGGATTGGCTCACTAAAGGATAAGGAAGGAAGGCTGTGTGTCGAACCTGAGAGAATGGGTGAGATTCTGAATGATTACCTTGCATCAGTGTTCACTGAGGAGAGGAACATGATGAATCTTGAGATTAGAGATAGAAGTTTGATTAGTCTGGATCATGTTAACATAAGTAGGGAAGATGTGTTGGATATGCTAGAGGTTATTAAGGTGGACAAATCCCCAGGACCGGATGGGATCTATCCCAGGTTGCTGAGGGAGGCGAGAGAGGAAAAAGCTGGGGCCCTGACAGATATCTTTGTGGCATCCTCAAGTATCGGTGAAGGACCGGAGGACTAAAAGGTTGCTCATGTTGTCCCCCTGTACAAGAAGGGTAGTAGGGATATTCTGGGTAACTATAGACCAGTGAGCCTGACGTCGGTGGTGGGGAAGTTGCTGGAGAGGGTACTGAGAGATAGGATCTATTTATATTTAGAAAAGAATGAGCTTATCAGTGATAGGCAACATGGTTTTGTGTGGGGGAGATCGTGCGTTACCATCTTGGTAGAATTCTTCGAGGAAGTGATCAAGTTGATAGATGAAGGAAGGGTTGTTGATGTCATATACATGGACTTTAGTAAGGCATTTGATAAAGTTCCCCATGGTAGACTAATGGAGAAAGTGAAGTCACATGGTATGCAGGGTGTTCTAGCTAGGTGGATAAAGAACTGGTTGAGCAACAGGAGACAGAGAGTAGTAGTTGAAGGGAGTTTCTTGAAATGGAGAAAGGTGACCAGTGGTGTCCCACAGGGGTCAGTATTGGGGCCACTGTTGTTTGCAATATACATAAATGATCTAGAAGAGGGCACTGTTGGTATGATCAGCAAGTTTGCAGATGACACGAAGATTGTTGGAGTAGCAGAAAGTATAAGGGACTGTCAGAGAATACAGGAGGATATAGATAGACTGGAGAGTTGGGCAAAAAAGTGGCAGATGGATTTGAATGCAGACAAATGTGAGGTGATGCATTTAGGCAAGACTAATTCTAGAGCGAATTATACAATGAACGGAAGAGCCTTGGGAAAAGTTGATGGGCAGAGAGATCTGGGAATACAGGTCCATTGTACCCTGAAGGTTGCTGCACAGGTGGATAGAGTGGTCAAGAAGGTATATAGTATGCTTGCCTTCATTGGACGGGGTATCGAGTATAAGAGCGAAAAAGTCATGTTAAAATTGTACAAGATATTAGTTTGGCTGCATTTAGAATACTGTGTACAGTTCTGTTCGCCACATTACCAAAAGGATGTGGATGCTTTGGAGAAGGTGCAGAGAAGGTTTACGAGGATGTTGCCTGGTATGGAAGGTGCTAGCTATGAAGAGAGGTTGAGTAGGTTAGGTTTGTTTTCATTAGAAAAAAAGAGATTGAGGGGGGGGACCTGATTGAGGTTTACAAAATCATGAAGGGTATAGACAGGCTGGATAGAGATAAGCTTTTTCCCAGGGTGAAGGATTCAATAATGAGAGGTCACGCTTGCAAGGTGAGAGATGGAAAGTTTAAGGGGGATACACACAGCAAGTACTCCACACAGAGGGTGGTGGGCGTTTGGTATGTGTTGCCAGCAGAGGTGGTAGAGGCAGGCACGGTAGATTCATTTAAGATGTATCTGGACAGATGCATGAGTAGGTGGGGAGCAGAGGGATACAAATGCTTAGGAATTGACCGACAGGTTTAGACAGTATATTTGGATCGGCTCGGGCTTGGAGGGCCGAAGGGCCTGTTCCTGGGCTGTAAACTTTCTTTGTTCTTTGAATTGCTCCAGTTCTGATTCTAATCAATTGTCAAGAATTAATCACAGTAAACATGTCAGGTTTCACCAGATCAACAAAAATACTGCTGATTGGAACCTCTATTAAGAAATAGGACTTCAAGAGAGACTGCACGTTTTGGAAAGTTTTCTCTACTCACAGATCTCTGGGTCCGTAAAACAGAAATCAAATCCAGAGAGGTAACACTTAGCAAAGATTCCTAATCTAATGAAAGAATAAACCTCATTTCTAATCTCCTTAACTGTATTGCTCCTTCTCCAAAGTTTCTAGTTTTTCATTAAAATCACCAGATGGCTGACAGCACATATTGAAATTTTAATTTCAGTAATTAGCAAGTGAGTCACATCCGGCTGATGATGAAGACAATTCTAAGAAATCACAATCCTGTTTAATCCAGAAAATATCCAAATAATTCCATCTTTCTCAGCTTCTTTTACAGAGTCCTTACACATAGATATGTATTCCCAAGAAATGTAATGTTTGTACATAATTGTTTCCATTAATAAATGCCTGCAGAATTCTTCAATACCATGATATCCATGCCCAGTTTATTTTTACAGTATGGAGAATAACATGAGGCTGAGGGGTGGCCTTATAGAGGTTTATAAAATTATGAGGGGCGTGGATAGGATAAATAGACAAAGTCATTTCCTCGGGGTGGTGAGTCCAGAACTAGAGGGCATAGGTTTAGGGTGAGAGGGGAAGGATATGAAAGAGACCTAAGGGACAACTTTTTCATTCAGAGGGTGAGATGTATATGGAATGAGCTGCCAAAGGAAGTGGTGGAGGTTAGTACAATTGCAACATTTAAAAGGCATCTGGATGGGTATATAATAGGAAGGGTTTGGACGGATATGGGCCAGATGCTGGCAGGTGGGACTAAATTGGGTTGGGATATCTGGTCGGCATGGACGAGTTAGACCAAAGGGTCTGTTTCCATGCTGTACATCTCTATGATTATGACTCTATATGCTGTATGAGATAAAATGCCCTGCTGGAGGCATAAATCACAACATGGGTCGCAATAGTGGTCACTTATAAAAGACTCCAAGATCTCAGTGGCAAATATTTGAAAAACTAATTGAAGATCACTGAGATTTTGAAGTCTTTCATAAGTGATGACTTTTGCTTTTGAAATCAGGGCACTCAGACTTTCATCAGTATTGGTTTCTGTGAGGATGGTCAGCCGTACAAATTTGTAGACAGGGCTTTGGCTATCAAGAAGACAGGAGTAACTTATTTTTGATTGATTATCTATAAGTTCCTTCAAGATAAAAGGATTTTCTGCGAATCCCTTACTTAATTAAAAATGAAAAGGCTGAAGATCTAAATGTAACCAAAACTAAATGCCTCAGACAGATACAGTGAGAAACAAACTTGATGGGCTGAGGATCAAATTGTTTTCTTAAAAGGGCAGTTAAACAGCCTAAAAAGTGCTTTTCAAAGCTCCTCTAGAAGAAAATGCAGCTTAAAATCACTAAAATGTGCTTTCTCGTTAAATAAAAAGTTATTTGAATCCAGATCTCTCTGTGTGTTCCATCATTTTCTGAAATTAGTGCAAAATAAGTAATAAGCCCGTGTGATGTTGTCACTCTTCATTTGATGCAAATGCCACCCCCAACAGGCAGAAGCCTGGTACTGCAAGCCCGCAATCTTTAAAGGAGCAGCCGTCTGAAAGAGACAAGGGTTAGTGAAACAAGAGCTCTAATTTACACTGACACAAGAGAGAGAGAGAGAGAGACAGCTTTAAGTGGACAGTGCAATGTCTTCAAAGCAGAATAATTGAAGTCAGTCACATTATTACAGATCGGACAGCATCCAGAGATACCTTTACTGAACTACAACCTAAACAACAAACCCAGTTCTATTTTATGATCAAGTGATGTATCATCCTGAGAAACAAAAGCCTTGAATGTTTTGTTTGCTACTGATATGGAGAGGCTTTGCTGAGTTAACACATCCAGTCTTTCGATGGATGATCAGAAAGATCCAGAAAAGATCTGAAAAATTCTTAAAGATTAACTCAACAGAAGAATTAACTTCAAGGTTAATGGACTCCTAACTTATGTACTGACAGCAACTCCAAGAGTGTACTGAGCAGTTTGCTAGCATGTGCTGCAGCAGAGGGTCATGTGTGTGACTTTTCTGAAGAGGAAGTCTCTGTTAGTCAATTGCCTCTATCCCAGTTAAAGCCTTAAGGAAAGATCTTTCGGGTAAGATAAGGGACCATTACATTGATACATTACTTAAGGATGGATGCAAGTAGGAAGCTGTACTGGCAGGCCAACATCAATCACATAGTTTAAATGTAGATGATCGTAAACTTTTACAAACATTAATATCATGCCCCGAAAAGGCAGAACAACACACCCCAATGGCTAAAGCAGATAGAGGAATTATTATCAATGTATTAACGTTTACACGTCCTGAAGGACATCTACTCTAACAATTTGCTACTCCCTGAAACAGCCTATGAGAGAACACCTCACAATGTACAGTGGACCACTAATTGGCAGAATCACACTGGAGTGCAAACATACAAGCTCACTTTGGCTTCCTAAGATCTTCATCCTGGTAGATATAAATGATCCAACTGTCCCAGATCTGCAAGTATACAGAAATCTCACCACTGTCACCCTGTTGGAACAACGAACATATGACACAATTGAATTATTCTATAGTTTCAAAGGATATAGCTTTGAAGTAAGATATAATCTGGAAAGCAGGATGCTTACATCTGACACATTGAGCAGATCATTCAAACACACAAAAATCTGTTACTCTTGATTTATGCTTTGATAATCTGAAATTGAAGACATTCTCAAGTTTGATCTGTTACTCTTTGGCCAGGTCCAGTCTGAACAGTTGCAATAAGGATACAAGACACAGGAACAGGAGTAGGCCATCTGGCCCATCCAGCCTGTTCCACCATTCAATAAGAACATGGCTGATCTTTTTATGGGATCAGCTCCACTTACTCGCTGTTCACCATAAACCTTAATTCCTTCACTGCTCAATAATCTATCTTTGCCTTAAAAACATTCAATGAGGTTGCCTCAACTGCTTCTCTAGATAGGGAATGCTGCAGGTTCCCCACCCTTTGGGTGAAGAAGTTCCTCCTCAACTCTGTCAAAAATCTGCTTCTCCTTATTTTGAGGCTCTGCCCCCTAGTTCTACCTATTCTTTGGACAAAAATAGCAACAGAAATATTCACAATACATGCGGAGGCTTTAATTTTTCATGATGGATTATTTCTTGAAGTTTCTCATTGTTTCATAACTTAGTAACACAATGAATATGATGCAATGAAAATATTTGGTATCCTGGAAGAGATAGTATCTGACAATGGACCACAATCCATTGGAAAACCATTTCAAGTCTTATGTAATAAGTGGGAAGTGATCCATACTGTACCATCTATCCACACTCAAAAGGTCCAGCAGAATAAATAATGTTGAAAACATGATAATAGATATGGGTTTACTCTTACCTTAACGGTGCAGTTAATGGCACTCACCAATATCTACGTGGCTCTCTCTAGATTGTCCCCTTGACGTTATGCTTTGCAAGCTAAGTGCTTGTACATTCTCGTGATCGATATTATTATGAGACCCTTAAACCTGGTAAGCTGCCCATGGCAGGAAGGTTGAGTACAGGTATCAGTCCAAAATGTCCTCAACCTCAGAACAGGCAAAGGAAGACTCACTGGCTGCAAAGTTGGAAGAAGGCTGTGTGGAGTTTGCAAATTCTCCCCGTGTCAGTGTGGGTTTCCTCTGGGTGCTCTGGCTTCCTCCCACATTCCAAAGATGTGCCGGTCAGGTGAATGGCCATGCTAAATTGCCCATCGTGTTCAGAGATGTGTAGGTTAGGTGCATTAGTCAGGGGTAAAAGTAGAGTAATAGTGTTGGGGAATGGGTCTGGGTGGGATACTCTTTAGAGGGTCGGTGTGTACTTGTTGGGCTGAAGGGTCTGTTTCCACACTGTAGGGATTCTATGAAGGCTCCATTGGCAAAATGGTTCTGGTCATCACAGCTTGATATATCACTAAAGTCTGACCAGCAACCTGTTAAGATGTTGTGGACAATGGGGTTGTTCCAGAGTCTGCACATTAAATGAAGTCATGCACTGTTTTCCACAAGAATGTTACAATGATACAATTGTCCTATGCAAAGAGGTCAGCAGCTTCAGCTGTTCTGAGCTAGATTACCCAACCCTTCCTGCCCTAATTGTGAAGCTCAGTTGTTAGCTTTATGAAAATGGTACCATGCTGCCTGCCTCAACACTGGCATTCAGTGAATCTGATGCTTTTATTGTACGTCCACAGTCCTCATATTATTATTAATGGTAAATATCCTCTATTCATGATGCGAGACATGTTAATTGGAAGTCATCCTCTTTGACACTTGAATCATTAAAAAATAGACTTTCCACACTTTGTTGAATTATTTCAGGAACTTCTAAAAAGTCATGTTTTATCCTACTCTCTTAACCTTATCTCTCTTTCATTCACTCCTTCTCTCTATACTGTGCAATGAATGCGCCCACTCCGAAATAGACTGAACTCTTAAGTCTGCCATGTTTTTTATTTCAAAAATAAACCATACTGATTTTAAAAATGTTGGCATTCCACTGTTTATTTTCAGTGTTATAAGCTGAAGGAGTAAACCTCTTGGTTGCCCAGTTCAATCAGACCTCGGATCTTCTGCTTCCATCTCTATGCTGGACCAACCTGTACTTCCAGCAACTTAAGGAAAGAAAAGTGAAATGTTTCCAGTCTGAGGCAAGACTGACTTAACTGTTGTCTGCTACCCATTTCCAACAAAAATCTGGGCAATATATCATTCTCCCATGCTTAACATAGTCTCCAGCTCTTCATCTGCTCTGTTATTAGATTCATGCCAGCAAATTCATGATCTGAACGGATTACATGAATATGCAAAGTGCTTTGACTATGTGTGATAAGAATGCTTTTTTATGCTGTTGGAGAAGTTGACTTCAAAATTATGAAGTGTAAAAAAATTAATGTTTACAACCAATTTCTTTTTATATTACTTATTTCTGTTTTATGATGTGAAGTATGTTGACACATAATCCAGTCACTGTCCTTTCCCTGGCCCAGCTTTACATTGGCACACACTGGTCACAGCAGAGAGAGCCGGCCGACTCCCAGAGAGACGGGGGAGACAGTGGGCCGATTCCCAGAGTGACAGGGGAGAGAGCGATCTGATTCCCAGAGAGACGGGGGAGAGAGTGGGCCGATTCCCAGAGTGACGGGGGAGAGAGAGGGCCGATTCCCGGAGTGACGGGGGAGAGAGCGGCCTGATTCCCGGAGAGATGGGGGAGAGAGCAGGCCGATTTCTGGAGTGACGGGGGAGAGCGCGAACTGATTCCCGGAGTGACGGGGGAAAGAGTGGGCCGATTCCCGGAGTGATGGGGGAGAGAGTGAGCCGATTCCCAGAGTGACGGGAGTGAGGGCAGGCCTATTCCTGGAGTGACAGGGGAGAGAGTGAGCCAATTCCCGGAGAGATGGGGGAGCGAGCAAGCCGATTCCCGGAGTGATGGGGGAGAGGGCAGGCTGATTCCCGGAGTGACAGGAGAGAGAACGAGCTGATTCCCAGAGTGACGGGGGAGAGAGCAAGCCGATTCCCGGAGTGACGGGGGAGAGAGCAAGCCGATTCCCGGAGTGACGGGGGAGAGAGCAAGCCGATTCCCGGAGTGATGGGGGAGAACACGGGCCAATTCATGGAGTGCTGGGGGAGAGAGCAGGCCCATTCCCGGAGTGACAGGGGAGATAGCAGGCCATTTCCCGAAGTGAAGAGGGAGAGCGCGAGCTGATTCCCAGAGGGACGGGGGAGAGAGCGAGCTGATTCCTGGAGTGACGGGGGAGAGAGCGAGCTGTTTCCCAGAGAGACGGGGAGAGAACGAGCTGATTCCCGGAGTGATGGGGGAGAGAGCAGGCTGATTCACGGAGAAACGGGGATAGACCGGGCAGTTTCCCAGAATGACAGAGGAGGGACCAGACAGATTCCCAGAGAGATGGGGGAAGAGAACGAGCCGATTCCCGGAGTGATGGGGGAGAGCACAGGCCGATTCCCGGAGTGATGGGGGAGAGGGCAGGCTGATTCCTGGAATGACGGGGGAGAGAGAGAGCCGATTCCTGGAGTGACGGGGGAGAGAGCGGGCCGATTCCCGGAGTGATGGGGGAGAGAGCGAGCTGATTCCCAGAGTAATGGGGGAGAGAGCGAGCTGATTCCCAGAGTAATGGGGGAGAGAGCGAGCCGATTCTCGGAGTGACGAGGGAGAGAGCAGGCCGATTCCCGGAGTGATGGGGGAGAGAGCGAGCCAATTCCCGGAGTGACGGGGAGAGAGCGGGCCGATTCCCGGAGTGACGCGGGAGAGAGCAGGCCGATTCCCGGAGTGACGCGGGAGGGAGCGGGCCGATTCCCGGAGTGACGGGGGAGAGAGCAGGCCGATTCGTGGAGAGATGGGGAGAGCGCGGGCGGGTACCCGGAGTGACGGTGGAGAGAGTGATCCGATTCCCAGTGTGATGGGGGAGAGAGCGAGCCGATTACTAGAATGACAGGGGAGAGAGCGAGCCAATTTCCAGAGTGATGGGGGAGAGAGCGAGACGATTCCTAGAGTAATGGGAGAGAGAGAGAGTGGATTCCCGGAGTGATTGGGGAGAGAGCGAGCTGATTCCCAGAGTGACGGGGGAGAGAGCAGGCCGATTCGCGGAATGACAGAGGAGAGAGCGAGCCGATTCCCGCAGTGACGGGGGAGAGAGCAGGCCGATTCGCGGAGAGATGGGGGAGAGCGCGGGCGGATACCCGGAGCGACGGTGGAGAGAGCGATCCGATTCCCAGTGTGATGGGGGAGAGAGCGAGCCGATTACCGGAGTGACGGGGAGAGAGCGATCCGATTCCCGGAGTGAGGGGGAGAGAGCAAGCCAATTACCAGAGTGACGGGGAGAGAGCAAGCCGATTCCCGGAGTGATGGGGGAGAGCGCGAGCCGATTCCTGGAATGACAGGGGAGAGAGCGAGTCAATTCCCGGAGTGATGGGGGAGAGAGCGAGCACATTCCCAGAATGACAGAGGAGGGACCGGACAGATTCCCAGAGAGATGGGAGAGAGCGGGCTGATTCCCAGAGAGATGGGGGAAGAGAGCAATCCAATTCCCGGAGAGATGGGGGAGAGAATGGGCCGATTCCCGGAATGACGGAGGAGAGAGCAAGCCGATTCCCGGAATGACGGAGGAGAGAACGAGCAGATTCCCGGAGTGACAGGGGAGAGAGCAGGTTGATTCCCGGAGTGACGGGGGAGAGAGCAGGCCGATTCCTGGAGTGATGGGGGAGAGAGCAGGCCAGTTCGCGGAGAGATGGGGGAGAGAGCAGGCCGATTCGCGGAGAGCGCGGGCGGATACCCGGAGCGACGGTGGAGAGAGCGATTCGATTCCCAGTGTGATGGGGGAGAGAGCGAGCCGATTACCGGAGTGACGGGGAGAGAGCGAGCCGATTCCTGGAATGACAGGGGAGAGAGCGAGCCAATTCCCGGAGTGATGGGGGAGAGGGCGGGCCGATTCCCGGAGTGATGGGGGAGAGAGCGAGCCAATTCCCGGAGTGATGGGGGAGAGAGCGAGCCAATTCCCGGAGTGATGGGGGAGAGAGCGAGCCGATTCCCGCTGTGAAGAGGGAGAGAGCGAGCCGATTCCCGGAGTGATGATGGAGAGAGCGAGCCCATTCCCAGAATGACAGAGGTGGGACCGGACAGATTCCCAGAGAGATGGGAGAGAGCGGGCTGATTCCCAGAGAGATGGGGGAATAGAGCAATCCAATTCCCGGAGAGATGGGGGAGAGAGCTGGCCGATTCCCGGAATGACAGAGGAGAGAGCGAGCCAATTCCCGGAGTGATGGGGGAGAGAGCGAGCCGATTCCCGGAGTGATGGGGGAGAGAGCGAGCCCATTCCCAGAATGACAGAGGAGGGACCGGACAGATTCCCAGAGAAATGGGAGAGAGCGGGCTGATTCCCAGAGAGATGGGGGAAGAGAGCAATCCAATTTGCAGAGAGATGGGGGAGAGAGCTGGCCGATTCCCAGAATGACGGAGGAGAGAGCGTGCCGATTCCCGGAGTGATGGGGGAGAGAGCAGGCCAATTCCCGGAGTGATGGGGGAGAGAGCAAGCCGATTCCCGGAGTGATGGGGGAGAGCGCGGGCCGATCCCCGGAGTGATGGGGGAAAGAGCGGGCTGATTCCCAGAGTGATGGGTGAGAGACCAGGCCGATTCCCGGAATGATGGGGGAGAGAGAGAGCCGATTCCCGGAGTGATGGGTGAGAGACCAGGCCGATTCCCGGAGTGACGGGGGAGAGATCAGGCCGATTCCTGGAGTGACGGGGGAGAGAGCAGGCCGATTCCCGAAGTGACGGGGGAGAGAGCGGGCCGATTCCCGAAGTGACGGGGGAGAGAGCGGGCCGATTCCTGGAGTGACGGGGGAGAGAGCGAGCTGATTCCCAGAGTAATGGGGGAGAGAGCAGGCCGATTCGCGGAGAGATGGGGAGAGCGCGGGCGGGTACCCGGAGTGATGATGGAGAGAGTGATCCGATTCCCAGTGTGATGGGGGAGAGAGTGAGCCGATTACTAGAATGACAGGGGAGAGAACGAGCCAATTTCCGGAGTGATGGGGGAGAGAGCAAGACGATTCCTGGAGTAATGGGGGAGAGAGCGAGCAGATTCCCGGAGAGATGGGGGAGAGAGCGAGCTGATTCCCAGAGTGATGGGGGAGAGAGCAGGCTGATTCCCGGAGTGACGGGGGAGAGAGCAAGCCGATTCCCAGAGTGATGGGGGAGAGAGCAGGCCGATTCCCGAGTGACAGGGGAGAGAACGAGCCGATTCCCAGAGTGATGGGGGAGAGAGCGAGCTAATTCCTGGAGTGATGGGCGAGAGGGCAGTCCGATTCCCGGAGTGACGGGGGAGAGAGCGAGCCGATTCCCGGAGTGATGGGGGAGAGAGCGAGCCGATTCCCGGTGTGAAGAGGGAGAGAGTGAGCTGATTCCCGGAGAGACGGGGAAGACCGGGCAGGTTTCCAAAATGACAGAGGAGAGTCTGGACAGATTCCCAGAGAGATGGGGGAAGAGAGCGATCCGAATCCCGTAGAGATGGGGGAGAGAGCAGACCGATTCCCGCAGTGATGGGGGAGAGAGAGCGAGCTGATTCCCAGAGTGGTGGGGGAGAGAGCAGGCCAATTCCCGGAGTGATGGGGAGAGAGCAGGCCGATTCGCGGAGAGATGGGGAGAGAGCAGGCCGTTTCCTGGATTGAAGGGGGAGACAGCGAGCCGATTCCCGGTGTGAAGAGGGAGAGAGCGAGCTGATTCCCGGAGAGACAGAGAGAGACCGGGCAGATTCCCAGAGTGACAGGGGAGGGACCGGATGAAGTCCCAGAGAGATGGGGGAGAGAGCAGGCCGATTCCCGGAATGACGGAGGAGAGAGCGAGCCGATTCCCGGAGTGACAGGGGAGAGAGCAGGCCGATTCCTGGAATGACGGAGGAGAGAGCGAGCCGATTCCCGGAGTGACGGGGGAGAGAGCAGGCCGATTCCCGGAATGACGGAGGAGAGAGCGAGCCGATTCCGGGAGTGACGGGGGAGAGAGCAGGCTGATTCCCAGAGTGACGGGGGAGAGAGCAGGCCGATTCGCGGAGAGATGGGGGAGAGCGCGGGCGGATACCCGGAGCGACGGTGGAGAGAGCGATCCGATTCCCAGTGTGATGGGGGAGAGAGTGAGCCGATTACCGGAGTGACGGGGAGAGAGCGAGCCAATTCCCGGAGTGACGGGGGAGAGAGCGGGCCGATTCGCAGAGAGATGGGGGAGAGAGCGAGCCGATTCCCGGAGTGACGGGGAGAGAGCAAGCCGATTCCCGGAGTGAGGGGGAGAGTGCAAGCCAATTCCCGGAGTGATGGGGGAGAGCGCGAGCCGATTCCTGGAATGACAGGGAAGAGAGCGAGCCAATTCCCGGAGTGATGGGGGAGAGAGCGAGCCCATTCCCATGAATGACAGAGGAGGGACCGGACAGATTCCCAGAGAGATGGGAGAGAACGGGCTGATTCCCAGAGAGATGGGGGAAGAGAGCAATCCAATTCCCGGAGAGATGGGGGAGAGAATGGGCCGATTCCCGGAATGATGGAGGAGAGAGCAAGCCGATTCCCGGAGTGACAGGGGAGAGAGCAGGTTGATTCCCGGAGTGACGGGGGAGAGAGAGCAGGCCGATTCCCGGAGTGATGGGGGAGAGAGCAGGCCAATTCGCGGAGAGATGGGGGAGAGCGCGGGCGGATACCCGGAGCGACGGTGGAGAGAGCGATCCGATTCCCAGTGTGATGGGGGAGAGAGCGAGCCGATTCCTGGAATGACAGGGGAAGAGCGAGCCAATTCCCGGAGTGATGGGGGAGAGGGCGGGCCGATTCCCGGAGTGATGGGGGAGAGAGCGAGCCGATTCCCGCTGTGAAGAGGGAGAGAGCGAGCCGATTCCCGGAGTGATGGGGGAGAGAGCAAGCCCATTCCCAGAATGACAGAGGAGGGACCGGACAGATTCCCAGAGAGATGGGAGAGAGCGGGCTGATTCCCAGAGAGATGGGGGAAGAGAGCAATCCAATTCCCGGAGAGATGGGGGAGAGAGCTGGCCGATTCTCGGAATGACGGAGGAGAGAGCGAGCCAATTCCCGGAGTGACGGGGGAGAGCGTGCCGATTCCCGGAGTGATAGGGGAGAGAGCAGGCCGATTCGTGGAGAGATGGGGGAGAGCGTGGGCGGATACCCGGAGTGACAGGGGAGAGAGCGATCCGATTCCCAGTGTGATGGGGGAGAGAGCGAGACGATTACCGGAGTGACGGGGGAGAGAGCGGGCCGATTCGTGGAGAGATGGGGAGAGAGCGAGCTGATTCCCGGAGTGACGGGGGAGAGAGCAGGCCGATTCCCGGAGTGACGGGGGAGAGAGCAGGCCGATTCCCGGAGTGACGGGGGAGAGAGCAGGCCGATTCCCGCAGTGATGGGGGAGAGAGCAGGCCGATTCCCGCAGTGATGGGGGAGAGAGCAGGCCGATTCCCGCAGTGATGGGGGAGAGAGCAGGCTGATCCCCGAAGGGAAGTGTAGAGAGCGAGCCGATTCCCCGAGTGGCGAGGGAGAAAGCGGGCGGATTCCCGGAGTGACGGAGGCGAGAGCAGGCCGATTCCCGGAAAGACGGGGGAGAGAGCAGGCCGATTCCCGGAGTGAAGGGGGAGAGAGCAGGCCGATTCCCGGAAAGACGGGGGAGAGAGCAGGCCGAGTCCCGGAGTGAAGGGGGAGAGAGCAGGCCGATTCCCAGAGAGATGGGGGAGAGAGCAGGCCGAGTCCCGGAGTGACAGGGGAGAGAGTGAGCCGATTCCCAGAGTGACGGGGGAGAGACCAGGCTGAATCCTGGAATGATGGGGGAGAGAGCGAGCCGATTCCCGGAGTGACGGGGAGAGTGCGGGCTGATTCCCGGAGTGACGGGGGTCAGAGCGGGCCGATTCCCGGAGTGACGGGGGAGAGAGCGGGCCGATTCCCGGAGTGACGGGGGGGGAGAGACCGCGCCGATTCCTGGAGTGACAGAGGAGAGTGCAGGCCGATTCCCGGAGTGACGGGGTAGAGAGTGGGCCAATTCCTGGAGTGATGGGAGAGAGAGCAGGCTGATTCCCGGAGAGACAGGGGAGATAGCAGGCCGTTTCCCGGAGTGAAGGGGGAGAGAGCGAGCTGATTCCCGGAGTGACGAGGGAGAGAGCGGGCTGATTCCCGGAGTGACGGGGGAGAGCAGGCCGTTTCCTGGAGTGAAGGGGGAAAGAGCGAGCTGATTCCCGGAGAGATGGGGAGAGAGTGGGCTGATTCCCGGAGTGATGGTGGAGAGAGCAGGCTGATTCACGGAGTGTTGGGGGAGAGAGCGGGCCGATTCCCGGAGTGTTGGGGGAGAGAGCGAGCCGTTTCCTGGTGTGAAGAGGGAGAGAGCGAGCTGATTCCCGGAGAGACGGGGAGAGAGCGGGCAGATTCCCAGAGTGACAGGGGAGGGACCGGGCGGATTCCCAGAGAGATGGGGGAAGACAGCAACCCAATTCCCGGAGAGATGGGGGAGAGAGCAGGTGGTTTCCCAGTGTGAAGAGGGAGAGCGTACTGATTCCCGGAGAGACCGGGAGAGAGCGGGCAGATTCCCAGAGTGACAGAGGAGGGACTAGACAGATTCCCAGAGAGATAGGGGAAGAGAGCGATCCGATTCCCGTAGAGATGGGGGAGAGAGCAGGCCAATTCCCGGAGCGACGGGGGAGAGAGCAGGCCGGTTCCCGCAGTGATGGGGGAGAGAGCAGGCCGATTCCCGGAGTGATGTGGGAGAGAGACAGCTGATTCCCGGAGTGACGGGGGAGAGAGCGAGCCGATTCCTGGAGTGACGAGGGAAGAGAGCAGGCCGTTTCCTGGAGTGAAGGGGGAGAGAGCGAGCTGATTCCCAGAGAGATGGGGGAGAGAGCGGGCTGATTCCCGGAGTGACGAGGGAGAGAGCGGACTGATTTCCGGAGTGATGGGGGAGAGAGCAGGCCGTTTCCTGGAGTGAAGGGGGAGAGAGCGAGCTGATTCCCGGAGTGACGGGGGAGAGAACGAGCCGATTCCTGGAGCGATGGGGGAGAGAGGAGGCCGATTCCCGGAATGGCGGGGGAGAGAGCAGGCTGATTCCCGGAGTGAATGGGGAGAGAGCGAGCCGATTCCCGGAGTGGCGAGGGAGAAAGCAGGCCCATTCCCGGAGTGACAGGGGAGATAGCAGGCCGTTTCCCGGAGTGATGAGGGAGAGAGCGAGCTCATTCCTGGAGAGACGGGGAGAGAGCAGGCCGATTTCCGGAGTGATGGGGGAGAGAGCAAGCCGTTTCCCGGTGTGAAGAGATAGAGAGCGAGCTGATTCCCGGAGAGACGGGAGAGAGCGGGCAGATTCCCAGAGTGACAGGGGAGGGACCAGACGGATTCCCACAGAGATGGGGGAAGAGGGCAATCAATTCCCGGAGAGATGGGGGAGAGAGCAGGCCGTTTCCCGGAGAGACGAGGGAGAGAGAGCAGGCCGACTCCCGGAGTGATGGGGGAGAGCAGGCCGATTCCGGGAGTGACGGGGGAGAGACCAGGCCGATTCCCGGAGTGACGGGGGAGAGAGCAGGCTGATTCCCGGAGTGAAGGGGGAGAGAACGAGCCTTTTCCCGGTGTGAAGAGGGAGAGCGCGAGCTGATTCCCGGAGAGACAGAGAGAGAGCGAGCTGATTCCCGGAGAGACGGGGAGAGAACGGGCAGATTCCCGGAGTGACGAGGAAGAGAGCGGTCAGATTCCCAGAGTGACAGGGGTGGAACCGGACGGATTCCCAGAGAGATGGGGGAAGAGAGCGATCCAATTCCCAGAGAGATGGGGGAGAGAGCAGACCGAGTCCCGGAATGACGGGGGAGAGAGCGAGCTGATTCCCGGAGTGATGGGGGAGAGAGCAGGCCGATTCCTGAAGTGATTGTGGAGAGAGCGGGCCGATTCCCGGAGTGATGGGGGAGAGAATGGGCTGATTCCCAGAGTGATGAGGGAGAGAGCAGGCCGATTCCCGGAGTGACGGGGGAGAGAGCAGGCTGATTCCCAGAGTGATGAGGGAGAGAGCAGGCCGATTCCCGGAGTGACGGGGGAGAGAGCGAGCCAATTCCCGGAGTGACGGGGGAGAGACCAGGCCGATTCCCGGAGTGATGGGGGAGAGAGCGAGCCGTTTCCGTGTGAAGAGGGAGAGAATGAGCTCATTCCCGGAGAGACGGGGAGAGAGCGGGCAGATTCCCAGAGTGACAGGGGAGGGACCGGACGGATTCCTAAAGAGATGGGGGAAGAGAGCTATCCGATTCCCGGAGAGATGGGGGAGAAAGCAGGCAGTTTCCTGGAGAGACGGGGGAGAGAGCAGGCCGATTTCCGAATTGATGGGGGAGAGCGCGGTCTGATTCGCGGAGTGACGGGTGAGAGAGTGAGCCGTTTCCCGGTGTGAAGAGGGAGAGAGTGAGCTGATTCCC
The DNA here is from genome assembly GCF_047496795.1 of Chiloscyllium punctatum. Classification (NCBI taxonomy): domain Eukaryota; kingdom Metazoa; phylum Chordata; class Chondrichthyes; order Orectolobiformes; family Hemiscylliidae; genus Chiloscyllium; species Chiloscyllium punctatum. The sequence continues at coordinate 82,898,786 of NC_092761.1, forward strand.
GGAGAGACAGAGAGAGAGCGAGCTGATTCCCGGAGAGACGGGGAGAGAACGGGCAGATTACCGGAGTGACGAGGAAGAGAGCGGGCAGATCCCCAGAGTGACAGGGGAGGAACCGGATGGATTCCCAGAGAGATGGGGGAAGAGAGCGATCTGATTCCGGGAGAGAGCAGGCTGATTCCCAGAGTGACGGGGGGAGAGAGCGAGCTGATTCCCAGAGTGACGGGGGAGAGAGCGAGCTGATTCCTAGAGTGACGGGGGAGAGAGCGAGCTGATTCCCGGAGTTACGGGGGAGAGAGCGAGCTGATTCCTAGAGTGACGGGGGAGAGAGCGAGCTGATTCCCAGAGTGACGGGGGGAGAGAGCGAGCTGATTCCCAGAGTGATGGGGGAGAGAGCGAGCTGATTCCCAGAGAGATGGGGGAGATTCCTGGAGTGATGGGTTAGAGAGTGGGCTGAGTCATGGGCCAGAGCCAGACCAGAGTGGCATCAGAGCGAGTCCTGGATGGAGGCCGGCACGTGGAGGCAGCACGTGTACCTCAGATAGCACTGAGAGGCGACATTACAAACTTTTCCCTGCACTCATTTGAGTGCACATAAGAATAAAGGTTATTTTATTCTTGCTTGTGTTGAACCACAAAGTGAAACATTTGCTTTCTTTGATAACTTTTGTTATTTGACTGATGGGTGTCTTGTGCAGTGGCAGAACATTTTGCCTTTTATCTCCCTCCAAAGTAAGATGGAGTCTCACCAGACTGAGTAAATTAATACTGGCTTTCTACTTTTTGACTATCACTGTAAGTGTTTGTGTGCTCCATCACACTCATCCCTCGGAGAATAGGTTCAAACACTGATTAACAATCTGAGAGGCTGAGAACTTGGCACCAGCCCATAAAGACAGGTTCCTCTGATGCAGAGTGAGGCTTATATGAGTTTCCAGAACATGTACAATGTTAAGGGTTTGTGTCCTAGTCATTATATAAGTGCACAATTGAATTTTAACAACTATATTTTAAAACAGAACCTTACATTTTACATGACTATGGATTAGGTTGAAGTAAATGATAAGGGTTTTCTCATTTAAAATTGTTTAGATTTTCAAAACGTTTTCGAACAAATGATGTTTTGGGAAATGTTCACTTTATTATGAACTTTTCATGAGCTACCAAGCAATTCTATATTATTAGTGCCAGATGTGCTTTAACTCATTATGCAAAGTCTCTATTGTGTCATACATTAAGCCCTGTTTAATGAACTGTTTACAATAATTGTACAGAATTATAGTTATAGTTGAATCAGATCTCTGGAAAAATAACATGAACGTGAGATAGTGGAAGCTGAGTGTGTCAATAATGGATGACTATATCGTCCCGTTTCCTCCTGCCTCAGTTGAAGCAAAATGCCCAGAGACACAGTATAGTTTTACCTCCTTCATCTTTGTTCCGGGCCCTGGAGGGAGAGAGAACAATTGCCCATGTGCACAGAGACAGGAGTTCACAGTCTTCTCTGGAACAGCAGTTTCTCAATGAACTATATAGTCACTTCACAAGGAGGAGCATCAAGGTAAGGCAACATACATATTGATTGGGTGACCATGAATGCTATCTCATCTTGTTAAATGGATCTACATAATGAATATTGTTCCACCTTTTTAACCCATTACCCCTGCCTCCAGCACCCCATTGTTAACTGTACATTCTTATCCGATCTGAGTCATGCTCCGCTGAACCTCTTGCTTCACAAAACTCAGAACTTAACTCTTTCCCTGCCTGCTTATACCCTATGCACATTCTCATTCCCTCCTTTTATCGTTTCAGGACAGCACGCTGGCTCAGTGGTTAGCACTGCTGCCCCACAGTGCCAGGGACCCAGGTTCAATTCCTGCCTCAGTCTGTGTGGAGTTTGCACATTCTCCCCATGTCTGCATGGGTTTCCTCCGGGTGCTCCGGTTTCCACTCAAAATCCAAAGATGTGCAGGTCAGGTGAATTGGCCATGCTAAATTGCCCGTAGTTATAGGTGCATTAATCAGGGGTAAATACAGGCTAGGGGAATGGGTCTGGGTGGTCTCTCTTTGGAGTGTCAGTGTGGACTTGTTGGGTTGAAGGGCCTGTTTCCATACTGCAGGGAATCTGATTTCATGATAACCACTGAGATGGCACTACCAGCTTTCATAAGACTGAGCCAGTATTTAAGCAAGTTATTGACATACAGCATACAATGATTATAGCAACAAAAATTCTGAGTCCATTACAGTAATTAGAGTTTGAAGAATCCTCCCATGTGGAAAAAGTTCACCAGTAATATTCATAAATCCACAGTCCTTAGTGACCACTCCATCCCCTCCAGGTCGGATGGAAATGAGCCAGTTCTCCAAAACTTCCTTCAGTAAAGTCCAACCTGAAAACAAAATTCAGTCTGTCCTTGTGCACCACTCCATGGAGAAATCTGAATTCTTGGATAAAGGCAGTTAAATACTTATCAAAGCTGACTAGACTTCCATCCTTGCCGATGATACCAGCGCATCTGAGCATGCTGTGCAGCAACAGGTTGGGCGAACACAACATTCTTTGCTCCTGCTCCCGCACTGCTGTTTAAATGTAACAAACTCAACTGGCTGTTGTGATGTTAGCTTGATCAGTGAACCTTCAGATCTCTCAAATAGTCAGAAGAGAAAGTAAAGCTTACACAGGAAGGCCACTGACAAAAAGCATACTGACCTCCTATTCACTGTTGTTAGTTTCTTCACTTTTTGAGCTCATGACTGAGGAGCTGATTGAATCGGTTGGGTCAGGTTGTGGAGGGATGGGCGGTGGTCCAAAGGTGTGCTTTACCTGAGAATGGAGAAACTCAAGAGACAATGTTAGCTGCTGAAAGTACCTTTGCAATTCCTCTCTCATTCCTTTCTTGCCAAGGTGGTTCTCAATATGAAGAGAGTCACACATTTAACTACACTAAATTGTATCTGCCTGTTTCAACATTCTCAGTCATAGAGCCATAGAGTCATAGAGATGTACAGCACAGAAACAGAGCCTTCAGTCCAACCCATCCATGCCGACCAGATATTCCAACCCAATCTAATCCCACCTGCCAGCATCCGGCCCATATCCCTCCAAACCCTTCCTATTCATATACCCATCCAAATGCCTCTTAAATGTTGCAATTGTACCAGCCTCCACCACATCCTCTGGCAGCACATTCCATACGTGTACCACCATCTGTGTGAAAAAGTTGCCCCTTAGGTCTCTTTTATATCTTTCCCCTCTCACCCTAAACCTATGCCCTTTAGTTCTGGACTCTCCCACCCCAGGGAAAAGGCTTTGCCTATTTACCCTATCCACACCCCTCATAATTTTCTAAACCTCTATAAGGTCGCCCCTCAGCCTCTGACGCTCCAGGGAAAACAGCCCCAGCTTGTTCAGCCTCTCCCTGTAGCTCAAATCCTCCAACCCTGGCAACATCCTTGTAAATCTTTTCTGAACCCTTTCAAGTTTCACAACATCTTTCCAATAGGAAGGAGACCAGAATTACACACAATATTCCAACAGTGGCCTAACCAATGTCCTGTACAGCTGCAACATGACCTCCCACTCCTGCACTCAATACTCTAACCAATAAAGAAAGCATATCAAACGCTGCCTTCACTATCCTATCTACCTGCGACTCCACTTTCAAGGAGCTATGAACCTGCACTCCAAGGTCTCTTTGTTCAACAATACTCCCTAGGACCTTACCATTAAGTGTATAAGTCCTGCTAAGATTTGCTTTTGCAAAATGCAGCACCTCGCATTTATCTGAATTAAACTCCCATCTGCCACTTCTCAACTCATTGGTCCATCTGATCAAGATCCTGTTGTAATTGGAGGTAACCTTCCTTGCTGCCCACTACACCTCCAATTTTGGTGTAACCTGCGAACTTACTAACTGTACCTCTTATGTTTCATGCTTCCTTTTCAGAGGCAGACTCATTCACCTGAGACTGCCTTAAGTGAGCAGACCTCCAACAGACTCCCAGACAGCACACTACAACATTCCTTGCCCGTCCCTAACTGCCATTTGGCAAGGTGGTGTCTTGAAGTCTGTTACTCTGTTCACTATTTATGACATTATCTAGTTTTATACAATCCATAAACTTCTGAATTGTACTGCCTAAACAATTCAGTGATTTATAAACAACAATCAGTTGTCCTAAAATCAAACCTTCGGGTACCTCATTCAGATTATTCAAACATTATTTTCTTTTAACAAATTAACACTTGGTTAATGTGAAAGCTGTCAGGAAAAGTATTTCAAAAGTCTGGAACAACAAGAAAACAAGAAAATATTTCCTGTGTTTAACAATTAAAGAGACAGCTTCAGTTCAGATTTAAATCTCAAATATTCATGGGAAAAAATGCTGAATATTTTAAAATATGTTCTCCACATGAAACTTCCCAAATAAAACAGTCAGAATTACAGTGGCAACTTTGGTACAGATCAACATTCTTTGAATTCGCAATATGAAGGGGGCCAATGAAGTCTTAACCATAATTAATAGAATTGAAACAGCTCAGCCTCAAATTCTAATATTCCCTAAAATCTTAACAAAACATTAAACTCAAGATGCACTCTTCTTTTTCTGAACAGTCTGTATTAAAAGCACAACAGCAAAGATATTTTGATACAATACTCTCATCTTGCTAAAAATGACCACTGACCCAGCTGTTCCTTTCTAAACAGGCATTGTAGAATTTCAAACAAATCAGGGGCTCAAGACACTCAATCAATTTGTTTTAAGGTTACAAGTTTGATCATTTTAAGAAGGACGTAATGTTGTACAATTTTAACTTTAAAACAAAATCTGCCCCATTACATAGCCCACATTACACATTGAATAGAGATCCTGATTCAAACAAGGCAAAACAGTTACTTAAAAGGATTTTCTAAACCAATATTTTAACAAACCAAAATTTTTAAACATCAGACACTCTTAGCATGGCACAGCCTATATTGAAACTTCCCTTTTTCAATCCAAGTATTAATACAACCTTAATTTCAGGATTTCTTGGCTTTTTTTTGCATCCTCTCACTGAAATTACACTTAAAAATAAGGGGAAAGCCCTCGCAGCAGACCACATGGTGCCACAGTCCAAACCACTCTCTTCCCCAAGAACAAAGACTCACAGAGCCTCAAATTTTGCTACTAGGGGACTTTCACCCCTTTCTCACTTTACTCCTCACGGGGGCTTGAACCCCAATTAAAAACAAAGAACCCAAATCACACTTAAACCCAGAGAACCTAAATCTTACTTAAATACAGAAAAATCAAACCCCAATTAAACACAGAAAACTCGAACTTCAAACACAGAGAGCTCAAAGCTCACTTAAACACAGAGAGCTTGAAGCTCAGCACAGTGCGGAGGACTTGAACTTCAAATCAACCCACATAGTAGACTCGAACCCTAGTATCATGCAGATGACTTGAACCTCAATCAAACCCACCCCAAGGGACTTGAACCCCAGTACCACACAGAGGACTCGAATCTCAACCAAACCCACCGCAGGGGACTTGATCCCCAGTACCACACAGAGGACTCGAACCTCAATCACACCCCTTCCCCCCAATGCAGCGCAGAGGACTCGAACCTCTGCCTGCTAGCGCACTTCCAAAACTGTGTCTCTCGACTAAACTAATTACCATTCAAGGAATCCGTAAAATAGAGAGCTATCAAGCGAGGAATCCGTCTCTGGCACACAGGAATATCGAGAGGGACTAAGGTTTAAAATCTTACCTTGTGGACCTGTCTGTCTCGAGACACTGATGTTCCGGGTGGCCACTGACATCATCCAATCGTAACTACATGTTTGGATCCTGCTGACTATGCCAATATTGTCATCCTGTTTCCCCCTCAGTTAAAGTAAAATGCTCAGAGACGCAGTATACTTTTACCTCCTTCAACTTTATTCTGAGCAGTGGAGGGAGAGACAATCATCTCCCATGTGCGCAGAGACATGAGTTCTCTGTCTTCTCTGGAACAGCAGTTTGTCAATGAACTTACATAGTCATTTTACGGGGAGCAGCATCAAGCTCAGGCAACATACAGTTTGATTAGGTGACCATTACAATCAGTGAGTGTCAATAGTAAAGATTAAGCCATCTGCTGTTACACAATAAATAACTTATTTCCCGTAATGAATACTTTTCACCTTGTTAAACTGACTTCACATACTGAATGCTACCTCATCTTGTTAAATGGCTCTACATAATGAATGCCTTTTCACCTTGTTAACCCACTACCCCTGCCTCCAGCACTCCATTGTTAACTGTAAGGTTAAAAATGATCTGAGTCATGCTCAGCTGAACCTCTTGTTTCACAAAACTCAGAACTTAACTCTTTCCCTGCCTGCTTATATCCTATACACATTCTCAACTATATGGTTCCAAAATGTCTTGTTCTTGCAAGCCCATTGGTAAAGATAAAACTGGAACCAATCCTAACACCTGCTCAGATTTACTTATAGATACGAATGTATGCCTCTTAAGCCAATAACTGCAGTTTTATTTTTTGTCTATTTATATAAGTTCAAGTGGACATTCTCTGATTACCTGGTTCAGAGATTTGTTACACACCTCTGAAGTAGGTGGAATTTGAACCTAGAGCTCCTAGCTCAGAGTAGGGACATAAACCACTATACTACATGAGCCTTTTTTAACCTACGTTTCCTAATCAACCTGTTCAGATACATCATATGACACCTCTGGAGCAAATGTGACTTGAATCCAGGCATGGACAATACCACTACACCATGAGAGGGCCATATATGTTCAAGTGAATCCCAGTCAGCTGCATACAATTAAAAATGATTAATATACAATTAACATCAAGGGCAGATGGGGCAAGAGAGTGTAAATAAAATACACTTCACACAGATGTTTTATTGTAGTTTATCTGTTGTGTTTATTTGTCAAGAGCGTGGTGCTGAAAAAGCACAGCAGGTCAGGCAGCATCCAAGGGGCAGGAAAATCGACGTTTCGGACAAAAGCCCTTCATCATTCCTGATTAAGGGTTTTTGCCTGAAACGTTGATTTTCCTGCTCCTCAGGTGTTGCCTGACCTGCTGTGCTTTTCCAGCACCACACTCTTGACTCTAATCTCCAGCATCTGCAATACTCATTTTTGCCTCGTTGATTTTAACCTTGTTGTGTTTATTAGTCTGCTATATTCCCAGACATCAGTCACAAAATGAATGAATAGCTATCAAGAATCTTTTTGCCTGGAGGGTCAACATAGGCACGAGTTGCATTAACGTTATATTGATGTAGCAATTTGAAGCTAGTCATAAGTTCTAAAATCCCTCATTTAAGTAGCACTTGCAACACTAAACAGTGTCAATCAAACATAGAGATGTGCAAATTAGGTGGATTGGCCGTGCTAAATTACTCATAGTGTTCAGGAATGTGCAGGTTGGGTGCATTAGCCACAGGAAATGCAGTATTACAGGGATAGAGTAGGGGGATGGGTCTGGGTGGGATGCTGTTTGGAGGATCAGTGTGGACTTGTTGGGCAGAATGGCTTATTTCCACACTGTAGGGATTCCATGATTCTATTCTAGAGAGGAATGGAGGTTTCTCGGTCAGAGATCAGATCAGGTAAAATTCTCAAACCACTGGAGAGTCCAATCCTCTTAGATCAGAGCACAGGGAAATAATGACATGAAGTTTTTAAGAAGAGTAAAGAATCAACTATAACAAATGCTGGTATTTCTGTGCATCGGACAGTTTTCTACTGGAAATTACAGCAGGAGAATAAATGATAGACCTTGAAAATTTGAAGGAAGTAAAGGCAGAAGTTTTAAAAGGAGAATGAAAGCATTTATCCTCATTCCTCAGGCCCGAAAAGACAATTTTCCTGCTCCTCAAATGTTGCCTGAGCTGCTGTGCTTTTCCAGCAACACACTCTCAACTCTGATCTCCAGCATCTGCAGATCTCACTGTCTCCTAATGGAAGCAGTTAATCAAGCCCGCTGAGGAAAGTTGCATGTGTCTACTTTGTACCATTCCAGCTCCCAGCCATGTTCCAGAAAGCAGAATGAGTCCTACATTAGGGCCTTACATCTTTCTATCTGAGCAAAAAGGGTAATTTCTGCTCCTTTAGTGTTGGAGGGCTTTCAATCGACTCTCTGAGATGCTGCTCATAACCTTAACTGGAACTGAACCTGCCCTCTGACCACTAATTAATGCATTTGGTGGGAGACAAAATGCTGGTTAATTAGGCGCAACATTCTCCGCTGGCCTCAGTATCTCATGACGTTACTGGGCTTGAAGCCCAAGTGGAGAAATTCAACCCAGTGCATCCTGCTTTTCAATATCTGTGGAAATTGTAGCAACAGTTTTCCAACTGTGTTTAGAACACCCCATTCCTGCCCAGCATGGAAATAATTCAGCAACTTTCCACCAATTAAACCCAAAGACGTCACTGCTGAAAGTGGTGGAGGTTGTTTTTCACACATATCACATAATTATTATCCGCCCACTTCAATTATAAAGATGTTACCCAGCCTTATCTGGAAGACGCTGCTGTAGTTTAGGCTGTGTTCTCTCTGCTGTAGTTGGTAGAGAGTAATGTAAACCAAACTCTATTTGCTGAATAAACAGAACTGTTTGATGTTAAATAGACTGTAGTGTGTCTTTCTGTACATCCCATTCCATTTACAATTCCTTACATGGGCTGCCAATATGGAAAGTGCATTTTCCACACCAAATGAAATCTGCAAAATTCATGACTAAAACGGGACATTTTGTCTCTCTCCAAATTTACTGCTACCTTTACATCACTCTGATAGTCCAGCTTTTTAACTATTGATTACCTTTTGCACAAAGGATATAACCAGGAAACAAGCCTTCATATGGAAATTTCCTTTGTACTTTACATTTCTTTCATTGTCATTGTGATGCTGCTCAATTTTAAATTACATTGTTAGAAGAATTTGAAACATTGTCAAGTTTCTTAGTTCTGATCAGAACACAAGAAAACTAATCAACAAGCAACCCTACTATGATCACCATACAGATCGATAATTCTGAACAAGATCTGTGAATTGGCATTGATCAACTTAATGGAATGAAATGGTAAGGTTTAAGTCATAAGACTTCTACTCTAACAAACTGAAAGCAACATCAGCTAAGCATTGCTCCGCAGGCAAATAAAATTCTAAACTACAGAAAGTTATCACCTGTTATATATACGTTCCAGAATGTTCTCCACAGGATTTTCACAGGACCTAGTCCAAATTTGTTCCCAGCTTCCATTGTGCTTGCTTCCCCTATTTTGCTGGATCAAACAGTGACTCTCGAAAGTCCTTTCTATCAGTCTTCTGAGAAACACCAACCTGATCCTCAGCATCATTCTGATGGTTCCCTCCTCCTATCGTGCTAGCCCAAATCTTTCAGCATCCTTAAATTTTCATGGGTTCCATCTCTTTTATTGGGAAATGTCTTCCCTTCAACATTTTCAGCTAATTGAGAAAGCAGGAACAATGTATTGAGTTGGACGATCGGCCATGATTATACTGAATGGTGGACCAGGCTCGAAGGACCGAATGGCCTACTCCAGCTATTATTTTCCATGTTTCTATGTAAACATATAATTTCTTTCTGTTGACCACAGCAGCTGCTGTTCTTCTCTCTTTCTCCAGAACTCTGACTCTCTGGTCGAAGACTCTGAGACAGTAAGTCTGCAATTGCCGAAATATCTGCCTCTCCCTATGTGTTTAGGTCTTAAACCTTGCGCCTGCAATTCAATAGCATCCAACCTCCATCTATGGGGGAGCTAGGTCATGCAGCCTGTGCAGGCTTGTTGTTGGGTAAGGTTAGCAACAAGCTACATGAGACTCTTCAGAATCTCATTGCACTTTGAATTGAAGAGACGGTTTTAAAATGTCACCCTCTTGCATTCATGGTAATCCAAACAATTACTACGGATTGGAATTGGGAATATTGAGTTTTATGTCTTGATTAGTCAGACTGTCTCTCAGAAGGTTCACATCAGCAGAGAAAATGAAATAATCCTGCCTACTGGCAAGGGGACGGTGGTTAGAGGGGTATAGTTAACATGCGGCTGTTACTGCATGCTACTGAACAAGATTCAACAAGGATACTGAGGCAAACAACTCCATCTATGACAGTTTTGTACCAGTCTGCATTAGTAAGCTTTGAATTGCTGCAGAAACTTTAGAATAGGTGGCACAGTGGTTAGCATTGCCGCCTCACAGCTCTAGGGACCTGGGTTCAATTCCAGCCTCAGGTATCTTTCTTCCCGTGTCTGCATGGGTTTCTTCCAGGTGCTCCAATCTCCTCCCACAGTTCAAATATGTGCAGGGTAGAGTCAATTGGTCATGTTAAATTGCCCTGTGGTGTTCAGAGATGCGCAGGTTAGGTGGATTAGCCATGGGAAATGTAGGGATACAGGGATTTGGGTTGGGGGGCTCTTGGGGGGGGGATGATCTTCAAAGGATCAGTGTGGACCTGATGGGCAGAATGTTCTGCTTCCACACTATTGGGATTCTATTTTTGTCGTTAAATGATCAGACTGGCTCAATTGACTGCACTCTGATCATGAAATAGTCTGGGCCTATTTTTCCTTGGTGCAGCGGAGGCTGAGGGGTGACCATATAGAGTCTTATAAAATCATGACGGATATGGATAGGGTGAATAGGCAAGGTCTTTTCCCTGGGTTGAAGGGGAGTGGGGGGGGGGGGGGGGGGGGTAGCGGAGTTCATAACTAGAGGGCACAGTTTTAAGGTGAGAGGGGTAAGATTTTAAAAGGGACCTAAGGGGCAACATTTTCACACCAAGGGTGGTGTGTACATGGAATGAGCTACTAGAAGAAGTGATGGAGGTTGCTACAATTCCAACATTTAAAAGACACCTGGATGGGTACAGGAATAGGAAGGGTTTAGAGGGATATGGGCCAAATGCTGGAAAATGAGACTAGATTTATATCGGATTTAGCTCTGTTTCCATGTTGTATATCTCTATGACTCTATAAGCCTTGTGTAGGAGCATTCACCCAACAGTGATTTCCTCTGAAATGCCTGGCACAGGACAGGCTTACTATTCAATTAATTCTAGTGGGCAGCTTTTGAGGTTGAAGGGCAGTTCAAAGGCCAATCTAGCAGTCTGCTTCAATGTTTCGGCTTTGAGAATGGGTAGAAAAAGTGAGGACTGCAGATGCTGGAGATCAGAGTCAAAAGTATGGTGCTGGAAAAGCACAGCAGGCCAGACAGCATCAAAGGAGCAGGAGAATCAATGTTTCAGGCATAAGCCCCTTCATTAGGCCTTATGCTAGATTGTCCTGGCCCTTTGATGTTGCCTGACCTGCTATGCTTTTGCAGCACCATACTCTCGACTTTGAGAAAAGATGCCTAGCTTCTTACAAATTAATTATAAATCAGGTGACTGTCAGGGGTTACATAATACAGTCTATGCAGCCTTTTTAATCTACTCCTTCCTGATGCAACTGATAACCCAGTGCTACTTTCAGCACACATTCTATAGGATTACAGTCTTTAGAGGAACTAGTTTAAATTTGTTTCCCACTTCTGATGAGCTTGATTCTCCTTGTTCCATTCAACTTCCAGTGCTCTATATACTTTTCTCAATCCAAAACAGGTGAATTAATGACTAACCTGACTTGCTGTTTGGGGACTGCACTGTGTGCAGATTGGCTGCTACGTTCATCTATGATGTGATATTTGCACTTGAGAAGCAATTAATGAGAACTGAAGTGGTTTGGGAGTTACAGAGGAAATGCTGAGGAGCTGTAGACATTCAAATTCTTTTCTTTCTGCTCATCCAATCTGTAGGATACGCGAGATCAATTAACACTGGACGTTCTTGCATTTCATAACTTTACAGGATATGACCCAGTTTCAAATTCAATTCTTTCATTGCGAACATTCTTTGGCATATGGAAACTGACAAGTTAACGACTTATTAGATGCAACTTCAAACAAATTTCTGTCACATGAAGAAAAACCAAGAAGAAATATGATATAGTTCATAGCAGGAAAAGTGGAATGTTGAAAATATATAATCTGATTGAAGCAAATATACAGATGCAGTAAAGAGGTGGCTGAATAAGCATGTTGAGGTTTTGGGAATGGGCAGAAATGTGGATAAGAGTTACTTGAGGATGACAGAGCGATGCCAGGCTGTAATTACTGGTTAAGCCAAGTGCTTTTTTATTTCTGTGCTGTATATCCTGTATAATATGAATGAGCAAAACAATCTTTGCAACAATTAGTGCTTAGGAGTTAGAACTAGAAGTCGGGACACCTTGGCTCTGTGGTATTCCCATTATAAAGGTTGACTGTATTGTGCACTGAATCCCCTCAATTAAACAGTTCTAACTGAGAGGATTCAGTGCACAGGACATTTCATACGTTCTTTGTTTGATGAGAGTTTTATGATATTGCATGATATAAACCTGAAATCTGGGTTCAATGGTTGTGTTTAAGGGCAACAGTACCCAATTGGCAGTTCATGATCAGAATGAGCATGTTGCAAGATCCCATCACCACAAAGCGATGGAATAGCAGCTGCTGAACAGACAGTATCTAAGGGTGGGTCTACATTGCAGACTTTTTTAAGCAGTTACTGAGTTGAAAATGAATACCCGAGAATCTGTTTTAAGTTTTAAAAAGAAGGTAAATTCTCTCCTTGTAACAATTATGTTTGGTGAAAGTTTGGGTCAGTAAATGTGAAATTAATACTGTGTAAAAAAGAATGCACGAAAGAGATCGACAGGTTTGTCTAATGTGACGATGTTTGTGTGTCTACTCTGATCACAAGATCTCAGAGTTTCTCATGTGAGCCCTAAGTGTCAGAGTGGGGTGAGTGAGCCCAGCTCACAATGGAGTGCGTGCCATTGTTTTAGGCACACATCAAAGACGTCAGCAGGCACTGACTTCCTGTACCCCTACAGTAGCAGCAGATACATCATTTCTAGATTTTGCTGCGTTGCAGTAGTCACAGCAATCTTGGTTTAGTTTTACTCAGTTGTGTTGTTTGCTTGTCAGAGACTGATGACAGCCCATTTTCAAAATTAAAAACGAGGTGAATAAAACCGTATGGTTACACAAAGCGGTCGGGAATAAATACTTCAAAAATCCTTTGTGAATTAAGTTCCTTTGTGAATTAAGATGGAGATAAGGAAGCATGGGCTGGCTCAGTGATTAGCGCTATTGCCTCAGAACACTGAGTATCAGATTTGATTCCAGCCTTGGGTGGCTGTCTGTATGGAATTTTTACAAACCCACAGTGTCTGTGTGGGTTTCCACTGGGTGCTCCGGTTTCCTCCCACAGTCCAAAGATGTGCAGGTTGGGTGGATTGCCCATAGGGTCCCAGGGACGTGGGATTTACCATGGGAAAGGCAGAGTTACAAGCACAGGGGAGGGAGGATGTCGGTTCGGGTGGGATATTCTTCAGAAGGTCATTGCAGACTCCATGAGCCAAATGACCTCTTTCTGTACAGTAGGGATTCTAATTAAATGCACCCCACTGATGGGCCTGCAATTCTGTACAGCAGAGAGCCACAAATGCAGAGTCGTTGAATTTAGGCAATCTCATGGAATAATGTAAGGATTGCCCAAGAATACTTTTCCAAATCCATAGTAGGACTGAGCCAATTGTAATGAAAACTTTTCATTCAACCATATCTAGTCTTCTAATTTCATTTTCAGATCTGTAGCATGTTATAAATAGTTGATATTTTACCAAATGTCTTCCCTAACACATTGGCAATGGCATGAATGGGATTTGTATTTATACCAGTTAGTTATTTATCGCTAAATACTTGTAGCCAAGCAACTGCCTCCTCATCTATTGAGTTTGAGGTGATTCACACATTTTCTGTAGAGGCCACATTCATCAGTAACATGCAACATGTGGCTTATGTTGCTCCCCAAATGCTTTTGGAATTTGTCCTGAGGTCCCAGAAGGGGAGGTTGGCTTCTTGAGAGCCCAGGTATGTCTGAAAACTTGTTTAGCAAGGGCCACCCTCATCGTTTGGAGGAACCAATGTTGGACTGGGGTGGACAAAGTTTAAAATCACACAACACCAGGTTTCAAAGTGCTCCAAAAGCTGGTGCTTCCAAATAAACCTGTTGGACTATAACCTGGTGTTGTGTGATTTTTAATTTTGTCTACTTTCATCGTGTTCATTCAAAGCCAACTACTTGACAGATGGGAATTATCACAAGGAACTTGTTCATGACCTTCATTGTTCAAAAACAAAAACTAAAAGAGATGTACAGTATTCAGTATTGTTAGATTTACATTCATTTCATTTTACAAAAATGATAACTCAAGTCTCATTCTCAAGATGATGAAGCAGCTGTTGTATTGTAGGAAAAACAACAACCAATTTATAGAACATAGAACATAGAACAGTACAGCACAGAACAGGCCCTTCAGCCCACGATGTTGTGCCGACCACTGATCCTCATGTACGCACCCTCAAATTTCTGTGACCAGATGCATGTCCAGGAGTCTCTTAAATGTCCCCAATGACCTCGCCTCCACAACTGCTGCTGGCAATGCATTCCATGCTCTCACAACTCTCTGTGTAAAGAACCCGCCTCTGACATCCCCTCTATACTTTCCTCCAACCAGCTTAAAACTATGACCCCTCGTGTTAGTCATTTCTGCCCTGGGAAATAGTCTCTGGCTATCGACTCTATCTATGCCTCTCATTATCTTGTATACCTCAATTAGGTCCCCTCTCCTCCTCCTTTTCTCCAATGAAAAAAGTCCGAGCTCAGTCAACCTCTCCTCATAAGATAAGCCCTCCATTCAAGGCAGCATCCTGGGAAACCTCCTCTGAACCCACTCCAAAGCATCCACATCTTTCCTATAATAGGGTGACCAGAACTGGACGCAGTATTCCAAGTGCGGTCTAACCAAAGTTTTATAGAGCTGCAACAAGATCTCACGACTCTTAAACTCAATACCTTTGTTAATGAAAGCCAAAACACCATATGCTTTCTTAACAACCCTGTCCACTTGAATAGCCATTTTAAGGGATCTATGTACCTGCACACCAACATCCCTCTGTTCCTCCACACTGCCAAGAATCCTAACCTTAATCCTGTACTCAGCTTTCAAATTCGACCTTCCAAAATGCATCACTTCACATTTATCCAGGTTGAACTCCATCTGCCACCTCTCAGCCCATCTCTGTATCCTGTCAATGTCCCGCTGCAGCCTACAACAGTCCTCTATACTGTCAACGACACTACCAACCTTTGTGTCGTCTGCAAACTTGCTGACCCATCCTTCAATCCCCACATCCAAGTCATTAATAAAAATTACAAACAATAGAGGTCCAAGGACAGAGCCCTGTGGAACACCACTCACCACAGACTTCCAGGCAGAATATTTTCCTTCTACTACCACTTGCTGTCTTCTGTTGGCCAGCCAATTCTGTATCCAGACAGCTATGTTCCCCTGAATCCCATTCCTCCTGACCTTCTGAATGAGCCTACCATGGGGAACCTTATCAAATGCTTTGCTGAAGTCCATATACACCACATCCACAGCTCGACCCTCATCAACTTTTCTAGTCACATCCTCAAAGAACTCAATAAAGTTTGTGAGGCATGACCTGCCCCTCACAAAGCCGTGTTGACTACATTTAATCAAGCCATGCTCTTCCAGATGGTCATAAATCCTATCCCTCAGAATCCTTTCTAACACCTTGCAGATGACAGACGTGAGACTTACTGGTCTGTAATTGCCGGGGATTTCCCTATTTCCTTTCTTGAAGAGAGGAATTACATTTGCCTCTCTCCAGTCCTCAGGTATGACCCCAGTGGAGAGCGAGGATGAAAAGATCTTCGCAAGTGGCGAAGCAATTGCATTTCTCATTTCCCAAAGCAGCCGAGGACAAATCTGGTCTGGGCCTGGCGACTTGTCAATCTTAATGTTTGACAAAATTTTCAGCACATCAGCTTCCTCTATCTCTATCCATTTCAGCATGCACACCTGCTCTTCAAAGGTTTCATTCACTACAAAGTTTGTTTCTTTCGTAAAGACAGAAGCAAAAAACTCATTTAGGGCTTCCCCTACCTCCTCAGACTCCACAATTTCCCAATGCTATCCCTGATCGGCCCTACTCTTTCTTTGACCATTCTCTTATTCCTCACATAACTGTCAAATGCCTTTGTGTTCTCCCTAATCCATTCTGCCAAGCCTTTCTCGTGCCCCCTCCTGGCTCTCCTCAGACCATTTTAAGCTCCTTCCTTGCCTGCCTGTAATCCTGTAGAGCTGAGCTTGACCCTAGCTTCCTCCACCTTACGTAAGCTACCTTCTTCCTTTTGACGAGAAGCTCCACCGCTCTTGTCATCCAAGGTTCCTTTATCTTACCACTTCTTGCCTATCTCAGAGGGACATATTTATTCATCACTTGCAACAACTGTTCCTTAAACAGTCTCCACATGTCTATTGTGCCTTTACCATGGAACAATTGCTCCCAATCCATGCTTCCTAACTCATGTCTAATCGCATCATAGTTTCCTCTTCCCCAATTAAATATCCTTCTATTTTGCCTAATAGTCTCCTTCTCCATAGCTATGTAGAATGTGAGGCAGTTGTGGTCACTATCACCAAAATGCTCTCCCACAACAAGATCTGATACCTACCCCGGCTCGTTTCCGAGCACTAAGTCTAGAATGGCCTCTCCCCTCATCGGCCTGTCAACGTACTGGGTTAGGAAACCCTCCTGAACACACCTTACAAAAACAGCTCCATTCAAATCTTCTGCTCAAAGGAGGTTCCAATCAATATTGGGAAAGTCAAAGTCACCCATTACAACAACCCTACTACATCCACACTTTTCCAAAATCTGCCGACCTATGCTTTCTTCCATCTCCCTGCTGCTATTGGGGGGCCTGTAGTAAGCCTGAAGAGGTGACTGCTTCCTTGCTGTTCCTAATTTCCACCCATACTGACTCAGTAGGCAGATCTTCCTCGACAATGGAAGCTGTAGCTGTGATACCCTCTCTGATTAGTAGTGCTACATCTCCTCCTCTTTTTTCCCCCTTCCCTATTCTTTTTAAATGCTCTAAACCCTGGAACATCCAGCAACCATTCCTGCCCCTGAGAAACCCATGTCTCTGTTATGGCCACAACATCATAGCACCAGGTACTGATCCATGCTCTAAGTTCGTCACTTTTATTCCTGATACTCCTTGCATTAAAGCAAACACACTTTAACTGATCCCTTGGTTCCTTCCCAGGAAAATCCTTCCCACTAGCTGGTCTACCTCTTGCTATTGCCTCATCTGCATCAACTCTCACCTCCGGTTTTCAGCTCAGGTTCCCACTCCCCTGCCATACTAGTTTAAACCCTCTCGAACTACTCGAGCAAACCTTCCACCCAGGACATTGGTCCCCTTCCAGTTCAGATGCAACCCGTCCATCTTGTACAGGTCCCACCTTCCCCAGAAGGCATCCCAATTATCTACATATCTGAAGCCCTCCCTCCTACACCAGCTGCGCAGCCACGTATTAAGCTGCACCCGCTCCCTGTTCCTCGCCTCGCTATCTCGTGTCACCAGTAGTAATATAGAGAACACTACGCTGTTCGTCCTGCTTTGCAGCTTCCATCCTAACTCCCTGAAGTCACTTTTTATATCTTCAATTCTTTTCCTGGCTATATCATTAGTGCCAATATGTAACATGATTTCTGGCTGTTCGCCCTCCCCTTTTAGAACCTTATACACCCAATCGGAGACATCCCGGACCCTGGCACCAGGGAGGCAACATACCTTCCGGGAATCCCGATCCTGACTACAAAATCTCCTGTCGTCCCCTCACTATCAAGTCCCCTACCACGAGTACTTTTCTATTCTGCCCCCTTCCCTTCTTTGCCACAGTGTCAGGCTCAGTGCCAGAGAACTGACTGCTATGGCTTTCCTCTGGTAGGTCATCCCCCCAGCAGTATCCAAAACGGTATACTTATTGCTGAGGGGAATGTCCACAGGGGATCTCTGCACTGTCTGTCCGTCCCCTTTCCTCCCCCTAACTGTAACCCATCTATCCTTGTCCTGAGCCTTAGGAGTGACCAACTCCTGGTAACTCCTCTCAAATGCCCCCTCAGCCTCCTGAATGATCCGTAGTTGATCCAGCTCCAGCTCCAATTCCCTAACACGGTTTTCAAGGAGCTGGAGTTGGGTGCACTTCCCGCAGATGTAGCCAGCGGAGACATGTGCCATGTCTTCCACCTGCCACATTCTGTAGGAGGAGCAAGCAACTGTCCTAGCATCCATACCCGACTTATCTGGGCACGCACTCAGTACTAAAGTAGAAAGCTTAGTTCAAGTTGCTATAAAATCAATAACAAACTTATATTCAATAGAGGAAGTTTAGAATGAACCTTACCTTATTAACTAGGTTAGAGGAGGAGGCTCATAGTCATATGTGCAGCAAACATTGACAAGCTACCACACAATGCTGACTAGATGATCCATGATGTTGACTGAGGAGTAAACATTATCCCAGCTTGCTGCAGAGAATTTCCCAGCTCCTCTTGGAAATAGTGCACCAGCATATGCTCTGATACTGCATGTTCTATTGTAACCAGTCAGTAAATGTGTACTTGTTGTTGTAACATGTAAATCAAAGAATGTATGATGTTGGATATTTCAATAATCCCATGTCCTTCACTGTTTATTGTATCTAATGTATCCTTTGCTCTTGAGTAAATTAAAATATTTCCACCACGAGATTCGTGTTTTGGGCCAGTCGTCTGTTTTAGTGTTCAGAGTGAAAATTAAGAAGCAAAAATTTTTCTCACCGCTATTGGCCTCTATCCTTAGAAATGTAATGTAATTTACATAATCCTGGTTTATTTTTGTTAGGGAATGATTGTCATTTGATGCTTTCTTTGTATTTTATGTGATTCTGCATTTCCATAGAAAATGTAGTGGTAAAATAATGATAACACATTGCATATCAGTTTTTGATATTCATCACCTGATTTTAATCCTATGGGACTGTTCTGGATTGAAATGGCTTTGAAGAGGAAAATATCACTGACTTAAAAATAGCTGCGATGATCACCTGACCAGAGGTTCTGCTGAAACACTCAATAAACAAGAACTGCAACTAACAAGCTTTTGAGGAGATTGAAACCAGTCAACCAAATCTGAATCTGTTGTTTGATTTACACCTTTATGGAAAAAAACACTTGTTGGAGATTTAAAAACATCGCCTGGAATTAAGCAGTTTGAAAACAAGGAACTCAGACTTTAGGATACTCAAAGGGAATATTTCAGGGAATTTTATTTTGTTTTTGACACTCAATGAAATGTATTTCTGAATGGAATTGGAGAAATTGCTCCCTCTTTCTTCTAACCTCTCAAAGAACATGCACCAAGTGAGAACCTAAAGATACATCTGATTGCTGCAAACTCTAAGATATATACAATATTCATGGCTGCCATTGATCAATAACATGCCTTAGCAATGGTCTCAGGTAAAGCTTGATATAGAACATAGAACATAGAACATAGAACAATACAGCACAGAACAGGCCCTTCGGCCCACGATGTTGTGCCGAACTTCTATCCTAGATTAAGCACCCATCCATGTACCTATCCAAATGCCGCTTAAAGGTCGCCAATGATTCTGACTCTATCACTCCCACGGGCAGCGCATTCCATGCCCCCACCACTCTCTGGGTAAAGAACCCACCCCTGACATCTCCCCTATACCTTCCACCCTTCACCTTAAATTTATGTCCCCTTGTAACACTCTGTTGTACCCGGGGAAAAAGTTTCTGACTGTCTACTCTATCTATTCCTCTGATCATCTTATAAACCTCTATCAAGTCACCCCTCATCCTTCGCCGTTCCAACGAGAAAAGGCCGAGAACTCTCAACCTATCCTCGTACGACCTATTCTCCATTCCAGGCAACATCCTGGTAAATCTTCTCTGCACCCTCTCCAAAGCTTCCACATCTTTCCTAAAGTGAGGCGACCAGAACTGCATACAATACTCCAAATGTGGCCTAACCAAAGTCCTGTACAGCTGCAACATCACTTCACGACTCTTGAATTCAATCCCTCTGCTAATGAACGATAATAGACCATAGGCCTTCTTACAAACTCTATCCACCTGAGCGGCAACTTTCAAAGATCTATGTACATAGACCCCAAGATCCCTCTGTTCCTCCACCTGACTAAGAACCCTACCATTAACCCTGTATTCCGCATTCTTATTTGTTCTTCCAAAATGGACAACCTCACACTTGGCAGGGTTGAACTCCATCTGCCACTCCTCAGCCCAGCTCTGCATCATATCTAAGTCCCTTTGCAAACGACAAATGCCCTCCTCACTGTCCACAACTCCACCTATCTTCGTATGTTAAGAACACCCAAAAACTTTATGCTCCTTTATTCATTTATCTCTCTTTTTTGTACTGGACATTGTCCCCTTTAAAACTTTGTACCTCTGCTTATGTGATGATAGATGTTGCATCTTCATTATTCTGCTTTGGATTTGCAAGTAATAAAATTGCTTTTCCTTTCAAAATCTTGTAATTGCTTTGTTGATTAGTTCCAGTGAATGTGTTAACTATCTTAATTGGAGTGGGGTAGTGCTGTGTATGAGAAAGGTCATGAAATCTTTGTGCCAACTAACCAAAGAGGTTGAGGAGAAGGGAGCTCATTACACTTGGTCCTCACAAATCATATTTCTAGGAAATGCAGACAGACTCTGGTAATGGTGGTCAAGAGAGGTGTTGGGTGAATAGGGGAGGGGGAACTATAGTCCAGTTGTAGGTTGTACCCGCAAGGCTGCACTATGGGAATGCCTCTCTCCCGCTACCTTCTAAATCGGGGCAACAGTGGGATGATGCCTTCAGGTGGGCACTGATCACCCATTTAACAGCTTCAGTTGAACTTTGAGTAGTGGCCCACCCACTGCAAAATGATATTGAGGTAGAGATAGATGGGCAGGTGATGGGCACAGCACTGAAGGCACTGAATCCTGTTTTACACGTTCACCTGCAATAGTGACTACAGATGGCAAAAACAAGATAGTGGTGTAGAGGCAAAGAAAACACAAGGAAAAGCGTTGGAGTAAAACTAGCAAAGAAAAAGGAAGCAAAATGGAGGCAGATTTGGAAGCTGAAATTATTGAATTCAACATGTTAGCACTGCTGCCTCACGGCACCAGGGAGCGATTCTAGCCTCGGGCAACTATCTGTGTAGAGTTTGCACATTCTCCCCGCGTCTGTGTGGGTTTCCTCCGGGTGCTCTGGTTTCCTCCCACAGTCCAAAGATGCACAGGTTAGGTGAATTGGCCATGCTAAATTGCCCATTGTGTTCAAGGATGTGTAGATTATGTGCGTTAGTCAGGGGTAAATGTAGAGGAATAGGATAGGTTATGGGTGGGTTACTCTTCGGAGGGCTGGTGTGGTCTTGTTGGGCCGAATGGTCTGTTCCACACTGTAGAGATTCTCTGATTCTAAGGTTCTCCAAATGTTAAATCAAAAAGGTAAAGTGCTGTTCCTTGGATTCCATTGGAAAGTTTTTCACTGGTAGACGTATGTTGATGTATGGATAGCCAACATGTTATACAGAATTTAAAAGGTTTAATTCTATACTTAAAACTCAGTATAGAAGAATATGCAAAGAGACCTTCAGTAAAAATTAGACCTGTAGACTTTTGAAATGAAATTGACATTTTAATTTGTCTTGTATAAAAGAAATATGAATACTAGACGTTTTGATTTCTACATGTCGATGTTGAATTATGTTTTGGTGATATGTTTGCTTTGGGCAATGGGGTTATGTTGCTTGACAGTGGCTTGATATTTAATGGCTCTGTAGTAATTTGTGTTTCCTCCACCCCTTAAATGTGATCTGCGTCCAAAGTAAAAATATTAATAAAGACAAGCGCTGAATCTGATGCAAAATATGTAATTACAATCCCGCAAGGGATAAAGAAAGCAGGTGGTAAAATCCTTTCAAATGCTGGAACATGTTCAATTGTTACTAGTGTAACATTATTATATTTCTTTTGTGTGATATATAAACAACGATGTTTGGTATGAAAACTGATTGGTGTTGTTTTCTTTGTAAAAAGAAGACTTTTGCAGCAGTTGCCATGCCAACGATTCATTCGGTTTTGATGAAATTATTTTTAGTGCTTTATAGCCAGTGATTGCAAATTTTGCAATGTTTACAACCATGATTCGTCAGGATACTTTGTTAACTGTATTGATTTTACAAAACCTATTGACGGAGTGCTATCTGCACACTTGCTGGTGTTTTGTGGATTTCTGTAATGGACAGATGCTTTTCTGTGAGGTATAGGGAAACATATAAAAGGCATCTGGATGAGTACATAAGTAGAAAGGGATTAGAGGGATATGGGCCAAATACTGGCAAATGGGACTAGATTAATTTGAAATATCTAGTCAGCGTGGACGAAGGATCTGTTTCCATGCTGTACATCTCTATAACTCTATGACTCTAATTGTTGAATGATCCAAACTGCAAAGCCTCCAACTGTAGATCAATGAAGCACACATACTACTGCTTTGTGTCCTCATTTCATACTTCCACTTACACTATATTTGGATCGATGTTAACGACCTTCTTATTAGCTATTTTTATTAATATATTGATTTTAAGTATTTTAAACTTGGTTTAAAATGGTGCAACATAAGAACTGCAAAGAGTTCACCCCTCTCATGTAATAATGATTTACATGTGTTAAACATAAATTAAAATGTATTCAATTTGCTTCAGTTTCTCTTTTGATAATTAACAATTATAATTTGAAATTATAACCAATAAAGTGAGACTCATAGATGCATGCAGCAGCAATATTACATTCAGCCCATTCAAGTCTAAGTGTCTTGGTCACAGATTTGGGAACTGCTATTGCTGTATGAAATGTCATGCCCACAATTCTTTTCAGGCTGTAACTGGAAAGATAGCTCTGTAGTCTCAGAAGTGGGATTGTTGGACCACTGCTCTGTAAAATTCCCTGAAAAGTTGCCTTCAAGATTCACGAGGGAAATTATCTAAACTTCCATGAGTTTGTCCCTAAATAATGGAGTTCAGCTACAAAACTACATGCTGGGCAGTCAATCACTGGTATTCTTTTGGGTTTTCCACTGGTGAATATATTTTAAGCAGGATGTTGTAAAATAATTATTACCTGGTTAGAAAAGGTTTGGGGTGAAAATGTCCCATTGTGAACCATGTGGGCCATATCAAAAAAGTTGGAAAATGAGGTGGGATATCCAGGGAGGCCCCCTCACCAGCATGACCAAATAATCCCATTTTCAGGCCAAGTGTTGGACAGTTAAACAGGATTTGCACTTGTGAGTGATAAGAGGCCTTTTTGTATGGAATTTCACTCATTATCACTTTCATTACTACCTTATTAATATACAGTATTCCAATCTCCTATTCACCAGTTAGAAAGTGGAGACAGAGAATTTCCAAAGTGCAAATCAGAGCGATTACCTGGTGATTTCAGGTTCCTCTGGACCTCCACCTTGGACAACCAGCACATTCTCCTCAGGGCTCACTGTATGGCAGTGGCCACTCTCACCACACACCTATAGACATTGGCATCGGTCACATAGCAGGCTCACCACATCATCATGGGACACCTCCAATGAACTTACAGTAACCTTCTGCACTGCAATGCTGACCTGTAAAGTCCACCAACAACTTTTATTGGATTCCTCCCGCACTTTAAGCACGGGGATGAACACCCAGGTCATGGGTCTCAGCAGGCATCTTCCAGTTTTAGTGAGAGTCCCTAGGTGCTAGTAAGGATGACTTTGCACAGTCGACAGGATTGTCATTTCCAGTGTCTAGGTCAATGCCCAGTGACTCCTCAGTTTAAAGTTAAAGCTTGGAGTCAACTGTAAGTTATCACCTAACTGGACCAATCTTCAAGGTAATACCAGAGTCTACCTGCTAACCAATCATCATGTTCTTCTCATACAGTATAAAAAAGCAGTTCCCTTTGAATTGCTATTTCTTGCAAATGTTTTTATTTATTTGTTCATTTTTTTAGTGGGATGTGGGTGTCACTGGCTGGGCCTGTATTTATTGCCCATCCCTAGTTGCTCCTGAGAAGGTGGGGGTGAGCTGCCTTCTTGAACCGTTGTTGTCCACTAGCTGTGGGTTGACCCACAATGCCAATGGGGGTGGGAATTCCCGACAACTGCAAGACAAAAAACTTCCACAAAGTGAGTCTTTTTAAGCAATGTAGAGGTTCCTCTTTCTTTTTGGTGGAAGTTAAACAAAAGTAGATGTTTATTTCTTTTATCTTTCCTCAGTATTTTTCTCCAGCAGGTGTGAGAGAATTCCTTCCTAACAAAACTTGCCTCGAGGCAGAAAAGCTAATTTGCGGCTATCCCCATCTGATACATGCAAATCTAAGAGTGTTACATATTGTGAGTAGTCCGAGGTCACAGAAAGCTGCTCAGACATTATCGTTGATAGGAAAGCTGGCGTTTGGGCCCATGTGCCTGCTCCACCATTTAATAAGATCATAAAGGAAACTCTACATCGACTCTACTGATCATGTCCACATACATCAAGTTCAGTCCTGAACACGCTCAACAATTGAGCACCCACTATCCTATGGAGGGGAGAATTCCAAAGATTCGTAATCATGTGTATGAAGAAATTTCTCAGTCTGATATGACCAATCCAAGGCTGTGACCCCTGGTTCTATATTCTACACTGTTTAAAAGACATTTAGATAAGTACGTGAATAAGAAATGTTTTGAGGGATATAGGTCAAGCTCAGGCAGATGGGACCAGTTTAGTTTGGGATTATGGTCGGTGTGAACTGGTTGGGCGGAAGGGTCTGGTTCCGTGCTGTATGACTCCATAACTCTGTGACTCTATATTCTCTAACCAGGGGGATTGGTGCATTAACATCTATCCTGTCAGGCTCTGTGGGAATTTAAGATATTTCTATGGGAACACCTCTCATTCTTCTAAATTCAAGTGAATAAGTGCCCTTTCCATTCAATTTCTTCTAACAGCGCAACATTTTCATCCCAGGGATCAATTTAATACATTTACACATCATTATATCCATCAACTAATATCGAAGCATGAGAGTGCACTCCTTGATAAACACTTTTAGACGTTAAACTTTAACTTTGTGTACAACTCCTAAAAGGTAATGTTAAAACATTGTATTAAGATTTTACAGCTTTGCCAGATTTTCTTTTTGAGATGATGCTTGAAAGCTGATTACTGTACTAATTGATATTTGTTTAAATGTTATTGCATAATGGGAACATTTTTGACAATATGGGGTCATTCAAACAGGTAAGACGCCAGGAAAATGCAATCTGTTCCAAACAGGGAAACCAGTCATGATGGGTCAACCTTTTCAAGCAGTTTCTATGTTTTAAAAAGTCAACAATTGTTATTGCGTTTCCAAAATTATTGCTCAAACATTTGAAATATATGCTTTTAAATTCTGAAGTTATTTGGAACAGAATATATTAGATTCCCTACAGTATGGAATCAGGCCCTTCAGTCCAACAAGTCCACACCAACCCTGCAAAGAGTAACCCATCCAGACCTAATCCCTTACCCTATATTTACCCCTGCCTAATGCACCTAACACTATGGTCAATTTAGCATGGCCAATTCACCTGACCTACACATCTTTAGATGGTGGGGAGGAAACCCACACAGACACAGGGAGAATGCACAAACCCGACACAGATAATCACCCGAGGTAGGAACCGAACCCGGGTCCCTGGCACTGTGAGACAGCAGTGTTAACCACTGAGCCACCATGTCACCCATATACATCTTAAGTATTGCAGAGAGAAATGAATGAAGGTTGAAAACCCAAATGATTTGTTAGTTTACAGAATGTAAGATATGACAACTATTGGTAGTGACTGGCAACACCGACTCTAATGATGAAAAGGTTGACTGTTTCAAAAGCTGCTTGAGTCCTAAGGGACATAGCTGCTAGACTTATTCTAGGTGATAAGGCAATTAACAGGATATAAAAAATATACTTGACCTCATCCTCAGCAATCAACCTGTCTCAGATGCATCTGTCAATGACAGTTTGGCAAAAGTGACCACAGCACAATACTTTTGGAGACAGAATTGGTACAGCAACCATTCATAAAAAATGTGAGAATATTCGGGGTTGGGAGGGGGACAGCTGTGGAATTTTAAACCATTTCATTTTTAATCAAAATCACAGCAATTCCATTTAGAGCCAATGTTTCTTCTTAGTTACCAGGGTGTGTTATTGTGCTGCAACCAAAAAGGTCCCCCTGCAGGTGACCATTGTTCCTTTGACATGTACATGTGTATGGCAAAGCAGTAATCTTAAAGGACTAAGCATGGTCTGAGCAATGGGTTGCACACGACAAAGGAAAATCGAAGTCAGCATTGCTTAAGACCAAGTCAGGAGATTCAGGAGTGTCTATTTCTGGGCATGTACCTGTATACAGCTCAAGCTCAGACTCTATCAAAATGGAGAGGACTATAGGTCACTGGGTGCAAGACATCTGATCTAACATGACAGAGCTGGCAGGGGATTATTATCTGCTGGGGAAACTCGGCAAGCGACGGCTAAGCTGTTTGTCAAGTTCCACATTCAGCTAAGTTATTTCGTTTCTTTCTTGTGGGCAACTTTTTTATGTACCAATTCCCCAGAGTGCAGCCCACAATAGCTCTGGCTGCCCGAGGGTAAATCAATTAAAGTGCGGATGTTGAAATCTGAAACGAGCACAGAGAAACTCAACAGGCCTGGCAGCAAGTGTGGAGAAAGAAATAAAGTTAACCTTTTGAGTCTGGTATGACTTCTTCAGAACTGAGAAAATCAACCTCAGAGAGATGAAATCAAACAGACATTGAGTACTTTGCAAAAGTGGTATTCTGTTTGTCCTTACTCAATATGGTGAACAGTGCCCTTCCTCTGAAACAGTCTGGAGCCTGACGTGTACACGCCGTTTTGAAAACCCATTGACTTTTTAAAGAGATGAAGCAATGCTTGCATTTTAATTTTTGAAAACTAAATAACTTAAATATTAAAAGAAAAAAAGCAAATAAAATTCATCAGTTACAACAATTGCCTTGATTTTACCATTCTATACCACAAAAGATAGAGCAATTAGAGAAAAAATGTAAAACCACATGCACAAATAATTGCTGTTATTAGGAATTTGCAATTCCCAGACTGTCTGGTGCCCGTGGTGTTGAAAAGAGAAACTAATAATAACTTGCTATTGAGAATGAAGAGTCAATATTAATCATCTGGAACCTGTATTTGTGAAAGCTCTGTGAGCTGAGGATTGCTGGTAAATGTAATGTTGCAAATGTCGCTGCTAAATCTGTCTCTTTGTTGGACTTAATGGGCAAAGGTACATCATTTTGAGGTGTGTCTTCCTGATGTAGCATAAAGTAAGCAGCTCTTTGAGAAAGGGAAGAAGGAGAAATGTTCAGCCTGTTGCAGAATTTTGCAGAATGAAGGATGAAGTCTTAAGTGATTTAATTCAGCTCTGAAGTTGTCAGACAATGACATTCTTAAAGCTTTGAGGAACGATCCCATGCTTAAAATTCCTGCTTAAGAAAATATGAAAAGCAAACTTACTCACCTGAGCCTGTTTCTCAAATAAAATTCAGAATTCAGGTCTAACAGTGTTACTCTGTGTGTTGTAGCTCCAAGATGTGTCTCCAAGATAAGCGTTCAGATCTCATTCCAGGGAATTGTGCAAATGGAGTTTGATAATAAAGTGCAGTACTGAAACAGTGCTTTACAATCAGAGGTATTGTGTTTGGGTGGGTTGCTGCAGTAATAGTAGTGAGCTCAGTCAGGTGGACCTCATAGAATACGAGTTCCCTAACTGACAATGTTATTCTAGTTCGATCAGGATCCCAGGCTGGTAGATAAAAGCAGGAGTGTTGAATAAAGATTTGCACACCTTGTGTCTTTCACGGTGTCTCACACCTGCACACACATATAAAAAGAGAACAGGAGTGTCAGACATGTTATTCACTCTGAGAGTTGCCTCTGAGGGAGCTGGACCAATGTCGAGAAAAAAAAGCAGAAGTGTCAGACATCCTGCTCACTCTGAGAGCTGGCTCTGAGGGATCTGGATCAGTGTCAAGGACTCTCCATGTGTAAACAAAGGCTGGGGCTTACTGACAAGATACCGGTCTCGGTGGAATTGTTTCAGATGCTAAATAGAGATCCAGTCTACTGTCTAAGATGGATGCACGTGGTCCAAGGTAATATTTTGCGGATTGGCAGGGCAGTTGTTCTGTTGTCTTTCTTCCAGTGTGGGGTGCTGTTAAATAGAGACTATGGGAGTCAAATCTGAGGAAATAAGTTGGAATTCACTAAACAAAAGTTTCTAGGAAAATCCTGGAAACTTGGTACTATTCTTGTATACTTCAGACCAGAGGTCCAATTCAATCAAAATATAGGCTCAGTAAACTAATTTCCAAGTATCACTGATTTTCTACTCTGTTTTCTCCTTGGATTGTTCCTTTGACCTTTTTGAGAGAATGCTACATTCTATTTGACAATTTCTCAACAGGGCATTTAGTTGGGATGATGTCGTTGATCACATCACAACCTCCTGTTTTTCTGCCACATTAGCAGTAAATGTCTTGCCACACACTTGGATCTGAATTTGTGTAAAATTAGCTCAAGCATCTGACTTCAAAAAGAGATGGAACTGTTGATATCACTTGATTTTACTTCTAAGAGGCCACTTGTTGTGTTTGGAATGAGGTCAGCCAGGTGGACATCATAGAATATGAGTTTCCTAATTGGGGTTGTTAATCTGATCCAATCAGGGAGCCTTGGCTGACAGATATAAACAGGAGTATGTAGGGTTTGGGGCCTGGCTTTGCTGCTCCTCTCCCTTGTAAAATTGCTGTTTCTGTATATAGCTGTTAATGTTAATTGTTTTGTAAACTGTGAATTGTCTAATAAAATTAAAAAAAACAGGAGTGTGAAAGGCTCTGCTCACTCTAGGAGCCAGCTCTGCGCTAGCTGGGTTAGTTTATGTAAAATAAAGGGTGGCTTGGTGATGGGATACCAACCTTCATGGAGTTATTTCAATGGCGACAAGAGAAAAACACACCCCTGTAGAGATTCACTTGCAGTAGTTGCCCTAGAGTTGATTAGATTCCCTACAGCGGGGAAACAGGCCCTTCGGCCTAACAAGCCCACACCAACCCTCTGAAGAGTAACCACCCAGACCCATTCCCTTACTAATGGCAATCACTATGGGCAATTTAGCATGGCCAATTCACCTGACCTGCACATCTTTGGACTGTGCAAACTCCACACAGATGGTCAACTGAGACTGGAATTGAACCTGGGACCCTGGTGCTGCGAGGAAGCAGTGCTAACCATTGAGCCACTCTGCTGCCCCGTTGAGGTCGGCATTTCTAGCATCATACCATTAATTTAGGAAGCTTGACTCATTCAATCCTGCTGCTGAAGACTGGGTGCAGTCTGTGGAAAGAACGCATTACTTTTTCCTGGGCAAATGACATTGATGTAGACGAAAGGCAATGAGTAAGTCTCCAGACTGCTTGTGGGCCTGTAGCTTTTCTGGTTATTAGGAGCCTAACTTTCCCTGAGGCACCAGATACTAAAACTTTTCAAGAGTTGACTGATTTAGCTAAGGAATATTATAATCTCCCAAGCCTCCTTTAATTCTGAGATGCTATTAGTCTTACTTGCCAGTTTGAGAACCAGGGAAATCCATACTAGGATTTTTGATGAGATTAAGACAACTGGCAGAGGCATGTAACTTTGGTTTAACCCTAACTAAGATGCTGAGAGACCATTTGGTATGTTGGTTTAGGGATGTGATCATGCAAAAATGCCAATGAGTTGAAACCCAACTGGACTTCAAACAGGCACAACAACTGGCTTTGGCAGTAGAAAATGCGACAAGCAGAGCTTAGAGGTTATACCATATTCTGACGGAAATGGAGACCTTCCTCAGGCTGACTGAGCTTGGGGAACACCACTTGAACATAGAACATTGTAGCGCATTATAGGCCCTTCTGTCCTCGATGTGAAGGGAATTGCAGAGCCTCACTCAGGACATAGCCTGATCAGAGGGACTGCAGACCAGTCCACAGCAAAATCCCAAAAGAAAGACAAGCCTCAGCCAAACAATTAAAGTTTTATCAAGGATCTGGGCTGGCAAGCCATTGTCATTGCTGCTGGTAAGCAGACTTACGACAGCAAAAGAGTCATTAGGCCTGAATTGAGTAAGAGAACTTATTGGCCAGTTTCCAGGAGAGTGCATGCCCCAGCACGTCCACCTCCAGCTGATTTGAGTTAAGTTGCTTAGCAACATCCAAATCTGAACCAAAGTAAACTCCTGGTTAAAAGGTTACCCAGTTTGAATGGAGGTTGATACCAGCACAGAAGTTTCAGTGATTGCAGAATCAGTCTTTACCAAAATTCACTCTGGATTCCAACACTTAAGTTCCACACAAGCCCTCAGCCAGACTGGGAACCTATATTGGGCAACCCCTACAGGTTAAGGGGAAACTTTAGTTCCAGTCTCTTATGAAAAACAGCTGGTTCAATTATTACTGATTGTAGTAGAAGGCTCAGATCCAAGCTTGATGGGGGTGAAATTAGTTGAGAAAGATTAAACCTGATCGGTTCAATGTTTTTCAATTACAAAATGGCTGCCTGAGTGAAGGTCTAACTAAGCACCTGAACATTTTTCAGGAAGGTCTAGGGACTTTCAAAGGAGCCAAGGACACCTGCATGTTGACCAGGAAGCGATTCCACAATTCTTCAAGGCCCACCTAGTGCCATTTGCCTTACAGGCAAAAGTAGAGGCAGAAATCAGGAGGCTGGAAAGAGAAGGAATCATCCAATCAGTGCAGTTTGCAGAATGGGCAGTACTGGTCTTACCAACTGTGAGGCCTGATGGGTCAGCTCACGTTTGTGGGATTTTGAACAAACAGTAAACTGCTTTTTACAGCTGGATAAACACCCATTCCCTGCACAGAGGATATTACACAGAACTAGAGGAGGGAGGGGGAGCTGTCCTTCATGAAGCTGCACATGAACATTCAGCATGTAAGGACAGCTTATGATGGTCCAACATCCAATGGTCTAGCGGAAAGAGCAGTCTGAACTTTGAAGGCAGGCTTAAAGAAACAGCCTGCAGCTTCACTCGATACCAAACTGTCCTGGTTCCTATTTGATTATAGGACCACCCCTCATACAACTACAGGGAGAGCTCCAGCTGTGGGGAAAAGACTCCGCACCAGGATAATCCTGATCTTCTCGGACCTGGTGGGGGAGGGGAGGAGAGGGTGAAAGAGAATCAGGAACACCAATGTCTTTTGTAAGATCCCTGTCAGCGAGAGGGGGGCAGTTTACTTCTCGGGACGAAGTTTGATGTAGGAACCACAGAAATGGCCCTGCTTGGGTAAAAGGTTTGGTCGAGGTGAGGTCAGGTCCCCTGACGTACAAAGGATAAAAACAATGACTGCAGATGCTGGAAACCAGATTCTAGATTAGAGTGGTGCTGGAAAAGCACAGCAGGTCAGGCAGTGTCTAAGGAGCAAGAAAATCGACGTTTCAGGCAAAAGCCCTTCATCAGGAATAGAGCTGACGTACAAAGAACAGGTAGGAGAGAACAAGCAGGTGGACCACATGAAAGCCGCAACCTCACAAACAGGTCAGGAGCAAAACATACCTGGCCCCTCAGAGCATCCGGCAAAGCTGTCAGAATCTTTGGGTTCTCCCCCTCCACCCAGCATCGAAGAAGCCTCTGAGAACGATGCGGACACGGCAGACATCACAGCCTCGACGCTGTTACCAACTGTTGAAAAGCTTGAATTTCTTCTGAGACATTCTGGGTGCAAAAGGCCAATGAACACCACCAGAATCCAAGGCAGTTTTGTTGGAACAGGACCCTGATGTGAATATGCCCACCCCCCCTTCAAAAAGAATGACGGGCTTACATCCCAAGAACTAAAATGGGAAGGATTTAGTGATTGGAACAAGGTCAGCCCGGTAGACCTCATAGAATTTCGCTGATTGGGGCTGTGAACCTGGTCCAATTTGGGAGTCCTGGCTAAAAAGTATAAACAGAGTAAAAACAATGACTGCAGATGCTGGAAACCAGATTCTGGATTAGTGGTGCTGGAAGAGCACAGCAGCTCAGGCAGCATCCAATTAGCTTTGAAATCGACGTTTCGGGCAAAAGCCCTTCATCAGGAATAAAGGCAAGAGTGTCAGGGGTTCTACTCACTCCAGGTGCTGGCTCTGTTGGTATCATATACTATTCACATGTAAATAAAGGGTAATTGGTGACAGGACACCAGCCTCTGTGGAGTTATTTTGCTATTGGTCTCTGATTAGAAACTAGACAATCTGTTAACAAGTGTCCATAATGTGATGGAGGATTAAAGCCAAATTGGGAGGCTACTTTCTTTTTGAAAAAAAACAATTTTGCTGTTTCGAAAGGTCTTTCCAAAATGTTTGTTTTTGGTTGAAAGCAAATCAGGATTAGCACATTGCCTTATGCCATTCAAAAAAAAATAGAATTCCTTCAACAGTTTGTCTTTTGTTTACATGAATGGGTAAGCCTTTGCAACTGTTTGAGATTATTTACTTGGACTTTGCCCACACATTTATTCTTGCATTATGCATGACCTTAAAGAAATCCAATTTTCAAAATCGTTAATTGTATCAAACTACTGCAGCACCTATATGCTATATACTTGTTAGTTTGGAGCTTAAAATAAGAACAATGAGATTCTCAAAATGTTGGTATTTTTTATTCATTCATGAGATGAGGGCATCGCTGGCCAGGTCACCATTTAATGCTCATCCATAATTGCCCAGAGGACAGTTAAGAGTCAATTACATTGCTGTGGGTCTGGAGTCACCTTTTGCCCAGACCAGGTAAGGGCTGTGGTTTCCTTCTCTTATGTACATTAGAGAACCAAATGGGTTTTTCCAACAACCAGCAATGGATTCATGGTCATCACTTGACTTTTAATTCCAGATTCGTATTGAGTTCAAATTCCACCATCTACCATGGTAGGATTTGAACCTGGGCCTCCAGAACATTACGTGGGTCTCTTGATTATAGTCTAGCGCTAATATAAATGCCAGTTGCATAGTGGTAGTTGAAATGTTTGCAGCATTTACGAAAAGGAAAATTACTCAGGGATGAAAGTCATAAAAAAACGAAAATATTCTTCAACCACAAACCATGCCTTAGCATCCACAGGTGAGGCAGACAACTCTGTATTATTGATGTGAATATGCACAATTCTGTAGTTCTTCTGCATCCTCCCCACTTAAAACCAATTACGACTGCTGGGAATCAGCCATGTCAATCCAACGTTTTAGATATTCTTTGCAGTAACAAAGTAAGCAAGTGAAATTGAGATCATAGCACTTAGGAGCAGACGTAGACCATTCAACCCTTGAGTCTGCTCTATTATTCAATGAGATTACATAACACTTAACTCTACTTTCTGCATTTACCCCATAATCCTTGATTCCCCCTATTGATTAAAAGTCTGTCTATCACGTCCAAGT
The DNA here is from genome assembly GCF_047496795.1 of Chiloscyllium punctatum. Lineage (NCBI taxonomy): Eukaryota > Metazoa > Chordata > Chondrichthyes > Orectolobiformes > Hemiscylliidae > Chiloscyllium > Chiloscyllium punctatum. The sequence goes on from NC_092761.1 coordinate 82,932,402, forward strand.
CTCCACTGTGCATTTGGAAGGCTATTTTTTTTAAAATCTTGTAGGACATGGGCATTGCAGGCTGAGTCAGTATTTATTCCCCGTCCTAGTTGCTTTGAGAAGGTGGTGGTGAGCTGCCTTCTTGAACTGCTGCAGTCCATGTGCTGTAGGTAGACCACAATGCTTCTCATTGAAGTTGAAAATGTGTTGCTGGAAAAGCACAGCAGGTCAGGCAGCATCCAAGGAGCAGGAGAATCGACGTTTCGGGCATGAGCCCTTCTTCAGGAATGAGGAAAGTGTGCCAAGCAGGCTAAGATAAAAGGTAGGGAGGAGGGATTTGGGGGAGGGGCGTTGGAAATGCGATAGGTGGAAGGAGGTTAAGGTGAGGGTGATAGGCCAGAGTGGGGGTGGGGGCGGAGAGGTCAGGAAGAAGATTGCAGGTTAGGAAGGTGGTGCTGAGTTTGAGGGTTGGGACTGAGACAAGGTGGTGGGGGGGGGAAATGAGGAAACTGGAGAAATCTGAGTTCATCCCTTGTGGTTGGAGGATTCCTAGGCGGAAGATGAGGCGCTCTTCCTCCAGCCGTCGTGTTGCTATGGTCTGGCGATGGAGGAGTCCAAGGACCTGCATGTCCTTGGTGGAGTGGGAGGGGGAGTTGAAGTGTTGAGCCACGGGGTGGTTGGTTCGGGTGTCCCAGAGGTATTCTCTGACATGTTCCGCAACTTCTCATTGAAGTTGCCCTGTTCCTTCTACTTACCTCTGGAGATCAGTGTGACCCTTTACTCTGATAATGTGACTTTCTGATTGAAGATCTCTGATATTTGGCAACGCAGCTGATCAGGGAAGCAGACCAGAAATTCTTTGGGAAATGCCTTTTAGGAAAAGGGGCTGCTTTGCTTTGGAATTTCCTGTGAAACCTTTCTGTGTTCCTTTCAGACATGGTTTAAAACTTACGCAAGATTTTATAGGATGTCTATTGCTTTAAAATATCTCCTTTAATTTAAGGTAAACATGATGTGAAAGATATTGGGAATGGTAGTCCACAAAAAGTCTGCCCAGATGTGATTTGCTTATCATCAGAAAAGTTAAACAAAACCAAAATACGGAAAATCAGGTGATAGTTTTCACATCTTGACACAGGAAAAGAACAAATATCACATGACACCAGGGTATAGTCCAACAGGTTTATTTGAAAACACCATCATTTGGAGCAGCTCTTCTTCATCAGCTGATATAACCTGGTGTCATGTGATTTTTGATCTTGTCCAACCCAGTCCTCCACAGCAGGAGAAGAACAACTGCTATTTGTAACCAGGCAAAGCAATACTGACAGAGAAATAGGTAGACAGATAGATAGACAGATAAAGCAACACTTGCTGCAAAGAGTAGGACAAGATCTTTTCTGTTAGCAAACAAGCAGGATGCTGGTGATAGCTGGTTTGCTGAAACAAAGAAGATAGATGACTGAAACCAAAGGATAGAGAGCTGTGAATTAAACTTTGCTGATGAGACTTAATTAGAAGCACTGTAATATATAAAGATGGCAGCTGAAATTACAAAAACATAGACCCAAAGTGAGCAGAGCAATGGTCGACAGAGTTCAATATGAGGCCATCTAATTTTGAACCAAATGGGCAGTCTTTTCAATGGTGGCTAACTCAGACCCTATGGGGTCCATGGGGATTGAATCCAAGGATAAGCTTCTGTGCAGTTACAAGAACTACACAGAAAGGCTAATGGGATGTTGGTCGTTAGCTCAAAACTTTTGAAATACAAAATGGCACAGAATTACTCTTCAGTCATGTAGATATTTAATTCAGCTCCACCCTGGAGTACCATTTTCAGTTTTGAGCACTGCTCCTCATAAAGGATAAACTGGCTTTGGAAGAGATTCAATAAAATATTACCAGAATTATAGTGGGTTACATTGTGAGGATAAGTTCTGATATAGTTAGGATACCTGGTCAGCATGGACAAGTTGGACTGAAGGGTCTGTCTCCGTGCTAAGCATTTCTATGACTCTACGACCATGATTTATAAAAATGGAACTTAAAAAATTTAAATGCAGCTTGAGTGGCAAGAGTGATTTCACTGAAGTATATAACGTTTTAAGGGAATTCAATTTGACGCAGTTTGATAATGATTTGCTCTCGTAGGGAATCCAGAATACTGAGGAATATCTCAATATCAGAAATGAAATCCAAACTGGATTTTCAGTAAAATGGTAGCAGGTGGTTGTGATTGTCAGCTGCAAAACATTTCTGGTCCAGACTATTTGAGACTTTCATGACTGAAATTAAAGATTTTTGTTCAGGCAGGTTACCAATGGAATGGAGAAGAGAGATTGAGGTGAGAATCAACCATGATTTATTTCTGAGCCGTCTTTGAGAGAAACCTAAAAAAAATTAATATTATACTTGAAGATAATGAGTAAACCTCATAAGGTGAGATCTCAGCACTGAGTAAGGGATTTGAAAATCCATTAATTGCAAGAAATCTCTGAGCTTGAAGCCATCAAATTTATTTCTTATGAATATTAATGGATTATTATTTATGGAAGTAGTTTGAATGTAGAGACAGATTTGCAGTAGAGACAGTTTTCACAAATTGTGCCTAATCCTTTTCACCAAGACAGGTGAGTCATCATGTTCTTTCATGATCCATTTTGTAATTTTATATTGCTGTTTATGTTGCTTTCTCAGTTGAGCAATGCACTATACAAGCCAAGAAAAAAAAATCGACTTGTTCTATGTGAATATGAGGAAGGAGACAAGCACAACTTTTACATCTTTAAGGAGTGCCTAGCACAATGTACCTGGGAACTTTATTTTTCTTCAGTATTGAGTATTAATTTGAAATAGACTGCACAAATGTAAGCTTACATTCAAACAGGTATATATTTGCAAAGTCCATTTTGGTTCAGCGAATAGCAGAACAAGTTCAACGTGCTGAATGCTGTACTCCTGTTCCAAAGTTTATGCTGTGTTTCTTAACTCCCCTTCAGGTCAAACTTAGTTAAGGACCATCTTATGTATAACTGTGTGGAAGGAGGTTTGGTGTGGACTCAATGAACTGAATGGCCTGCTTCCACACATACGGATTTTATGGTTTTATGATCTACGACCCAGTGAAAAGTAACTTTTTAAACATATTATTGTTAAAACTACAAAGTTATGCTTTTTAACTACATTTATAAAGTAAAGATGTAATAACTGATTTCCACCTTGCCCTCTGAAATGTGTATTGCTTGTTTCTGAAACTGCATCAACCAGTGGTGGTTTTCGATGCTGATTTCACTGTTTAATATATGATTGACACGGTTTCATGCTTTCTTGGACGAATGATACAAAACTAATCATATTTTTTCATCTTGTGTTTGGTCCCACAGCATATATGCAAAATACCTTTCTGGGACATGGTCATTGTGCCATCACTACGTTATGGTATGTGATCTAACAGTATAAAGCTTTCGGTCTCCATCTTACTGAGCTCAGCCCTCTGCTGAGGGAACTGTGCTGCAGGATCTTTGAATTGCCTGGCTGGGGCCAAATGCGCAAGTGCTAGTGATTGTAGATATCAAGTGTTACAATAAAGATTCATTTAAATTTTCAGTAATATATGATCTTCGTCTCATATTTATGTAAAGTAACACATTCATGATGGATGTTGATCATCAGCTATCGTGTGACTGGGTTTTGGAAGGTGCTATTGAAAGAAGCTTGGTGAATTTCAGCAGTGCGTCTTATAGATGGGTATGCACTGCTCTCACTGTGCATTGGTTGTGGAGGAAGTGAATTCTGAAGGGGATGAAGAGGATGCAGTCAGGTGAGCTGTTTTGTTCCGAGTGTTCATTGTGTTTTTGGAGATGCATTTATCCAGGGGCAAGTGGCGAGTATACCATCACACTCCCCACTTGTGTTTTGCACTTCCTCCTGAATATCCTGCACATCAGAAACTGTTATATTTAAAGGCATTAAGTCTTGAACTCCCCTCCAAGTGGAAACATCAAGCTGAATTTTCGTCCTTGAGGCAGGTAGAAAGAGCCCAGAAAATTCCCCACTGTGCATGCAGGCTTTGGGGGAGAAAGCTGGCTCCAGGAAGAGGTGGGCATGGGCGCCAGTCAGGCCAGCCAGCTCCTGAAAATATCAGAAAATATCAGAGCAGGCTTTTAGACTTCATCCTAGTTTTGCTATGAATGCTAAGGACAGCTAGCCCCTTTTACCCTTCAAACACACTCCTTTTGTCTCACCTAGTGAACTCATCCACCCACATCTCATTGCCTCTAGAAGGCCTCGTGCGAATTTATGACACCCTACTCACTCCCCATCATCTTTCCTAATTCCCCTATCAAGCTATGGCACTTCTATGCACACTCACCATTTAATAAAACCAATGGACCCTATGGTGACAACAGGATGTGAAAAAATAAAGCTAAGAATTTAGTTTGGCCGCAGTTAGTGCACTGTGTGCAGTTCTGGTCGCTTTACTATCGGAAGGATGTGGAGACTTTGGAGAGGGTGCAAAAAAGATTTACCAGGACCACACTCCCGACTGCATTACTATAAGGACAGGTTGGACAAACCTGGAATGTTTTTGTCAGATGTCGGAGGCTGTGATGCGAGCTGATAGAAATATATAACACTATGAGTGGCATGGATAGGGTGGATAGTTAGAGTCTTTTTGGCAATATGATACACAAACAGAAGTTGATGGAGAAATGTAACAGGTCTGGTAGTATCTGTGGAGAGAAAATTGAATTAATGTTTTGGGTCCAATGACCCTTCTTCGGAACTGATTGTAGATAGGAAAAGGTTGGTAAATATGCGGAAGGTGGGGTGAGAAGAGGGAAGAGGAGTAAACAATAGATGGAGATGCAGCCTAGAAACAGACCAAACAGTTGGACAGACAAAGGAATAAGTAAAAGTCGGCCTGGGAGAATGAATAGTTGTTATTGAGTACCATTAGTAGCTGACAATGTGTCAGTCAAAGTAACAGACCTTTCCAGTGCTTTCTGGTTTTGTTTTAGATCTCCAGCACCCACAGTTCTTTCTTTTGTTTTAACATTCAATCAGTATTCTCTTGTTCATTCATGTCACCATTGGAACAGTTGACTCTCTCTTGATGCTTCATGATTTAGAACATTTCCATCAAATCTCCTCATAATTTTCATATCTCCCAGAAGAGAGTTTGGAGAAGCTGATGCCTACCTACTTTGCTGAAATTCTGCACCCCTGGAATCATTTTCATGGGCTTTTTCTGCAACCTCTCTTATACCTTCACATCTTCCTAAACTGTTATCCCCGTAATGGGGCACAATACTCCAGATGCAGCTAAACCAATTTCCTTCCTTTTGTATTCGATATTTCTATTTATAAAGTCCAAGATCACATTTTAACTGCTTTCTCCACCAACGTTGTCACTTTCAATGATATGCACACAGATTCCCCATATCATTCTGCTTTAGCACCCACTTTAGAATTGTATCTTTTATTTTATATTGTCTCTTCTGATTTTTCCTACCAAACTGCTTCAGGCTTGAAGGGCCGAATGGCCTACTCCTGATCCTATATTTCTCTGTAAGTAGAGGTGATGTCACCAACAAACCTGAACTTGTTCATACAAATATATTTTGAATAAAGCTGGGAATCTGACTAAAAATTGCTGAACTCAGATTCATCACAACAACCTCGACCTCCTCACTAGTTTAAATTCCTGAGAAAGCTTGTATTATTTTCTTCACCATTTGTTGCAACTAAGTGATTAATTAAGCTACTTCAGAGAGCAATTAGAACCAACAATATTGCTGCTGGAGGCTGGAGTCACATGTAGGTCAGACTGAATAAAGAGGCAAATTTCTTTCCTTTAAGAGTATTTTTAAAAAAGGCAAATTGCTTGCCTTACAGTTCTGTTCTCAGGCTATTTCTGTTTCAATAAAGTGCGCCCACTTTTAAACTGAGTGTTAGTCATTGCAAATTTACACGAGGAACTTGGATGGGTGTCTGGAGTTGGATGGTCAGCCATGAAACAAATTGTTCTCACTAATAGCAGTGACTAACTTTGTTGAAACAGAGGGGTGAAGATATTAAAATGTGAATATTTACAACGCAAACTTCATTCAATATATACCATGCAAATCTGAGCTCAAGTATTTTGCATTGTGACAATCCCCCCAAAAAAAAGCAAAAAGGATTTTATTTTTAAAAAAAGAAAAGATTAATTAGAACTATAAATTGGGCACATGTGGAGAAAGAACTACATTACACTTTCAAAACATAATTGCCTTTTATTTGTGAAGAGCAGGTGGTAATTTGACTTGATTTGCAGTGGGTTAACAAGCTCTCTAAATGAGTGGAGGGTGGCACAGGATAAATCTCCATAGTTGCTGTGGTAGCTCATAGAGACTCTGCGTCATTACCATACTTAATGCTTATGGAGTGGTTACCCTCAAGCTATACATAACTGCTTGTTAGTCTCTAATGAAGAGGATACCGATGATCCTTTGCAGAATATCACAGCATTCACACATGTGCACTTGAATGTAGACACATGATAGGTTGAAAGAGGTCATTGTTTGTGTTGAATGGCTGATTCAAACATTGAGCATGTGAGGCGAAGTTTTAGATGTGGTTCAGAATCCAATCTAATTACTTTTCTACCAAGCTGCCATATAGCTGCCAGAACATTGGGAAAGTTGTTAAGAATCAAGAAAATACTGGCCGTTACCCATGGGAGTAAAACATTTCCTGGTCTTTGGTTCAGGGTTTGCTGCAAAGAGCTTATTTTCCTGCTATGCCAGAGAGTAATTTGATATTTTCAAATGCATGAGCTGACTTGTAGCCGGGATTTAAAATTTTTGGGGAAATCTTGTACTAAGGGCATCTTAAGTGGATTGTAATTTGTACAGGAGTGAAAATAGAATTACATAAAAACTAAGGCATGGAGATATGTCATTTGGCCTAATGGTCTGTGCCAATGATTATACTCCATAAACACTTCCCGTTCTGCTCTGGCATCCCATTATTCAATTACTTTGAAATCTATTGGTTTTAACCATTCCCAATATCAGAAAATTCCACGTTCTCGCTATTCTATGTAACGCAAAAAACAATGAATGGCTATCTTATGCTTTATTTCCTTTGTTTCAGATGTGTAAGCAGGTATTCCACATCTATCCCATTAAACCCTTTCATAACTATAAAGAGCTTGGTCAGGTTTCCACTTAGTCTTCTCCTCTTGTTCTTCTACCTCCTTGAGAGGTAGTGGGAGGGGCGGCATGGAGGCTCAGTGGTTAGCACTGCTACCTCTCAGTGCCAGGGACCCAGTTCGATTCCAGCCTCTGACAATTGTCTGTATGGAGTTTGCACATTTGCCCAGTGTCTGTGTGGGTTTCCTCCAGGTGCTCCAGTTTCCTCCCACAATCCAAAGGATGTGCAGTTTAGGTGAATTAGCCATGCTGAATTGCCCATAATATTCAGGGATGTATGGATTAGGAGTGTTAGTCAGGGGTAAATGTAGAGTAAAGGGGAATGGGTTTGGTTGGGATACTCTTTGGAGGGTCAGTGTGGATTTGTTGGGTCGATGAGCCCACCGAAGCGATTCTAATTCAAGTTCTTGGTGGAAAAGAGCTCCAGTATTCTCAATATTTCCTGATTGGGGCACCCTTTTAATGCTGGTAGTGTTACTGTAAGCTGTCTTTGTACTTTCTCAAGGATATTAGCATTTTTAAAAAATATATCTTATGGATGCCAAAGAGCACAAATTGCTTCAAGTTAGTCCAATCAATCTTCTCCACACATTTTATGATTTTTTTTCTAGTTCTATTCCTCTAGAGGTGAAGCAAAGTACTGTGCTTGTGCTTTGCAGAACGTGTTGCTACTATTAGTGACTTAGATATGGGAGTTCCCATCTTTCCTTGCTCCTTCATGTTGTACTCTGGAAAGCTCAACGGTGAAGGATAGCACTGGAGCCTGAACTTACACACTTGGAATCTTGAGCTGTACTGCACGATAACATACTCTTCAGTCAAACCCGTCCACACTGACCAGATATCCTAAATTGATCTAATCCCATTGGACTATGTTTGGCCCAAATCCCTCTCAAGCATTCCTACCCATGTACCTGTCCAAATATCTGTTAAATGCTGTAATTGTACTTGCCTCTACAAGTTCCTCTGACAGCTCGTTCTATATATGCACTGCCCTCTGTGAAAAATTTTACCCCTAGAAGTCCCTTTTGTATCTTTCCTCTCTCACCTTAAACCTATGCCCTCTAGTTTTGGATTCCCTACCCTGGGAAAAAGACCTTGGCTATTCACCTTATCCATGTCCCTCATGATTTTCTAAGCCTCTATTAGATCACCTCTCATCCATTTATATGAGAATTTATTTGTGTGCTGCAGTTTTTATTTGCAGAGATGCATTTATTTTAGATTAGATTCCCTACAGTGTGGAAACAAGCCCTTCGGCCCAACAAGTCCACTCCGACACTTCGAAGAGCAACCCACGCAGACCCATTCCCCTATACCTAACACTATGGGCAATTTAGCATGGCCAATTCACCTAACATGCACATCTTTGGACAGTGTGAGGAAACTGGAGCAAACCCACGCAGACATGGGGAGAACGTGCAAACTCCACACAGTTGCCCGAGGCTGGAATTGAACCCAGGTCCCCAGCATTGTAAGGCAGTAGTGCTAACCACGAAGCCACTGCCGCTCTAACATGTTTTATTAATATGTAACCCCAAACACAGTAACCAGAATTTCACTCAGCTCCAATTTATTGAAACACAAGTAAATCCTCAGTCTTTTCTTATTCCCTGAATAAAACAAATGCAATTAATATAGAATTAACACTCTATCTTGTATATTTTTATATCTTCCCATTAATAAATGTCTTCCTCTTATCAAATAAAGTACCTTAACAAATTTCTTTATTGAATTCCATTTGCTGTTTGTCCTCAAAATAACTGACACACCCGTCTATTAACAAACAGCTATCCCTAAATCATACTGTTGGCAGACTGATGAGCTTGCATTGCATTTCCCTTGCGCATGTACAAGGCTAGAATATTTCCTGTTACAACCTTTTTTACTGCATCTCAGATCTCAATCATAGATGTAAAGTTCAACTTTGGGTGTTGATTACAGTGAAACTTTCTGTGTATGGTAACTCTTGAACTTACGCTGCCCTAAACTAACGATTCCACTTTCATTTACAAGGAATTCATTACCTGAGTCATTTGAAGTTTTCCTGGATCCAAGTTAGCTGTGTACTCCTTTGTTAACAAGTTTAATAGTGTTCTGTCTCCTTTGCAACTTCCCTTTTGCCCCTAACTTTGAAACCTCCCGAGCTCATCTATTCTTTCAACCGTGTTCTCTTGCCACACTTGTCTTTAAGCTTCCATTTTCCATCCCACCTGTCTTGCACCCACCCTCTCCCCACCTCGCACCTTTTACAGGTTCCCGGTGGTCTCCTTCTCAATCCCAAATGCACCTGAAACCACCTCCTCCATCCACCCCTTCCCTCCTCTGACGATGCCACCACGCTCTACCTTGAAACTATTCTTGACAATCTCAAAAACTCTCACCACCTTCCTAGAGCCAGAACTGGTTGGAGCACTGTGATGACCAACCCTACATTCTGTAGAAGTTCAGCATAACCTTTCTGCTTTTGTACTCAATATCTCTTACTGACGGAAGCCAATTGTTTTGAAGTTCTGAAGAATGGTTTGAGATGTTAACTTTGCTTTCTCTCCACGGATGCTGCCAGACCTGCTGAGTTTCTCCAGCAAATTCTGTTTTGCTTCATCCCCAGCTCCTTGTTTCAATTTACTTCATTTGTTATGCCAGCTACCATCTCAATACATCATGCTACCTTCAAGAACTCATGTACATGAACACCCAGCTTCCACTTTTCAACTGCAATCTGCAAATCTGTTACATTCAATCAATACTATGTCACACTGCGACATTTCTGCCAACATTTTTAGTTATTGTATCAAAATTTAAATTGCTTCCAAATGAAAGCAGTTTGAGCTTTATTTGTTCAGAATCCAGCAATAATTCACATTGGAATCAAAAATACTGTAAGTACTAAATCTGCTTTTTAAATAAAGTTTTAGAAACTCCAAACAAGAACAAGTTGCAATAAAAACAATCAAAATTTAAGTTTTTAAATCTGGATCAAATCCAGCATTCAGTTCCAAAGGCAACTCAAAGTGATGCAGGTTTAATTTCAGAGCCAGTTGCTCCACCTGGTCTTCTATGCCAATGAGTATTTAATGACTGCTTTGTGCGAACCACAGGAATGATTTTATAATACATGTGGCCTCAGCCCAGACATCTGTCAGTGGGTTGCTTCTGCCGTGCATTGGTATTGACAGAAATGGTTGCGCTATTGGCAGTGATACTTTGCATACTTTTGTTGACTGTGTTGTGCCAGAAGACTGCTCGAGTCGGTTTGTTTGCTGTTGATGATCAGAATGCTCTGGGTCGATGGTTTTGGCTGATGAGTTAGTGTCATTAGCTGACTTGTTTTGCATAATTTTGCAGCTGTTTGATGTGTTCCTTTCTGGGACGGTGTTTGCTAATGAAGTACAACAGCTTGACAGAAAGGGCCCTTGCCCCTGTCCGAGAATTAGGACCAGACCATCCAGGAGGGAAGCACCTCTACCCACCAGAGGAAGGAATAACCTAGTGGTATTATTGCTAGACTGTTAATGCAGGAAACTCAGCTGGGGATCTGGGTCCAAACCTTGGCACAGTAGATGGTGGACTTTGAATTCAATTTTTAAAAATGTCTGGGAATTAAGGAAATGACCATGTAGCCTTTGCTGATTTTCAGAAGAACTCACCTGGTTCACTAATGCCCTTTAAGGAAGGAAATCTGCCATCCTAGCTTGTTTGACCTACATACCATTCCAGATGTACAGCAATGTGGTTGACTCTTAACTGCTCTCTGGGCAATTAGGATGGGCAATAAAGGCTGGCATAGACAGCAATGCCCTCATTCCATGGATAAAAAAATAAAATAAAGGGTAGTAGATGTTTGGAACTCTCATCCACAAATGGCAGTGAATGCAGAATCAGTTGTTAATTTTAAATCTGAGATAAATAAATTTTGTTAAGCAAAAGTATTGAGAGATATGGGCCAAAGGCAGGTATGTGCAGTTAGGCCACAAACTGCTCATGATCTCATTGAATGGTGGAACAGGCTCAAGGACTTACCCCTCCTTCTATGAAATCACAAAATGATAACCCAATTAATTGAGCAGTGGTGTGCCCATCTTGAACTGTGGAACCACAGCTTCCATGTGTCTGAATGTATCTGAAACACATGATTAGAAAACACTGGTGAGGCAGGAACTTTATATAAGTGAGGTAAGGCTGAACATACATTTTACATGCATCTACATTTACATACATCCGATTCTAAAGAAAGGTCACTGGACCAGAAATGTTCGCCCTGCTTTTTCTCCACAAGTGCTGCCTGATCTGCTGAGATTTTCTAACAATTTCTGATTTTGTTTGCAGATTGCTACAATTCACAGTTCTCTGCTTTTTTAAAAACATTTATATACACCTCGACTGGCTAAAATCTTAGCCTAGGACCTTTAAAAGTCCTATGTTCTTGTTTTTGTAAATGTCACTATTCAGCTTTATCATTGTATCGTTCTGTTGCTAATGTATTTATTGTTTAAGCACGCTTGCCACAATTTGAGAGATCAATTTGGACTTGAGTCATGCAATCCAGAGTATCACCTTTATATGTTTGAAATGTGTGGTTGAGGTTGATGGCAAAAGACAATGGGGGAATTGTGAAACAGGTCATGGGAAATCACAGAATAATGCTGGCAGGAATATTCAACAGAGGGCTACAGATACAGGTCTGGGGAGTGGGATTAGCTGGGTAGCTCATTCAGGAGGCAGTGCAGACACGATGGGTTGATTGGCCTCTAATGATTCTTGAGGAAATTAATTTATTTTAAAAATGTGTTAATGGGTTGTGAGCTTCACCAGCTGGGCCAACATTTATTGCCCATTCCTGGTTGCTCTTGACAATGTGGTGGTGAGTTAATTCCCTGAACTGCTGCAGCCTGTAGGTACGTCCACAATGTTGTTATCCCATTGCCTGCTTTAGCTATAGAATGAGCTAGGAAAAATGTTTCATAAATTATGAAACTCAAGTCCATCAAATGTAAAGGAAAAATTGCATTCTCCAATGGCCTCTGGAGATGGAGCATTTAGATTAGATTAGATTCCCTGCTGTATGGAAACAGGTCATTTGGCCCAACAAGTCCACACTGACCCTCTGAAGAGTAACCCACCTAGACCCATTCCCCTACTCTATCTTTACCCCTGATTAATGCACCTAACACTATGAGCAATTTAGCATGACCAATTCACCTGACCTACACATCTTTGTGATTGTATGAGGAAACTGGAACACCCAGAGGAAACTAAACAAACACTGGGAGAATGTGCAAACTCCACACAGACAGTCACCCGAGGCAGGAATCAAACCCAGATCCCTGGCGCTGTAAGGCAGCAGTGCTAACCACTGACTTAATCTTGTAATGATCCATCAATTAGAGTCAGAGTCATATAGCATGGAAATAGACCCTTTGGTCCAACAACTCCACACTGACAGTGTTCCCCAACTAAACTAGTTCCACCTACCTGTGTTTGGCCCATATCCCTCCAAACTTTTCCTATTCATGTGCTAATTCAAATGTCTTTTAAATATTGTAACTGTACCTGCATCTATTATTTCCTCTGACAGTTCATTTCACACATGAACCACTCGGTGTAAAACGTTACCCCTCATGTCCTTTTCAAATCTTCCTCCTCTCACCTTAAAAATATGCCCTCTAGTTTTGATCTCCCCCACCTTCGGGAAAAGACTTTTGCCATTCACTTTACCTGTGCTCCTCCTTACTATCCTCTTCAACACTATCCAAAAAGGAATATCCGTTTGAGAGAAAAGACACAGGACACTTCTGAACCACCTTAACTTTCCTGACAGTCACCCATATATCTGGTAGATCCTGTTGTGAAATCACTTCTCTAAATCCATTAGTTACCACACACCGTGTCTCCTGGATGTCCTCATTAATCCTGAGAAGAAGCTCTTAATATCATCTTACATATTGAATTGAATTTATTGTCACATGTACCAAAGCACAGTGGAAAGCTTTGTCTTGCGAGCAATGCAAGCAGATCACAGAGTTAAGTGGCACAGATAGTAAATAATAGGTAAACAGCAGCAAAAACAAAAACACAGGTACAGGCAAATGTTAAGAGTTTGTGAGTTCATTCAGTATTCTAACAACAGGAGGGTAGAAGCTGTTTCTAAACTGGCTGGTGCATGTGTTCAGGCTTCTGTACCTTCTGTCTGATGGTAGAAGTTGTAGAAAAACACTGCCAGGGTGGGATGGATCTTTGAGAATGCTGGCGGCCATACCTTGACAGTGGGCCTGGTAGATGGATTCTATAGATGGGAGGTTGGCCTTCATGATTGTCTGGGCTGAGTTCACCACTCTCTGTAACCGTCTCCGATCTTGAATGGTACAGTTGCCTTACCAGGTAGTGATACATCCAGACAGAATGCTTTCGATGGCACACTTGTAAAGGTTAGCAAGTGCATTCGCCATTATGTCAAATTTTCTCAGCTGCCTAAGGAAGAAGAGATGTTGTTGGGCCTTTGTAACCAGTGCGTCCACATGAAGTATCCAAGAAAGCTTGTAGTGGATCACCACTCCCAGGAGCTTGACACTCTCCACTCGTTCCACTCTGTGCTGTTAATGTGTAAGGGGAGCATGAGTAACATCCTGCCAAAAGTCAATAATGTGTTCCTTGGTTTTGCTGGCATTGAAAGATAGGTTATTCTCAGTGCACCATTTTTCCAGGTGTTCCACCTCCCGTCTGTAGTCTCTTTCGTCACCATTTGAGATTCGACCGACTATGGTGGTGCCATCAGCAAACTTGTGAATGGCATTAGTCTGGTATTTGGCAACACAGTCATGGGTAAGCCCTTCCTTACCCTCAGATTTTAATCATAAGAATGCAAAAGATGAAAAGCAAATCCATATATAAATCTTTAAAAAAAGATTCACACACTTGCTGAAACAATTAAAAGAACGCCTACTCCTCAAGTCCTCTGTTTGTCAGCTTTCAAGCTCCAGATTAAAAAAACACCTCTCCAGAGCTGCCCACGTGTAGGTCCCTACACAAGTTCCTTCTTTGCATCTACCTTTTTTCAATTAAATTTAAGTATAACATTTCAAACTGAAATAACAGCAGAGACCAGTATCTTGTCCCCCTTCATTAACATGAGTACAGCACATAGACCCTGACCAGCCAGCTCAGAGCCAGTCCCTAGCACGAGGAGACTCTCTGACACTCCTGCTTATATTTTTTTTTCTTTTTTTTATCAAAGGGCAACACATTCCTGTTCTTTTTTCTTTTTTTTCTTTTTTTTTTCTTTTTTTAAAAAATTTAACCCCCACACTACCGCCTAACTGCGGTAGTGCTTTTTTTTTTCCCCCCAGCACCCATGGTGTGTGTGTGCAGGTGTGAGACACAGTGAAAAGACCACTCCTGCTTATATCTGTCAGCCCAAGTCTCCCTGATTGGGCCTGTTAACTAAGGCCAATCAGGGAACTCATAGTCAACAAAATCCTCCCGGTCAACCTCATTCCAATCAGACAAAATCCTTCTCTAGGTCGAAACTCAACAATCACTTGGAGGCCTCTCCCACACAGACTCCATTTTAAAAACAACTCCTCCTTTGAGAATGAACATAATCGCTCCTTCACGTTCTATTTTGAAATATAAAAGCTTGAAACAGAAAAAAAATCCATCTCCAGATCTACACTGGACAGGCAAGTGGAGGCCTCTCTTGTACAAACTCCGTTTAAAACAAATCTCTCCTTTTCACATTCATTTTTGTGTCTTTTTTTGGACTGTAAAAAGTTCAATAAAATGATTCAGAATAAAAAATCTTATGCTTCTGATATATATTAACCATGAGAAAGTCTGCAACTCGAGAAGCTACAAGATTCATGATAATCTCAGTCCATCAGTTTTTTGTTCAGAGGAAATAGTTCACAGCCACTGAGGGAGAGAACAGCTAGCTATCTTACAAACTTTGGTTATTTCACTGCACGCACAGAGACAGAGTTGGACCATAAGACACAGAATTTATCGCAAAAGATTAAAATGTCATGTAACTGATAGATTGCTGTTAAGTCTTTCATTTTTTAGAATGGGTTTCAGGTTTCGCTTCATTAGTATGATTACATATTAAGCTAGCTATCTTACAAATTAATATGATTACATATTAATGAACTGAAACACGGAACCCATTCTAAAAGATGAAAGACTTAACAGCAATCTAGGTTTGCTCAATATACCATTTCAGTTGCAAGACACTGTAACCTTTTGCTATAAATTCTGTGTTGTACGGTCCTCCTCCACAGCTACCTGATGAAGGAGCAGTGCTCCGAAAGTTAGTACTTCCAAATAAACGTGTTGGATTATAACCTGGTGGTGTGTGATTTTTAACTTTGTCCTCCCAAGACCAACACTGGCAGCTCCACATCACAGAGAGAGAGTGAGAGACCCTTTCACTGCTGCACTCCGAGGCTTCACCTCTGATGTGAGCGAACAATACAATTGTCCACCTCCCAAAGAGCCAATCAGGGAATTGTTGTCATCCTAGTGACTTCTGACCTCTACAACTGGTCCTGATTGCACAAATCAATCAGCAATCTATGTCTGGATGAAGCAAATACACCCAAAATCATGATGGATGTGGACAGAGTAAAACAAAAATCTGTTCCCATTGCCAGAACCTGAATTAAAGTGAAAAGCGACAGTACCAAAAGGGGACATGAGCAAAAATGTTTTCATGTATGATGAGAAGGTGCTGATGTTGGACTGGGCAGACAAAGTCAAAAATCACATGACACCAGGCATTAGACCAACAGGTTTATTTGAAATCACCAGCTTTCGGAATGACATTCCTTCATCAGGTGCACCGAAAGCTTGCAATTTCAAGTATACCTGTTGGACTATAACCTTGTGTTGTGTGACTTTTGACTTTGTTTTCATGCAGTGTGGGGTTAGGATCTGGAATACACTGCATGAGGTCGCATTAGAGACAGTCAACTGTGAGTTTGAAAAGGGAAATTGATAGTTATCTGAGGAGAAAAATAATGGTGAGAGTGGGTCACTGGAATCAACAAGCTGCTTTTGCGCAGTCTACATGGACATAATGTGCCAAATGGCCTCGAACTGCACTGTAAACAAACTGATAAGGCAATAAGACAACACTGCACACACTCTGCAGTACAACTGCATACCGTGCCCCCAAATATGCTGGAATCACACAAGTTGCCCTGAGTTAAGCTGCTTCCTGCTTTCTTCAACTTGAAAGTCCCTTGCTCTGAAAGCGGCTTGTGTTGCTAAGAGACTTGTGTCTCAAAGTTCTATCCTACACAGTGCAGAAGAGAGATGGCTAGTTGGTGGTCTGTAATGATTTCCTCTTACTTATGAGGAACAGTTAACTGATTCTAATGGGTTCTACAAATGCTTTTATTTATATTATTGTACCTAATACCATTCTTTAAGTACACCCGTCATTAGTACATACCATTCCATCCTTTCCTGCAGGCTCAGAGGGAAGAAGAGGATCCAGTTGTTGTCCATGTAGGTACCAATGGCAGAATAAAGGAGGTTCTGCACAATCAGTATTAGGAGCTATGCACCAAATTAAAAAAACAGACCCAAAAGGTCATAATTTCTGTATTATTACCTGAGTCACATGCAAACTTGATTGGAGAGATCAGATTGGAGAATTAATTAGATAAGAAAGATGAATGCTTGGCTCAACGACTGGTTGAGGGGGAGTTGGTTCTGCTTTGTGGGGCATTAGCAACAGTACAGGTCCAAATTGGGACTGGACAGCATCCACCTGAACCCTATTGGTACTGGTTTCTTGCAAGCTGTGGAAATAAAGAAGAGAATTTTGAACTAAAATAGTGGGGCAAGAGATCAAATTTGGAAGATGTGACAAATTAGACAGTGCAGACAAAGGTAGTAACACAGGAAATGGTAAACCGAGCAGAACTGGAAGGTATGTACATACAAAACTAAGAGTAAATTGTTAGATGAAATAAAATTAACAAAAAGAATTTTAAGATAAAACAAAAGACTCAGTGTATGAATGCATGTAACATTCAAAACAAAAAATTGAAACTGAACAGAAGAACTGAGAACACAAGCACAAATAAATATGATCTAGTAGACATTACAGAGGCATGGCTGCCAGATGACATGGATTGGGACCTCAATATTGAAGGGTACAAGTCATTTAGGAAGCACAGGAAACTAGGAAAAGGTGGAGGGGTGAAAGGACAGGAGGCTAGAAAAATGGGTGGTTGGTCTGCTTGTTAATCTTTCACCACCTGCTGTGGATCCAGTCTAGCAACTATGTTCTTCAGCACTCAACTAGCTGTCACTAGTGATACTGACCTGCCATACTTCATGGTGGACATTGAAGTCACTCACCCAAGGTACATTTTGCATCATTATCACCCTCAATGATTCCTCTATGTGGTGCTCAACTTGGAAGACTACAAATTCATCAACCGATTAGGGGTGGTGGGCAGTATGTAGTAATCAACAGGAGGCTTCCTTGACCATGTTTGACCTGATGCCATGAAACTTCATGGAGTCCGGAGTCAATATTGAGGAGTCCAAGGGAAATTCTCTCTCAACTGTACACCACTATGTTGTCACCTCTACTATGTCTGTCCTGTCAGTTTAACAATACGTACCCAGGGATGGTGATGGCATTGTCTGGGACAGAGGTGGGGAACCTTTTCGTGTTGGAAGGCCGCATTGTGTTAGTTGTAATCTAATAAGGCCACATCTAAGAAACTTTAATTATATATTCTTCAAAATTCAAATTTTTTTAATTGTGGCAGTCAGTCTGTGAGGATTATTTCATTGAATTTTCTTTTACTCTCTGGTATTTTAAATACATTCATTTTAAGATTAAAACAAAAATAATAAAGGATGAAAAAAAATTAATAAAAAAAATAAAAGATTTGTTCTGCAAAATTTGGATTCATTCAAAAGGCCACACACAATGACCTAGAAGGCGACATGCGGCCTTAAGGCCACAGGTTCCCCACCCCTGGTCTTGGACATAGTCTGTAAGATGTGATTCCATTAGTATAATTAAGCCAGGCTGTTGCTTGACAAGTCTGTTAGACAGGTCTCCCAATTTTGGCACTAGCCCAAATGTAATTAATGAGGACTATACAGGTTCAACAGAGCTGAGTTTGCTGTTGCCATTTCTGGTGAATCCTATATCTTCTTGAGTTTGGCTTTCCAAAACTTCATGAGGTAGAAATTGCGCTATTAAAGTTTAAGCATACAAGTTCAAAGTACTGTGAAATATTAATCAGGAATATTGTTGAGCTCTTGGATAATGAGGAGACTTGAACAATAACAAAAAAAAACTGCATTCCACACTTCAAAATATCTAACTAATTACAGTACGTTGCAAGTTTTGGAGGGAACAGAATACCAATAGAGTGGAAACTAGGCCTGGCTGAGTCAAACAGAAAGGCTTGATGGTCCGTGTATCATCCTAGCTATTCACGATTCTAGCAAGATTGAAACTACAAATGGAGCATTGAGATTGTGGAATGCATTCTGATTCACACAAGGCAACATTATTTAAAAAAAAATTAAATGTTATATTGATTCATCTTTAATGATTTGATTATCTTGGGAGTTTTGTGCAAGTTGTCATGTTTTGGGAGAACAAAAGGGTCCTATCTCATTACAGAAGTAACACAAGTGGTGTGTTTCTCCTGAGGGACACCACAGGTCATACAAGAAACGTGATTGAACCCAAGCAGCTGAGCTGCTGTTGTTAAAGAATTAAATGTAAGAATTTAAACTTTCTCAACAGCCTGATGAAACCAGGCAAATGCACTAATTCTTTTTGAAGTTGGGCTAACTATGGCTAGTGTTTTTAAAAGGAATGTGGATATCCATCACCCATTCTTAGTTATCTTGAGAACTGGACAGTGAGCCAGCAAGTTCAGGGGCAACTTTTTCATGCAGAGGGTGGAGAGTGTGTGGAATGAGCTGTCAGAGGAAGTGGTGGTGGCTGATAAGATTACAACATTTAAAAAGGCATCTGGATGGGTATAAGAATAGGAAGGTTTTGGAGGGATATGGACCAAGTATTAACAAATGTGATGAGATTAATTTAGGATATCTGGTCGGCATGGATGAGTTGGACTGAAGCGTCTGTTTCCGTGTTGTACATTTCTATGACTCTAAATGAAATTGACTTCCCAAGATATTGACTTGTGCTGAGCAAAGAGTATAGTGCCATTGCCTTTTAGGAGGGGACAACAGCAGCTTAGTTTCTCTAAGTAACATAGAGATTAGCGCTGTCTTTGATGCTCTTCAAAATAGATAATAAATCTCCATTATTCAAATCTACAAATGACACATGGCTTTTGTTAAAATACCAGTGAAAGTTTCACAATATGCAGAAGTACCTTTCTTGGTATTACTTGTACTGGAACTTGCTATTCTGGAGATTAATAATGTGGGAATTATTGTATAGATAGATCTGGAAAGAGATAAGGAGAATATTTCAATGAAAGTACGCCAAACACTTCCTTGCGGCTATGGCGTTTAGCTGAGTTACTATAGTTACTTTCTTTCCTTTTTTATTTGGAAAATAAAATTAAACCATGAAATGGCGATTATTTCTCTTTATTCTTTTGCTCACACACCGTTTGAGAGTTTGCTTTCATATGGTCCTCGTGCTTGTTCAGAACTGAACTTTATATGTCCCTGGACCAGACCTCACATTGACCATGCCTCTTACTCATGCAGGGCCATTCCTGTAGTTCCTACACTAAACTTCATCCTCTCAGGTAAACGCTCTCTGCCGCTTCGCAGAGTCTGGAATCTGGAATTGGTGTTCCTGATGCTGTTTCACTCTCCTCCCAAGGTCTCGGAAGATCCGATTTATCTTGGTTTATCTTCTCACCATTAACAACTCTGCTGGTGCTATTCCTGTAGTTGCATGAGGGCTGGCCCTATAATCAAAGTCTGGTATCTTGTGAAATTGTAGGGTGTTTCTTTAAACAGTAGGCTTTCTCTGCCAGACTATTGTATGATAGACGGTATGGAGCTGTCCTTAGATGTTGAGTACCATTTAATCTTAGGAAATACTTAAATTCCCTGATGGTAAATGATGGCCCATTCTCTGTGACCAACACTTCTGAGGGTCCGTGTATTGGAAAAGTTGCACATAATTTTTCTATCATCATCCCTGTGTTTGATTAACGTACTCAATGCATGTCAAGCCACTTTGAGTGGGCTTCCACAATGATCAAGAACATCGAGCCTATGAAAGAACATGTAACCAAGTCCAGGGTTTACTTGACCAATCCAACGCATGTGGGGGCACTGCCTGCAATAATTTTTGTCCTTGTTGGCACTCTGGGCACTGTCCCATCAACATGGTTAAGTCTGCATCCAATCCTGGCCACCAGAAATTACTTCTCATCACATCTTCATTTTGGAAACCCCTGGATGACTCTGGTGGAGTTCAGCCAGTATCTGATGGCAACCTTTTTTTGGGACAATCACTCCTGCTCCCCATAATAATGTGTGGTCCTCTCCTGTGATCTGATCTCTCCGGGTCCAGGGAGGTTTCAATCCTGGTTGTAACAGCACTTGGTTTCTCTCATCAACACCAGCCGTTTTTGTTTTGCCAGGCCCGGATCTTTTGGCATCCAAAGTCTGATACCGTCAAGTGTGACTGGAAGTGTGTCCAGAAAATTTAAAAACATTACGGACTCTTCCAGTGACGGTACCAGTGGTGGAGTATCTGCCAGCGGGAGGCAGCTCAATGGATCCACATTTGCTACCTGGCCTCCCGGACAATTTTCCAACTTGTATTAGAGCCCACCTCTGAATTCAGCCTGAAGCTATGGGCAGCATTGCCTTGTCCCTTTAAGTAAATCTAGCAGGGATTTCTGGTCCGTTATTATTACGGATTTATTCACCTAAAAGGTATTGGTGGAACTTCCCGACTCCAGATATGACCGACAAATCTTCCTTCTCTAGCTGAACATATTTACATCCTACATTAGACAAAGCCATGAATGTATACGCTACTGGACATTCTTCTCCATTGGACCGTCTATGAGTTAATGCCACCCCGATGCCAAAAGGGGAGGCATGACATGTCAATGCCAGAGTTCACTTGGGATCATAGTGTGCCGACACCTTCAAGGATGATAGCTGTTTCTTCACTTCCCTGAAAGCTATGGCTTGGCTACATAATCATTTCCAAAGCTGACCATTTTTTAAGAGCTGATGCGAAAGTGCCTGGATGGAGGCCAGGTCATGTATGAACTTTCTGTAATTTTTCACCAAGCCAAGGGAAAACCTAAGCTCTGGTACAGACAAGGGAGTCAGGGCACCTTTGATTGCCCTCACTTTATCTTCCAATGGGTGTAACCCTGTCTTGTAGCCCAAAGAGGTCACTTGGGTGCTTGGAACACACATTATTCCCTTCTGAGGCATACGCCTGCATTGGAGAAATGTCGAAGGACTGTATCTACGTTCTCTAAGTTCTCCTAATTGGCCTTCCCTGTTTTAGTACATCATCTAGATAGGTGGCAAATGTTCTCCATCATCTGGTGAAAAATGTTACAGGCTGATGATAACCCAGATGTAAGTCCCATATGTTGGCATAAACTCCAATGGGTAGTAATTGTAGCATGCTCCTGGGAATCCTCACTTAACCACAATGACAAGCACATATGGCTCATGTCCAGCTTTGTAAAGTATAGCCCCATGGCCAGGTTTGCATTTTTTTTAGATTAGATTAGATTACTTACAGTGTGGAAACAAGCCCTTCGGCCCAACAAGTCCACACCGCCCCGCCGAAGCGTAACCCATACCCCTCCATCTACATTTACCCCTTACCTAACACTATGGGCAATTTAGCATGGCCAATTCACCTGGCCTGCACATCTTTGGAGTGTGGGAGGAAACCAGAGCACCCGGAGGAAACCCACGCAGACACGGGGAGAACGTGCAAACTCCACACAGTCAGTCGCCTGAGGCGGGAATTGAACCCGGGTCTCAGGTGCTGTGAGGCAGCAATGCTAACCACTGTGCCACCGTGCCGCCCATTTAATCCTCTATGTGAAGGATTGGTTATTTATCCAGTTGCAAAAAGTGGTTTACTGTTTGTTTAAAATCCCCACCAAGGTGAACTGACCTGTTGGACTTCCCAGTCGGTCTGGTAGGTTCTGTTCATTCGAAAATGGACTAATTTGATAATTCCTTCGCTTTCCAGTCTTTTGATTTCTACCTCTATTTTTGCCCATTAGGCAATTGGCACTGGGCAGGCCTGTCAGAATTGTGGAATTGCTTTCTGGTGAACATGCAAGGTGGCCTTGACTCCTTTTCTTAGTCCCTAGACCTTCCAGAAAAACCTCCAAGTATTGAACATAGAACATTACAATGCAGTACAGGCCCTTCGGCCCTCGATGTTGCGCTGAAACCAATCTGAAGCCCATCTAACCTACACTATTCCATTCTCATCCATATGCCTATCCAATGACCATTTAAATGCCCTTAAAGTTGGGTATGTTTGGTAAGATAGAGAGCTTAATATTAAAGAGGTGAGGCAGGACCTCAACGAGGCAATAATCCTTTTTATTTAATCAGCAACTTGCCATTATCTAGTAAGGATCTTGCCCGGGTCTTTGTGAAAAGCATAAAAGATTATGCGAATTGTGAATCGACCTTCAGGAGGCATTGCTGGATGTCTCATCCAATTCTGCCATTGAACCAGCTCACTATTGCCCAGGTCGCTCATCCCCCTAAAATATATTGCTCACAACTATGTGCTCCTAGAAAATCATTTCTTAGACGTCTCTTGGAAGAAAAGTTCATATTTCAGAATTTAGTCTAGGAGTTACCTTTACAACTGTTTACTTACATTACTCAAATGTTTGAATCTATCCTTCACCTCATTGGAAAATATTATTTTTATATTCCCTTAAAGCTTGAGCTTAAGGTTTTTAAGAGCTTTTTCCAATATTTTATCACAAGGATTCACAGAAATGGTAAAATAAAATACTATTGTGAACCAAAAAAAGTTAAAAGTTCCTCCAACAGTAGAGACAACTCTTAGTACAAAGATATTGAATTGAATGTCCCCTTAGCACTCAGGCAGACCACAAACAGGGAATTACATTTCTCACCTCTTTCTGCCAATGCAATAATGGGGCAATACAACTTTACTGCCCTGCAGTGATTGGGATCTCAGCTTTCTTAAGTGCATGACTGTAAAATACATATGACTCCTGATATTTGAAATGTGGTTGATTGTTAGCCATCCTCCAAAATGGCCCAGAGAGCCGCTCAGTTCGAGGACAAGGAGGGATACTCAACAAATGCCGTCTATGTCAGTGGCATCCACATCCCATGAACGAACAAAAAAAGTTCAAAAAAAAGGTCAGCACTTCATCTCTGATTATGAGAACTGAAGAGGAACTGAACATTACTGTTAGTTGCAATGCACCAATTTGAATTGTTTAAATCATTGGGAGAATTGGAATAATTTTGCTATGTATGCATAGAGCTGCATCAGTGCAGTACAGCGTCTGATGGGAATATATGTTGATCTTTTCCCACACTATGAACGATCCGAGTATTTACAGACAATACTCCGGCTGCTCACTCACTCTGCAATATGGCTAGACCTGATCTGCCCAACCCAACACAAAACGATCAACCCACATAGAACCTTCGTAGGTCCCCAAGACTAATAAAAAGCTTAATGTCTTGATAGTGATTTGGATGCACTGTGCTGGTGGTAAATATGTACTATTGAATTTTAACTTCCATCATGACTGTTTACTTAACTACAAGTTAATGCCATCATGTTAATTTATTTTTCAAATATTATTATGCAGTTTAAAAGTAATATTAATTTGATTTCATGCGCATCCTGTTAATTGAAATAAGTTTCTAATTTTCTTTTCTGCCAAAACCAGGAAGTTGCAAAATTCACCATGGAGTAACTCCTGATATTGTTGGTTTTGAGACAAGTGTGTTTGCAGATGCATTAAACCTTAACTGCCTAAAAACTATTTGACTACTGCAAGTAGCAAACTGTAGGTGAATCTTCTTGTATTTGTTGCAGTGTCAACCACTGCCAGCTTTTAGGGCAATTTTCTTCACTCTTGTCCTTCCTTGACTAGGTCTAGAGGCCTACTTAGTTGATGAGGGTACAGGAACACCACTGGTCTTACCAAGAAGAAGCTGAAAAGGGATGTAGTTTATTACATTCTAGCAATCAGTTATGAGTTGCATTAGTAAGATAGACATTGCTACTAAGACTATGAGAAGACCTAAGATATAGGCCTCCACTTTACAAGATTTTAAACTATTCTGCCTTTTCCCCACCCAAGTCCTTATGGCATCATCAGATTGGGTGAATTTCAATGCATTCTCCATGATGAATTCTTTCAGAATTATTACTATTGAAAATCTAAACTGGCAACATTCTTGGAGAGAGGGTGGACATAGGACATTATTATCTCCTTCAGTTTGGAAGTGTAAGAGATTATTTTATTGAAGCAGATAGGATTCTGAGAGGTCTTGACAAAGTGGACGTGGAAAGGATGTTTCCTTTTGTAGGAGGATCTAGAACTAGGAATCACAGTTTTAAAAATAAGGGGTCTTTGTCTAAGACACAGATGGGGTGAACTGTTTTCTCTCAAAGGGTCATGAAAGCAAAATCTTTGAATATTCTTAGGGCAGTGACGGATAAATTCTTGGTAAGCAAGACAGTGAAAGCTATTGCAATGCAGTATTGAGGTTATAGACAGATCAACCATGATCTTATTAAACAGGGGAGAAAATCTAATTAAATAGGGGAGCAAGCTCAAGGGGTCAAATGGCCAAGTCCTGCAGTTAACATGCATGTTCACAATTTATTGATTAAGATGAACAGGCCATCATCTGGAGAATGAAGACAAGGAAAATTGTTTAAATGTGGATGGTCTTTTCCACCAATGAAAAGATTTAAGAAAACCATCATCCAAGTAATTGAAGATAAAGTCATAATTATCAAAATATTCTGGAGGGATCTCCATAAGTTGATATCTGTGTACTTTGTAAAAGGACTTCTAGGCAAGACTATCTAATATTCATTCATATTGATGCTTCAGATTATTATGCTGCGCAGTCATTGCCTTTCATGCCTAAGAATTTCAAATCTGTATAATCTGTAGCCTTTCAATAACGAAATGATCCTGGAAAATCTTTGCAAAAGACTCTTCACTTATTCAGAAAGGCTGATCACAATATGCCCTTGTATAATGGCACTGTATCATCGACACTGAAATAATGACAATCAATATATATACTGTAAACATGAGACAATGATATTCATTCATTCTTAATTCTATCATTGTATAATATAAATCGTACATAACATGATGAGAACTCTACTCAAAAGCTTGTTTGGAAATTGTAGTTTTTCCCTGAACCTAGTTTAGGTGGAGTCCATATTTATGATTATCCTGCATCTCAATTACATATTATAATCCTTTTAATAATAAATGAATCATGTCAATTATTATTACCATTTGTTAATTTAAGGATTTAATGCAGAGATCATTTAAAGCCATTTCTCCACACATGGTGGATTGTTCTTTCATGGGGGTCATGGTTGAATCTCAAACAAAGTTTGAATTGAGTCATCAGTCATTATATTTTTGGCATGAATCTGCATTTTTACAATAAATCAGAACTCACATGCAGGATTGTCAAGTTGAAGGGAGCTGAGATTTGTGTTTAAAGGCTTGGTTACAAGTAGATGTGTCATTAGGAATGTACACATATGTTACTCATTGTTCTTTGTCTCTATTTCAAAAGTCATATTCTTACAACAAGTAATGAGAAAAATATCTGATTTTTTAAATCTCTTCACAATTGCTCTTGCAGTAATCTGCAGCTGCACAGTTAAATTGAAAAGTGTTGCCGGTCTCCCACCTTTCACCATCTATAAGCTGAAATTCATCCAAAACTCCTACAGAGTCCCCCTCAGCCATCAAACATACACATGAAAATAGACATAAAAGTGATACCATTATTTTAAAATTTCCATTCTTAATTTCAATTCCCACTAAAATCTTGCCCTTTCTATTTTCTAGGTATATACTATTCCAAAATTGGTTCTCTGCCAATTCTGGCCTTTCATGCATACCTAATTTCCTCTTCTCCACCATTGATGGTCATACCTCAGCCTAATACCCTCCTAAACCTCTCCACCTCTCGGTCTTCCTTTTAAAGATGTTCCTCAAAGTCAACTGGTTGATTTTTGGTCAACAGTCCTAATATCAGTGGTTCAGTGCCCGATATTTGTTTGGCACTCTTAACATCTTGGGATACTTTGTTATGTGAAAGAGGCCATGGAAAAACAAGGTGTTGGTCACAAGATAGATATAAGCTGATAAGCTCCTAGGTAGAGAGCCATATTGCTCAACAGTGATTCAGAATAACAACAACAGCATATCGATTCATAGAGTCATAGAGATGTAAAGCATGGAAACAGACCCTTCGGTCAAACCCGTCCATGCCGACCAGATATCCCAACCCAATCTAGTCCCACCTGCCAGCACCTGGCCCATATCCCTCCAAAGCCTTCCTATTTATATACCCATCTAAATGCCTCTTAAATGTTGCAATTGTACCAGCCTCCACCAATCCTCTGGCAGCTCATTCCATACACGTACCACCCTCTGTGTGAAAAAGTTGCCCCTTAGGTCTCTTTTATATCTTTCCCCTCTCACCCTAAACCTATGCCCTCTAGTTCTGGACTCCCCGACCCCAGGAAAAAGACTATGTCTATTTATCCTATCCATGCCCCTCATAATTTTGTAAACCTCTATAAGGTCTGTTTGAGATCAGCAAGTGTGGGAATCAAACCTGCCTCCTCACCAACCACCCTCACCTCCTGCAGCTAAGTGTGAAAGGTGTTGACACTGCTGCCAAAAACTTCCAAGAAATCAGCTCAGGATTAAGCATTAGCAGACAATGGACCAGGACCGCCTACAGGCAAAGCACGCATAGCAGGTATTATAGCAGGTAAAAACAAGGACTGCAGATGCTGGAAACCAGAGTCTAGATTAGAGTGGTGCTGGAAAAGCATAGCAGGTCAGGCAGCATCCGAGGAGCAGGAAAATTGACGTTTTGGGCAAAAGCCCTTCATCAGGAATCTTGATGAAGGCCTTTTGTCTGACACGTCGATTTTCCTGTTCCTCGGATGCTGCCTGACCTGCTATGCTTTTCCAGCACCACTCTAATCTGTACTATTATCGCAGGTCATTTCATAGAACCCCTACTGTATGGAAACATACCACTCGGCCCATCAAGTCCGTACTGACTCTTTGAAAAACATCCCACCCAGACCCACTCAATCCCTGTAACCCTGCCTTTCCCATTGGCCAATCCACATCTTTGGACTGTGGGAGGAAACCAAAGAAGCCTGAGGAAAACCACGCAGTTGCAGGGAGAATGTGTAAACTCCACACAGATTGCCACTCGAGGGCTGACTTGACCCGGATCCCTAGCACTGTGAGGGAACAGTGCTAACCACTGAGTCATCGTGCTGCAATTAGCATTTCATCAGTTGCACAGAAACATAGAAAGTGGGAGTATGCTGTGTGGTCCTTCGAGCTTGTTCTATCATTCATTATGATCATTCCTTAGAGTGCAAGTTCATAGTTCCTTGAAAGTAGAGTCGTATATAGATAGGATAGTGAAGAAGACATTTGGTATGCTTTCCTTTATTGGTCAGAACATTGAGTATAGGAGTTGGGAGGTCACGTTACAGCTGTACGGGACATTGGTTAGGCCACTTTTGGGATATTGTATGCAATTCTGGTCTCCTTCTTATCAGAAGGATGTTGTGAAACTTTGAAAGGGTTCAGCAAAGATTTACAAGAATGTTGACATGGTTGGAGGGTTTGAGCTATAGGGAGAGGCGGAATAGGCTGGGGCTATTTTCCCTGGAGCGTCGGAGGCTGAGGGTGACCTTATAGAGGTTTATAAAATCATGAGGGGCACGGCTAGGGTAAATAGACAAAGTCTTTTCCCCAGGGTGGGGGAGTCCAGAACTAGAGGGCATAGGTTTAGGGTGAGAAGGAAAAATTTAAAAGGGACCTAAGGGGCAATATTTTCATGTAGAGGGTGGTCCATGCATGTTAAGAGCTGCCAAAAGAAATGGTGACGGCTAGTACAATTGTAGCATTTAACGGGTATGTAGATGGGTACATGAATAGGAAGGGTTTAGAGCGATGTGGGCCAAGTGCTGGTAAATGGGACTAGATTAAGTTAGATATCTGGTTGGCATGGACGAGTTGGATCAAAGGGTCTGTTCCGTGCTGTATATCTGTATGTGTGAAAGTGTGGCTGATCATTCAGTTCAAAAGGTCTGTTCCTGCTTTTCCCTAAATCCTTTGATTTCCTTCAGCCTTGAGTGCCATACACAACTTCTTTTTGAAATTATACAATGTCTTGGCCTCGACTTTCCGTAGCAGTGAATTCTGCAACTCACCACTCTAAATGAAAGTATTTCTCTTATCCCAGTTCTAAATAGGTTACCCTGTATGCTTGGACCATACTCCGCCTCTAGTTTGTTATGTTCCATTACCAACCACCACATAACAAAATACAGATTGTCGTGAAGCTGTCTCTCACAATGAAACATAAACTGTACACTGAAAACACTAAAAACAACAGCAGATGAAAGACCTGAGTTGTGCAATAAAGCCTCAGCATATATCTAACCACCTAATATGTTTCTTTACATTTCACTTTTATCCAAACAAAACACAAGCCAAATTCAAGATGGGACGAAAGAATTAAAGCAGAATAAGAATTCATCAATTAGGTGGCGTTGGTGAATATTTAAGAGTTCAGGTCCTCATTTGTTAGCTCCTGAATAAATAGTGAGCATGTGCAATGCCAGGACTAACCTGACGAAGGTTAACTTTGTTACCTGCTTTGATCTCCAGGTCACTTATGTGCAGGAACGTACACATTAATTCATAGCTTTTGTTGATGAATGAATTCTTAACGTTTTGTTTCTCAGAACGTTAAAGTGTATCAACAAATATTGCTTCTCACATGCAGCTGTCTAACCCTTGAGCTTTTAATTGTACATAAGGTTTGCATGCTGTATATTCTTTTACAACATTAAAAATGAATAGAGATGTGATCCTATTCTATTTCAATATTGTATCATTTATGCTCTTGGTTTTGTTGAAGTCTTTCTTTTAGAAATTACCAGCCTCAATCTTTTTTTTTTGGCTTCTCTGCTTTTGAAGTGAATTATCTTAGAAATCCCATGGCCCACAGCTCTCGCTACTCAAATTTAAAAAGTTGACGTTTAGTCAGAGTTGAAAAGGCATTGACAGTAGAACTCTGAGTTTTATTGTATCTCCAACAATAGGTTAACATGGGTGTTTGATTAAAAAAGAATGTAGACAGGTATTTAGTTTGAGCATGTTCAATATTTGTACCTAAACAGTGCTGATGAGTAAAATGTACTGACAACCACTTTGAGGAATGTAAATATCAAAAATGGTGCCAGAACGAGAGTGTTCTTGTTTAAAAACATGCATGAATTGCAAGAAGATAGACTGCAAATTTCCATGGTAACTGTGTAGGAAGATCTTCTGCTCATTATGAAAGTTACTCTGTTATTTTTATGAAGTCCTAATTATGCTCTTAAGTTATAATGTCCTTGTACAAGGTAACATCCTACATCGCTGACAGTCAATAGATAGAAAATGGTGGCTACGTTTGTTTTAACTATATAGATTATTGACAGTTAGTGCAGAGTCAACTTTACAGCCAATATCTCTTTTTGAAATATCTCTTCAATATTCAAAACCAACCACAGACACATTCGATGGGAAACTGGCAAAGGAAATGAGAGGGAGAAGAAATAGAAAGCTGTATCAACAGAGTTCGATGAAAAAGGATGGGGGCCACGTTCTCTTTAATTTACTTTCCGGCTGTGCGAGTTGGAGTAACTTCACAGAGGCTGGAATCCTATCATCAAGTCCCCCTTTATTTACATGTGGAGAGACCTTAAACCGATTCAGCTTTCTCAGAGCCATCTCTCAGAGTGAACAGGATGAGAAACACTCCCGTTCTTAACTGTCAACCAGGGCTCCCTGATTGGACCAGGTTAAGAGCCCCAGTCAGGGAACTCATGTTCTATGAGGTCCACCTAGCTGACCTCATTACAATGTGCTTGAGGTCTGGCCATACTGTGCTCAGAGCCTCAAACCGGCTTCATAAGGCTCTCTGCCTTTATTCCTGATGAAGGGCTTTTGCCCGAAACGTCGATTTCGCTGCTCGTTGGATGCTGCCTGAACTGCTGTGCTCTTCCAGCACCACTAATCCAGGATCTGGTTTCCAGCATCTGCAGTCATTGTTTTTACTTCATATGTACCCTGTCACACAGCTTCCAGGGAACATTGGATGGAAGGAGGCCTGACTCCAGTATGAATTGTAGGAGTGAATGACCTGTTTCGGTGCTGCAAATAATTTGTAACTTTCCAAACAACTGATAACAAGGCCATTTAGTTTACTGATCCAGAACTCTGGTTAATCTGGTTGAAGATAAGTGCTACCTTAGACTTTTGTCAATGTATGCCAATTGTGCCAACGTATACAACAGTAGGATGTGTTAAATTCAATGGCATGGCAACTTGTCTCAGGCTTACATCAATATGAAATGATGCTTTCTCAGGCAGCAAACACTCAACAGGCTTGGCTGAAGACACCTATAGAGGCTTCGTTGAATAAAAATCTGACTCGAGCAGTGATACGTTAAAACTTTTTTTTGCAATGTTTAACTGGAATAGTTCATAGAATTGGTGAAAAACAAACATTGAGGCTTATCTTTGGCAGCTTTACACAAAATGACAGTAACATGAGCATCAAGAACAAAAAAGGGTCATGCAGGAGAATAGAAAACCACTTCCATTAGTTTTTTTCATTGCTTTGTTTTTATCATAGACACTGATCAGTCTCAATGAGGGGATCAAACCTTAAGGAAGGGGGTGGAGGGGCAGGGGAGCAGTGGCCCTCGTTGTATTATTGCGAGACTACTAATCCAGACAGCCTGGTAATGTTTTGGGAAACTGGGTTTGAATCCCATCGTGGCACTTAAAGTTTAAATTCAATAAAGATCTGGAAAAGAAAGTCTAATGATGATCTTGACACCATTGTCAATTGTTGGGGTAAAACCCACCTGGTTCACTAAGGTCTTTAAGAATTAAAATTTGGTTTTATTGTCACATGTGCTCAAGTGCAGGGATTCAGGAGTACAGTGAAAACTGTACAATGCAGTCATTCACCTTAGGTACAAGGTAACTGCGTATAAAATCTTAAGTAAAGAGGAGAAATATAGAGAAATAGATAAGTTAAAGTTCAAACTTATAGTTCTTCTTTAGCCATGGGTCTGCAGTTGCTTAGGGAAGGAATCTGTTCTCCTTACCTGGTATATGACTCCAGACCCAATGCAAAGTGGTGGAATCTTAACTGCCTTCTGGGCAATAAAGAATGGGCAGTAAATGCTGGTTTAGCCAGTGATGCTCCAAATCCTGTGAATGAGTTGCAAAAGAACGCCTCCTAAAGTTGAAGTTGTTCAGATTCGTGGACCAGTACTGGTAAATGTAGTCAACAGAAAAATGAATTGAGGGGGGATCAAAATAGCTGCTGATAGAGATTCACCCATTTAGCACAACGGTTGGAGACTTGGAGCCATTCAGTATGTAAAAGACGCGACCAAGAGAAGATTTACATTTGATGGTAAACAATATGAGAAAGCTTAAACTGTGAGAGCAGGACAAGGTGATTTCAGTTCAAAGCAGTAAGAAGTAATTTGAAGACTGATAGCTGGAAGTTCCAGAAACAGAGACAAAAGGAAATAATTGGCAAGGAAGGTCTGTTAATGTTGTAAAATTATTCACGATCCGATGTGACCTGAACTTATATTAATTTAAAGAGTTTCCTTGTGTACAAATATTCCTCATGAACTGTGGCACAACATGCCTTTCTATGCAAAGTCAACTGTTAATTGGTTGACAAATCATCAAACATTAACCAGTAATACAAAAGTTTTAGTTTGAAAATGCAACATCAAATATCTAGGTACTTTCCTGGCATAAAGATTAATAACACTTTACTTTCTGAGTTTAATTATTGATATGGCTCAGCAGAAATCATTTTTTTTAGAAAGATCCTAAATGTTGCTAATGCAATAATAATGTTTTAAATGAACTTGCATTTTGCAATAGCATTTTGCATGGCCTCAATATTCCAAAGACTTTATAGTCAATAAAAGACATCTGAAATGTAGTCACTATTGCAGTTTAGAGAATGTAACAGCCAATTTGCACAAATCAGGTTCCCACAAAAAGCACTGAGATAATGATCTCTTCTGGAGATTTTAGTGAGAAGAAAATGTTATTCCAGACAGCCATAGAGTCATAGAGTCACAGAGATGTACAGCATGGAAACAGACCCTTCGGTCCAACCCGTCCATGCTGACCAGATATCCCAGCCCAATCTAGTCCCAACTGCCAGCACCCGGCCCATATCCCTCCAAACCCTTCCTATTCATATACTCATCCAAATGCCTCTTAAATGTTGCAATTGTACCAGCCTCCACCACTTCATCTGGCAGCTCATTCCATATACGTACCACCCTCTGTGTGAAAACGTTGCCCCTTAGGTCTCTTTTATATCTTTCTCCTCTCACCCTAAACCTATGCCCTCTAGTTCTGGACTCCCCCACCCCAGGGAAGAGACTTTGTCTGTTTATCCTATCCATGCCCCTCATAATTTTGTAAACCTCTATAAGGTCACCCTCAGCCTCCGACGCTCCAGGAAAAACAGCCCCAGCCTGTTCAGCCTCTCCACATAGCTCAAATCCTGCAACCCTGGCAACATCCTTGTAAATCTTTTCTGAACCCTTTCAAGTTTCACAACATCTTTCTGATAGGAAGGAGACCAGAATTGCATGCAATAGTCCAATAGTGGCCTAACCAACATCCTGTACCGCCAATCTTTATAATTTCCCAAAATGCAGCACCTCGCATTTATCTGCATTAAACTCCATCTGCCATATCTTAGCCCATTGGCCCATCTGGTCCAGATTCTGTTGTAATCTGAGGTAACCATCTTCGCTGTCCACTACACCTCCAATTTTGGCGTCATCTGCAAACTTACTAACTGTGACGCCTATGCTCACATCCAAATCATTTATATAAATGTCAAAAAATAGTGGACCCAGCACCGATCCTTGTGGCACTCCACTGGTCACAGGCCTCCAGTCTGAAAAAAACCCTCCACCACCACCCTCTGTCTTCTACCTTTGAGCCAGTTCTGTATCCAAATGGCTAATTCTCCCTGTATTCCATGAGATCTAACCTTGCTAATCAGTCTCCCATGGGGAACCTTGTTGAATGCCTTACTGAAGTCCATATAGATCACATCTACTGCTCTGCTCTTTCCATTGACCAAGTACTCTGCCATCCTGTTATTCTTCCCAAAGTGCATCCCCTCACATTTAGCTGCATTGAACTCCATTTGACATCTCTCAGCCCAATTCTGCAGTTTATCCAAATCCCCCTGCAACCTGTAACATTCTTCCACACTGTCCACTACTCCACCGACTTTAGTGCCATCTGCAAATTTACTAATCCATCCTCCTATGCCTGCGTCTAAGTAATTTATAAACCTGACAAACAGCAGTGGTCCCAAAACACATCCTTGTGGAACACCACTAGTAACTGGACTCCAGACTGAATATTTTCCATCAACCACCACTCGCTGCCTTCTTCCAGAAAGCCAGTTTCTAATCCAAACTGCTAAATCACCCTCAATTCAATGCCTCTGCATTTTCTCCATCAGCCTACCATGTGGAACCTTATCAAAGGCTTTACTGAAGTCCAAGTATACCACGTCAACTGCCCTACCCTCATCTACATGCTTGGTCACCTTCTCAAAAAATCCAATAAGGTTTGTGAGACACGACCTGCCCTTGACGAAACCATGTTGACTATCTGAAATCAAATTGTTGCTTGCTAGATGATTATAAATCTTATCTTTTATAATCCTTTCCAAAATCTTTCCTACAACAGAAGTAAGGCTCACTGGTCTATAATTACCTGGGTCATCTCTGTTGCCCATCTTGAACAAGGGCACAACATTTGCTATCCTCCAGTCCTCACGTACTAAAACTGTAGACAATGACGACTCAAATATCAAAGCCAAAGGCTCTGCTATCTCCTCCCTAGCTTCCTAGAGAATCCTCGGATAAATCCCATCCGGCCCAGGGGACTTGTCTATTTTCACTCCTTCGAGAATTGATAACACCTGTGCGTGACTAACCTCAATCCTTTCTAGTCTAATATCTCGTACCTCATTTTTCTCCTCTACAATATTCTCCTTTTCCTGAGTAAACACTGATGAGAAATGTTCATTTCGCACCTCTCCGATCTCTATAGGGTTCACATTCAACTTCCCACTTCTGTCTTTGACTGGCCTTATTCCTACCCTAATCATCCTTTGATTCCTCACATACCTATAGAAAGCTTGAGGGTTCTCCTTTATTCTATTTGTTAAAGACTGCTCATGACCTCTCTTTGCTCTTCTTAACTCCCTCTTTTAATCCTTCCTCGCTGATCTGTAACTCTCCATCGCCTCATCTGAGCCATCTTGCCTCATCAACACATAAGTTCTTTCTTCTTCTTAACAAGAGATGCAATATCTGTAGTAAACCATGGTTCCCTTACCTTATCACTTCCTCCCTACCTGACAGGGACATACCTATCAAGGTCATGTAATGTCTGTTCCTTAAACCAGCTCCACATTTTGATTGTCTGTATCCCCTGTATTTTGCTACCCCATTCTATGCATCCTAATTCTTGCCTATTCGCATTATAATTGCCCTTGCCCCATCGATAACTCTTGACCTGTGGCATGTACCGATCCCTTTCCATCGCTAAACTAAACATAACTGAATGATGGTCACTCTCTCCCAAGTGCTCACCTACAACTAAATCAAACACCTGGCCTGGTTCATTACCAAGCACCAGATCCAGTGTGGCCTCCCCTCTTGTCGGCCCTTCGACATACTGTGTCAGAAAACCCTCCTGTGCACATTGGACAAGAACTGATCCATCCAATGTACTAGAGCTACAACATTTCCAATCAATGTTGTGGAAGTTAAAGTCCCCCATAATGACCATCCTGTTCCTTTTACTCCTACCTAGGATAATGTTGCTAATCCTGTCTTCCACCTCCTTGGAACTCTGTGGAGGCCTATTAAAAACTCCAAGCAGTGTGACCTCTCCTCTCCTGTTTCTAATCTCAGCCCACACTAGCTCAGTAGACGAGTCCTCATCAAAAGTTCTGTCAGCCACCGTTGTACTATCTTTGACTAACAAAGCCACACCTCCCCCTCTTTTTCTGCCTTGCCTGTTTTTAATGAAAGATCTTATCCCTGGAACCTACAACATCCATTCCTGACCCTGCTCTATCCATATTTCCGAAATGGCCACAACATCGAAGTCCCAGGTACCTATCCATGCTGCAAGCTCACCTACCTTATTTCAGATACTTCTGGTGTTGAAGTAGACACACTTCAAACCACTTCGCTGTCTGCCAGCATATTCCTGTGACCCTGAAATCCTGTCCCTGTCCTTCCTACTCTCATCCTCCTGTGCATTGCAGCTACACCCCCCGGTTCCCATCCCCCTGCTGAGCTAGTTTAAACCCACCCAAATAGCACCAGCAAATTTCCCACCCAGGATATTAGTACCCCTCTGGTTCAAATGAAGACCGTCCTGTTTGTACAAGTCCCACCTTCCCCAGAATAAGCCCCAATTATCCAAAAACCTGAAACCCTTCCTCATGCACCATCTTTGCAGCCACATGTTCAGCTGATATCTCTCCCTATTCCTTGCTTTGCTATTATGTGGCACGGGTAACAATCCAGAGATAACAACTCTGTTTGTTCTAGCTCTCAGCTTCCACCCTAACTCCCTGAAATCCTGCCTTACATCCCTATCCCTCTTTCTACCTATGTTGTTGGTACCTACTTGGACAACGATTTGAAGCTGGTCACGTTCTCCCTTCAGGACCCCAAAGATACGATCCGATTCATCATGGACCCTGGCACCTGGGAGGCAACACACCAACCGCGTCTCGTTCGTTCCCTACAAACCTTCTATCTGAGCCTCTAACTATTGAGTCCCCAATGACTAACACTCTCCTCCTTTCCCTCCTTCCCTTTTGTGCAACAGGGACAGGCTCTGTGCTAGAGACCTGGGCCCCACTGCTTGCCCCTGGTAAGTTGTCCCCCTCAACAGTATCCAAAATGGTATACATGTTTTTCAGGGGAACGACCACAGGGGACTGTTTTTTCCCCTTTTGAACAGTCTCCCAGCTTTCTTCTTGCCGAGGACTAACTACTTCCCTGTAACTCTTATCTATCAATGCCTCTGCCTCCCGAATGATCTGAAGTTCATCCAGCTCCCGCTCCAGTTCCCTAACATGGTCTTGGAGGAGCGAGAGTTGGGTGCACTTCCTGCAGATGTACTTGGATGGGACACTATTGGTGTCTCTGACCTCAAACATCCTGCAGGAGGAACATTGCTCTCCCTGTACTGCCATCCCTGCTAGTCCCCCAGTCACAAAGTAAAAAAGAGTCGCTTACCTGATATGTCCCTGGTCTTTATGGTTAGAGAAGGTGGTTGGGTGGGAGGCCCTACAAAGGTAGGGTCTCGGGTTGAGAAAAACTGAGAGAAAAGCACAGATTGAGAAAAGAAAGAGAAGAGAAGACTATGACTTTGTAATTAATGTAACAAACTTTTCATTGAAAAACACATTTCGATATCAAAAAGCGATGGAGCATCATAACATCCTATCTTCCCAACATAATCCACTCTTTTATCATCGTTGTTGGTCTTAGTTCAGGTTCTATCCTTAGTTAGGGGTCTAGTCTGTTGTTAAACATTACCTTTTACTGAACATTATCTTCCAACAAAAGTTTCACAGGAGCCTTCATGTGGAACCATCTCTCAGTTAGTTCTGTTCTAATGTCACTGACGCTGCAGACTGTCTATTTACATATTTAACATGAAACATTTACATTACATCCATATGACCATCCAACAAGTCATGATTTGGAGGTGCCAGTGTTGGACTGTGGTGTACAAAGTTAAAACTCACAACATAAGCTTAAAGTCCAACAAGTTTATTTGGAAGCACTAGCTTTCAGAGCACTGCTCCTCCATCAGGTAGTTATAGAGTATAAGATCATAAGACACAGAATTTCTAGCAAAAGTTTACAGTGTGATGTAACTGAAATAATATATTGAAAAAGACCTGGATTGTTTGTTAAGTCTCATCTTTCAGAATGGGCATGTTGGTTTCAGTTCTTTCATATGTAAACCCCAGAACTTCTTTTTAAAAAAGAGTTACATTCTCAAGTGAACTTCAACAATAGGTACTATGTCAGCTCAGATAATGCATTGAAGGTGTGAGTTAGAATCAGTCTGAGCACTAGGGCACAGACAAACTTTATTTCTAAAAAAAAAGGATTTACAGAATCTTGTATGGATTAATGCAGTTTTTGAGCAACATAACGTAATTCTGCAAGTACAAATTCGCCCCACAAACTTGTGTGTATATGTACATGTGGGTGTGTGTGGGGGGGGTGGTATGAGTGTCTGTGAGAAAGATTGTGTATGTGCGTGAGAGAGACTGTAAAGAGGTATAAGTCCGTGAGATGATGATGTGTCTTTGTGTGTGAGCATATGATAGAGATCTTGTGTATGAGAGAGGGTCTGAGTGTGTGTGTGTGTGTGTGTGCGTGTGTGTGTGCGTGTGTGTGTGTGTGTGTGTGTGTGTGTGCGTGTGTGTGCGTGTGTGTATGCGTGTGTGTAAGAGAATGTGTAGTGCATTTGGGTCACCTGGAATGTGACATGAACCCAAGTTGTCGGTTGAGGTTATCCCCATGGGTACTGAACTTGGTTATCAGCCTCTGCTTGGCCACTTTACCTGTCCCGATGTCCACCTTGGATGACGATGACCCGAAAGTCCGAGGCCGAATATCCTGGACCACAGGAGTGTTTCCCGGCTGGGAGGTAACACTCCTGTCTGCTGATTGTTGTGCAGTGTCCATTTATCTATTGCTGTAGCCTCTGCTCGGCCTCAACAATGTATCACACCTCGGGGCATCCTTGCCTGCAGCGTATGAGATGGCCAACGTTGGCCAAGTCACATGAGTACTTGCCATGTACATGGTTGGTGGTGTCCCCACATGTAATGATGGTATCCGTATCCACACTGATGTCTTGCAGCACCCATGGACTAGTCAAACTAGGAACATTCCTTGTCACAATGGATGTCTTAGCAGGTTGTATAGTGTTGTCCTGAAAGCCGGACAGTTTGCTATGAACAATGATATGTTTGAGGTTTAAAAGGTGAGAAGTGGAGGCATGGGGAAGGTCTTGGCAAGATGCTCATCCTCATTGATAATGTGTTGCAGGCTGCGAAGAACATGGCGTTGTTTTTCAGCTCCTGGGAAATAATGGACAATGAAAGGTACCCTGTTGGTTGCAGCTCATGTCTGTCTCCTGAGAAGATCATTATGGTTCCTCGTTGTGGCATGTTGGAACTGGCGGTTGATGAGTTGAGCATTGTACCTCATTCTTAGGAGGACATCATTGAGTATTTCCAAATGCCTGTCGTGCTTCTCCTCATCTGAACAGATCCTATGTGTTTGGAGGGCTTGTCCATAGGGAATGGCTGTTTTAATATGTTTTGGGTGGAGGCTGGAGAAATGTAGCATCGTGAGGTTATCTGTGGATTTGTGGTAGAGTGAGGTACCTATCCTTGATGAAGATACATGTGTATGCTCTGCCTTTTGTGTGCAGTTGATGAACCTGGCATTTATAGTGTTCCTGATGGTTTGAGGATACACGTCAAGCCCAGGGCACCAGCCGTCCAGTGGGGTTTAAGTGACTCCTTCTTTGGTCGCCCCTCTATATCCCTGTGATGACTGTTCAGTTCTAGAAATACAATCAGTCTGAACTTTGGGGCACAGACTAATTCACACCTTCAATGCATTATCTGAGCTGACATGGTACCTATTGTTAAAATTCACTTGAGAATGTAACTTTTAAAAAAAGTTTAGGATTTACATAAGGAAGAACTGAAACCAACATGGTCATTCTAAAAGATGAGAGACTTAAACAATTCAGGTCTTTTTCAAAAGATCATGTCAGTTGCATCACACTGTAAACTTTTGCTATAAATTCTGTGTCTTACAATCTTTTACGCCACAACCACCTAGTGCTTCCAAATAAACCTATTGGACAATAACCTTGTGTTGTGTGATTTTTAAACTTTGTATACTATCCTTTCATAGAGACCTCTTTCTGAATGACATTACTTAAATATTTCATGTTATTGTAATCCCTTTCTTCCTTTTCTCTGGCCCTTGTTGCAGAAAATTGGGACAAGGATGCCATTGGATTTGTCCATGTTTGTGGACAATGTGCTTCTGTTGTTTGCCCTTGCCCTCTGCAAGATGGCTGACCAGGAGGCAGTCTCTCAGTCTTGCAGTTTACCATCGAGCGTATGCAAAGAAATAACAAGCCGACAGTCAAGTTGTTTGGCCATGTTGCAAACACACCTTCAAGGCCAACAGATCTTGGCCTAGGTCTGAAAACCAGATCTTCCAGCCCAATGATGGCATGTTATCTTTGTGCAATATAAAGTTCATCTGGGAATCCTCCCGTTGGCCCCAGTCATGTATTTTACATTTCTTTAACTTCTGTCATTTCTACAGAACAAGTAAGTGATTCTTTACCCGTTAGGGATTTAAGAGTTGAAAGGGATTCACTTATGAATGATTAAAGTTAAAACACAGGGTTTCAGTTTGAACAAAAATCATACCATACTTTGTTGCAAAATGAACATTGTCCCAAATCTGGCATGTGAGAAACATGCCCCAATATGTTTAGAAATGAAAAATGAGAATGAAATTAAAGAAAATTTATCAAGTCATTCCAATTTCTTTTATTATTAGAAAACTGGTCAGTTCCTGAACAGAGTTAGCCCCACATGATATCATTTCACATGAAAAAGTATAATGACTTGGAGGTACCAGTGTTGGACTGCAGTGGACAAAATTAGAAATCACACAACACCAGGTTATAGTCCAACAGGTTTATTTGGAATCA
Organism: Chiloscyllium punctatum; assembly: GCF_047496795.1. NCBI lineage: Eukaryota > Metazoa > Chordata > Chondrichthyes > Orectolobiformes > Hemiscylliidae > Chiloscyllium > Chiloscyllium punctatum. The sequence goes on from NC_092761.1 coordinate 82,972,798, forward strand.
CTAGCTTTCGGAGCAACACTCATGAGGTTAGTGCTTCCAAAAAACTCTGTTTGATATTCCCTGGTGTTGCATGATTTTTAAACATTGACAAAGTACAAGTAATTTGTTGTTTTGTCAAGAAGAGGTGTTGAGCACACTGTCAGGGGCAAGGGAGGAGGCAGCAAGGGCAGACATGTATTTCTTGATAACTGGGTAATGGGAGACTTCTCAGAAATGTCACTCCTTAAAACATTTGAAAGAGTCTCACAAAATGATGAAGTCATGCAATAAATTAGATAGCGTGCACCATTGATATTCAAAACACCAAATTAGAAGTTGCGGTTGTCAGAAGTCATGATGTTTAGTATGATGAGTGCCAAATTCAAATGTAAAGCTTTGCCATTTTACCTTGTCTACCGACGAGGCTTTAAGGTTTATATTTGAAGAATATAGCTAATCCTGGAAGTAAAGAAAACAAAAGGCAGGGCACCTGTGATTCTCAAAATGTATGCTGGGTAGGACTCTGCCCACCAACAGCCTTAAAAAAAACTTGCCCCATATTTATCTCCTGTTGCTTTTTTTTCATGAAATACTTAGTTTACAGGATGGTGAAGTACAAAGGAAGCTTTGGAAGGGTTTACTACTGCTGAATAAACTTGTGTTTCACTTTTACTTTCCTATAATCCTTTCTTTCTTCTATAAATGCTGAAAAGATAACAATATTGCCAAATCTTTTCTTCTGCCCTCATCAGGACAAATACAAGTAACCACAACAATGTAGACTACAGGAGAAAGGAGCTGATTAGTTGGAAAGTCAATATTGATTGGCTCAAGCATTGCCATGGAAAAACAATAGGGTAAAAATAGTCACTCTAAACTTCTGGATAATTCAAAACAAAAGGTGCAGGACCTGAACATATTATTTTTATTTGTGGAGAATGAGTTCTTGGGATCTGGCTGTATGTTATATTATATGTTCAACTGATTAGGTTATATTGTATGTTAATGTAGCAACATTAACCTCTGCCAGGAAACTGCGCTCCTCCCTTTTGAACTTTTGTAGTGAATCCATATCCACTGCATGGTTTTGGAAACAATTCCAAATTTCAGAACTGCTTTGCAATAAAAAGAAAACAGACATTGACATGCTTCCTGTCCAAAACCCAGTCAGAACCAGTTCAGCCTTGGTCAGCCAGCTCTGATCTTCCATTGATTGACCAATTCAAAACCAACCAATCCCTGAGCATAACAACAGGTTAGTGCTGAATGATCTGCAGTGTTCCAACAGTAATTGATTGAATTATCTTTCCAGGCCAGTTCCTAATAGCAAACATTAATCTTTGGTCCTCTCCTTTAAAAAAAAGGAACTGTCGTTCACAGTTCAATGTTCAATTCTCAACTGCAACTCACAGTTCTAAAGTAAACATGAGAAAAATAGAAGAAAAGCAAAGATCTCAACACTTGTAAATTGTACGAGCAAGTGCCAGAAAAAATTGCTTTGACAAAATATCTTTTTCCATCAATTCTCAAGTACTGCACTACCAAATGAGTATTTATGACAATATATATTTGAAGTTACCCCTGCCCTCTTCATTCTTACAGAGTGCAGAAATACTTACAATTATCATTCTTTACATTCAATTTTTTCTCTACAGCTATCACCAGTTCTGAATTTGCTCTTCCAAGAAGGAATTTAATAATCTAATCCATTCCAGAAGAGTTTTGATCACTGCTCCATTCTATATGTGCCAGTATTAGATCACTAGAGTTGTATGGTAATTAATGTCACCTCCAGCCTGAAACATATCTGAGTCCAATGCAGAGACACTAACTCTGCCATTTGAGCCTGTGGGAATAAAAAAGAGGGCTGCAAGTATTTAATTTCAAATATCTGTAGCTATAAATTATTCAATACTTCCGTAGTGCGAGGGAAGGAGAATTCATTATACACAATAATAACGATGCACAAGCCAAAACAAGTTTTGCAGCCACACCTTTTTCACTAGTTTGGTCATGTCACTTTTAAAATTACAGGAGTACAAGTTTCAAATGTATTTATGGCCCCATAATTTAAAATTTTGTAACAAAAACAAAACAGTGAAAGTTCTGCTGTAACAAGGTTTAGTGTGTAATATTGGATGTAGTTTTAATAGCCTGAACTATTCGTCCCTTCCATAATGTCTTACAATTGGTTACAAGTGCAAGCTGATAACAAACTACAAGGGCAATGGGACATCTAAAGCGTTTGTGAACAATAGGGTGCTGACAGTGACACTCCTTAAGTAATCATACTCAAGGATTCAGAAAAGAACAGGGAAACAATGGTTTTTTTGTTTGGATCTTCTGTTCTTCACTCAGGCTCAGGCAGACTACTAAGTTTCTTTTGAACAACATCTATTAGCAATACCTACATGATGGCAAGGCTACAGAGCAACTTGCTGCAAACTGTAGAAATTCCAACCTTCCAGCAGAGTCCTATCAGTTGATGGTCGAGGTCATAATTAAATCACTTCAAACCTCAGAGGTCCGTTTACATATTCATTAAACAGCACCTTGACACATTGTGGAAGGAGGGTGAATTAGAATTGAGGCAGTAACTCAAATCAGTCAGGAATTGAAACTAAATCAAGGGATGCACTCCAGAAAATGTCAGCATTTTTGTAGAAGTTTGTCGGTAATAGTGACTTTGCTGTTCAAATTTGCTTAACTCACTGGAGGTCTCTACCAATGTCCAGTAGAGATTAAGAAGTTTACTGAAATGTTAATTTTGTTCTGCAAAGTTGGTTATTTCACTGACTTATACACTTTACTAATAACCTCAACAGACTTTAAGACTTGCCAGCACTTTGGTGAAGTTAGCTACATGTGGTGATATTGTTGTTCAAAACTGTTTATTTCACCAAGTTATGCACTTAGTACAGAAGAGAAAAAGTGCTGGAGATCACAACAGGTTAGACAGCATCTATAGAGAGAGAGCGCAAGTGAACACTGAGCCTAGATGACTCTTCATCAGAACTGACTAGAAGCGTGGAGGGGGCAGCACGTATGCAATAGTGGGGCTGGGCAGAGAGAGTGATGGAGTGGAGTGATGGGGGATGGAAAGATGTTGATGGTTCAGATTAAGTGAATGGAATGTGAGAATGGTAGAACAATGGTGTGTCTAACTGCTAGATTGGAAAGCACAGCCAGTCCCACATTAGTGATGGATGGGGAAACAGGAGGACAGTATTCACAAGATATTCTTGACTGAGAACATTGTTCTTCTTTTGAGAGAGTGATACTCCTCCAAGGCAAAAACCAAATCCAATTCTATCTATTCCTGCAGCAGTAAAGGAGGGTTGGTTTTTATCCTCTCAATGTTTGCCTGTTTAGCTTGTTTATTTCCTCCAGTAATACTTCACCAGGTTCTCCACCTTTCACAATGGTTTCCTGTTGCATTCCTCTCCTCTGTCTTACATATAATGACACTCTTGTTTTCTGCTGCGGTTCCTGTTGATTTCCTTGCTTTGAGGCATTTTCTTGCTTTGAGACATTTTCTTGCATGTGATCCATTATAACGTTTCCTCTGATTCACTGTAATGCTTTCAGTTTCTTCTGCCTGTTGCATTCATCACAATTTTACATTATGTTTTGATTCTTGTTAATTGCCGATACTTTAACGTTCAGGTTTTACTCTTGTCCAACTGTATTAGCCATCCATTATTGACAATTGGACTGTACCTTTTTTTAATATCAATTGTAACTTGATTTTGCATTTAATTGCTTACTCTTGGTGTAATGACTGTGATTTGCTGATTTGTACACTTCCGGTCTGCTACAATTATAATTCAATTGCCTGGTTTATCCTTGCTTTTGGTAGGCAAAAGTGAGGACTGCAGATGCTGGAAATCAGAGTCGAGATTAGAGTGGTGCTGGAAAAGCACAGAAGGTCAGGCAGCATTCGAGGAGCTGGAAAATCAACGTTTCGGGCAAAAGCCCTTCATCAGGACTGATGAAGGGCTTTTGCCTGAAATGTCGATTTTCCTGCTCCTCGGATGCTGCCTGACCTGTTCTTGCTTTTGATATCTTACCAAGTTGCAATTGTTGACATATCTGCATCCCAGTAAAGCGCTAACATGACCAAACATTCCTCGGGTTATTCAGCCATGTTAATCTGCCTTTTCTTTCAGTATTTAGCTTTAAAAATGATCTTTAATTAAATGATGATTTCTGTTTCCCTCATTGAGCTTACCACTTGAGCATCTGAACATAGGATGTAGGAGCAGGGGTAAGCCTCAGGAATAGCAGTACAGAGGAAGTAAAGGTGATTCAGACTTGTCACATGGTATATAACTTGTTAATATAGTTAACACTGTTGTCACATGATCTGCTTCAGCAGTTCCTTTGTATTAATGAACATCATTCTTATTGCTAATGTGACAGCAAAATGTTGGAGGCTGCTGCTCCCTTCAATAGATCATGGCTGATCTAGCAAATATATAATAAAAATGTACATCTTTACATTCAACATATAACATATACTTGGCCACCAATCAGTGCTCTCCTCACATCATTTAAACTCTGCCTGTTAACTCCCTTCCTTTCTTCACAACTGCTGCTTGACATGCTGAATATTTCCAAAGGTTTCTGTCTTTAGAGTGCTTGATCTAACTCTGATTTGGCAGCCACACATTATATTTGAAGCAAGAATGGTGCTCCAGTAACAAAAGACCTTTTATTTGGTACATTCATTGTTTGGGGCAGAAATGGTCAGTAAGTCCAGGATCTCTCTGAAGAACAGAATTAGAATATACTTTATTGTCATGTATACTCAAGTGCAGAAGGACAGGAGCACAGTGAAAGGTTTACAATGTCGTCCCATATAGTACAAAGTACCTAGTTATAGAGCTTAGATACAAAATACAGGAATAAAGAGAAAATCAAAGGAAAAAAGTTACTTACTTATAGTTGTTCATAGTATAAGTTAGAAAAATAAGGATAAATTTAGAAAGATAAACATTACAGTCCTTCAGTAGATCAGCACAAGGGGCTTCCACATGTGGCCTGACCGGGATCATAAACTGCTACCTGCTTATGCTCGATAGGTCGACTCTCCTGCTCCTCGGATGTTGCCTGACTGGCTGTGTTTTTGCAGCACCACTTTTTGACTTCCCTCCACTATCCCTGATTAGCCCTACCCTCTCTCTCGCCATCCTCTTGTTTCTCACATGTATGGAATGCCTTAGGGTTTTCCTTAATCCTACTTGTTAAAGCTTTTTCATGCCGCCTTCTTACTCTCCTAAGTCCATTCTTCGGTTCCATCCTGACTACCTTGTAACCCTCTAACACCCTGCATCATCCTTGCCTCCTCAACCTTAAGTAAGCTTTCTTGTTCTTAACTAGATGTTCCACATCCCTTGTCACCCAAGGTTCTTTCAACCTACCATCCATTCCCTGCCTCAGTGGGACAGACCTACCAGCACTATCGGTAAATGCTTCCTAAACAACCTCCACATTTCTGTGGTGCATTTCCTTGAGAACATCTCTTCCCAATTTAGGCACTCCAGTTCCTGCCAAATAGCATTGTAATTTCCCTTCCCCCAATTAAATACTTTCCTGTACTGTCTGCTCTGATCTCTCTCCATGAGTATAGTAAAGGGCAGGGAGTTGTGATCACTATCACCAAAATCTCCCCCACAGAGATCTGACACCTGGCTTGGAAGATTAGCAGAGCAATGAAAGATTACTGGAACGTGCAGGAATATCAAGTTGAGGTCAAAATCAGATCAGCCACGATCTTATTCAATGGTATGACGGGCTGAGTAGCCATCTCTTGTTCTTTGTTCACATGTTTATTTCTGTAACAGCCAAAGAAAGAATTTGTTTCTCATTACATTGAGAGTTTCAAAAATGATCTTTCTTTATTTGGATTAGCCAATGGAATTTCATTTTTTTTAACCTGATCAGAATGTTAATGAAATTGTATGTCTATTTATGATTGAAATGAAGGAGAATCAACTGACCAGCTCTTTTAAGGCCTATTTTCTTCTTGTACGTTTATTACCCTTGCAACTCTGCCATGCAAATTAGTTCAGGTATTTCATGATTTCATTTTCAATTATCAAAATGATATTTGTTTTTTCTAATTTGCAATTTTCACCAGCCTATTTAGGAAGTAGGTCAGCATTAGAAAGTCTCTAAGTCAACATTATCAAGGTGCCAAAATGTTTGAATTGCTCATCATTCTATTAACAATGAAATGAATGAGACACTGGAAAGTTGCCAGAGCATTTTTCAGTCTAAGGGAGCCTTAAACTGATTTTCTTTTTCCTTTGGGTTGTGGGAAAAACCAGCAAAGCACAACTGGAAAAGCTTTGAATTAAATGAAGCAGAACAAACACTCCAATCACCTTTAGCATTTACCTTCCCACTCGCTTCAAATTAACTCTTTGTCTCTAAAGTAACATTTCTTTGTGCATATATGGCCTTTCCTCAGTGCCACTGGGTCAAAATCAGGGAACTCTCTCCTTAAATGGTATTGCAGGTGTAACTACACCAAATGGACTGCAGTGGTTCTAGAAGGCCTTCTCAAGTGTAACTAGGGGTGAGCAGTAAACGTTGGCTCAGCCAATGACACACATATCCTATGAATAATTTTTTTAAACTTTGTCTTTTGTTGGGGGAGTTGTGGTGGAGACCAATGCTTGGCAGTTATGTTGTGAAAAATATCATTATTTTACTATATCTGCACCCAATTCATTTGCCTGCTATTTTGGCAGAGACGTCAATCTATTGATTTTAAACTGATTTGACATCTCCACTAAGGTGGGTGGGAGAGGGGTCTTCTACAGAAAACAGTAAATATTTGCAGTCTCAAGGCAGACTTGAGTGGCCTTGATCTTTCAAAACATCACTCTGGCTTTTTTTTTTAAGAATTCCTTTCGACCCAAAGTCTCTGTTATAGGACAGAGAGTTATAGGCCAGGTGGAATAGGCCATCATAGTGGCAAGAGCTCGGGAAAGTGAGGCTGTCTGGATTGTGAAATATCTCCACGGAGGCTAGTGTCCTGTCACCAAGTCACGCTTTGTTTAAGCGTGAAAAGCCCTTGACACTGACCCAGCTCCCTCAGAGCCAGCTCTTAGAGTGTCAGAACCTCTGACAGTCATCACTCTGGCTTTTATCAGGAGATGGGAAATACAACTCAACACACACCATTTTTTGATGAAATGAAAGATGAGGTTTGCAAATAGCAGAGCATGTACTGGCAGCTGATACTCCACTCAGGGTTTTCAGGAAAGGAGATGTTAAATCCAAAAGAATAGCAGAGAAATGAAGTTCTCAGAGGAGACTCATAGGAGAAAAAAAATTATGTTTTAAAAACTAAGTCAATTTTCAATATTTTCAATTTCCAGCTAAAATATAAATGCTTATTATTTCCCCTGTGTGGGGTTGATTCAAGTAACAATTTTGTACTGTGTACAATATTGGTCACTGTACTTGTAGAAGAATGCTAATTCTCTGGATGCAGTTCAGAAAAGGTTTACTAGACTAATACCTTCAATGAGCAGATTGCCTTTTGAGACAGCCCTACAGATTAGCTCTGTGTCCTCTGGTATTAAGAGTCAGAGGAGCCGGAACTGAAACAAAATCCTGAGGGGACCTGACTGGAAGAATGTGGAAAGGAAATTTCCTCTTGAGAGAATCTAGAACAAGGGGTCACAGACTAAAAACAAGTGGTCACTCATTTAAAACAGAGGTAAAAACAATGACTGCAGATGCTGGAAACCAGATTCTGGATTAGTGGTGCTGGAAGAGCGCAGCAGTTCAGGCAGCATCCAAGTAGCTTCGAAATTGATGTTTCGGGCAAAAGCCCTTCATTTATTCCTGAAACGTCGATTTCGAAGCTACTTGGATGCTGCCTGAACTGCTGTGCTCTTCCAGCACCACTAATCCAGAACTCATTTAAAACAATAATAACATTTTTTTCTCTTATCAGAAGGTGGAGAGTTTTTGGAATTCCCTTCCTCAATAGACAGTGAATGTAGAATCTTTAATATTTTTAATGGAGAAGGAGATGGATTTTTGATTAGCAAAGAAAAGATAGATTACCAGGATATGCAGGGATATAGAGTTGAGGTCAAAATCAGATCAGCCATGGTCTTATTCAATGTTATGAAGGGCTGAGTAGCCATCTCTTGTTCCCTGTTCATATGTTCATATGTCTGTAACAATCAAAGAAAGAAACAAAGTCTCAGATCCCCAATACATAACTCATGCCATCTATTATTGTAAATAGTACATTTTCAGTGGTATTCTTGGCTGCACCACACATCATAATACAAAGAGTGATATAAATGAATTGTATTCCATTTCACAGAAAAGCAGTTCAAACTTGTCTGTTTATAAATGCAAATGCAGATCATTTCTACACTAATGCACTTAGAAATGCTTGCTTAACTTGTGACAACAAAAGTGCTTAATGGGAATTTTGAAGTACAGATTTACCTGTTTCTGGCAAGAATCCCATTCTGCTTTTAGTATTGTATTACAGAATCTGATTGCATAGTGAGTTACAATTCCACAGGACTATCAATCTTTCAAAGCAGCTGAGTCTAGGGACAGATTCTAGAGACAAGAGTGTGTTGCTGGAAAAGCACAGCAGGTCAGGCAGCATCCGAGTAGCAGGAAAATCAACGTTCGGGCAAAAGCCCTTTATCAGTTATGCCCAGTTTTCCTGCTTCTCAGATGCTGCTTGACCTGCTGTGCTTTTCTAGCAACACACTCTTGACTCTAATCTCCAGCATCTGAGATTAGAGTCTAATCTCCAGCATCCTACAGATTCTAGAGAGGCTATTGAATGACATTACTAACAGTGATGCACTTTCCAACTGTAGTTATAGCAATCGGGAGTAAGAGATTTTTGTGGGCTTTTTTTCCTCTGATCTGTCCAAATCGGGAGCATTTGCAATTTCCTTTTCACTATCAGATCTGTTTCCAACAATACTAGTAAAGATCAAAAACCAAAGGTACTGGAAAAGCTCAGCAGGCAGGGCAGCACCTGTGAAGAGAAATCAGAGTTAATCGTTTAGGTTGAGTGACCCTTCCTCACATTGAGGAAAGGCCACTCAACCCAAAACAGTCATTTTCCAGCAATTTCTGTTTTTGTTCTGATTTACAGTATCTGCCATTTTTAAAAAAAAATTATAGTAAAGACAATGGTTAAGATCAGGTACATTGCAGCAACTAACAAGACCACAAGGAATTTGAACTGTAAAGAAAGAACATAGAGATCAGAGAGTGCAATGATCAGTATTACAGCTCTCCTGTTGAACCATACCATGGATTCAGTGACCTAGTAACACAAATCAAGTGCTGGAGGCAATACGGAGAAAGATTAATTGTCTTTGTCAGGGATGTGGTTATGAGTGAAACAGGCTGAAGAAACTTGGGCTGTTAAGCCTGGAATTCAGACAACACTGATTTGCAGTTCTGCAGTTATGCCTCTGTCCTGATGAACAGCTTATTCTTGAAACGTCGACCCACCTGCTCCTCTGATGCTGCCTGACCTGCTGTGCTTTTCCAGCACCACACTCTTCGAATTATGCCTCAGAGTCAACTTGCCTTTAATATCATAACCTTATCACTGCACCATAGCACGTAACCAAGGGATAAAGATCTCATATTCCATCTTATCTCAGATCACTTGAGGCATGACAATTCATTGAAAGCATGCTTTCTGTTGTAAACTAATACAAATTGGAACTCAATATGCAGCACTCTGTCCAGCAGCCTCGAAGTTTAACAACTACAGCATGCCCACCTCTTCCTGCAGATGGTCTACATCAATCCTTACTCATAGTACTTCTCGTTTGTCCTTTTCCAGTTTGGATACTCTAAAACTTGCTTTTGCCGCCCAGTTGAAAAATCATTAATGCATTTCGTTGATGCAAGTCAAAGTGAGTTATTTCCTTTTGAAGTATTTATACAATAAATATACGTGACCTTCCATAGACTGGCAAATTCTTATCTGGAGACCAAAAAAAACTGCTGATGGTGGAATCCAAAGTAGACATGCAGGAGACCGAAAGAACACAGTAAACCAGGCAGCACCAGGAGGTGGAGAAGGGTATTACCCCTCTTCAGGATTGGGGGTAGGGGTGAGGGGAGATGCATATAAGGGGGTGGGTGGGCGGATGACCCGATCTCTCAGCTGCCAGATTAGGACAGTAAAACCTAATGACCTTTTGCTTCATTACAGAGAGTGTGAATTGGGTTATGTCAGAAATTAAGAGTAAATTCACAATTATTTGGAACTGAAACTAATTAACTGCATCAAGGAGGACAAAAGGAAAATTGGGAAATGAGCAAGGGGAAGGTAATGGATAGAGGGTTGAATCTGACCAAAGAAATCACCACCAGCAACTTGAATTCATATAGCAACTTTAATACATTAGTTTCCAAATGGTGCTTAAAACATCATTGCAGATTCAAAAGATTAAGTGGCCTTTCTGGGTTTCATAACTGGTCTGTAAATCTGAGGTCGGTCGCTGGACAAAGTACCTCACTCTTTCCCTTGATATATTCTTTCGGAATTCTATTTTGTAATACAGCAGCTTTTAATAAAGTATTCTCCTGTTCCATGTACAGTTAGTCACCGTTGACCCCAGACAGTGAGTAATATATCAGGAGAAAGTGATCATAGTGAAAAAGTGTGGTGCTGGAAAAGCACAGCCGATCAAGCAGCATCCAAGAAGCAGGAGAGTCGACGTTTTGAGCACAAGCTCTTTATCGAGAATACAAGTAATCTGTGCCAATTTTCTACTAATGTTGCTCGAAACTAGGGAAGGAACAACTTTGTTTACAGTACGTATCCAATTAAACCTTTTGGACTATAACCTGGTGTTGTGTGATTTTTAACTTTGTACACCCCAGTCCAACACCAGCACCTCTAAATCATACTTTCTTTCCATCCTTGTAGGCGAACACTTTGCCTCGTCATCCAATAATCCCTTGTAATGATGCAATACAAAAAGGTTAAGAGGGGTTTTAGTGGAGGTGTCAAAGCACATATCAGATTTCTGTCTGCAACGAGTAACTCAACTCCTGACTCCACAAAGACTATCCACCATTTCCAAGGCAAAACTCAGGAGTGTGATGAAATACTACTTTAAATCCAGCAACAATAAAGAAGCTTGATGCCAAAGGACAAAGCAGCACACTTAATTGGCAGCCATTTAACATTTCAACAGTCACTCCTTGCTCTACTGATGTAGTACTGTGCACCACCTACAAGATGCACTGCTACAACTCATTAAGCCTCCTTTAACAGCATCGTCAAATCCATAACTTCTACCACCCAAAAGGACAAGGGTTGTGGTGGTCCCCTTAGCTACAATCTGTAAATACCGCTTCAAGCCATTCTGACCTAAATATATTATTATACCTTCATGTTTGCTGAGTCAATATATTGAACTTGCTATCTAATGCCGGTCTTGGTGACCCTATACCACAAGGGCGACAGCAATTCTGGAAGGCAGCTCAGCACCACCCGCTCCAGAATAATTAGGGATGGGCAATAGATGCTACCTTATCCACAGACTCCCACAAACCGTGTAGAATAAAACATATCATGAGCATGTAGACATGCTGTGGCAAATAATTGGAGTCTATTTTGAGTGGCAGAAATATTGGGAAAGGGCAGAGATTAAAGGTGATTAGCAAAAAAAAGTCAGATGCAATTTAGATTAGATTACTTACAGTATGGAAACAGGCCCTTCGGCCCAACAAGTCCACACCGACACTCCGAAGAGCAACCCACCCAGACCCATTCCCTACATTTACCCCTTCACCTAACACTATGGGCAATTTAGCATGGCCAATTCGCCTAACCTGCACATCTTTGGACTGTGGGAGGAAACCAGAGCAGCCCCACACATATACGGGGAGAATGTGCAAACTCCACACAGACGGTTGCCTGAGGCGGGAATTGAACCCAAGTCTCTGGCACTATGAGGCAGCAGTGCTACCCACTGTGCCACTGTGCTGCCCATTATGAATTTTTTAAAAATGTAGCTTGCTGTTGGAATGTACTGTCTGAAAGAGAGGAAACAGATTCAGTAGTAACATTCAAAAGATATTGATAACTTTGTGAGTAGAAATCAATTTGCCAAGCTAAGGGGAGAAAGCAGGGGAATGAGATGAATTAGATTTACCGAGGAATTTGCATTGCCACAATGGGCTGAATGGCCTCTTGTATCATTCTGTGAAAGCTGTACAGGAAAACTGGACAGACAATATAGGATGGCCACAAATACGAATCTGGGCCCCACTCATTACAGCAAGAATGAGATCACCAACTCTGAGTTACAAAGTGTTCTTGATACAATGAATAAAGGACATCTAACCTGCGCAGGTTTAACACCTGCCCATTTATTTCCTCCCTCCATACGAAGGCCCAAAACACACGTTCTAGTTGAAGCACTGCACTTTGCTCAATCTATTCTACTGTATTTGCTGCTCACATCGTAGTCTCCTCCACAGTAGGGAGAAGAATCATAGACCAGCAACCACTTTGGCCTGTCTGCAAATAAGATCCTGAGCTTCCTATTGCCTGTCACTTCAACACCAGCGTGTTCTCTGGCCAACTACTGTCTCAGGGAACATCTCCGGGACACCTGCACCAATCAACCACACCGCCCTGTGGCCCAACATTTCAACTCCCCCTCCCATTCTGCCGAGGACATGGAAGTCCTGGGCCTCCTTCACCGCCGCTCCCTTACCACCAGACGCCTGGAGGAAGAACGCCTCATCTTCCGCCTCGGAACACTTCAACCCCAGGGCATCAATGTGGACTTCAACGTTTCCTCATTTCCCCTTTCTCCACCTCACCCCAGTTCCAAACTTCCAGCTCAGCACTTTCCCCATGACTTGTCCTACCTGCCTATCTTCTTTTCCACCTATCCACATCCACCCTCCTCCCTGACCTATCACCTTCATCCCCTCCCCCACTCACCTATTGTACTCAATGCTACTTTCTCCCCACCCCCACCCTCTTCTAGCTTATCTCTCCACGCTTCAGGCTCTCTGCCTTTATTCCTGATGAAGGGCTTTTGCCCGAAACGTCGATTTTACTGCTCCTCGGATGCTGCCTGAACCGCTGTGCTCTTCCAGCACCACTAATCCAGGACTACTGTCTCAGGCTTGCTGTAGTGCTGCAGCAAAGCTCAGTGCAAACTGGAAGGATAGCATCTTATTTTCCACTTGGAAACCCTGCAACCTTTGGGACTCAATATTGAGTTAAATAATTTTAGGGCCTGAGCATCTTCTTCTATGTTCTCACCCCAATTCCTAAACACCAGGCCTTATCACATGGGCTTCGACCACACAATTCATTGTCAGCCACTAGTGGTACCCATTAGCAGCTATTGGTTCTCCCAGGCTGACCTCGAGACAGCCCTTTGTCTGCCCAGAGGTTCTCTCTCTCTCTGGGCTCCATCTCCACCTATATTTTACTAACCACACCCCCCTCCCTTCTCCGCAAACATTCCATCCACCTATATACCAACCTTTATTAGCTACAATCAATTCTGAAGATGGACCACTAGACCATGATGCAAAAAAGTGCAGAGTTTTTTTTCCAGCAATTTCTGTTTCTGATTTCAGCATCCACAGTTCTTTGTTTTTCATGTACATATTCAGCATGGTTTTCAGCGTGGTCTTTGGAGTTGTTAATCATACTTGACTAATTCATGGAATTTCTTTGACAATGCAAGTTAATTATCGTGACTTCAGAAAAGGTCTTTTGTTGTTATCGTTGTACATAATAGACCCCAACATGAGGTTCACATCCATGATATAGATGACAACGTATTAAAATGGCTGAGGATTAGAATCATAGAATGTCTACAGTGTGGAAACAGGCCATTCAGCCCAACAAGTCCACACCAACCCTCTGAAGATTAAGCCACCCAGACCTATCCCCTTACCCTATTACCCTGACTAATGCATCTAACCTGCATATCCCTGAACAGTATGGGCAATTTAGTATGGCCAACTCACCTAGCCAAGACATCCTTAGATTGCGGGAGGAAACCAGACCACCCGGCGGAAACCCAAGCAGACATGGAGAGAATGGCAACTGTCTGTGTAGAGTTTGCACTGAGGCTAGAATCAAACTCAGGTGCCTGTGGAGTCAGCAGTGCAATGAGTGGCCATACATTGACAGGTGTCCCAACTGGCAACCAGTTACCTGTGGAATGCCAGAACTTTCCAGAGTTAAATGCTGTTATAAGATCATTTTTGTCAATGATTTAGAGGAAGGAATGTTCTCCTACTATGATGCAAGTTTCCAAGAATCTAATTTTCTTCAAGTTTGGGCTGACTGCCAGATTCATTGAATGTCAGGGGCCATATTGGCAAATGAAAGACAACAAAAGGCTATGAGAAATGTGGGAAGAATCTTTGTTTTTAATTAAAAGGTCAGTCAGCAGATGGGATAGATTACTGGCATAGGTGTTGAAACGAGAAACCTTAATTAATTTAAAGACATATCCAGACTGATTCTTGTTAAGAAATGGGATTCAAGATTACTAAATGATGTCAAGGCCATACCATGGAATGACAATTTTCTATCTGAAACTTTACCTGAGCTGATTGTAGTTTTACTAACTGAAGAAAGTTGTTTCTCCCTGAGCTCCATCTCCACCTATAATTTACTAAACACCACCTGCTTCCACCACAACCCCACTTCCCCACGCACAACCACCCCAACATCAGTCTATATAATCAATCTTTTCCTAGCTAGAATCAATTCTGAAGATGGACCAGAAATATTACATCTGCTTTCTCTCCAAAGATGCAAAAAAAAGTTGAGATTTTTCTGGCAATTTTTGTTTGTGTTTGTTTGCTACATCTTCATTTCTTCGGTTTTCTTTTGTAGCTGATTATAGTTTTACATTCTGGATCTGGCCTGCGGAGTTCTTACATTTTCTATTTTAAAGAAATCTTTGGGCATTTCTAAAGTTTCAGTCTAGCAGCCCTCAAGAGTGTTGCAATCATAAAACCCAAATCAATTTTATATTCTGGGAAAAAAAAACACTGATCATTTGATTATTTCTAGCTATTGTTCAACAAAACCTTAAGCAAAGAAAATGTCAGTGAAAGTGCAATGATTTGCCAATTTGAAGGCCCCAATACGAAAGCTTTTCTGTGGAACCACCTGATGAAGGAGTGGCGCTCCGAAAGCCTGTTGGACTATAACCTAGTGTTGTGTAATTTTTAACTTTCTGTGGATGGTTATACTATCTAATGTCAGCAACTAATGAGTGCAATGTTGGGTTTTACTGATTTTCTCCAACATTAAATGATCCAACTTCCTTCTTTACTGGAAAGAATTGCTGCTGTATTTTAAGGAATGACTTTTTAAAAATGTATTCTTTTCCAAGATTAGGTTTTTTTTCCAAAATGAAGAATGGAACAATATAAGCTCATTAAAAATAATTGCTTTCGTAGACTACTTACAGTCCACACTCATTAAAGCCATATTTCAAAGTTACTAAAGCTCTTGAGGCTTTTTAAAAATTATTTCATTATTGGAATGTGGGCATCTCAGCATTTGTTATCCATCCCTAATTGCCCTTGAATGGAGTGACCTGCTAGGCCATTTCAGAGGACAGTTAAGAGTCAACCAAATTGCTGGTGACCTGATGTGACATATCGTAGACTGACTTCCTTCCCTAAAGGTCATTAGTGCATCAGATGGATTTTTATGACAAATCAATGGCATTTTCAAGGTCACTACCACAGAGACCAGCTTTCAATTCCAGAATTTATTGATTGAATATTAATTCCACCAGCTTCTGGAGGGGGATAGGACCCACACCTTCGAGCATTTTTTTAGGTCTCTGGATTATGAGGCCAATAACATTAACTCTATTTCCCTCTCCCCAAAAGTGTGTCAAAAAAAGCTCCAGGACATATTTAAAATCACATCATGCTCTATTAATTAATAATAAGGTGAGTTCTTTGGTATGGTGTTAACCCAGCAAATGCCACATTCTCTAAGATATTTTGTCATCTTTATCTGTTCAAATTCTTAGAACCACAGAAACATATTGAATAGACCTGTTGTATTTTAAGCTCTATTCTCATATTCTCCACTCAAAGTACAAATAAGTTAACAAGTCAATACAACTTTTTCTTTCCAAAGAAGTTTACAATCGAAACCACATCCTCCATTTAATCCTCCTCCTTCAACTAAGCCAAGTTAAGCTCTTCTTTTCTGTCTTCTTAATGCAGAACCCTAAGTTTCTGTCATGTCTCTGTTCTTCTTGAAGCCTTGTTTAGTGCCTAGTGATCTTTGGAAAATTTAAATGCAATTTTCCACATATAGCAACAGAAGGGTTAAATAACTAGGAACTGACAACACTGACCCCTATTCCAAACTCTGATCCTATCATTCATGTTTAGACTACACAACATTACAATGAATCAGGAAACTGTACTGAAACAGGTAATTTACATCTAGTTTTACAGAACTCTGTCAACATATTAGACACTCTGTTGAGAGGTAAATTTGGTTATATGCATCTTTACCATATAAAGCACATCAGAGCTAATGGTAAATTTGCAGCTAATTTGGAAAGAAAATAGAAATTGAATAAATAACAATCCACTAACAATGTTTAATTAAGCCACACTTGAAGCGACTTGGATGCTGCCTGAACTGCTGTACTTTTCCAGCACCACTAATCCAGAATGTGATTGTATTGGTCACTAATTACATTTGGAAGTCATTTATCTCTCTTGAATCACAAGAAGAATTTTGATGGAATGGCATGATAGACAAGCAAATGAACATGTTGATGAGAAACAGGAGTTGGCTATTCAGCTCCTCAAGGCTGATCCACTATTCAATAGGATCATGGCTGATCGGATTATAAATTCAAATCTGCATTCCTGCCTAAGTCCAATAACCTTTCACCCTCTTGATTAACAAAGACCTGTATATCTCTGCTTTCAAAATATCCACCTTTTCAAGAAGAGTGTCAAAGATTCACAATCCTCTGAGAGAGGAAACAAAATGTTCCGATCTCTGTTTCAAATTCCAGACTTTTTTTTAACAGTGAAAATGCAACACTTTCTTTTTGGGGATAAAGCTGACATTAACCAGCTTTTGGTAAAATTACCAGAGAAAAGGAATAACATGACGGTTGTTAATATTTGAACAAATCAAGCCATGTGAGGTTTTACAATGCTACAGCTCCGTTGCTGACTACAGCTCATACATTTTGACAAGGCCAAAACTACAGTGATATAGAGCAAAACAAGAATGGCTAAGAATTTCTGCACATGTTATAAAACAGTCAATAGGTGCCAAAGGAATTATGTCAGGAGAAATAAATAATTTAGTGTGGATTTGTGCTGTGACCTCTGCAAATTTAACATACCTCAGGATTTTGGTTTAGAAACTGAACTCGAAATTAGTTTAAGTTGCAGATTATATCAAACTGCGTGATGCTGGTGGAGGACAGACAGCTGATACTGAGGAAACAGCTAAGAAATTACAGAATCAATGTGGGGTAAGGGGTTAATGTGAATCAGTCAGAGATGTAACTATTAATACAGGCATGGTGTCAGCAGAGGTTCCTGGACTGGAGGCTGAGAGAGAGAAGCAACACCAGTCACTCAGAGAGATGTGGTCCAATCCAGCAAACCACCACCACAACATAACCGACTGCATAATAGTGAGCCAAAATGCAGAGCATGAAATCTACCAAAGGACAAAAACAAATTACTGCATATATTGATGACATGTTCATGAAGAATATCAATATAGTCTTTTTCTTCTCTCTGTCTCCTTTCATGTGGGCATAACTGACCATGTATCACCAATCTCTTATTGCCCTTGATTGAGTGGCTCACTATTTCAGAGGCCAGTTAAGAGTCAACCACATTGTTGTGAGGCTGGAGTCACTTGTAGGCCAGACCAGGTGTACAGCAGATATCCTTCCAAAAAGGACATTCATGAACAAGCTAGGTTTTCTGTTTCATTTTGTTGGTGATTTTATGGCAATCCATTACTCAGGCAGGCTTTATTAAATGAATTTAAATTCTGCCTGCTGCCACAGTGTAATTGGAACCCATGACCCTACAATGTTTGACTGGGCCTCTTGCCTGTGTTTAGGTCCGGATCCAGTATCATTACTTCCACCTCCAACACATGATGTTGAGAGACCTTGGAATTGTGGTCAACTTGCTGTTCATTAAAATCTACTACACATCACCAAAAGTATAATCCTATATTCAATGAGGGCTCTTGTCACTACCTCTGAGCCTGGAGTCTAATGTCCAGAGATGGGTAATACCCTCTCTGAACATCTGAATATCTATTTCTATGTTCCATATTGTCTTCAACTGGCTACTTTAACCTATTGCCAGACTTTGTCACAGTCTCTTCTTCAATGACTCCAGTAATGCACTTCATAACCTCAGAAGTCATGTGAAAACCTCTATTACTCACACTGAAATAGTTTACCTTGATACCTATACCTCATCAATCAGTGGCTGACTCTTAACTTAAGTGGCTGAGTCAGCTCCTCTATTGTTTGTGACTCATCAGCATCTGCTCAGGAGCAATTAGAGATGAATATTGGCCTTCCCAGTTTACACCTGAAACACAACTAAAGCAAAAAGAAAAGATTATTCTAAAGAATCAGCAACTATAAAATTGCCAGAAGTTTCTTTTCACAATGAATTAGCCACTATTCCTTCAAACATTATGGGTAGAATCTTCCCAGCTCCTAAACGATATCAGGAACTTTAAATTTATGTGAAATGGTCATTGTGGAATTTCTCAACATCAAGAGCAAAAACTGCAATTTTTCAATTGTGTTGAATGACGAGTTCAGATTCTTGGTAGTAAGTACAAAAGACCTTTTGGCATGCAATAGCATATCATTAGCAGTTAATCTCACTTCATTAATAAACTGTCTCTGATTTTCCCACCTGCCAATTAGAAAAGATCCTGACAATGCAAGTCAGTGGGGTTATAGGGCAACTGCTTTGCTCCTTTGGACCTATATCTTGGAGGTCCAGAGTCAACGTTTCAGGACATGTCCCATCACCATGGGCTGCATGCATTTCCATCCACAGATGTTAGTGTCTGACACTGCTGTTGACCCCAACTATACTTTAGACAATTGTACACATTTCTAATCTCAGTTTTATTTCTGAAATATTTTCTTTTGCAGACCTTTATATTTTTGGTGTAACATGCAGTGACCCTATATGCTACTTCCCTGATTTTTTCAATGCTCTTTGATGGAAGATCAAAAGAGGTTGCAGATGTATTTTAGCCATGAACAGTAGAATTTGCTTTATTGATTATCTGTATGTACTTCATTAACCTAAAGGTGAAACAATGTATTCCCCTCTATCTCAAATGTTCCCACAAAGCTTCAACTAAATGAGTAATTTATTTTCTCAACTGAGATTGTAAGTTGTCGATAAGGTGACAGATAGAGAGTTATGGAATTGGGGGAATATGTGAGGTTGAGGAGCAGATCAGCCATGATCAGGTTGGAGGGGAATGGCCAAACCTATGTTGAAAAGTCTCCCTGGGTCTTTTGTATGTGACATCATTAAGACCATAATGCCATAAGATTTGGGAGCAGAATTAGCTATTCGGCCAATCAAGTCAATCATGGCTGATGTATTTCTCAACTCCATTCTCCTGCTTTTTCCCCATCACTCTTGACACTCTTAAATCAAGAATCTATCTCTCTCTGTCTTTAATGCAGTCAACAATTTGGCACAACTTTCTGGAGTAATGAGTTCCACAGGTTCACCATCCTCTAGCTGAAGAAATTCATCCTCATCTCAGTTTGAAAGGGTTGTCCCTTCACTCTGAGGTTTACCCACAGGTCCAAGTCTCTCCTACTAGTGGAAACTTTTTTTCCATGTCTGCTGTATCCAGGCCTTTCAGTAGTCTATAAATTTCAATCAGATCCCCCATATCCTTCGAAACTAAATTGAGTATAGTCCCAGTATCCTCAGCTGCACCTCATATGACAAGCCCTTCATCCCCAGGATCGTTCTTGTAAACCTCCTCGGGACCCCTTCCAATACCAGCACATCTTTCCTTAGATATCAGGTCCCAAAATTGCTCACAATATTCCAAATGCTGCTTGACAAGAGCCTTATTCTCCCTCATCTTTTAAGATGCTCCCTAAAACCTACTCTAATGAGCAAGCTTAAAGATACTCATCACAACATCTCATATTTTTGGTTTAGTTTCAATTTTTGTATGATTACACTGGCCTAAAGCACCTTGGGGTATTTTCTTATGCTAAATGATTAAATAAATAGTTAGTTGCTAGTAGGGATCTGTATTTATCTGTCACACAGATACTGTGCTTAATTTATCTCTTTACTTTTTCAATAGGCCATTCATTTTTATAGTTATTGCTCTGTTTATACAGTACAGAGATTAAGTTGCAATTACTGTAGTAAATGTTTATATAAGAACAATGCTTATTCTTAGTTTTGTTCTGAAGGTTTTGAGCATTTTCCCAGCTATTTCTCATATGCTCAGAGGCATAAAACACTGCTGTGAGTAAATCCTTTTACAAGAGTAATATCTGGTGAGGACTGGAGCTAAAATGGTGCAAGTAGCTAAAATGCTGTATAATGGATCAGTCTTTACAGAGTGGCAGAATTATAGAATCGTTCAGCATGGAAACAGACCCTTCGGTCCGATATATCCATGCCAATCAGGATTCCCAAATGAAACTTGTCCCATTTGCTTGTGTTTGACCTATATCCCCCTATTCATGCACCTGACTAAATGTTTTTTAAATGTTGCAACTGTATCTACATCTATCATTTCCTCTGACAGTTCATTCCACACACAAACCCCACTCTGAGTGAAACGAATGCCCCTCAGTTCCCTTTTAAATCTTTCCCCTCTCACCTTAGACCTCTAGTTTTGGACTCCCCTACTCTGGGAAAAATGGCTTAGCTATTCACCTTATCTCTGCCCCTCGTGATTTAATAAACCTCTATAAAGTCACACCTCAACCTCCTACACTTCAGTGACAGAAGTCCCAGCCTGTACACCCTCTCCCTATAACTGAAATCCTCCAGCCTATGTAATGTCCTTACAAATCTTGTTGCACCCTTTCCACTTTAATAATATCCTTCCTATAGCAGGGGACCAGCATTGTACACACTATTCTAAAGTAGAGATTAAATTCCCTACAGAATGCAAACAAGCCCTTTGGCCCAACAGTCCACACCAATCCTCCAAGGAGTAACACACTCAGACCCATTCCCGTATATTGTGTAAGGAAATCTACACAAATAGTTGCCCAAGGTGGGAATCAAATCCAGGTCCCTGGCACTGTCAGGCAGCAATGCTAACCACTGAGCCACTGTGCTGCATGTAAATTGGGCTGAAAACCATAGACCAAATTTCTTCAGAAATGACTGAAGAAACAATAATACGATGGATGACAGAGTTTATCTACACTTGCTAAGTGAAGACAATTGCTCTCAATGAGCCTTGTGTTAACTAAATTAAACAGTGTTTTAGTGTTGTGCCAGTTGATATCCCACTGATGTTTGTGCCAAGCAATATCTTCACCTTTAAAGTTCAACAAGAAATCAGCATCTTTCACAAATGACAGGCAGAATGCATTCTCTGGGTCACTTGTAACATTGTCACTTTTAACGATTGTTACATTTGAAATTAAAAAGAAGTGAGATATATCGAAACAAAATGATGACAACCCAGAGGTTTATATCATCCAATAAACTGACAATTATGCAACTAATACTTCTGAGAAAGCTCACGTGTATGAACTTAAAATGAGCCAAAAACTCCTGGACTCAAATCTGTTTACCATGGGGCAGTCACTAAACAAAATAAACAGTCAACCAGCTTGAACTCAAAATCAGCATTCTGTAGCCTCGATGTTAACTCAAATCACATAACAAACTGAGCTTTCTGTTCCTGACGTAGCAGAGAATTTAGAAACATCAAAACATAGAAGATAGGAGGAGAATTAGGCCATTTGACCCCTCAAACCTGCTCCACTGCTCATGGTTGCTAATAACACAGAAGACACATTTTTAGAGTACATCAAAGGTTATTTCCTAGAGCAGAACATTGCACAACCGACCCAAGAAGTCTTACTGCAATTGTAAAAGGTGTTGGTGAGGCTGTTCCTGGAGTACTGTACACAGTTTTGGTCCCTGGATTTAAGACAATTGCTCTCAATGAGCCTTGTGTTAAGTCAGTTGAGTAAATTAAACAGTATTTTGGTGTTGGGCCAGTTGATGTCCACTGAAAAGTACCCACTGATGGGGTACTTTGAAATTGGAGGCACTTCAAAAAAAGATTCGCTAGGCTGATTTTTAGGATGAATGGGGCTGACTTATCTAGAATGGACAAACTTTATTCATTAAAATTTAAAGGAATGGGGAATGATCTTATTGAAATGTACAAGATTCTGAGGGTAGCTTGACAGATCAATGTTGAGAAGAAATTTCCACTAGAGGAAGAAACTGAAACTAGGGTGCACAGTTACAGAATAAGGGGACATGCATTTAAAATTGAGGTGTGAAGGAAATTCTCCTCCCAGTGAGGAGTAAACGCCTGGAATTCTCTACCCTAGAGAGATGTAGAGTCGAGAGAAAGTGGTGAAAAAGGAGGTAAATAGATTGATGAAACATCAAGGAGTTAAGAGCTATGAAGATTTGGCACCAAAGAGGAGTTGAGGCCTGGGGCAGACTAAATATGATCTTATAGAATGATAGGGGAGGTTTGAGGGGCTGAATAGCAGATTCCTGTTGTTTTTCTTTGTGTTTGAATTAAACTTCAAACCCTTACTCCTTATATTACTATCTGTACTGATATCATGCCATCTCCAATGTACCATTATGAGCCATAGGTGGCTCTCAAACCATCCCCACATAGCAGTTTATTTGCCACCCCACTAGGGGCTGTCTGCTACTGAGATGATCTCTCTGTTCTGCATGTGTCAAGTGCCTGTCAGACAAAAATGGGATTGCAGTGCCACTTGCTGGCTGTAATGGAACCTGTATAGTGATATCCTGACCTGACCGTGCAGATGTACATACTTGTAAGACTGCTAAACCCATTAGCATCTCCTCTCTATGGTAATTTCCTCTGACAATTTACAGTCCTCCACGTCCTTTTCCATTGTGACGACTAATGCAAAGTATTCATTTTGGACGGTATCCAGATCTTCTGTGTCCACATATAGTCCCTCATGGCCCCTAGTTAATTTCTTGTTCTTAGTATATTTAATAAAAACTCCTTTGGGCTGTCTTTTACTCTACTCACTAAGACTTTCTCATGCACTCTCTTGACACACCTGATTTCATTTATGAGCAGCCCTCACACCCCCCACCCCATCACACACACTCTTTTTATATTCCTCTAGGGACTCTGTTGTATTGAGCCCTTGGCATCAGCTATAAACTTTTCTTTTTTTTCCCTTAGTCCTAATCTTTACATCCCTTGGTGTCTCCTATTCTTGGGGCTTAGCTCCATCCCTTGTCTTCTCAAGAATATATTTATCTTTTGCTCTCGCTGTTTTCTCTTTGAATGCACAGTTTTATCTGCAAATAGCTGCTACCAGTCCACGTTGGCCAAATTGTATTTTATCTTAGTAAAGTTAGTCATTACCTAATTTAGAACTTCTATTCCGAGCCCCACCCTTGTTCTTTTCCATGACTATCCTAAATCTGAGTTATGATCATTGTCTCCAAACTGTTACCCTACAGGTACATCTTCTACTTGGCTGGGCTCATTTCTGAATATTGGGTCCAGAACTATCCCTCTCTTTATGGGGTTCCTATGAACTGGCTAAGAACATTCTCCTGGTTACAATTTAAGAATTTTGTTTTCTCATTATCTTGAACACCAAAACTGTCCCAGTTACTATTTTGGTAAAAATCCCTGACTTTTTTTTTCACTATTTTGTTTTTCATCTTAAACTTCTCTGAAATTGATTCCATTTGTGACACTCTTTCTCTCCCTGACTGTTCGAGGGGCCTTTTGTACACACCCAACAGTGTGTTTGTCCCTTTCGTATTTTTTGCTTCTAACCATATGGCTTCATTTGATGATCCCTCCCCAATGCTATAATTGCTTTCATGATCAACATTGCAACGACACATCCCCTTCTATCTTCCTTTATTTTTTATCTCATCAACCAGCAATACTGAGCTTCCAGGCTTCCTATGTTTCTACATTGTATCCTATTTGAAACAACAAATCTTCTGACATACACTATCAGTCATCTTTGAGTATGAAATGCTGTTGGTGCTCAAAGTTAGTGTTCTCAACCAAAATTCTGGATTTATGGTCTGACCATCCCTCAAAGAATACTTACAAGTGACAACACATTCTCAATCAATCTTTTTTTCCTGCAACTTTGCTTGAGCTTATTTTGCCTTGCTGCCCTCTGCGAAGTCTCAGCTATTTGAAGCATATATCTTAAACCAACACCCCTCATCTCAAATGGTCTCTTTTTTCATAAGTTCAAGAAGCCCAATTAAACGATATATCTTCAGTGTAAACGCTCATAAGATAACCCATTCATTCCAGGTATTCATCTCAGAAAACGTCTCTAAACTGCTCCCATCCATTTACATCCTTCCTTAAGTAACATGATGAACAGTACTCCAGATGTGACCTCACCATTGCCCTGAATAAATGAAGCCCAACTTCCCTAGCTTTGTATTCAATTCCCTTGCAATAAATGATAGGATTCTAATAGCTTGCTTGTTTTCTTATTGTATCTGCTTGCTTACTTTGTGTGACTCATCTACAAGGTAACCCAGATCTCTATATATCTTAGAGCTCCACAATGTCTCATCATTTAGATAATAAATTTATTATTTGTTGTTTCCTCTAAAGTAGTCAATTCCACATTTTCACAGTATATAATCCTTTTGCCAGATCTTTGACTGCCCAATTAACCACTCTGCATCTTTTTGTAGCCTCCATGACTCCTCTTCATAACACAGAAGATAGTAACAAAGAGATTGACTTCAGTTCAATTGACTGATTGATTGTCATTCCATTGAGCAAAGCATACTTTGGAGTAGAACATTAGAATGGTACAGCTGTGACTCTACTCCTGGCCACCACTCATTGGGAGCAAGGATAGATCTGAGAACTTGGGAGCAACCTTTGGTTTACCTGACATACTCGGTTTCCATCCCCTGCAAAGTCAGATGTGACAAAAAAAAGTTTTGTAAAATATTCTTGTGGGACTGCCACCATCTGTGAGTTCTCCTCCAAGCCACTTGCCCATCTGACTTGGAAATATATCGCTGTTTCTTCACTGTCATTGGATCGAAATCGTGAACTCCCTCCCTGACAGCATTGTGATTCTACTTTCAACTTACAGGTTGTAGCAGTTCCTGAATTGTTGACTCTTCTGCTCCTCGGATGCTGCCTGACCTATTGTGGTCTTCCAGCACACACTTTTTGACTTTAAAAAAATAGCTCACCACCCCCATCTTAGGGGCAAACTGAAGAATAGCAATAAATGCTGGTCAAACTAGTGATTGCCATTACTCATTAATGAATGTTTTAAAAACTTTTTATCAGAATAGCTGATTAGAGAAAATAAGTCTTTAATCCCAATAGTAAATAAGCCCAGTGGAGGAAAACTGTCATGATTGAATATTTAAATTCACCCACAATGAATTTAAAAAACAAATTTGTTCTGTACAAATGAGAAGTTTAAGAAAAACAATAATGAATGTAAAGACATATTTTTCTATGAGCTTATCTCATATGCGTAACTGTAAAACCAATCAATGTCTTTACCAGATGGTTAAGATTAGTTTAGCACAGTATTGAACACTTTGACATTACTCGAGTGTGAACTCAATTGCAAAGCTTCGAGATCTATAGACTGGAATGTAAGCGTGCAAATATTCAACAGCAAAACATAAAATTACATTTGATTCATAACCGCAGTTTTGGAAAAATGTGATTCATGTAAATGACGACGAAGTAACTGATCACATGAGTAAGGAAGTAAAACACAAGTAAGGCATCAGTAAGAGATAAGATACTTAGAGTCTGGAAAGAGCATGTGAAGAGAGAGGTCTTAGACACTGCACTAAAGACCTGTATTTGAGAGCCTACTATGCACAGGTGTAAAGAAAGCTGTGTTGCAACCCATGACAGCCTTACCTCATGATAAGTAGCAGCCAGCCTCATAGGCTGAGAATGTGCAGAAACCATTGAAAAGTGAGGTGCTGGAAAGGCACAGCAGATCAGACAGCATCCGTGGAGCAGGAAAGTCAATATTTTGGACATAAGGCCTTCATCCTGATGAAGGGCTTGTGCCCAAAACATCGAACTGCTGTGTTTTTCCAGCACCACATTTTTCGACTCTGATCTCCAACATCTGCAATCCTCATTTTCCCCAATATGTAGAAACCCACACACTGCAGACTGGCATTTTAATGTGCAGGTTATATTATTGGCTGAAAGTACAAGGTAAAGCAATGTTCATGCCAGTTATTTTTCCTGTAGTATACATTCAGAAGCAACATGCCCTGTAAGCTGTGCGCGTGTGCAGCCACAGACCGGGAAATTGAAACCTGCACATACCCCCTGACTGTCCGTACACTGGATGGTCACACATGGACCGGCAAGGAAGGAATCTTCACCAGAGCTCCATGCTGCACCTTCCCAACAAACCCATATGGACAGCCCATAAATCCCAGCATCCTCCACATGTCAGAAAAAACCCCGGGCCTTCTGACCTCACTACTCACTAGGGCAGCATGGTGGCTCAGTGGTGAGCACTGCTGCCTTACAGCTCTAGGGACCCGGGTTCAATTCTACTCTCAGGTAACTGTCTATGTGGAACTTGCATATTCTCCCCATGTCTACATGGGTTTCCTCTGGATGCTCTGGTTTCCTCCCACAGGCTAAAGATGTATAGGTTAGGTGGATTGGCCATGGGAAATGCACGATTACAGGGATAATGTAGGGGGTGGGTCTGGTTAGGATGATCTTTGGAGGGATGGTGTGGACTCAATGGGTTGAATGGTCAGCTTCCACATTGTAGGAATTCTCTGCGAAATCTACTCAGCCCCACAACTGCTTCTAGCTCCAGACAAATTGTAAAAATTTGTGATTGTCTTGGAAAGGGAAGAAGCCAGCTCACATCACCTCCAGTCAGGGAATTAACTGGAAAACTGTAGAAACAGCATTGGAAATCCTAATGAGTTTACAGTTTGTGACCAGGAGGAACAGGCAATTTTTCCAGAAGGAATTAATATGTGATGCAAGTAGCAAGCTGTGTTTCTCTTCCATATTTTAAAGTTTTGTTTACTTGATAGATGTGGTCTTCCTCTACATTAGGGAGATAGGATGCTAACTTCTGGAACACTTCAGAGAACACCTCTGGGACACATGCACTAAACAACCCCACTGCCGAGCACTTTAACTCCCCCTCCCACTCCGCCCAGGACATGCAAGTTCTGGGCGTCCTCCACCACCAAACTCTAGCCACCTGACGATGGGAGGAAGAACGCCTCATCTTTTGCCTTGCAACCCTCCAACCACATGGGATTAATGTGGATTTCACCAGTTTCCCCATTTCCCCTCCCCCCACCTTATCCCAGATCCAATCTTCCAAGTTCCACACTGCCCTTTTGAACTGTCCTGCCTGTCCATCTTCCTTCCCATCTATCTGCTCCTCCCTCCTCTCCGACCTATCACCTTCACTCCCATCTCCATCTACCAATCGCATTCCCAACTACCGTCCCCCAGCCCCACCCCCCTCCTATTTATCTCTCAGCCCCCTTGGGCCACCCACAAACATTCCTGATGAAGGGCTTATTCTCGTAACATTGACTCTCCTGCTCCTTGTATCCTGCCTGCCTGCCTGCCTGTGCCTGGCTGTCCCTTTCCAGCACCACACTCTTTGACTCTGATCTCCAGCAACTGTAGTCCTCACTTTCTCCAAGTTTAAAATATATCTAAAAGAAAAGTGAATGAGTGTCCAAGCTTCTTTAAAAATCAAACTCTGTTCACAGTTTGAGAAAGGAGTGTCTTTCCGAGCTCATCAAAACTGAGTTGTCAGCTTCAATGTAGAAATACAACATATACATGGTGAATTCTTCACTCACTGTGAAATAGATGATGTCCTGAGCACTATCTGATCTAAAGCAAATGCCGGAGGTGAGTTCAACACTGGGGGAAAAGTGGCAGGTTTGGAAATTGGACAACCTAATACAATGTTTGAGCACAAGTACAGGTGAAAAGCATTCTTAGTTTATGAAAACAAAACAAAGTTGGAATTTCGCGAATGCTGTCTAAAACTGTTGCTGTTGTGAACTGAGGGTGGAGTCTATAGAGCACAAATAGATCAATCTTGATATGTTGAAAGTTTTTATTGATAACGTCATACTTTCCATAAAGATGAATGTATCCATGCTTTCCAAGCACGCTTTGCAAAGTGCACAGCAGTTACAGAGAGCTGGCAGAGCAGAAATTACAGCGTTGAATTTGTAGAGTGTATTCGCTCCATCATACAGAGACAGTTTCTTGATGAACTGTGCAAATCACACTTTTGTATCTTGATAGCAAAAAAGAGTACGGACATTTCTGTACAAAAAACTGTTGATTTCCGAGTAGCATAGATCTTGCAGCTGGACCCTAGATTGAGCCTTATTTCTAGATTTACTTCTATATTCCTTAGAGTTTAGTAGTATAAGAATTTTATTTTAATCCATTTTTACTTCCTTTACCGTCAAAAATGCAAAAAAACCCCCAAAAAAGTGCGTGACATTTTGCAAACAGAGTTCTGTTAATGGACATTTTAGAAAGGCCGAAACATGGATGGCTCAGTCTTTTTTCTGTAAAATCATATCTGTAGAAGAGAGATTTTTTACAATATCACAAAAGAAATTTATTTTAAACTGCAGAGGTTTTTTTAACTAACCAGATTTGTGTTTATTGAGGTTTTGAAGATGCCTACACGTGGATGGTTCTGAAGTGAGTTTTTTTTAATCAGAAAATTGAAAGCTGTCTGCTGGACCACTTGAGCGGAGTCATTTTTTAAAAATTTATTTGCTCAGCTAAGTGATTGATTTCATTTAAGTTTATATGTTTGATTTTTAAAAATTTCTTATGTTTTTGCATGCTTAATATCACATGGTGGCATGGTGGCTCAGTGGTCAGCATTGCTGTCTCACAGCACCAGAAACCCAGGTTCAATTCCAGCCTCAGCCAACTGTCTGTGTGCAGTTTGCGCATTCTCCCCGCATCTATATGGGTTTCCTCAGGGTGCTCTGCTTTCCTCCCATAGTCCAAAGATGTGGGGGTCAGGTGAATTGGCTATGCCAAATGGCCCATAGCATTAGGTGCATTGTTCAGAGGGAAATGGGTCTGGGTGGGTTACTCTTTGGAGGGTCCGTGTGGAACTGTTGGGCCGAAGCATCTGTTTCCATACTGTAGGGAATCCAATCTGGAAATATTAACTCTTTGAGGGAAAGGAAGGTGGTTTCATATTTAAGATATTATTGTAAGCTGCTTTTTGCAGCTTAACAACATTGAGGGCATATAAGAGACACAGAATTAGATGGCTAGTAGATTTAGAGAATTGATTACATAGCAAGATCAATCAGGAAAGGTAAGAAGGTAGTTCAGAAGTCTCCTGTGGCTATTCCTCTCTCAAACAGATACTCAGTTTTGAGTACAGTTCAAAAGTATAGTCTCTCAGGGGAAGATGGAAGGGACAGTCCGATTTTGGGTATTAAGAATGAATCTTATGTTAGACGGGGTTTGACCAAGAAGAATTGTTATAGGGGGCTTTTATGTCAGGGGCACAGACAGGAGATTCTGCAGCAGTGAGCATGAGCTTTCCTTGTGTCAAGGTTCACGACATCTCAAAGTGTTTGAAGCATATTGTTAAAGGGGAGAGTAAGAAACTGGAAGTCATTGTACACTATGGTAGAAATGATTTCGAGGTGCTGGTGTTGCACTGGGGTGTACAAAGTTTAAAAACAAAATCATACAACACCAGGTTATAGTCCAACAGGTTTAATTGGAAGCACACTAGCTTTTGGAGCACTCCTCCTTCATCAGATGGTTGACCACCTGATGAAGAAGCAGCACTCCAAAAGGCTAGTGTACTTCCAATTAAACCTGTTGGACTATAACCTGGTGTTGTGTGATTTTTAAAATTGGTAGGAATGACAAAGCTAGGGAAAAGATGGAGGCATTACAGAGTGAATATAAGAGGTTTGGCAAAAGATTGAAAAACAGAACCTCAAAGGTCATAATCTCTGGTTTACTTCTGCTGCCAAGCTCAAATGAGGGAAAAAAAAAAGATAAAGGAAATAAGTCAGCTGTCGAAGAGGAGATGTAATGTTCAGGGATTCAGCTTCTTGGATCATTGGAATCTCCTCTGGGGCAGAAAAGGCCTGTTCAAAAAGGATAGGTTTCACCTGTATTAGAAAGGGCCCGATATCCTCCTGGGAAAATTTATTAATTCTATGAAGGGACATGGTAAGCTATTGGAGAGAGGGTGTGGAGTGATCCTAAGTAGCAGAGTAAATAGAAAGATAGATGAGGATGGTTTTGAATTGTAAATGAATAAGTTAATTAGAAAAAGACAGACACGAGCAATTCAGAGACCAAAGGAACTCTGAAGAATTAAACTGCTTTCTTTCAATGCAAAGGATCTTACAGGTAAGGCTAATGAGCTCAGTGCATGTTTGGGGTCATGGCATTGGGACAGCCTAGCTATTGGGAGAAAGTGAGGACTGCAGATGCTGGAGATCGGAACTGAAAATGTGTTGCTGGAAAAGTGCAGCAGGTCAGGCAGCATCCAAGGAACAGGAGAATCGACGTTTCAGGCATGAGCCCTTCTTCAGGAAAGTGAAGAATCCTAGCTATTGACCGAGGAATGGACAGGACTGCTAGTTCAATGTTCCAGGCTTCAGGTGCTATAGAAAGGATAAAACAAGAGGCAAAAGAGGATTAAGGAAAATATTCCTGCTGTAACTCAAGAAGATATTTCTGGGAGCTGATCTAGTGCATACCAAGAGTGGAATTGGGGGGCCCCTTGCAGAAATATGTGTACCATCTATAAATATAGATCAGGTGCCTAATGGTGGAGGGAGTGGCTAATATTGTGCCTTGTTTATGAAACAATGTAAGGAGAAGCCTGGGAACTATAGACCTGTGAGTCTGACTTCAGTGGTGGATAAACTGTTGAATGTGATTCTGAAATATACGATTTCTATGCATTTGGAGAGGCAAGGAATGATTAGGGATAGTCAGCGTGGTCTTGTGCGAGGTAAATCATATCTTACAAACTTGATTGAGCTTTTTGAGGAAGTAATCAAGAAGATTGATAAGAGCAGTGGTAAACATTCTTTACTTGGGCTTTAGTAAAGCCTTTGCATGATGGATTAATTAGTAAAGTTAGACCACCTGGGATTCAGGGTGAGCTTGCCAACTGGATACAAAATTGGCTTAACGGCAGGAGACAGAGGGTGGAGGGTTGTTTTTCGGACTGGAGGCCTGTGACCAGCGGTGTTCCACAGGGATCGGTGCTGGGTTCCTCTTCAGCTTGTCATTTATTATAAATGATTTAGATGAGAATTTAGAAGGCATGGTTAGTAAGTTGTGGATGACACCAAGATTGGAGGTCCAATGGACAGTGAAGAAGGTTATCTAACATTACAAAGAGATCTTGATCAATTTTGTCAAAAGGCTAAGAATGGCAGATGGAGTTTAATTTGGATAAATGTGAGGTATTGCATTTTGGTAAAACTATGAAAGGCTAGACTTATGCAATTAAAAGTAGGGCCATGGGTAGTGCTGTAGAACAGAGAGACCTAGGGGTTCAGGGACATAATTCTTAAGTTTGCATCACATATACACAGTGGTTAAGAAGGTGTTTAGCACGCTTACCTTCATTGCTCAGATCTTTGAGCATAGGAGTTGGGATTGGGACGTTATGTTGTGGTTGTGCGGAACAGTGATGAGGCCACTTTTGGAGTACAGTGTCCGGCTTTGGTTGCCCAGATTTAGGGAGGATATTATTAAACTGGAGAGGGTTCAGAATAGATTTACCAAGAGGTTGTCAGGAATGGAGAGGTTGAGTTATAAGGAGAGGCTGGGACATTTTTCACTCGAGCATAGGAGGTTGGGAGGTGACATTATAGAGGTTTATAAAATCATGAGGGGGATAGATAAGGTGAATGGCAGGTGTTTTTTCCCCAAGGTGGAGGATTTCAAGACTGGGGCGGGGCGGGGGGGGGGGGGCATATTTTTAAAGTGAGAGGAGAAAGATTTTTAAAAATGAAAGGCATTTTTGTGTGTGGAATGAATTTCTTGAGGAAAGGGTGGAAGCAGGTACAATTGCAAGTTTAAATGACATTTAGGAAATACATTATTGAAAGAAGTTTTGGAAGGATATGGGCAAGCACGGGCAGATGGGACTAGTTTCCTATGGGATTATTGTTGGACTGAAGGGTCTGTTACCATGGAGTATGACTCTCTGACTCTATGCATCAAATTTTGGCCAGAATCTAAACTTGCTTGTGATTTACTCTGTCTTTGCAGGAATTTTCAAACTAACTGCTTGTGACAGTTTGACAGCAGTCAAGTATTTTATGTTAACAGTGACCTTCATTTACAGAAGATGGTGATGTTTACAGAACCTGTGTTATGCTGGGAAGAAAAATGAAATAGCTACTATCTTGCGATGCAAAATCAAACAGTTGTCAGAACAGCATTGTGCTGCCGACACAGAAAATCTGGGAATGGATGGTGCTCTGATGGAGGTGTCAGTAATACAAGAACAGGTGCATACAATATTCAGCAAGTCAGCTGTAAAGAAATTTGAAGATTTTTGTCAATTCAGCCTCTAGTTGAGGTGAGGTGGCTGTCACAACATTTTTACAGTCAGTGAACTAATGCAAAACTGCAATGCCTTGATTGAATACTGCACAGGGCAAGTGAATAAGTGCAACAATTCCAATAAACAAACATTGCCTGACAATACTCACAAAGCCACAATGTCGCAATGCAACGACAGCTTTGAATGATGTACTTGGTGAACTGGTATCACTGTGCAAATTCTTGCAGAGAAGCTGTTTGACAACAATTGAAACTTCTGAATTTACAACGGCCAAGTTCAATAAAGTGAAGACACAGTGTCGAGGTGAACGTGTGCATGGGAGTGATGAGGTTAAGAAGGTTGTGATTGCTCTTGACAGTGATGTGGACGCTGTTGTAATCTTTCAATTTATTCAATTGATATGTGACATAGCAAATTTCCAGAAGAGGAATTATAAGAGTGAAGTTCATTTAATCAGGCTACAATTGCTGATTATGGTTTTGGAGAAGACAGTATTGTGTGACTGATACTGAAATATTCTGTTCTTTTATACCAAACTATGACAAAAGTGTGCCCACAAAGGTATGCGAGAAATATTCCAATTTCATGTCTATGGTTGTGAATAAAAGAAAGATGTGCTCTATTCAGACCTTTAACAAGTTGATGGAATAGGCTATAAAGGATGTTGCAAAAAATGTCTGTTCTGCTGGACATTTGCGCTGCATTTCATGCACCAAGTGCTGACAGTGAACGTGGATTTAGCCTCATAAATTTCGATTAAGTGTAAATCCAGAAAGAGATTAGAAATAGACCACTTGGTCAACTTAAATTGAATTACACTGTACATTTCAATTGGACAAAATATTAACCTGAATGCAACATGCAGTCATGGGGCTGCAAATACAGATCAGCACAAAAAGCTGCCAACAAAGGAGGGAATGAATTACTAGAGTCCTCTCTTAGTCATGTACTATATGTGGCTTACATAGTGCCATCACTAAATGGGTCTTCTAAATCAAACAAACAATCTTGTTTAGTTTGACAGAGTATGTGTAACTGCAAAATATTATAAATGCACACTTTTGTTAGGAAAGAAATAAGCCTTCCTCTCAAAGGATGCAATGTGCTACTCAACTTAGTCCAGGTTCTGTGCAGGCCCCAGCAAAGTTAGAGGGAACACTGATCAGAAATTGAACTGATCCAACTCTGGAGTGAAACACAACTGTGTTCCTTCTCCATTTTATTGTGTACAAATATAACAAGCAAAATTACACAGAATTTACAGCACAGGGTTATTCCATCAGGCCCAATAGGCTCATACTGAAGTCTATGCTCCATCTGAAATTTACCCCATCCTACTTCATTTCACCTTCTATTCCCTTTTCCCTCATGTGTTTGTCTAGCTTCTCCTTGAAAGCATTCAGGCCATTTATCTCAACTACTCGCTGCAGTAACAAGTTCCACATTTCAACCGTGCTCTGGGGAAAGTGGTTTGGCCTGAGTTCACTGCTGCATACAGGAATGATTCTCTTATATTTACAGCCACTTGTTTTTGATTCCTCTGCTAGGGGAAACATCTTCTCTGCACCTGCCGTGTGAGCTCAGTAAAATATATCATGATTTACAGAAGAAAGACAAAGCAGACTTTCCACTTGAGAAGGGATTAAGGACCATGCTCATCCAAAGTTGGGCAGACATTGAGGAAGTCTGCACCGGCTCAGAAAACAATGAAGACATACGATTACCGTGGCTATGAATGGAGGCACAGGCTGGGATGGCCAATGAATGCTGTCCTTGCTGGAAATGTTCACATAATGAGAGTAGCTAAAAATGATATTATTTATGTGATGAATGTAATGATTGGAGGATTGTCTTGACAGTTCCATTAGATGCAACTTAATTTTTCAGCACAAGATGGCATCAATGTCTAGTTGCTCAGAAGTTGTCAGCTTTTCAGTGAAAGTGCCTCTATCCAGCTGTAACTAAATATGGAACATCTGCTTTTGTTGCATTGACATAACTACATTATTCTCTGAACTGTCAAAGGTGCTTGAAACACGTGGCCACGTTCTAAGAGTTCAACTGATAACAATTTTTTACCACATCTCTTTGTGCCGCATTCTGAATCTAACCTAACACCAAATATCCCTAGAGATCTAAAAAATACATGCTAACTATGAGACATGCCATAGTCTCTCATTAAAATGTTCGTGCAGGTGGAAGCCTTTGGAAATAAAGATTTATATACAGGTTGCCTAGTTGACATTTCAGGTTCTCTCCATCTCTCAATCACAAGCAAGAAATAGTTTTGCTGGAATTCCCTTCAGAAGGATTCAGAAAAGATTTACAAGGATGTTGCCAGGGTTGGAGGGTTTGAGCTATAGGGAGAGGCTGAATGGGCTGGGGCTGTTTTCCCTCGAGGGTCAGAGTCTGAGGCGTGACCTTATAGATGTTTATAAAATCATGAGGGGCAAAGATAGGATAAATAGACAAGGTCTTTTCCCTGGGTGGGGGAGTCCAGAACTAGAGGGCATAGGTTTAGGGTGAGAGGCAAAAAATTTAAAATGGAGCTAAAGGACAAAGTTTTCACGCAGAGGGTGGTGCGTGTATAGAATGAGCTGCAGAGGAAGTGGTGGAGGCCGGTACAATTGCAAAATTTAAAAGTATATGAATAGGTAGTGTTTAGAGGGATATGGGCCAAGTGCTTGCAAATGGGACTAGATTAGGTTAGATATCTGGTCGGCATGGATGAGTTGGAACAAAGGGTATGTTTTCATGCTGTACATCTTTTATGACTGTGTGACTCTAAGTATAAGTAAAATTCTCTTTTTTCCAAAAATGTCATCTGTGGCTCAGTTGGTTGCCTCTGTGTGTGTGTGTATGTGTGGCTTCACATCACACTCTAGGTTTAGAGGACGATAGGTAAAGGCTGACACTCCAGCGCAGTACTGAATGAGTGCAGCACTGTTTGTAGTCTCAGCTTTCAGTTGAGGCATAAAGCTCAGGCCCTTTCTGTTCTCTCAGATGAATGCAATGTTTCCCATAACATGGTTTTAATGGAGTGAGATGGAGTTCCTCTGCTGTCATAGAAATCTGTCAGTCAACATCATTAAAATTGATAATCTAGTCACTACCACATCAATAATCATGAGAGCTAGCTACAAGAAAAAAAAGCCATTGTGTTTCCTAAATTACAATCATGACCATACTTCAAGAGCAGAGAATCCAATCAGCTCCTCTTGACTTTCAATGGCATTATCACTACATTCCCCATTATTAACATCCTGAAGGTTATCACTGACCAAAAAGTCAACTGAACTCACCATATAAACACAGTGACTACAAGATCAGGTCAGAGACAAGGAATATTGCAGTAACTAACTCACCTCCTGACTCCCCAAATCCTTTCCACTATCTCTATAAAAGGAATACAAGTATACAAGTAAGAGGTTTTGCTAAAATTAGACAAGATATTAGTCAGATGACAGATAGAATACTATGAAGTTTTGGGCCCCTTTTCTGAGGAAAGATATACTTGCATTGGAGGCAGACCAGACGAAATTTGCTAGACCAATACCAGATGGAGAGCGACTGTCTTACGAGGTGAGGTTGAGCAGATTGGTTCTACGTTCATTGGAATTTAGAAAAAGGAGAGGCAACCTTAATGAAAAATACAAGATTGTTCAGGGACTTGACAGAAAAGAAGTGAAAATGTTGTTTCCTCTTCTGGGAGAGTTTCAGATCAGGGGGCATAGTCTCAGAATAAGGAGTTGCATGTTGAAGACAGAGATGAGTGGGAAGTTCTTCTCTCAGATGGTTGTGAATCTCAATGGGAGTTCTTTACCTCAGAGGGCTGATGAGGCTAGGTAGTGAAGTATATTCAATGATCAGATAGACTTTTAATCATGAAGGGAATCAAGGGTTAAGGGGAAAAGGCAGGAAAGCGGAATTGAAGATTATCAGATCAGCCATGATCTCATTGAATGGTGGAGAAGACTTGAGGGGCAGAATAGCCTACTTCTGTTCCTACATCTTTATGGTCTTATTTGACTTCCAAATTTTCCCTTTTTAGCTTCCCATCCTTCAACCTCTGCAAATCAGCCATCAGACCTTTGTAATCTGTTCCTTATATCCTTCTCCTCACCAAATTCTGCTGATCTAACAGCACTGTGTACACTGATTGAATTGTCTTTCTCAGTGTTAGAGGTCAGGGTTTTGGGAGGTGCCGTCAAAGGAGCCTTGGTGAGTTGCTCAAGTGCATCTTGTAGATGGTAAGTAGTGTTGCCATCTGCATTAGTCTTGAAGGGAGTGAATGTTGAAGGAAAAAGAGGATGTGATATCAATCAATCAGGCTGCTTTGTCCTGGATGATTACAATCTTCTTGAGTGTCAGTGGAGCTGCGGCCATAAAAATGTATGGGCAGTATTCCATCACACTCCTGACTTGAGCTTTGTAGATGGGCAGCAGGCTTTA
Source organism: Chiloscyllium punctatum (assembly GCF_047496795.1). Taxonomy (NCBI): domain Eukaryota; kingdom Metazoa; phylum Chordata; class Chondrichthyes; order Orectolobiformes; family Hemiscylliidae; genus Chiloscyllium; species Chiloscyllium punctatum. Next base: position 83,010,150 of record NC_092761.1, read on the forward strand.
TGCAGACAGGAGATGAGTTATGTACTGTAGACTTCTTAGCATCTGACCCGCTCTTGTGGTCATAGTTTTCAAATGGCTAGTCCATTTCAGCTTCTGTTCAATGGTATTCCCAGGATGTCGGTAGTGGGCGATTCATTGATGATAATGTTATTGAACATTTAGGGATTCTTGTGGGAGATGGTCATTGCCTAGTACTTGTGCAACGAAAATATGAATAACCACTTACCAAGCCTGCATGTTGTCCAAGTCTTGCTGATTATGAATATGGAATGCTTCAGTATAGGATGAGCCATGAGTAATGCTAAACATTGTATAATCATCAACGATCATCCCCGGTTTTGACTCTATGATGAAGGGGAGGTCATTGATGAAATAGCTGAGTTTTTGGGTCTAAGACACGACCCTGAAGAGATCCTGCAGTGATGTCTTGGAACTGAGATGACAGACCTTAACTAATCACAACATTGCTAAAAGGAGACAAGAGATTTTAGCTTTTCATCTTCTACTTATGAGAACCACATTGTAAGAAACATACATGAGAAAAGGGACATCATTTTATACACCATGAGAAGAGGGTGCTGATTGGTTGGGCCATCATTGACATGGAGATGCCGCAGGAGCAGTTACCTGTCAATCTTAATTCTAGACCAGGTAGATAAAGTCTGGTCAGTTGATGGTTACCATGAGGATCAGCAGAGATTGGCTGTTTCCAGGACACCTTTATTAAAAAAGGATCAATGTGGGTACAAATTTCTTTTGCTTACATAAAAGAGTATTTGTATGTGTAGTTTTGAGCAAGAGAAAATGCATCATCCTGTCAGCTTGACAGATGATCTTAATTTGGTCCCTGGCATTAACTCTTAACATGGGCATGGTTACTTAATAAAGATTTCCAATAGAGGAATCACATCTAATGGACAATATACATTTCTGAGGCCTGCAGCCACAGGTTGTTTAAGTCTCAGTGGCATGTGTCCAGCTGTAAATTGTCAACGGGATGTGATATTAAATACAGTCTGCCAATGTTGTGATGTACAGCCCACATATGTAGCATCATACCAGCACTGAAATGCAGATATCACTTCATTCATTGCTGTGGCAGGTTAATGGCAGCATCCAATTACTGAAAAAACACACTTGTGGACTTACTGCATAATAGCAGCATTAGGCAGATTGCTTCAGCTGCTGAATATAATTTTGAGATACCTTAAGTGGGAATCTGAGGTGGATTGGGCACAAATCAGGGATGACAGTGCTGGATGTAAGGCTTTCCACGAGTTTTCATGACATACTATGAGTGATCTTATGATCTGTCATTACTCCTGATAGTTTTGATATGGTTGATCTCAGCATCTAGCTTACACAATGGGCAAATGGTTAGGTCTCCATGCACGCAGTTGCTAATAAGATTGACCTTGTAGCATGTAGGATTGTAGGAATCCCCACATGCATATGGACGAGTGAACACATGCTTTCAGTAGACCATAATTAAGAATCCACTGTCAGACATCTAAACTAACTCATTGAGGAAAGGGAGCTCGTTTGATTGCCCTGTTTCAACTTGAGAGCAGGATGAAGTTTATGATCTTGCATAAAGGAATTATTTGATTCAGCTGTGAATTCAAATATTGCAATGTGCTATCTACAAATCGGAAATACCCAAGCAGTTCATGAGTTCGATGAACACAGATTTAGACACAGGTTACTACAACGCGGTGACGTTATGCAAATGCAAATGTCTTCTTTGAGAAATATGTTAGTAAATAAGCTGGCAATGTTGAAAGAGCAAATGGACATTGCTAATGAAATGGAGGTCTTATATTGTCTTAGCGGACATGAGGGAATCCATCACAGTGTATGTGAAAATCTCAGTTAAGAGTGTTGCAATAGCTTACAAAGCCATTTGGCTAATTCATGTTGCACAGAGCCAATAGAATAGGATGTAATGAGATATTATTTTTGTGCGTCCTTTGTAGCCTATTATGCCAGGGACACAAAACCAGGACGATGAAGCCCTTCATATATGTGACCAAGTAGGTTATTGCCTTCGTGGAAATTCAACAAAGTTGGTGCAAGGCGAAAAACTTCGACTTCTAGCCTCCTTTTAGCAATGTTTAAGATGTATACCATCAAGTAATTATTTACAACCACCCTCCTTTGTGCTAGCCTTGACACCGACCAACAGAGAGTTTCACCCCCCAGTTCTCATTGATTCCAGTATTACTTGAGTTCATTGAAGCCACAATTGGTTAAGTGCTGCCTTGATGCCAAGGCCAGTCACACTCATCCAATCTCTGCAGTTCAGCTCTTTTTTCCTTATCCAGGCCAACGTTGGAATGAGGTCAAGAGTTTGGTGGCTCTAGTGAAACCCAAACTGAATGTCTGTGCTGTTTAATCCTCAGCAAGTGCCACATAATAGCATCGCCAATGACTACTTCCATTTACTTTGCTAATGATGGAGTAGACTAATGGGGATGGTAATTGGTCAAATTGGATCTTTCCTCTTTTTTGTGTATCAGTATACCTGGACAATTTTCCACATAGCAGGTAGATGCTAATTCTATTGGAACAACTTGGTAAAGGTTACAGCTAGTTCTGGAACATTAATATCCAGAACAGTTGCTTTATTATTATCAGGGCCTATATCCTTTGCAGTATGAAATATTTTGAGCCATTCTTTGACATCACATGGTGTGAATATAATTGGTTGAAGACTGACATTTGTGATGTTGGGGATCTCTGGAGGACACCAAGGTGGATCAACCACTCAGCACTTCTGGGTGAAAATAGATGCAAATTGTTTAGCCTTCCCTTTTACACTTTTGTGCAGGGAAGGATTGAAGATGGGGATATTTATGGAGCCTCCTCCTGTTAGTTGTTTCGTTGTCCACCAGCATTCATGGCTGGATGTGACAGGACTTCAGAGATTCAGTCTGATCCATTGTTTGTGGAATTACTTAGCCCTGTTTATTGGATATGGTTTCTGCTGTTTGGCATGCAAGTGGTCCTGTGTTGTAGCTTCACCAGGTTGACACCTTAATTTTTGGTGCTACTCCTCGCATGTCCTACTTCACTCTTGATTGGATCAGGGGTCAATAACCCAGCTTGATGGTAATGAGAGATGATAATGTTGTTGTGACAGTGAAGCAAGACCCAAACTGGGCGTGGTTAGAAGTGAATCTTCAAAAGCCATTCAATAATTTGGCAAGTCGATTAATCAACGAAATAAAATGTGAAAGCACGTTACCAGGGTTAGAAGGTTGTTGCTTTAATTTTATAAAGGATACAGGTAGGTGACTTATTTCTCTTTACAGCACCCATCTATAATTAATAGAGGGGCCAGGATGGTTACATTATGAGGGTAGGTTTATGCAGATCTGTAGAGTGAACTTGGCTTGTATCCCTTTAAAGATTGCAGATGATGGATGATCCAATTGAGTGTTTAAATTGATCAAAGAGAGTAGATGAAAACTGTTTCATTTGGGGAGGAGTTCACATTAATGTTTTACTGTTTAAGGATTAAACCAGGAAACACTACTTCACACATAGGCTCCTGAAAATGTCCAAAATCCTCTTGTAACTTTTCTCAAGTGTTTTTTAGGCTATAAGTTTCTTCATTTCGATGGTTAAAATGCAGTTGATTCATTGATTTCCAAAAACAAGTTTATTTCACTACAACATCCAGTAAGAGGTAATAAATATCTAGATTATGGTTCCAATGAATTGCCATAAACAAGGTTCAAAAAAATCCATGCGTATTCCCAGCTGATCTACATCTTCCTCAATATAACTTTAAACAACATAAAGAATTCCTTTTCCTCATGAGTCATCCTACATCGGAATACAAGGAAAATGAAACACTGGAAAATAAACTCAGCTACTAAAGTTCCAACACTTCAGAATCCGTCTTTTTTTTATATTTGCTGTCTGGCAGCAGATTATCTCAAATCTTTACCAGTTATGGAGGCTTTGTTTCCTCTGTTTGGAATTAGGTCATGTGATAATTCTGTGTTAATAGCATGCACCCATATTCTAAGAATTGTTCCTGTAAATAAACAAATGCAAACACCTGTCTATACGTGGACCCTGCTTTACTGGCAATGTCAATAAATTAATTTTATTTAAAGGCTGTGATCTGTCAAAACAGCTGACTGACTCTTAGCTAGGAAATCAAAACATCTTGGGAATGGGAGGAAAAGTGGAGTTGAGGCCATAATCAGATCAGCCATGAACTTGTTAAATGGTGGGACAGGCTCAAAGGGACAGAATGACCTAATTTTGCTCTTATTGCAAATGCTTGTACATTTTCCAATGTAACAGACAATTAACTAATGAAAAGAACAGGGACCAAACTTTAGACTGAAAACTCCAACAAATACCGTAAAGATTGTTCATCAGAACTGACAAAGCTTCATCCCAAATCTTAACATTTTCATCATTCCATTTTTTAAATTGCTGTCAATGTGTCCTGTGTTTGGTTCAATTCTCTTCAAATATTCTGGAATTAACATTTTCTGTCCTCCTGTCTCTCTGTCCTCAAAAAGGCTCCTTTCACCTGTGCACATTTTTCAGTGTCAAATTGTATTTGATAATGCTTCTGCAGTGTATATTTATTGGGAGATCTCATTACTCTGAAATCACATTACCATTGTTCCAGTGCTCAGGACGGTTTCAACGCAACAGTCTGCTATTTTTGTTTTTAACCATTCTTTGTTACAGAAGGTAGATGCAATCATATTCCAGGTAACTTTTAAAGGTCATATTTCTGCAACCCGAAATGCTGTACTTAGGAAGGGAGGTGAAAAGATAACTTTGAAAAGATAACTGGAAAGATACTTCAAATATTTCAAACTACTTGCAGGTTTATGAGGCAAGGGCATAGTGAGTCAAACTGGATGACTTTTTGAAATAGCTGGTGAGGCACAATGGAGTGAATGGCTTTCTTCTGGATTGTTTCATTCAATGCTTCTACATGTGTTATAGTGATTGCAAAAGGAGTCATTACTGCAGACAGCATAAACACAGAAGCTATGTTTGCAGGCAACCAAGATGATATTATTAATGACTGAAGTGGACAGATATGAGTAGGCAGTTCAACATTTTATATATAACTCAGACACCATGTGAACAGTTTATCATAAATAAAAGTAATTTGCTGGTAATACAACTCTCAATATTCACCTTTGAACAAGAGGTGAGGGTAATTGGAAAACCAAATCAATTGATTTCAAGATGCTTCTAGTCTATGGAATATTGCACTGCTCTACCTGTGCCCCCTGTCCTGCTATTTTCTTTCTATGCAGTCTATGTGGTATTTTTCTAAGTTTAGAGTACAGGAGTATGTGTCTCTTGGGCGCACCAGAACCCTCTGCTTCGACACTGTCATAGTCATAGACATCTATAGGGCAGAAAAAGACTCTTCAAAGTCAAGTCTGTACTCGTCAAAAACAAGCCTCTAACTATTCTAATCCCATTTTCCAGCACTTGGTCAAGGCCCTTTGCCCAAAACGTCGATTTTCCTGCTCCTTGGATGCTACCTGACCTGCTGTGCTTTTCCAGCACCACTCTCATCTTGACTCTCATCTCCAGCATTGGCAGCACCCACTTTTGCCATAGCCTTGTATACCTTGGCATCACAAGTGTCAATCAAAATACTTCTTTCATAGTATGAGGGTTTCTGTCTTTCCCATCCTTACAACCTCATGTGCTGACTAATTGGTAAAGTCCTACCAGGCCATAGAGTTGCTCTCACATTAGGGAGAGACAACTGATGGTGGTTTAACCTGAGGGTCATCATGCCTAAGGTGGGGGGAGAGGTTGAGAAGAAAAACCTCAACATGTTGTTGGCATTGCTTGGCATCAGCAACCTGTCTTTCAGCTACATGACTTCCGCCTAACTGGCTAACACGATGCTGGGCTCCCAAATTTGGGAAATGAATGTCCAAAGGCTCTTCAGTCAAGAAAACATCAAGTGAAGATGCAAGATGGATTCTTCAGCACTGTGAGTTTAAAATTGCTTTTTGCAATCAATCTGGAAGTACAGGAGAGAAGGTAGGTTTATACAATTTATTACTAACCAGATAAGGAGGCCAAATTAACTCCCCTCCTTTAATTTCCCTCACCCAGTCATGATAAGTATTTTTATTTGTATATTTACTGTGCAGCTATCACATTTCAATCAAAATATAATTAATTAGTTCAAAATGTAGGAGCCAACTTCCAACATTTTCTGGGTGAAAGAGGAATTTTATTGCCTACTAATAATGCGTATGAATAATAAAAATCCAACAACGAACATAATCTCAGGCTTAAGAAGTGGGTGAAGCTAACGAGGCAGACAGGAAGGTTGAGGAGTCACAGATTAAAATTCTTAGTCTTTGAGTGTGAGAATGATCTAGTCTCAACTGTTTGGAAGCTTGTTTGTTTTGCTACTAGTTTGCAGATGTTGAGTTCTCAGTGAACAACAGATGTTGTTCCAAGTCGGTCTTTCACCAGGCACTTTTTTTTTGCGATTGAGAAAGAGACCATTTTTCCAGTTCTTATTCACAAATTCATTTATTGTTGTGCCTGTCCTGCTACTCAAAGGCAGCTGCTGATAAAAGTCCATTAAAGATTCCTGAGGCTGCTCATTGATTTTCCAAGCTGAATACTCCAGAGACAACCTTTCACCTCAATATGTAACTTCCAGAAATGTGAAATCAACCACAAGATACAAATCCAAATTTCATTACTATTATGATCACCTTAATTTTGAGGTTGTCGATTTGTTCGCCGAGCTGGTGTTTTTTTGCAGATGTTCCATTGCCTCGCTAAATGACATCGTCAGGGTATCTTCAATAAAGTGTTGGACGTCTGCCCCACCTGGTATTTATGTATCTCTGTTTTTAAATACTTCCGTTTCTGTATCTGAGTGGTTTGTATATGGGGTCAAAAAGTGTGGTGCTGGAAAAGCACAGCCAGTCAAGCAGCGTCTGAGGAGCAGGAGAGTCGACATTTCGAGCATAAGCTCTTCACCAGAGCTTATGCCTGAAACGTCGACTCTCCTGCTCCTCAGATGTTGCCTGACTGGCCGTGCTTTTCCAGCACCACACTTTCTGACTCTGATCCCCAGCATTTGCAGTGCTCACTTTCTCCCGGTTTGTATATGGAGTCCAGCTCAATGTGTTCATTGATTGAGTTCCAGTAGGAATGCCAGCATTCAAGAAATTCTCTCGTGTGTCTTTGTTTTGCCCTCAAAACTCAGGTGGATACTTGTATACCGATGGCTTCATGAGCATTCCTCAACCTATTCAGATGATTGCAGCAGTCACATTAAGGCACAATCTTCCCTTTCAAAACAAACATTTTTAGTCTATGAGATATCTGAGGTATTACAATCAGATGACGCAAGTTGAATGTTGATAGTGCACTTTTATTACAATTGTGATAAGTTTGATCATAGATCAACAATTATTAAATGGGCAAAAGAGAGGAAATGGCCTCCTCCTGTTACTATGGTTTCATATTGAGGCCTTCCCACGAAGGAGCAAAGCATTATGGAGGAAAAGGATCAGAGCCAGAATGTTCAGAATGGTAGAAAATAGGCATGTAAAAAAAAGGGGTTGTTTTGTAATAGAGGGAGTAAATGTTAGCAATTTTTGAAAAGACTTTTAACTTAGGTTAATGATAAGTATGTAAGTTAGCTTGAAGCTGAGCTTGAAGGTTTGTTTTTCAGGCATTTTGTCACCATACTAGGTAACATCATCAGTGAGAGTCTCTGGTGAAGCACTGGTGTTATGTCCTGCCTCTCTATTTATAGGTCTTGGTTTCTTAAGGTGGACGATGTCATTTCCGGTTCTTTTTCTCAAGGGAGTAAATAACGGAAGAACAAATAGAAGTTATTGATGCTTTGTAGATCTGCAATTTCTAAGGCCAGTTGACAAGGTAAAGATTAGATAATAATGAGATGAGATAATAATGTTGGGAAGCAGACAATAATGTGTTACAGCAAGCAAGCCCAAATCTAGAATTGCAATGCAGGTATATAAAGAAACCTCACAAATTTCAAAGGCAGTTATTAGATAAGAGAGGTGAAGTACATAATAAATAATGGCATTATAATTACATTTTAAAATGAGCAAATCATGTGCACAATAACATGCAATGAGGAATAATTTGAAACGGCATTCTCTTTATTCTAGACAGAACATTGCGCTTCTTAGATATTTTGCATTTTTATAAGGATGTCAATGTATGAGGCAAGTTTGGTTCTTTAAATGTCTTTGAAGAGGGTTGTTATGCAGTTTAGCATATAGTTAATAATAATGCTTGTGGATACATTGCTTGATCATTTCCTATTATTGTGTTTGTCAAAGATATCCTACCTGGTCTTTCATTTGAAAAAAAACATAGAAAGATTGGAATTAGGAGCAGGAATAGGCAATTCAGCCCTTTAAGCCTGCTCCATGATTCAACATGATCGCATCCTGGTCTTAACTCCACTTTCCTGCCTGCTCCCCATGGTCCTTTGAATTTGTTGATTGATTCTGCCTCCACTGCACTCTGTGGCAGAGTTCCACAGGTTCTCAACCCTCAGAGAGGTGTTTTCTCCTCATCTCAGTTTTGAACCTAGCTCCTCTTACTCTACATCTACGACTCCTTTTTCTAGACTGTCCCACAAGGGGGAATAAAGTTAAAAATCACACAACACCAGGTTATAGTTCAATAGGTTTATTTGGAAGCACACTAGCTCTTGGAGCGTCGTTTCTTCATCAGGTGATACCTGATTGAGTACTTTATGATTGAGCATTTTATATAGCTCAATCAGATCCACCCTCATTCTTCTGAGCTTCAGTGAGTACAAGCTCAAGCTGTTCAATTGCTCTTTGTATGACAGTTCTTTCATCCTGGGATCAATTTCTTGGTTGAAAAGATTTTTAAATGAGCCAGGATCCTGTTTTGAAATGGCTGCAGATTTTACCGGACAAGTAATCTGCTCAAGCTCCAAGCAAATTACAAAATGAATCTCGAAGCAAAAGTTGCTAAAGAATGGATTTATATTCAGATAGTTGAAGGATGACCATGGGAGTTCATTATTCAAAGCGAGGACTGAGGACTCGAGAGTGTGGTGCTGGAAAAGCACAGCAGATCAGGCAGCATCCGAGGAGCAGGAGAATCGACATTTCGGGCATAAACCTTTCATCAGGACCAAGGACCGTTTCCTCCATTCCATTTCACATGGACCTTAATAGTTTTAATAAATCAAAACTCCTTTGTTAATATAGATTGGGTACCAAACGTCAACTGTCATGATTGAAATTCCATCTGGAGACTAGAACTAACATTATATACTTGTTCATTTGTTGCAAAAGGACAGAAACATCAAGAACACCTGCAGGATGGGATAGACCACTGTTGTCTCTCAACAGTTTTTTAAAAAGTTTGGACCTTATTTTTGGCACTAATTCGAGTACCTCACTGAAGGTGACTTCATAGAATCTGCAGTGTGGAAAAGAAGCCATTCAGCCCATTACATCTGCACTAGCCCTCTGAAGACAATCCCACTCAGACCCATCCCTTACATTTAGCATGGCTAATCCACCTAGCTATACAGCTTTGGACTGTGGGAGGAAATCAGAGCACCAAACAGAAACACACATAGACACAGGGAGAACATGCAAACTCCATGCAGACAGCCTCACCCAATTTCTTTTGGGTTGTCATTAAAACATGGCCTGTACTTCTTTGCTCGTTAGACGTACCTTCTGTAATTTGAAAGGGCTTGCTTCTAAAGGTGCAGGAATATGGAGACAACCTATCAGTTTTATAAGAGGCCATGACTGGATCCACACTAGCAATGGTGCAGGCATACAATTTGCTCAGTTTGGCTGAAACAGCTGCTGCTCCTTTTAAATAAAAATGTTGCACCTACAAGTGAGCACGTTTGCAGACTTTGAACAGTAAATTTATAAATTGTGTGTCACCTAAAAGGTATCCACATAAGTCATGTTTACAAGAATTGGCAGTATCCTAAACAAACTATGGCTTTTGTCTCTCCTATCTAATCTTGGTATATACTTCGCCCATCTAATTCATAGTACCTTTCTTACGTTATGTACAAAGTCTTTTACCAAGAATAGATATAATCAAACACACATGGTTGATTATACAGTCAACAAGTTTAAACAGATCCAAAATTACACAGCAGTATGTACTGACTATTTTCAGAAGTATTTTGTGTAATAAATTTGGTATTGAATAGCAAGTCTTGGGTCTTGGATTTATTATAATTGCAGCTGATGGTAGTACTGGGCAAGTCAGATCCCAAATTGAAATCTGGCTTGGTAGATCTGTTTCTTCATAGATTTGTTTCTTCTTTTTGATTTTAATGAGGTGGATGGTCTCTCTCTAAGACATAAGCATGCAAAATTGCAAATTTGGTTCTGACAATAGAACACAAGTTTATTTTGCAAAACAAATGAAGTCAGAATACAATAAACCCAACCAAATACAGAACAGCCTCGGTTATCTGAACATTAAATACCCAAATTTTGGATTTTCCGAACAACATCTCAAGGTCCCATAAAGTGTCATCGGTTATCCAAACAATCGGTTATCCAAACAATAAGTTATCTGAACAAAATAGTCCTCGCCCGTCTCGTTCAGATAATCGATGGTGTTCTGTATACACAAAATAAAACAAAAAACTGTGGATGCTGGCAATATGAAACAAAAATAGAAATTGCTGGAGAAACTCAGCGGGTCTGGCAGCACCTGTGACAAGAAAGTAGAGTGAACATTTTGAGTCCAGTGACCATTCGTCAGAACATGCATATGACATGTGTTTAAGATTTCACAACACATGGAAAAAATATAATCCCATCAATCCCAAAAACCCTTTATAGAATTCATACCATGGTGAATAATTTTCTTAATCACCTCCATAGGCTGAATGAAACTGTGATTCCAACTCTCAGTCTGGAGAACTGATTAGCCCCTTTTTGGAGCCTTCAACTTAAACTTTCTCAGATTCAAATAACCCCTTTTAAGTTAATAAGCTATGAATGTTTCAGTTTAGGCTTAAAAAAAACTCTATCATCTTCCTTTAGGAAGCTTAATCATTAGATTCTACCCAACAAGTCCACACTGACCCTCCGAAGAGTAACCCACCCAGACGCATTCCCCTATCACTATGGGCAATTTAGCATGGCCAATTCACCTGACCTGCACATCTTTGGACTGTGGGAGGAAACCCACGCAGACACAGGGAGAATGTGCAAACTCCATGCAGACAGTTGCTAGAGGCTGGAATTGAACCTGGGTCCCTAGTGCTGTGAGGCAGCAGTGCTAACCACTGAGCCACCATGTCTTTTATTCACTCATAAATGCTCCCAATATAAATAAAACTTCACTAGTTCTTGAAGGCTCTCTCTCTCAAGCTGTATTCAAAGCAATCGTGGCTACAGGAATGCTAACAGGAATGCTAACAACATTGTGGGCCGAAGGACTCCTTCCTGTGCTGTTCTTAATAATTAAACCCAATCTGACACACGGGAAAAAACAAATATCTAAAATTCAAAATTCAAAAGACCCAAATCAAAAATAAATAATAATAAGGCACTTGTAAATCACACACCCTACGTGACAGGTTCAATTCTCACTACAATTGAAATTGAATCCATAGAATAGCATTGAATTTCCAGTACACAAATTGACCATTCATCCCATCTGCCCAATCCTGGAGTTTATGCTGCATACATGCTCATTTCTGGATTGCCACAATAATCAACGAGTTCAGAAACATGTCTTTCTTTCAGCAAAAGGAACTTATGCTACCTCACAGTAAGACGACTTAGCCTGAAGAAAGTTCTTGGTGAATTACAATGGGATTGACTCTTACTGCTCTCTAATTTGAAGAGTATCCATTTACTGGTGTCAATCGTGCCTTGGTAACGGCACTTACATCGTTGAGTCAGAAGGCTGTAGGTCATTGTTCCACTCCAGAAGCAAAATGAGACCTGATACTCCAGTCCAATACTGAGGAAGTGCTACACTGTGGGAGAAGCTGTCTTTCAGATAAGTTGTTAAACCTAAGCCCAAATGTGCCATCCCAAGTAGGCTTAAAAGATCCTATGTCCCTATTTTGAAGAGGAAAAGCTCTTCCTGGCCAATGTCTTGATTATTCTTCACCCAATATCTTTAAAACAGATTATTGAGTTATTATTACATTTGTAACTTATGAGCCTTTGCAGGTACAAAGTGACTGTTGTGGTTCTTTCACTGCAATAGTGACAACATTTTAACACCTCTTATTTGACTGTAAAATGCATTTGAAGCGTTTCTGTGGTTGTGAAAGGTTTTATACAACTACATATCTTTCCCTAATTTTGCAGTCAAGGTATTTAATGGAAGTGTCATTTTAATGGCATTTTACGTTCATGTCATATTATATGGTTAAAGTTAAGGGTAAACAAGGATATTAACTAATTATCCTTCAAGTCTTGTAGTACAGTGGTAGTGTTCCTACCTGTGAGCCAGAAAGCCCGCATTCAAGTTCCATGTGCTCCAGCCGTTTGTCATAACATGCCTGGAACAGGTTAATCAAAATACCTTTGCATTCATGTGGGTTCCTGTGGTGCTGTGGTAGTTTTCCTACCTCTGAGCCAGAAGGCCTGGACTCTAGTCCCACCTGCTCCAGAGGTGTGTCATAAAATCTCTAAACAGGGTGATTTGAAAATATCTCTGGACTCATCTGAAAAGGAAACCTTAGCAATCTGAGTCTCTCTGCAGTGTGTTCACACTGGTATGCCCAAGGAGAGGTGCCTGAGACTTCCTGCAACTGATGGGGACTGCAAAGCATCATCAGCTCTGGGAATAACATTTAAATTGAAAGAAAGTGTCCCAGAAAGATTTGATTTCTGTAACAGTCACCCTTTAAGGACTGGTTCTTTATGCAAGTTAGTTAATTCACGGGCTTCGCAACAGTACAGAAAAGGCACACTGGGGATAGCAATGGGGAGGCTGAATGTGTATGATTGCACTCCGTGAGTGAGCTTGCTATCAGGAACAAGAGCCATGTCTTGTATTTTCTTCACTATCTGATTTGTGTCTAATTTAACACTTTAGCTCCTTAAACAGGAAATGTGTCTGAAATAGCTCCACAAAGGCTGGTGTCCCACCACCAAGACACCCTTTATTTATATTACAAGACACTGATCCAGTCAGTTCAGTGCCAGCTCCTAGTGTGAACAGAGCCTCTGACACTACTGTTTATTTTTTCTGTTCATTTTTCTTTAGTTGTGTGTGGGCAGGTGTCAGACACAGTGAAGGAGAACAAGTGTGTAAATCTTTATTTATGTTCCACCACTAAGAAGAAAGGAAACACCAGAGTGACCTGTCACAAGTCATGCCTTTTTTAACAAAGGGCAATGCTGCATGATCAAGTGAAGGGGAGGGCAGGGATTAAATCAAAATAGAGGTGGAGGGGGAAATAAGACAGTCCACTACCTGCGGTGCTCAACTCTCCACGAACAGCTCCAGGGTGTTGGTAGACACAGCGTGCTCCTTCTCCAGGGACATTCGGGCTCGAACTTAATCACAGAAGAAGGTCAGGAAATCAGCCCTAATGATCCCCTCCAGGGCCCACTGCCTGGACCTGTTTATGGCCAGTTTGGCCAGGCCCAGGAGCAGACCCATGGGGAGCTCCTCTGACCTATCCTCCCCACCTCGGCATTGGGTGCCCAACGATCAAGAGCGTGGGACTGAAGTGCAAGCAAAAATAGGAGGTTTTTAAGAAAATCAAAAAGGGGGTGCAAGTGCCCACACCCAATATATACATGGTTCACAGACTCCACAGCACCACAGAACAAGCAGTTGGGCCAGGAGTCCTTGAACCACCGCAATCTGCGGTTGCAGGGGACTGATGCGTGCAGCACCCTCCACCCCAGATCCCGGAGAGAAAGAGGGAGGACTCCCCCGTAGAGTCCTCTTGACTGGGGATCCCCACCGCCCGGAGGCAAATGGGCAGTGGATGAGGGAAAAGAGGTGGACGGTGTGCAGCAGCAGTTCATAGAGACATAGAGATGTACAGCACAGAAACAGACCCTTCGGTCCAACTCATCCATGCCAACCAGATATCCTAACCTAATCTTGTCCCATGTGCCTGCACCTGGCTCATATCCCACTAAACCATTCCTATTCATATACCCATCCAGTTGCCTTTTAAATGTTCCACTTCTACCAGCCTCCACTACTGTCTGATATTGATGTTCTTGATGATGTTTAATCCTCTCCCCCAGATCCAGGAAGATCAGATTTAACCTGGTGTGGAGTCTTCTCCCCATTAGCAACTCTGCTGGAGCTATCCCTGTCATTCCGTGAGGGGTAATCCTATCATCAAATAGGACCTGGGACAGTTTGGCATCGAGTGAAGCTGCAGGCTGTTGTTTAAGTTTGTCTTCAAAGTTTGGACTGCTCTTTCCACCAGATCATTGGACAATGGATGGTATGGAACTGTACTTATGTGGCGAATTCCACTTGACTCTCAGAAATACTTGAGTTCCCTGCTAGTAAATGACCATCCATTGTCTGTGAGCAACGCCTCTGGAGTCTATGTATTGCAAAAGATGCTCGCATCTTTTCAATCGTCATCGCAGTGTTTAATGAATGAACTCAGTGCACACCAACCATTTTGAGTGGGTGTCCACAGTGACTAAGAACATTGAGCCCATGAAAGGACTTGCGCAGTTGACAAGTAACCGAGTCCAGGGTTTAATCAACCATTCCCATGAATGGGGGGAGCTGCTAGTGTTAATTTTTGTCCTTGTTGGCACTCTGGGCACTGCCCCACCAATGCAGCTATGCCTGCATCCAATCCTGGCCAGCAGACATAACTTCTTGCCAACATCTTCATTTTGAAAACCCTGGGATGACCCTGGTGGAGTTCAGCCAGTATCTGGCAGTGACATTTGCTCCCCATAACAATATACCATCCTCCATGGTGATCTGGTCTCACTAGGTTGAGAAAGGATTCAGTCCTAGTTGTGATGCCCATTTTGTTTCCCTCAACACCATCAGTTGTTTTAGTTTTGGCAGGACCGGATCTTTTAGTGTCCACAGTCTGATATGGTCAACAGTGACTGGAAGGGTGTCCAGAAAATTTAAAACCGAACAGATTCTTCTTGTGAATGCACCACCAGTGATGCAACTCCCAGTGGGAGATGCCACAAGGCACCCGCATTAGCCACTTAGCTCCAACTTGTAATTGTATGCACTCAGAATAAATGTCCACCGGAGAATTTGACCTGGAGCAATGGATGGCACAGTCCTGTCCTCTTTAAATAACTCTAGCAGGGATTTGTGGTGCATTATAAAAGCAAATTCCCATCCATGAAGGTATTGGAGGGGCTTTCTCACACCAAAGGTGACTGTCAACCCTTCCTTCTCTATTTGCATTCGGCATCAGTCAACGTCCTGGGGGCATATGCTATCTGGTGTTCCTCGCCACTGGGCCACCAGTGAGGCAACACTACACCCTGATACCGTACAGATAGGCATTACATGTCAGCACCCCTCTTGCTTGGGGTCTTAACATGACAACACCACAGACAACGGTAACTGCTTCTTGACTTCCCTAAAGCCTACATCTTGGTAATGAGACCAGTTCCAAGGCTGGGTGAAAGTGAGGACTACAGATGCTGAAGACCAGAGTTGAAAAGTGTGGTGCTGGAAAAGCGCAGCAGGCCAGGCAGCATCCGAGAAGCAGGAGAATCGACGTTTCGGGCATAAGCCCTTCTTCTGGAATGAGGCTGGTGTGCCAAGCGGGCTGAGATAAAAGGTGGGGGGGGGAGGAAGTTTGTGGGAGGGGCGCTGGGAATACGAAAGGTGGAAGGAGGTGAGGGTGAGGGTGATAGGCCTGAGAGAGGGTGGGGGCAGAGAGGTCGGAAAGAAGATTGCAGGTTAAGAGGGCGGTGCTGAATTTGGGGGTTGGGACTGAGATAAGGTGGGGGGAGGGGAAATGAGGAAGCTGGAGAAATCTACATTCATCCCGTGTGGTTGGAGGATTCCTAGTTGGAAGATGAGGCGCTCTTCCTCCAGGCGTTGTGTGGCCAGGGTCTGGCGATGGAGGAGGCCAAGGACCTGCATGTCATTGGCGGAGTGGGAGGGGGAGTTAAAGTGTTCAGCCACGGGGCGGTGGGGTTGGTTGGTGCGGGTGTCCCAGAGGTGTTCCCTGAAACGTTCCGCAAGTAGGCGGCCTGTCTCCCCAATGTAGAGGAGACCACTTCGGGTGCAGTGGATACAGTAAATGATGTGTGTGGAAGTGCAGGTGAATTTGCGATGGATATGGAAGGATCCATTTAGGCTTTGGAGGGAGGTGAGGGGGGAGGTGTGGGTGCAAGCTTTGCACTTCTTGAGGTTGCAGGGGAAGGTGCTGGGAGTGGAGGTTGGGTTCATGGGGAGTGTGGACCTGACGAGGGAGTCGTGGAGGGAGTGGTCTCTCCGGAACACTGATAGAGGTGGCGATGGAAATATATCCCTGGTGGTGGGGTCTGTGTGGAGGTGGCGGAAATAACGGAGGATGATACGATGTATCCGGAGTTTGGTGGGTGGAAGGTGAGGACCAGTGGGGTTCTGTTCTGGTGGCGATTGGAGGGGCAGGGTTCAAGGGTGGAGGTGCGGGAAGTGGAGGAGATGCGGTCGAGAGCATCGTCGACCACGTCGGAGGGGAAATTGCGGTCTTTGAAGAAGGAGGCCATTTGGGCTGTTCAGTAGTGGAATTGGTCCTCCTGGGAGTAGATGCGGCAGAGGTGAAGGAATTGGGAATAGGTAGCTGTTGGAGTTGGGCACTAGATTACACCTCCTCCCACCCTGACCCCTGTAAAAATGCCATCCCGTATTCCCAATTCCAAATTCCACCCCCCACCCAACTTTTATCTCAGCTCGCTTGGCACACCAGCCTCATTCCTGAAGAAGGGCTTATGCCCGAAACGTCGATTCTCCTGCTCCTCGGATGCTGCCTGGCCATCTGCGCTTTTCCAGCACCACAATTTTCAACACTTCCAAGGCTGACCCTTTTCAATAACAGATATAAGAGTGCCAGGATGGAGACCGGGTTACAAAGGAATTTTCTGTAATTAATCACTGACCCAAGGAAAGACTTAAGCTCAGGTACAGATGTGGGAGCCCAAGCATCTTTGATCACCTTCACTTTATCTTTCAATAGGAATAACACAGTCTTGTTGATTATTTAGCCCAAACGGGTCAAATGGGGTGCCTGGAACACACACTTTTCCCTCCTTAGGTGTACACTCGCCTTGGAAAAACATGTAAGCACTATATCCATGTTCTCTAAATGCTCTTTACTGGTCTTCCCAGTTATTAGTATATCATCCAGGTAAGTTAGCACTTGGGGTAGATCTTGTAAAATGTTCTCCATCATCCACTGAAAAATGGCGCAGGCTGATGATGCAGAATTGTATATTGGTACAAAACTTTCTGGGTACTGATTGTATCATTATAGCATACTTCTGGGACTCCTCATACTCCTAGCATACTTCTGGGACTCCTCATCTGGTTGCAATTGCAGGTAGCCATGGCTCATGGTCAACATGTAAGGTGGTCTTGGCTCCTTCGATAGTCCCTAGACCTTCCTGAAAAACTTCCAGGTATTTGATTAGGACATCACTCAGTCTGTTTTTTTTTAATGGAAAGATATTGAGCCTATCTAGTTGGATCTTTCTCAACAAATTCTGCCCCATCAAGCTTGGGCCCGAGCCTTTCATTATAATCAGTGTTCACTGAACCAGCTGCTTCTCATAAGAGACTGGAACCAAAGTTATACCCTTGAACTGTAGGACTTCCTCACTATAGGTTCTCAGCCTAGCTGAGGTCTTACATAAACATAAAGACTGAAGTCCAGATTGAATCTTAGTAAAGATGGGTTACGCAATCACTGATACAGCTGCATTTTCTAATGACAAAAACAGTTGTCCTGCCTGTTTCAAGTCTAGTTGGGGTGCAGCTAATAGGCGGTTTTGTATGGTCACATCATTAATCCCCCCCCTTGTCACCACTGCAAGATAACTCCACATCACCCTTTATTCACATGTGCATAGTACATGACACTGAGCCATCTAGCTCAGAGCTGGCCCTCAGAGAGAGCAGAATACCTGACACTCCTGTTAATATCTGTCAGCCAGGGCTCCCTAACTGAACCAGGTTAACAGCCCCAATCAGGGAACTCATATTTTATGAGATCCACCTGGTTGACCTTTTTCCAATCACTTCAGTGCTCATTCTTGACGCTAATATGAAGTAAATGCTTTGATGAAAGTCAGACAAACAACACAGCAGTATTTGTGTTGGAAAAAAAAACAGTAAGTACTATGTAAGTAAATATATTATCTGATCTGCTTCACCATCTGGATTAGCCTTCTACACTGACCTTCAGGGAAACACATTGAGAAGTTCAAATTGCTACATGAATTTAACAACTAATCCCAAACTGACTAGAAAACCAATCAGTTTTATATTTTTTCCTTTTGTTTTTTAAATTTAGTGTGCTGCATTCTATATTTTTGTCCTTGTTGATTAAATATTTTGTCCTTTAAGTGACTTGCATCCTGTTGACAGAAACACAACCCCTGAGCAGAATGGTTAGAGGAATTATCCCTCTTGCAAAAGGTCCCACCCAAAAACGTTTCAAGTCTTCTCTTGAAAAGCACTCTCAGTTTGTTTTAGATTCTATCTCAACCTACAACAGATGCAGATGTGGAATATTTACATTAACCACCTCTACACCTAATGGCCATAGGAAACCGTATATACTCAATGCAAATTTATGCACAGTATGCAGCCAATACATCACAGATGTGGTCTGTTGGTTAATACACTTTCAGATTTCTGGAAGTGATAATCTTTGGATCTGACTCATCCCCTTATTGTGCTATAATAAGTGTTAAAGTATGCAATGAGAAGAATGTAGAGATGTTTCAGAGTGATTTGGACAAGTTGAGTGAATGGGTGAAAGCATGGCAGATGCCACTTAATGTGGATGAATGTGATGCTATCTATTTTGGTGCAAAACCAGCAAGATAAGCTATTATATAAATGCCATTAGATTAGGAATGAGGGAGGCTCAATGTTACTTGATTGTCCTCATCCACCAGTCGCTGAGAGTGAGCATGCAGGTGAAGAAGGTTATGCAGAAGGTAGCTGATATGTTGGCCTTCACAGGGAGAGGATTCGAGTTTAGAGCAGGGATGTCTTGTTGCAATTGTACAGAGCCCTGGAAAGACCACACCTGGAGTATTATGTACATTTTTGCTTTTCTTACTGAAGGAAGAATGTTCTGGCGAAGGAGGCAGTACAACAAAGATTTACTAGATTGATTCCTGGGATGGCAGGATTGATATATGAAGAGAGACTGGATCAGTTAGGACTACATTTGCTAAAGTTTAGAAGAATGAGAAGGGACTCACAGAAACCTAAAAGGTTCTAACATGATGAGACAGAATAAGCACAGGAAACATGTGCCCAGTAACTGAGGAATCCAGATGCAGGGTTCACAGTGTAAGACTACAGGGTAGGCCATTTATGGCTGAGGGGAGAAGGCATTGCTTCACCGAGAGAGTGGGGAACCTGTGGAACTCTACAGCACACAGTTGAGGCCAAAACATTGAATGTTTACAAGAAGAAATTAGATGCAGCTCTTCGGGCTACAGGGATTAAAGAGTATGGGAGAAAATGGGAAAATGATCATTATGAATGGTGAAATCGACATTTTTTATGTTTCTATGTAAAGACGATCTTTCTTTGGATGATGGCTGACCGAGTCACATAATCCTGAATTACAGTTTATTGCTCATGGTGGTAATGATCAATCAACTATTTCCAATGCACATGATACTCTTGTTGAAACAGTATTATTTTGAAAAAAATATTGAGTAAGTATTAATGGGTGTGAGTGACATTCTGCTGTTTGGGTCAAGAGAGGTTAGATAGGCTGGCGTTATTTTGCTTAGAGCAGAAGTGACTGAGGGAGGGATCTGATTGGGCTCCTACAAAGCTCTGAGGGGATTAATAGAGTCAAACCTTGCCCTTAACAAGAGAGGGCAATAGCCATTTTAAGGTGCTCAGAGAGGATCTGAAGTGAAACATCTTCACCCAGTGTGTGCTGGGTATCTGGAGCTCACAGCCTAACAAGGTGGTAGGGGCTGGAACCATCAAACCACTTATGAATTTGGACAAACGCTTGAAAAGCCATAGCAGGTATGACTATAGGCCAAATGCTGGAAAACGGGATAAGAGTAGAGAGTTGTTTCCTGACTGATGTGGTCGCAATGGGCCAAAGGGCATTTTTTTAATACCGTCTTCAAACCACTATGACACAAAACAGAGACAATAGCTTCCATTCTCCTCCAAGTCCATCACTAATTGTTTGGAAAGATTCAGTCTTTCATGATGCTGCAAATCTTCGTCAATGCTGGGATAAAGGTGAAAGGTTACTTGACATGGAAACAACCAACCATGATGAATTGGAGATGCCGGTGTTGGACTAGGGTGTACAAAGTTAAAAATCACACAACGCCAGATTATAGTCCAACAGGTTTAATTGGAAGCACTAGCTTTCGGAGCGCCGCTCCTTCAACAGGTGGTTGTGGAGGACACAATCGTAAGACACAGAATTTATAGCAAAAGTTTACAGTGTGATGTAACTGAAATTATACATTGAAAAATACCTTGATTGTTTGGAAACACTGGAAATTTTTGCTATAACTTCTGTGTCTTACAATTGTGTCCTCCACAACCACCTGATGAAGGAGCGTCGCTCCGAAAGCTAGTGCTTCCAATTAAACCTGTTGGACTATAACCTGGTGTTGTGTGATTTTTAACCATGATGAATCAATTGTATGATATTCATGGATTAGTGTTACATCTAATAAAATTGCCAACTTCTGTTTCCTGAAGAAGGGCTGATGCCCGAAACGTCGATTCGCCTGCTCTTTGGATACTGCCTGACCTGCTGCGCTTTTCCAGCAATACATTTTTCAAGTTCTGTTGGTGTGTCTAGTTCATTCTATTCTGTTATAAAGGGTTCCATTCTGTGAAATAGAAGTCCAATGGATAAGAAAATAGCCCATCCTCCTTCCATTCTGTAGAAATGCCAGTTAGCTGAAAGGCAGCTCTTATTGACCCATTACTTACAGAGCTGACATTTACTGGATAGCTTTTCCCTTCACCACAACATCCCTCCAATCCTCCACTACTCTCTTTCCCCCTCACTCTCCCCCATGTGGCACTGATTGATTTTTTTTTTCTGGAAAAGATGCAGAAGTAACCAGGTCCACATGTGAGAGTGAATCACAGGCATTTATCTATCATGATAGCACCCACTCTCCAAAAAACAGGCCACCCTTCAACACCCTATGATCAACATATTATTAAGATGGAGAGGGTTCAGAACAGACTTACCAGGATGTTGCCAGGAATGGAGGGTTTGAGTTAAAAAGAGAGGCTGGATAGGCTGGGACTTTTTCACTGGTTTTGTAAGATAGGACCATAAGACATAGGAGTGGAAGTAAGGCCATTTAGCCCATCAAGTCCACTCCGCTGTTCAATCATGGCTGATGGGCACTTCAATGCCACTTACCCACACTTTCCCCGTATCCCTTAATTCCTTGCAAGATTAAAAATTTATCAAACTCTGCCTTGAAGACATTTAACGTCCTGGCCTCCACTGCGCTCCATGGCAATGAATTCCACAGGCCCACCACTCTCTGGCTGAAGAAATGTCTCCTCATTTCTGTTCTAAATTGACCTCCTCTAATTCTAAGGCTGTGCCCACAGATCTTAGTCTCTCCACCTAACGGAAACAATTTCCCAACATCCACCCTTTCTCAGCCATGCATTATCTTGTAAGGTTCTATTAGATCTCCCTCAACCTGCTAAACTCTAATGAATACTATCCCAGGATCCTCAACCGTTTATCATAGGCCTACCATTCCAGGGATCATCCGTGTGAATTTCCACTGGACACGCTCCAGTGCCAGTATGTCCTTTATGAGTTGTTGGGCCCAAAACTGGACACAGTATTCTAAATAGTGTGTAGGAGGCGGAAGGGTGACCTTACAGATACGTTGAATGGCAGTTGTCTTTTCCCTAGGGTGGGGGATTTCAAGACTAGAGGGCATATCTTTAAGGTGACAGAAGAAACATTTAAACAAAATGTCAGAAGCAATTTGTTTACACAGAGAGTAGTGCGTGTACAGAATTAACTTCCAGGAGAAGTGATGAATATTGGTTCAGTTACAACATTTAAAAGACATTTAGATAAGTTAATGAGTAAGAAAGGTTTGGAGAGACATACAGTCAGAGTTACAGAGATAAACAGCATGGAAACAGACCCTTCAGTCCAACTCATCCATGCCAACCCCCAGATATCCTATATAAATCTAGCCCTATTTGCCAGCATTTGGCGCATATCCCTCTAAACCCTTCCCATTTATATAGCCATCCAGATGTCTTTTAAATGTTGTAATTTTACCAGTCTCCACTACTTCCTCTGACATCTCATTCCATATATGTGCCATCCTCTGCATGAAAATGCTACTCTTCAGGTCTCTTTTATATCTTTCCCCTCTCTGTTCAACCTATGCCCTCCAGTTCTGGACTCCCCAACCCCAGGGAAAAGACTTTGTCTATATATCATATCCATGCCCCTCATGATTTTATAAACCTCTATAAGGCCACCTCTCAGCCTCCGATGCTCCAGGGAAAACAGCTCCAGCCTATTCAGCCTCTCCCTGTAGCTCAAACCCTCCAACACCAGCAACATCCCCATAAATCTTTCTTGAACCCTTTCAAGTTTCACAACCAAGCACAGGCAAGTGGAACTAGTTTAGTTTGGGAACATGATCACCATGGACTAGCTTCATTTATCAAACAGACCAAAGGGCCTGTTTCTTCTCTGTATGACTCTATGACTCTATCACAGACCATACGGTTACACGCTTACAATAGATGAGAATGTCGCAGTTGACTTCAGATTTCAGGTACCAAAAGTGATGCAGAACTGACAAACCCAGGTGAGACTTTTAAAGTTGCTTGGATTTGCAGACCTGTCATGACCAGGCAGCTAATCAATGCAAACTGTTTAACAATCATGGTTGCCTGAGACCATCATTTTTATTCTTAACTCTTGCAAAAAGAATTATTTTTCAATGCCACACTGAATGACTTTTCAATCCAATTGGATGGCAGATGAGTGGCATTAGAGAGTCAATTAATGCATGGTGAACATATGCAGGGTTCATGTACAAAAAAATCGAATCTAATCTAATCTAAACTATACTCCATTCCAAACATGAAACAGCTACATACTGCCCCCACGCTTGCATGTCTTACTATTGCACAGTTGATCTCAATGTGATCATGAAAAGATCTGAGCTCCGTGTCCTCACCAATGCAGAGTCTGTCTGAGACAAGTAGCAATCCCGTCATCCCCATCCATCATAGTCACATTTGTCCGAAAACAATTACCTTCCCCAACCTTTTCTGATACTGTGCCTGCACCCCAATGACTGCTCAGCCTCTTTCTATTAGTATTAATGTCCCCCGTTTACCCACTGAACCCTTGACTTTGCAAATTGTCATATTCCTGTTGGCTTTATGCTCTCTTCATGCAAAGATCAGAGTGATTCTGACTTGTGAAATCTTTCCATCTCTTCCTGTGATCTTAAGACCCCATCCTTTCATCTTGAATTACCCCCTTTCACTTTAATCATTCCCTCAGTGACTCAGATTAATGAACTCCAATTGTAAGCTTGAATTTCCTATTTTCCCAATTATTCTATAGACTAACCCTGATAGGCTCCCTGACAATTCATTATCAAACCACACAGGACTGACTGTGGCATGCCCCGGGGATGGAGAATAGCCCTCCCTAAGATTGTCTTCTCAGCCTCCTGACTCGGGCGAAATGATGGATCAGTGGTTAGCATTGTTGCCTAACAGCGCCAGGGACCAAGGTTTGATTCCAACCTTGGGTGACTGTCTGTGTGGAGTTTGCACATTCTCCCCGTGTCTGTGTGGATATCCTTTGGGTGTTCAGGTTTCCTCACACAGTCCAAAGATGTGCAGCTAAGGTGGATTGCCCATTCTAAATTGTCCAGGGATGTGCAAGCTATGTGGATTAGTCATAGGAAATGCAAGATTATAGGGTAGGGGATGTGGGTCTGTGTGGACTTGATAGGCTCTTCAGAGGGTCAGTGTGGACTCAATAGGCTGAACGATCTGTTTCCACATTGTAGTGGATTCTATGACTGACCTACCTTTGATGCTAGCAGGTCACACTTCCAGTGCTTTGATGCTAGCAGGTCACACTTCCAGTGCTCGCTGTGGCACAGACTCTAGTTGGACCAAATGCCTGAAAAACTTTGGCCAACTCCTGAGCTGAGATTGGACAATTCCCTTCAGTAAGTGTGGTACCACCCCCTGAATGACCAGAGACCCCATTCACCCCACTAAAGATTGATCACCTTTGAATTTCAGAAATGGCCATTTGGTTGAAATTGCTGGCACTTGCTGTAGCTGTGACACTGACATAGCCCAGTGCTGTACCCTCTCCCTCTAATTTAAAAAGAAATGCAAGTCAGACAGGATGGCAGCCTGTCACAGCTGCGAGTACACTCAAGGGGGTGGACATGAGCATAAAGTGAGAGAGCAATAAGAAAGTGAGCTGGGAGTCTTAAGATGCATCCAATACATGAGATGTGCATGTCCCCTGTCAGCAACACGATCTGCCTGAGGATGCGAGGTGCATGTGTCCCTGAGGTTCAAACTGTGGCCCTGAAAGTGGTTTGTGAGTCAGTTGCCAGAATGATGTGGTCAGGTAGCCATATCCAGTTTGGCAAAGAATGGTAAATGGTGGCGTCCATGGAGCTTGCTGGGTTTCAATGAAGTGGAAGAAAAGCAGTTAGCAAGGGTGAGGGGATGGCTGAGCGGTACTATAAATAGATTGTTATTCCAGACAACTAGGTATCATCTGGGGACCCAGGTTCAAAATCCCACCATGGCAGATGGTGGACTAGAAATCCAATAGAAATCTGGAATTAAGAGTCAAATGTTATAGAACATAGAACATAGAACATTACAGCGCAGTACAGGCCCTACACTAACCCACTATCCTCCATATACCTATCCAATGCCCGCTTAAATACCTATAAAGAGGGAGAGTCCACTACTGCTACTGGCAGGGCATTCCATGAACTTACGACTCGCTGAGTGAAGAACCTACCCCTAACATCAGTCCGATATCTACCCCCCCTTAATTTAAAGCTATGCCCCCTTGTAATAGCTGACTCCATACGTGGAAAAAGGTTCTCACTGTCAACCCTATCTAACCCCCTAATCATCTTGTACACCTCTATCAAGTCACCCCTAAACCTTCTTTTCTCCAATGAAAACAACCCCAAGTGCCTCAGCCTTTCCTCATAGGATCTTCCTACCATACCAGGCAACATCCTGGTAAACTTCCTCTGCACCCGTTCCAGTGCCTCCACATCCTTCCTATAGTATGGCGACCAAAACTGCACACAATATTCCAGATGCGGCCGCACCAGAGTCTTATACAACTGCAGCATGACCTCAGGACTCCGGAACTCAATTCCTCTACCAATAAAAGCCAGTACGCCATATGCCTTCTTCACTGCACTATTTACCTGGGTGGCAACTTTCAGAGATCTGTGTACATGGACACCAAGATCCTTCTGCTCTTCCACACTACCAAGTATCCGACCATTAGCCCAGTACCCCATCTTTTTGTTACTCATACCAAAGTGAATCACCTCACACTTAGCTACATTGAACTCCATTTGCCACCTTTCTGCCCAGGTCTGCAGCTTCTCTATATCCCGCTGTAACCTGCCACATCCTTCCTCACTGTCTACAACTCCTCCGACTTTCGTATCATCCGCAAACTTGCTCACCCAACCTTCTAACCCTTCCTCCAGGTCATTTATAAAAATGACAAACAGCAATGGTCCCAAAACAGATCCTTGCGGAACACCGCTAGTGACGGCACTCCAAGATGAGCCTTTGCCATCAACTACTACCCTCTGTCTTCTTCCAGCCAGCCAATTCCTAATCCAAACCTCCAACTCACCCTCAATGCCATATCTCTGTATTTTCTGCAGTAGCCTACCATGGGGGACCTTATCAAACGCCTTACTAAAATCCATATATACCACATCTACCGCTTTCCCCTCATCTACCTCCTTAGTCACCTTCTCAAAGAATTCAATAAGGTTTGTGAGGCACGACCTGCCCTTCACAAAACCATGCTGACTATCCTTGATCACATTATTCTTATCCAGATGTGCATAAATCCTATCCCTTACAATTCTCTCTAAGACTTTGCCCACAACAGACGTGAGACTCACTGGCCTATAGTTACTAGGATTATCCTAGTTGATCATAAAACCGTTGCCAATTGTCAGAAAACCCATCTGGTACACTAAGGAGGGAATGAAACTGCTATCCTTACCTGGTCTGGCCTACATATGACTCCATAGTAAAAACTGCCATCAGGGTAATTAAGGATTGGCAATGAAGGTCAGCCCAGTCAGCGATACCCTCATCCTGTGAATGAATGAAAATAAGTAGCTACTGCCATTCTAACCATGACACCAGGAACTGGCATTGTCTAACTTACTGGAGAAAAAGGAAAAATTGACAATTACATTGATATTATGTGAGATTAGCTAATAATCAGATACAAATACATAGAAATAAAGTAGTGTCCACTCCTGAGTGGGATTCTCATCATACTTTCCCAAACCTTTTGCCATTGGTCCGGCTGTTTAAAGAAGTGGAAATTTCTGCCTTATGTTTCTAAATTCAATATGTTGGGAATCAAAAAAGTGACACAGATCAATTTGGGTGAGTGGGATGCTGGACAGAGTATAATACAACTCTCTGCTTTAAGAGAGGAAGCTCATTTTCGGCGAGAGTACATCTGCAACAATTACAACAGTTGAGTTTGGAGGTACCAGAAGTGTGAATAGAACTTTCAAGTCAGAGGGGTCAGGGGTGTGACAAAAGTGGGTAATGTTATGGAGATGGAAATGGGCAGGAACCAAAAGAGAAAATGCTGGAAAATCTCAGCAGGTCTGGCAGCATCTGTAAGGAGAGAAAAGAGCTGACATTTCGAGTCTAACTGACCCTTTGTCCAAGCTGCTTTGACAAAGGGATGAGTAATAACTAGGGATGAGTAATAAATGCTTGCATAGCCAACAACATCCATCAACAAATTTTAAAATATTGCTGGCAAACTGTTGGTTATATTTGGATAGATCAGAGTGGAGAAATGCAAGGACACTGAGAATTTCTTGGCCATGACCACAATTATATGGAGAGGAAGGAATCCATGAGGCGTATGCACTCACTCTGGGAGAAAAGAATGGGAGTTATTGAATTTTTTTCCTTCATCAACTGTGTCTATTAATCTGGTAGACTTTATTCAATGTTTGTAATTTACTTTATGTTACGTTATTCTGAGATTATTCACCAGTTCATTTATTTGATTATGATGTACAAAGTAGCTATTCTTCAAAAGCATACTACAGTGTGTACTGTCATGATTCTGTTTTATTATCAAATTTGGAAGTTATCAGCAGTTAATCTTTCCAATGAAATACAAATGGGTATAAACCATTTTCTGATTACCTACCTGAATAGTTCAGATTCTTCAGTTATGTAACAGAGGTATTCAATATCCAACATGGCAAACAGTAGAGGGCACAGTATTCATTATTATCAAATATCAGGTACATCACATGTCAGTGACTGGTCGTTACTGTGGCAAAAGACAATCCATCAAGAAGGTGTTGGCCTAAATGCATTTGGGTGCAAGTCAGTATGTGCAAAGTCGTTATGCATTAATTAGGGATGCGAAACCACAGTCAACAAATAAATTTGGAGAAGTTAATCCTCCAATTTGTAATTACTGTATATACTCAAGTAAAAGTTGATTTCATGTAAAAGTCGGCCCCCTATTTATGGCCAAAAATCTGGAATTTTCCATATATCTTGTGTAAATGTTGACCCTAATTCTTCCCAGATAGCACATCAACATTTGTGAATCAAGGTATTCTCCTGTACAGAAACATTATAATGAATAAATTAATGTGTTTTTGAAGTACAATTTGATGTACAATTCACATCAATTTGGCACAAAAGTTTATGACGCATCTGACCAGAGTCAAGTGACAATTTAATACATTGGCAGAGAACTAAGATTACACAAAAACTGCCTGTTGAACTAGAAGATAAGATATTACAGTTTCACCAGTTTGTAATCAGAGATGAGCAGAAGGAAAGCTACAAGTTATCATGTATTTTTGTTTCTGTTGTCTTTATCTGGTAATTACCATAATTTGTTGTGCTTTTTCCCGAGATCGGTTGAGTTTCCGCTAATGATACAATGTTTTGGACTGTAGCATGATTTTCAGCTCCTCAAAAGTAGTATCCATGTAACAGTTGACCCCATAAATTTAACCTTAAAAAAGTCTAAACAATTTGACTATTATACAAGTATGTACGGTATTATCCATTTTAACTCTGAACTGACAACTTTTATGTTATCTCTTTTGCTGTACCTAACCTTTGTTATTTCAGTCCTTTGATGGATGATGTCATCATCCATTTTAATCCTTCTGAGGATTAAACTAAAGCTCAGGGGACCTGTTTTGAAAGTTTGGCAAATGCAGGGAGTCTCACACTTGCTATTTAACACATAATAACCACAATAAAGCTTCTCCTGTAGAGTTGGCTGCAAAACTATTTCATGAAATGGCCATTGGCAATTTCAGTGCATTCAAACTAAGGTGTGTCTCTATTGTGAGCAATCAACTATAATTTGAAATTATTTGCCAATCTCATCTAAGAGGGTGACTGTTGTGGGGAACAGAAATGATGCCTTACTGCTCTAAAGAATGCTTTTCTCTGACGGTTATTTAAGGAATGTTGATGTGGCAGAATAACGTGAGCTTTATTCTATATCTAAGCATGTACTTAGCATTTCCAATAGAATGTAAGTAGATGATTTTCCTTTATTTTCTGACTGCATTTTTAGTGTTTGTAGTTTGGGCGAATGGCAGCAAGGAGCACACTTTGTTTTTAAAATCCTTTCCAACATCCTAATGCAGTATTTCAGTAATATGCTAATACTGTGCCTTTTTGTGGGGGGGGAGGATGGTACAGACAGAGGTGTGTTTACTCGGATGGCTAGACAACTATTTAATTGGAACTGATTAATGCCAATCGTACAGTGTTTAATCTCCATTCCAGTTGATCCAGATTCAAGATCTGCCTCTGCACCTTACCCATAGTTAACATGCATGGCCCTTTGGTTCTGGGAATAATCAGAGAGCCGAAGAAGAAGAGAACCACGGCAAAATACTTAGATTATATTCTTAGATTACTTACAGGCCCTTCGGCCCAACAAGTCCACACCAACCCACCGAAGCGCAACCCACTCATACATTTACCCCTTCACCTAACACTACAGGCAATTTAGCATGGCCAATTCACCTAACCTGCACAGCTTCGTGACTGTGGGAGGAAACCGGAGCACCCGAAGGAAACCCACGCAGACACGGGGAGAACGTGCAAACTCCACACAGTCAGTCGCCTGAGGCGGGGAATGAACAGTGCTAACCACTGTGCCACCGTACCGCCCACTGCAGATGGTGCAATTCTGAGACAAAGACAGAATGCTGGAGAATCTCAGCAGGTCTGGCAGCATCTGTGGAGAGATAAACAGAGTTAATGTTTCAAGTCTGATATGGCTTTTCAGAAATGAAGAAGATTCATATGGGATTTGAAACATTAACTGTATTTCTCTCTACACAGATGCTGCAAGATCTGCTGAGTCTTTCTGGTGTTCTCTGTTTGTTTAAGAAGAGAACTGAACTTCACATTGAAGAAAGGTGTAAAAGTATTTGAGCAGGTCAAGGTACGTTCAAACAGCCCTTCCACCAATGTAACTTAATCTAACATTTGTCTGATATAGCATATAGATGTGAAAACAAACATTTGAGATAAACCCCTGTAAAATATACAAAATTATCATAATTCTTCAGGATTTTTGTGTCATTTGGAAGATGACCCATATCAGTCCTTGCTGTTGAAGTTTATTCAATCATCCCTTTGTATAACCACAACCAGACATCCAATTAGTTTAAATGGCAGACAGAGCTAAGAAATTTCCATGGATTTAAAGGGGAGTTTTTGTTGCAGGTCTGTTGGTTTGTGTTTAAATGTAAGGCACCTCTTGTATAAAGGCAGTGGGGTTTTTTTTAATGCTTTGATCGAGGGTGAGACATGATCCTGATCCACTAATGTAAAATCAGACTATCTAAAACAGCTAGAAATGATGACAACCTTTCATTTTGTGACTTACATCCTCTTGATTTCCTTTTGATCCCCAGTTCTTTATTGAGTCCTTGATCACTTCCTTGGTATATCAGTTATTTTATTAGAACATTACTACACCCCAGCTTATTGTCTACATCAAAACTCAATTTTGTTTGTTACAATCGGGGGTCACAAGGTTTTGGCAGTCTTGAAGATCATGATTGATCTTCAGAGCTTTTAGTTAAGAAGCTTTCTCAACTAAACATGATTTTCTATCTAGCAATCTAACTTCTTAATTGTGAACGCTGTCAACCTCAGAGGCTTCTTTGACAGAACCTGTCAATCTGAATCCATATCTGCCTACTTTAACTCCCATCCCCTGGCCGGGCAAATCAAGTGAGCATGCAGGATCCAGGGCAGCACTGTCTCCCCATAGAAGCCAGGGTGCTTTTTTAACATCAATGACCCCCGTTCCTCCTCACCCCACCCCAGCACATTTCTCTCCCATGTTCCAATGTCTCACCTCCCCCCACTTTATATATTGATTTGCAGCCCCCCCCCTTTGTGATCCCCTTCACTTCAAATCCCCACAATTTAAGCTCCCCAGCCTCCTCTGGCAGTGCTGCCCCCCACGATAACCAAGCACCTTGACAGTTAGTGGTCAGACCTTTCCCAGGACTGACCATGGCCCACTCTCTTGAGCAACCTAAGCTGGACAACCCCAGGTGATGAGTGACCAGAACCCTGACTGAGACCTAAAGAGAAAATGCTGCAAAATCTTAGCAGGTCTGGCAGCATCTGTAAGGAGAGAAAAGAACTGACATTTCGAGTCTAACTGACCCTTTGTCAAAGGGTCAGTTAGACTCGAAATGTTAGCTCTTTTCTCTCCTCACCGATGCTGCCAGACCTGCTCAGATTTTCCAGCATTTTCTCTTTTGGTTTCGGATTCCAGCATTCGCAGTAATTTGCTTCTATCCTGACTGAGACCTGTACAGCTCCTCAACCACCTTCCCGTAACCCCCTGGATCAACTCACAATGATCTATTTCTCAAACTGCAGAGCTATGTATTCCCTGACTGTGATCACTCTGACCAGACTTTTGTCTGTGTCCAAACCGATGGACTGACATCAGAGCCTATCCTTGAATGACTGTACTGGGACACCCTGAGAATCTTCCTGGACTTGGCTGAGCAGCACTCCCCGTCGGCTTTGAGACATGGTCATTTGCACATTTCATTGTTTCTGCTGCATAAGCTGCTGACACATGCTGCAGGAGTGCGATTGATACATCATTATGTCGTACATTAATACGTCCACCCACTTGACTGATGACTGCTGATAAAGTACCTGTGGCTCTGTGTCTGTGCCAAACTGCAAGGCAATACTCTGGTTCCAGGAGCCTTAAAGTTCTGACTGTGGGGACAAAACACATGAAGGCAAAGCAGAGATACTGTGAGCATCCAAAAAGTGCTAAGTGAGTGAGAAGTAGGGGAGTGAGCAAAGAAACTATGAAATGCTTTATTGTCACATGTACTCACATGATTGCAAGTGAAAAGTTTACAAATCACCACTTATGGCACCATCTTAGGTACAAAGTTACCCAGGTACAGATTCTTGAGGACAAATTCTTAGGAGAAAAACACAGAAATACAAAGAAATAACAAGTCCAGCATTACATACCTTCAAAACTGAAAAATTATGTAATAAATTAGAAAGATAAAAGAACAACAAGTCCATAATAACAGTCCTTCTACAACAATATACTACCACCTCAGGCGACTCTCTGTGTGGAGTTTGCACGTCCTCCCCATGTCTGCATGGGTTTCCTCCGGGTGCTCCGGTTTCCTCCCACAGTCCAAAGATGTGCAGGTCAGGTGAATTGACCATGCTAAATTGCCCGTAGTGTTAGGTAAGGGGTAAATGTTGAGGTATGGGTGGGTTGCGCTTCGGCGGGGCGGTGTGGACTTGTTGGGCCGAAGGGCCTGTTTCCGCACTGTAAGTAATCTGATCTAATCTGATCTGATCTAAATGAAAAATGTAGCGAATGTAATTCAGATGCAGTTTGAGCTGGGTGGCCATCTGTTGCACAAGATGAGCATCCCAATGATAATAACCAGTCTGTATTAAAGTGGATCTTTGAAAAGCAGAAGCATACCAAAGAAGAACTGGAGATGTGCATGATGATGCGTGGGTTAGAGACTACGGTCTGTGAATGTGGGACGTGTGCAACTGCACCCAAACAGCACACCCTGAAATAGTATTTTAAGCTGGAGGAGAAAGCAATGAGCTAGAGTTGTCAAGTACCAACTCAGTTTTTTGTGTTGGTAACTTTTGGCCCAGTTTCTTTCTGGCAGGTGGTAGAATGGCAATTTACATATTAATCAGGTGAGATTCAAGTAGTAATGTGGGTGACAATGAACAAAAATCCTCATTAATAGGTGCCTCACTGCTCACTAGTGAGAATCTTTTCTCAACGTCAAGGAACTTTACTTAGAAAATATGATTTGTTGTTCTCAATATTGAGAGAAGGCTCATTCAACTACTGATGTAAAGTTAAAAATCACAACACCAGGTATTAGTCCAACAGGTTTAATTAGAAGCACTAGCTTTCATGTGATTTTTAACTTTGTACACCCAGTCCAACACAGGTATCTCCAAATCATAACTACTGACATGATTCTCTCACATTTCCTGTTCATTCAGAGCCAGGGAAAATTCCCACCCAATCTTCATTACAAAGCATCCGCTACAATTTTCCCCATACAGAGCTCCTACACATATGCAGCCTCGAGCGAGAGATATCATATTTATTTGGTAATAATTCATAACCTCAGTAAAGTCAGGTTTTCTTATCTTGCAGTTAGCTGAAGCTCATTTGATAGGTTTGAAGCTGATCTCTCTTCTTTGCGCCTTCAATCTTTCACACCATCTCTCAAAGCTCCCTCTCTTACCCAGCTCAAATCACTGCAGCTCAAACAACACTCAGAGAGACATCCAGGGCAAAATAGCCTACTTAGCTGTCTATCCAGCACTTTAAACATTGACTTCTTGCCCCAGAGTGCATTGTGGCTATAGTGTGTACTATCTACAAGGTGCACTACAGTAATTAGTTAAAGCTTCTTTGATGTGGAGGTGCCAGTGTTGGAGTCGGGTGGACAAAGTCAGAAGTCACACAACACCACGCTATAGTCCAACAGCTTTATTTAAAATCACATGCTTTCAGAATGCTGCTCCCTCATCAGGTGAGGTTTTCATTGCTCTGAAAGCTTGTGATTCCAAATAAACCTGATGGGACTATAACCTGGTGCCATAAAGCTTCTTTAACAACATTGTCTTAACATCAGGTTGGACAAGGGCAGCAACTGCAAGGAAACACCATCTCCAAAGTTTTAAAATTAGAATCTTATGATATAAAAGGAACCTGAAGTTATTTTGGAATGAGCAGAATGGTCTTTAAGGTGACTAAAGGCTATTATCTGGTTAAAAATTCGACAACCCTGGTGGTGCATGTTGTACCATTTCAGTGATGGAAGGAAAACTTGCATTTAAATAGCAGACTCATAACCTCAGAACATTCTACATTTCTATACAGTCATTGGACAAGATGGAAAATTGCTGCAGAAAGAACTGGCCAAATCAAACATAAATAATCACCACTCTATTAGTCTCCACTCGATCATCAACAAAGAAATATAATGTGTCATCTAGAGTGCTATCAAGTGGCACCCACATACCAACCTACTCACAAATGCTCAATTTGAAGTCCACTCAACTCTGGCAAGTTCCTATTCAAGTCTCCCCATCCTAAATGTGGGGCAGCACAGTGGTGAGCACTGCTGCCTCACAGAGGCAGGGACCTGGATTTGATTCCAGCCTTGGACAACTGTCTGAGTTTGCACATTCTCCCCGTGCCTGCGTGGATTTCCTCCGGGTGCTCTAGTTTCCTCCCACAGTCCAAAGAAATGCAGATTAGGTGGATTGGCCATGGGATATTGCTCATGGTGTCCAGGGATGTGCAGGCTAGGTGGATTAGCCATGGGGGATGTCGGGTTATGGGGATAAGGTAGGGGGTTGGGTCAGTCTGGAATTTCGGCATGGAGTCAATAAGATGAATGGCTTGCTTCCACACTGTAGGGATTCTATGATTCTAGCCTGACTTGGAAAGACTAATCAAAAATCAGAAACAAAAGCAGAAATTGCCGGGAAAACTCAGCAGTTCTGGCAGCATCTGTGGAGAGAAAGCACAGTTAATGTTTTGGGTCCAGTGAACCTTCATCAGAACTGACCATAGCTAGGAAAAGGTTGATATAAATATTAAAGATGGGGAGGGTGGAGGAGTAACCAATAGGTGGAGATGAAACCCAGAGAAAGAGATAGACAAAGGATAGACAAAGGAATAGTGTTGAAAGTGTGCTGCTGGAAGAGCACAGCAGGTCAGGCAGCATCTAAGGATGAAGGGCTTATGCCCGAAACATCGATTCTCCTGCTTCTCGGATGCTGCCTGACTGGCTGTGATTTCCCAGCGCCACGCTTTCGACTTTGATCTTCAGCATCTATAGTCCTCACTTTCTCCGAGACAAAGAAACGGGTAAAGGTCAGCCTGGGAGAATCAACAGGTGCTAATGGGGACCATTAATAACTGACTGTTATAACTGGTTGGCTGTGATAGCAGCCCATGTGATGGCAAAGCCTGGTGTGTGAGGGTTGGGTTAAGGGCATGGAGGAAGGGGTTTAGGTCCTAAAATTATTGAACTTGATATTGAGTCCCAAAGGCCGCAGGGTCCCCAAGCTGAAAATGATATGCTTTTCTTGCAGTTTGCACTGAGCCTCACTGCAGCACTGTAACAAGCCCAAGACAGAGATGTTGGCCAGAGAACATGGTGATGTGTTGAAGAGACAGACAACAGGAAGCTCAGAATCGAAAAGGGAGGCACTGGAAAAGCACAGCAGGTCAGGCAGCATCTGAGAAGCAGGAGTGTCGATGTTTCGGGCATAAGCCACCCTTTTTGACTCTGACTCTCCAGTATCTGTAGTCCTCACTTTCTCCTTCCAACAGGCAGCTCGGAGTTATTTTGCTAATATTGTCATTGTTGCTCAGTTAAATTCCAGAAAAGCTGACCCTAACAGCACTTTGCATGCAACCACAAAAGCAACAAGGGATGTGCAATAAATGCCGGACCAGCCAGCAACACCCAAATCTTGTGAATTAATATTTAAAAACACTGCACTACATGGACTGCAGCGTTTCAAGAAGGCTGTGCATGACCACCTTTTCCATGGCAATTCATAATGGGAAATTAAGAATGGCCACATCCTGTTTTAATAAATAAAGGAATTGTTTTGAATTGTAGATGCTGTTGAAAGTTATGAAATGTATCAACCAATTTATGTACAGCAAGTTCACACAAACTGCAATGAAATAATTGATCAGATAATGTTTTCGGCGTTTTCTCAGGGATATTGAAAAAACTCCTGTGCTATTATTTTTTGAATAGTGCAGTAGGATCTTTTAGCTCTGCCTAAAAGAGCAATCAGAACTTCAACTTAATATCTCTTCCAGAAAAAACACTCCCAACAGTGCAGCTGTCCCTCAGTACTGATCCAAGACGGTAACAATTGATTATTTATGTAGGTCTTTGAAGTGTGACTTAACAACCTCATAGCTCAGGGAGGAGGAAGCTGCTGAGTCAAAACTAACATATCCCTATATTTTGCAAAACTTTTGTGACTTGTACAATACTATTGCACAATCACCTAACATCCGCCTATTTTTAGCAACAACTCGCATTTAATTCGGGCCTTTAACATAAATTATTACAATGTACAATACAGGAACAGCCATTCCGCTGAACTTGTCCATGCCAGTGTTAATACTCTGCACAAGGCTATTAAGCAGTATCTCTGGACTTGTCACACGGTGAGAAATCTTTTCACTGATTCGAGTGCAATCAGATAAAAAATGTGACTAGGCTTTAATATAAACATTGATATTCATTCAGATGATTATTAGGATATGCAAACATACAACAAAGGTCTGGAATAGGCCATGTGTCCTTTCAGGATTGCTTCACTCTTTAAATAGATCCTGGCTGATCTAATTGTAACATCGACCCATTTTCCTTCTGATCCTGATCACTCCCTTCCTTTCCAAGAATCAATCCACCTCTGCCTTAAAAATATTCAAGGATTCTGCTCCTATAGAGAGAGAGAGTTAGAAAATGGTGTGCTGCTTATTTGTTCTTGGAGTGTGTACCGTCCTTCATTCCCTTGCAAAGGTGGTAATGAGCTGCCTTCTTGAACTGGTGCAGTCCATTTTATTTTTGTAGTGGTTTGGTATATGGCTACCTTGCTGGGCCATTTTAGAGTGCAGGGACAACAAAGAGTCAGTCACATTGTATTGGGCCCAGAATCACATGTCAAACAGGTAAGAATGAATTGTTGAATCCATACAGTGTGGAAGCAGGCCATTCAGCTCATCAGGTGCATATCAACTCTCAAGAGCATCTCACCCAATCCACATAACCCTGCACATGTTTAGACTGTGGGAGGAAATCCACGCAGACACAGGGAGAATGTGCAGACTCCACACAGATAGTTGCCTGAAGGTGGACTTGAACCTAGGTCTCTGCTGCTGTGAGGCAGCAGTGCTAACCACTGAGTCGCTGGACTGCCAAAGGATGATGGACAACATTCATTAGTGAATGAGATTTTTTTGCAACCACCCAGTAGTTTCATGATGATGATAATTAAGCATTTTATTTTTAAGTTTATTAGTTGAATTTTAATTCCTTTTGCTCCCATCTAGAATAAGTAGTGGTATATATCACTGGACAATCCAGGACTAATATTCTGGGGAATGGATTCAATTCCCAACGTAGCAGTGATGAAACCTGAATTTAGCTTTTAAAAAAGGAATAACAAGCTAAGCAATATCAACCATACAACTACTGTTGGTTGTTGTTAAAAATAAAACCCACCTGGTTCACTAATGTCCTTTAGGGAATGAAATCTGCCTTCCTTACCTGGTCTGATCTACATCTGTCTCCAGATCCATTACATTGCAGTTGACTCTTAAGTGTTCTCTTGGCAGTCCATGTTGGCTTCATTTGATTTGATTTGATTTGATTTGATTGGTTATAGTTATGTATACCTAAGTACAATGAAAAGCTTTGTTGGGGAGCAGTACAGGCAGATCATAGTAAGCAAGAACAATGGTTGTAGGGTACTTAGACAGAGTGAAGCATACAGGTTACATGGCACAGGAGGTATGCAAAGCAAGATCAACATGAATGAGTTCAACATTAATTGGAGTTCATTAGTGACCCCTGCATCCCATCAGTTTTTTTTTAATTTGGCTTGCTCAATAACATTGATGTTGTCCCCTAATTTTACAATATAGTCAATTTGTTTTAGCTTAGATTAGATTCCCTACAGTGTGGAAACAGACATATTGACCCAACAAGTCCACACCAACCCTCCAAGGAGTAATTCCCCCGCCCCCCCGCCCCCCCGCCGGCTAGAGCACCTAATTATGGACAATTTTAGCACGGCCAATTCACCTGACCTGCACATCTTTGAGGAGACTCACGCAGACACGGGGAGAATGTGCAAACTCTACACAGACAGTTGCCCAAGGCTGGAATCGAACCTGGGACCCTGGCACTGTGAGGCAGCAGTGCTAACCACTGAGCCTTTAACGCAAGTTGTTGGGGTATGTTACATATTTAATAACTATAAACTACACACATTCACAGTACAACAATTTGAAATGCCAGTTTAAAAAAAATGTGCTTGTAAGACCTGGTAACTATTTCTTCTGAATGATAAGATTAGCAAAACAAAATTCATTCAAAAGCAAAATACATGGATTCTGGAAATCCGAATTTAGAGCTGGAAAAGCTCAGCAGATGATGCAGCCTCTGTGGAGAAAGACAAATAGTTAATAATTTCAGCTCCAAGACCCAGCGACAGGCCCCTGATTCTGTATCATGTCTGATCTACTGAGTTTTTCTCGACTTTTATTTGAATTCACTCTTTTTACACCTCAGGCACAGAGAGGGAATACGCCTCAATCCTTCAGAGAATCATAGAATCCCTACAGTGCAGATGGAGGCCATTCTGGACCAACCCTATGAAGAGCATCCCACCCAGACCCATTCCCCACACCCTATGCCTGTCATCCCACACTAAGCATAGCAAATTCACATAACCTACACTTTCCTGAACACTATGGATAATTTAGATTAGATTAGATTACTTACAGTGTGGAAACAGGCCCTTCGGCCCAACAAGTCCACACCGACCCTCCGAAGAGCAACACACCTATACCCATTCCCCTACATTTACCCCTTCACATAACACTACGGGCAATTTAGCATGGCCAATTTATCTGACCTGCACATTTTTGGACTGTGGGAGGAAACCGGAGCACCCGGCAGAAATCCATGTAATCCCAGGGAGAACATGCAAACTCTAAACAGTTACCTAACAACTAGTTGTGCAACATAAATAGATATTTCAAGTGGAAACATCAGGTGATGAACTTGCTCTGGACACACACCACTGTAGTTCCCTACCACTTTCTTAAATGCAATTAGGGATGGGTCTTACCAGTGATGTTCACATTCTATAAACAAATAAAAAAAGTTACCTGGGTGAAAATAATAGTCGATAAAAAGTAAGGCCAAATCTTACCAGACCATAGGGCTGTTCGCTTATGGGAGACACGTTTAAGCCTGGTGGTCAATAAATAGACTTGTTGCAACGTTTGTGATGTTGAAGTATTACTGCTAAGGTCGAATGGGTTTAGTGAAGGGTACAATATTAAATTGGGTTAAAAATGTGGTTCGGGAAATGTTGCATTCGGAATTTCTTTTGTATTTCATTTCCAACACAAACCCAGGTGTATTATTTTCGTGGAAAGTAGGCGAGGTTCTGAAATTTCTGCGTACAGAGCTGCGTCACATGCACTCAAACCGGTGAAATTAAAGGCAGGTACACAAAAGATCAGGAAATTGACGCTGGTCTGGTGTCAATGATCCCGCCCCTTCACTGAGCCGTTTCTCATGTATATAAGAAAAGTAACCACTTATCAGTTAGAGTAATCAGAGTTTTCAATTTGCCTCCATCTGTGGATTGCTGTAGGGAGGTGCATTTACCTGTCCAGGTGTTGCCCAAGTCCTAGCGGTGTCACACCTTCTCGCTTGGTGCATCAGAACACAACATGTTGTACAAAGTGCTCAGCCCGCACAACATTCACGATCACAGCAGCAATGACAGTGACTTTGATGATTACTACCGAACGAGCAACCGGTCTCCCCCAGCCGGGAAGGTCGCCACGACAGAGGGGGACTGCTCA
Organism: Chiloscyllium punctatum; assembly: GCF_047496795.1. Taxonomy (NCBI): domain Eukaryota; kingdom Metazoa; phylum Chordata; class Chondrichthyes; order Orectolobiformes; family Hemiscylliidae; genus Chiloscyllium; species Chiloscyllium punctatum. The sequence continues at coordinate 83,049,901 of NC_092761.1, forward strand.
CAGCCAACCTCGAGTTCCTCTCAACACCTGGAACACAGCAAAAAGATCCCTGAAGCTGCAAAAGAGGCATCCACTGGTAAGATTCCTGCTCAGGTTGACACTGCAGTCTCTCTGAGGCACTCCTGGCAATATGCAGACATGATTTACAATCCGACCAATAAACACGCTTAAAGTTGAATGTTTGGTAATCAACTGAAATGTGGTGCAGAATATTTTGTTTTCTGAATCATAGTAGATCAGAATAGGCTTTAATCTGATTTTAGCATTCTGAAGTGACATTTGCAAATATGTAAACTGGCAGGAATTGATTCGAAAGCAACTCATTATAACATTTGCAAACACAACGAAATTAACAACTGGTACTGACTCACCCAAACAAACACAGCAAAAAGTGGCAAACCAGAATAAATACTAAATTAATTGAACAATTGTTCAATGTTCTAAACTTTACTTCTTGATGATTGTGCGTTATAAATTATTGCTCCTTGCTTTATTTCCACGAGCACTACAGCTGTTGCCGACAGGAATTTTTCAATAAACCAATTGTCTGCCCAACCAGCATCACACAAAAAAAGGTTATCAGGTCATTTATATCATGACTGTAAGTGAGATCTTGCTGTGCTAGAGAAGATTGCTGCATTCCCTGCACGGTAAAAGTGCAAACATTTCAAAACAGTAGGTCATTGACTGTATAACAATTTGGGGGCTGCTGAACCCAAGAGCAAGTGCTGTATCAATGCAAAGTTTATCTGCTCAGACCTGAGATCAGAGTTTTACACAGATTTTGCTTCGTTGTTTGTTTCGAGTTGATCAGAAATGATCAGGATATCAATATCAGCCAAGTGCCTAGCATTGGCAATCACAGAACAGGTTGGACTAAATCACGGTTCTGCACTTTGGAAAAGGCGGAACTCAGAAACCCTGCAAAAAGTTTGGAAAAGGCCCAGATCTTTTTGAAATCATGCTGCCCAATTTGTAGAATCTCCTACATGCAGATAGAGGTTGGTCAGCCCACTGAGTCTGCACCGATCCTCCGAAGAGCATCCCACCAGACCCACCTCATACCGTAACCCTGCATGTACCATGGCTAATCCACCTAGCCTGCAAATTCCTGGACACTATCGGGCAATTTAGCATGACCAATCTACCTAACCAGTACATCTTCGGACTGTGGGAGGAAACCAGAGCACCCAAAAGAAACCAACCCAGACACGGGGAGAATGTGCAAACTCCAAACAGACCATCACCCAAAGTTGGAATCAAACCCAGGTGCTGTGAGGAAGAAGTGCTAACAATTGTGCTGCCATACCACCCATATTAGGTCAGATAAATCTGGAAGAATTTATACAAATGTTATTGGCAAAGCTGTCAACTCTTTGGAATCCTTTTTATTGATTATTTGATTGATTTATAGATTAAGAATCTGTCCTTAGTCATTTCAGCTACGATGTTATTTTACTTGGGAAAATGTATTTACAGATGCAATTTGTATTACAAAAATTATGGTAATAGTTATTTTGTTATACCTTTTTTGTAGCTCAACAGGTGTAAACTAAAAGCTAATGTAGCTGTTTCTGTTAGAAGTCAATGTAGTGCTTAAAATGCCAAACTTATCAACTTTAGTATTAATGCAAATTATTATGACTTTCCAGTTGATGTAACTGACTGTTAACATTAAGTTGTTTTTTATCTGGTAAGCTGCAGTGGATAGTGTCTCAACGACTGAGTCAGAAGCATTATGTTTGAGTCTCACTTCGGGTCTTCAAATCTGCAGAAATTGGCCAAATTGTTTGATTATTGACCTTCAAACACTTCGAAAATGAGAGCCTCCTGGTCAGCCTCAAGCTACAGCCCTGACTTTTGGGTGTTGACCAGTTCCAGGAAAAAAAACAGCTACAACACTAAACATAAGCACCTTTGTCTGCCTCATGCACCCTAGATGTGTGAAGTTGAGGAAGTAAAAATTGTATCAAAATTCTTGCATCAGTTTTTAATTGAACTTTATTTTACTTAGACTCAAAAACTCTCATGATTACTAAGTGTCAGAAGAAATACGTGGGAGTAAGAGTCCGCCGCCCAGTTCGAGATCTCCTTCGTAATTATCGAATAGCCAGAGGAGAAGATCCCAATGTTGACCAGGTATGAGGATAAGCCCACCGCATCTGCACAGCAGGCAAAGAGAACAAAACTTTTGTCCTTATACGATTAACTTCATTGTGAAACAAATTATTCCGAGAGTTGAGGCAAATTGCAGAGTCAGACTGGACTCTATAAGAAAAGTGTCACTAACTGACAAATTCAGTCTTTAATCTTCATTGGAAGGCAAGGTTGACGTGAGAATTTTTAAGATGTTTTGTTTTTTTTTAAACAGGTAGATGTACACTTCAAATCAAATAATTGTAAGTGTTGCAGAGTAAAATATTACATTGAAATGCCTTCTCTTTAATGTATCAAGTATTTGTTGCTCACTATTATATATTTCTCCGTCTTATAGTGAGAAGACGGGTGGTCCGAGAGACTGGACACACTGTGAAATGGAGCTCACAGGTAAACACTGTTTGGATCCGAGAATTTACAGTTTGAAATGAGAGTAAGGCCAGCATAGAAAGCCTCTCCCTAGTTACCCCTGGAGATGGTGGTAGATTGCTTATTCTTGAGATCTTAACAGTTGAGGGACTTGCGGGACCACATTGAAGGGCAGTCAATGAATGACCACATTGATGTCACACATAGACTTGACTGGGTGAGGACGACAGGTTTCAGTTCCGAAAGGCTATTGGTGAATCAGCTGAACTTTGGTGACAATTCAGCAGTTTAGTGGTTCCTTTTGAAAAATTAACACTGACGTTAAAATCCTGATTGTTCTTAAGCTGACAAAAACATAGTTGTGATTTGGAGGAGCTGGTGTTGGACTGGAGTGTGCAAAGTTAAAAATCACATAACACCAGGTTATAGTCCAACAGGTTTATTTGGAAGCACTAGCTTTCGGAGCGCTGATCCTTCATCAGATGGTTGTGGAGAGTAATACCGTAAGCCTGATGAAGGAGCAGTGCTCCAAAAGCAAGTGCTTCCAAATAAACCTGATGGACTATAACCTGGTGTTGTGTGATTAATAAAGTACTTGAATTCTGATGGTGGAACTACCGCTATAGTTGTTAATGGAATAGAACACTAGACCCAGCTTAGTCTACTTTTCATGTGATGGAATTGCACAGCATAGTTTCCAGATCCATTTCTATAATATAATTTGTTTGGATTGCTGATTTTATGGATGTTAAAGGCAACTTGAAATTAGTAGGTGATTGTTATAGATTCCTACAAATTGATGAAAACTCATCGGAACATGCCGTTTTTGCTTTCCTTGATCCAGATGAAAAAAATCAATGTGTTCCCCTCAAGGAATTTTGAAGAACTCCTGGAAGATTTGGTGGAAGTCTTGGAGTCTGATTTGAAACAAAATGAAGCATGCTCATATCAAACAACACAGAATATACCTGAAATGGATTGTCAGGAGGACAGCTACTGGGGTTCCCAAAATGGCAACCAAAGGCTACAACCAAACCAAGGGACTTTACTAAATCGTTCGACTTGCTCCTCTGAGTATGATGTTACTGTTCCTGAACTGGGATCTGTACTTCCCACACCTTACTCACACTTTGAACTGGAGGGTTGGAGTTACTTGCCTCGCCAGTCAGTGGCTTTCACAGACCAACACTGTGTCAACACGTCCGATAAAGATAGGAATTTCAGCTGTCAGCCCTGCTATTCCCAAACTGTCAAGAAACAATCTCCACCTTGTTCCCCGTCATTCGGGGAAGAATGGTTCAGCCAAGCTGAACTGAACAAAATTCACAATTATAAATCTTCTCACGTTGAAAGCAAGTGCTTTCCAGTCACCTCTCAACAGCAGCGTTCTTTGGATGGGTCAGCCTTGACTTTCTTCCAGTCGCAACTGCGGCATGTAGAGGATAGCCTTTGTAATGTATCGACTCAAGAACTGCTTTCTGTGGATGAGAGCGGGAACACGTAAGTGCAACACCTGCGTTACTTATTGATAGAGATCCAAAATGCCCTGAGATTGCCCACTTTACCTGTGTCAGCTTTTCGAATGAGTAAAAACGCAATCCCACTCCCCATTGCAAAAATAATTAACTAAGTGATAAGAACATAGCTAATCATTTAGCCTAATGCAAAAGTTTATTTAACAAATATCACCTTAATATGCGTTTATCTGCTTGGCTCTTTGAGTTCTGTACGCTGCATCGCTGCTGGTGTGGCACAGTTAGTGAAAAATTGTTTTAATAACAAATCATCAGTTGCTTTCAAAACTCCATTATTGTATTCAAATTTATAGTCATCCATCTTATTCTGTTGTTTTACAACCCAATTGGCTTCTACTGGTTTCTCAGTTTCGAAATGGTTGTTGCCATTTCTATGCCAGAGGCATGGTCTGACTTATTACACTTTTTGCCGCATTGTATGTTGATGGTTGAGAATCTATCTGAACATATTAGGAAATGACGAGCAACAGCTTCAAGCAATTTTCCTGTCTCAATATACTTCAACATGTAAATGTGCAACACCAGAAACAATCCGGTTTTTCTTTTTTAAAATTCAAATATTTTCTTCAATGAGTACTTTTAAAATGAGTATTGCTGGTGAATAAAATTGGATGTTGTGTGATTTTCCAAGTGATAGGTGTGCTTCAGAGCTTTATACATGAAAGCAAGTTCGGTGAATGTCATTTTCTTCCATCAAATGCAACATGCGAGTGCACTTTTGTGTAGTTGACCTTTAAACATTGGAGGTAAAAGCAGACAAACGGTTCTGATTAAAATCACTTACAATTTAATACTTTTCAAATGAATCATCTGAAAGTGAGTCACCCACAAATTGCAGATTTGTTGAGATAAATTTAAAACTAAAGCAAAATACTTTCAACTACAACTATGACTGAATTGCTAAAAATAACAGGGATGGTAGGAGATTCATTCAGAACTTTGCATTATCTATTTTTGTGTTTTGTTGTCTCAATTAGTTATTAGTAACAGAGTATCTTGTTTTAACTTCCAACAGAATGCTACATAATGCTGTTATTCAGGGAAAAAGAGCCTTGACATACAGCCTGGCTTGTAGGATGGCAAATATTGGCACAATTGACACAAAGGATACCAGAGGCAGAGTAAGTATTGAGAAAACTTTGAAGAAAGTTCTTGCTTTTTTGTTCTTTACCCATCTCATTTCCACCCCCACCCCCCCGCACCGCCTGGTATTAATAACGACTGCTACATTACAAAAATGTTTCAAAAAGTTACCTAATGCATAATATTTGGATTTACTCTCAGCTATTGTTCTGGATTTTAGAATATATTTGTTGTTTGTTTAATAACTGCAGTAACTCATATAGATTACTTTGGTTGTTAGATTCAATGATTACAATGTTCTACTAAAAGACGCAATCAGTTTAAAAAGTATTGGACATTTTTTAACAAATCCAAACTAAAATCCTCTGTAAGACAATGTGAAGGATTATGTACATTTTAAAAATATATATATTATCAATAATTTTAAATTATAACATTTAAATTGTTTTAATTTTGCCTGCTATTTTGTTCACTTAGTTGTAACAATATTCACTTAACAAGTTACACATTACAATCATGATATTTCTTCAAAGCTAAGATTGCCTCATTCAAAGTTATGAAAAAGAGATTATTTTTATGGGGATCAAATGAAACTTTAAGAAACTCTAATGATATTGCTATATTTGGTGTCACAGACTGCATTGCACTTAGCTGCAGAAAGAAATCAGCACCTGGTAGTCAATGACCTCATTTTACTTGGTGCTCAAATCAATGAGAGAGACTATTTTGGAAAAACTCCCATACATTTGTGTGCTGAAAATGGATTCCTTCGGGTTTTGCACGTAAGTAAAGGAGTTTAGTGCCACTTATGATCATCTCAGATAATGAATAATTACCATTCCTGCCACATTTATGTGCCAATAATATCATTTTCAATTGCGTTCAGGTAATAGAGAAAACAATGATGAATGGAATTGATGTCGTAATTGATGCCAGGGATAATAATCGTAAGTATCTTTTTTTAGGCTCTAAATAATTAATGTTTCATTGCCATATTATGATGTTGATTAGCTTTGGATGTATATGTGATAACAGAAAACTCCAACTTGTGTATGAACACAACTCAAAATGCTCTACAGAAACAGTCACAGGGTCAGAATCACAAATATAGTTTATAAATGCATAAAGTAGCAGCTGCAGGATAGTTTCAATGAACTCAAAATAATCTGATTGAGAAAGGTATTTCAAGAAATAGCGATTACGTTGAAACTTGAACTGTGATGAAAATTTTAGTGAATTTTACTCTTGTATGCGATTTAGAATTCACTCTTACTGTATACACATTCAAAGTTATTAAAGTTTAAAATTGCGTAAGAACTTTCTTATCACCCTGCGTATTATGCCATTTTCAGTGACTATAATTTCCAGTTAATCTGGAACACATAGGCACATCACCTTTGTTATGATTTTACTCATGTCTTTGATCTTTGTGGCTTCCATCAAATGTGAATAATAATTATTTATTTCGATTCAAAAGATCTGACCCCATTACATTATATGGTGTTGGCTCATGCTGCAACAGTGAAAGCATTTGAGAATACAGACATGAGCTATGATATGACGAAGTTCCTCATGTTGAGGAAGGAGCAGCTGCTGGATGGAATGAGATGCTTGCTGAGGATGGGATCGTCTCTCTGTACAAAGGTATGGAGGTTATTTCAGTCCCAGACCGAGTGTGTTCACTGTTCTATTTCGTTGGCCACTGGGAGAGCAGTTTGTCACTGAATAAGTATTGGGGTTCAAACTGAATTGTTTTCAGGAGCAAATCCTTTATATTGGCTGTTATAAGTGATACATTAGAGTGCCATATATGTGTGTTTTCCAATTAAGGGTGGCACAGTGGCTCAGCAATTAGCACTGCTGCCTCACAGTGCCAGGGATCTGGCTTTGATTCTAGCCTTGGACGACTGACTGTCTGTTTGCACATTCTTCCCGTGTCAGCATGGGTTTCTTCCAAGTGCTCCGGTTTCCTCCCACAATCCAAAGATATGCAGTTAGGTGAATTGGCCATACTAAATTACCCATAGTGTTCAGGAATGTATGGGTTAGGTGCATTATTTGGAATTTGGAATAATAAGGTAGGGGTATGGGTCTGTGTGGGTTAGCCTTCAAAGGGTCAGTGTGAATTTGTTGGGCTAAATGGCTTGTTTCCGCACTGTAGGGATTCTATGATGAATTTATGCTTGTAGGCCAAGTACAACAACAATGACAAAGTATATTTCTATCACCTAGTTTAATATCAAATAGCAGCCCAAGGTACCTCACATGATTATGTCAGATAAAAATCTGACACATGAAGAAATGATTAAAAACTTGGTCAAAGCAGTGACATGTGAAAAAAACTTAGGGTTGAAGGTAGAAGTGTAGAGGCAGATGGGTGAGATAAAATTCCAGAATGTAAGAACTACAAGGAGGAAAAGAAACACAAGTGAGTTCGAAGGCATGGAAATTGGGGAGTGCAAGAGGTTAGACTGTGCAAGAGCTATTGTTTGATTTTAAAACTTAACAGCACAGCAGTATTCAATACATCATGCCTCATATACTATGAAAGAACTACAGATGCTGTAAATCAGAAACTCAAACAGAAGTTGCTGGAAAAGCTCAGCAGGTCTGTCAGAATCTGTGGAGAGAAATCAGGTCGGTTCAAGTGTCCCTTCCTCAGAACATTCTGATTTCTCTCCACAGATGCTGCCACACCTGCTAAGCTTTTCCAGCAATTTCTGCTTGTGTCCCATGTACTACTTTAATTCCCAGCAAATCAATTTATGAAGCACACAAATGGACAAAGTGCCAAATTGGGTTTGAAATTTTAAAAACTCATGACAAAAAGCCAAAAGATAAAAATGGATCAAATTTAGAAAGCTTGTGTGATGCTGGGAGAGGGTTGGGTTTGAAAAACCAAAATTTAGAAGCCAAAAATTAGAAAGCCTTCTAACGCACATTCAAACCTGGGCTCAAGACTGGAAGGAAGGCTTTGTGAGCAAAGTGTTTAAGAGTTAGAGGTACTTAAGCAGCATTGGTGAGCAGTTTAAGCAAAGAAGGGAAAAATAAAAGGGAAGAGGTTGAGGAATGTCTCACTTGACGTGTAACAAGATTTGTTCTTTTCTTGAAGGATCTGATTAGCCAAACTGCCATTGACCTTGCAGAGGAAATAAATGACACTGAAGTTCTGAATTTCCTTTATGGCCATCTTGATGGAATGAAAAATGTTTGTCACAAGGTACATTTCATTCAGTGAAAACACTTGATATAATTACGTCTTCATTTTAGTGAGAAATTCTTTTGGTCCCAAAAATGTAAAATTTTATTCATTCTCACTATGTACTGAGGTATTTGTTTTTGTTGGGTAATGTTTTGCTTATGGTCAAAATTTAAAAATGAAATTCGCAGAGAGAGACGGCACTCAAGCCCTATATCATTGTATTGCAGGAGATGCCAGGGCTGTTCTGGCACAGTGGTAGTGTGCCTACCTATGGACCAGAGGGGGGATGCTGAGTGCAAGTCCCACTGCTCCAGAGGTGTTTAATAACATCTCTGAAGAAGTTGATTAGAAAAGACTTAGAAGGCAAAGCTCATTTAGCCCATTGTGGCAATGCTGGTCCATTGGAATAGCTAGCCAGTCAGCCTGCTCCCCTGTTCTCTCCCCATAGTTCAGTAAATAACAACTGTGTTAATTAAATAACATACCTTTTGATTACTTATGATCAATACTGTTTAAACTGTTCCAAGATGCAGCTTGTACTTTTCTATTATGTTGAACAAGCATTTTTCACAGGCAGTTGAGCCATAGAGCCACCAATCTTTCATTTTTATAAACATATCAAGAACTACATTATCACTTTTTGGTCAATAGAAATATTGTTTTCCAAAATTTTAATGAACCAGATTAAAATGAAGGTGCACCTAATCTTCAAAGACAAAGCAAAAGAAAACCAGGCCATCACAACCCCCTGCAGTAACAGCCATTTCAAACTTCTCAAGCTACTTAAATGCTGCATAATGTGTTAATCTACCACAGGTTTTACAAGGGGTTTCAATATGGCAAGACACCATTTCCAAAAAGCAACGTTAAGACATAGAACCCATGACTTGTGATATTCTATGCTTTAAATACTAGACCAAGAGCTTTAAGTCATAAAGACTAGATGTCTCTTCATCAGACTCAAAACGTTAGCTTGGTTTCTCTCCATGGATGCTACCTGACCAGCTGTGTTCTCCAGTATTTTTTGGTTGCAGTGGAGATTCCAGCATCTGCAATAATTTGCTCCTCCCTAATCATTTTCTTGGTTGTTAGTCAATAAAGAATTGGAAGTCCCTAATGAAAGAACCCCTTTATAGCTGTTTTGCAAAATGCCTCAGATTGAGATAGTATGGATCATATAAATGCCTGTTTTACTCTCAAGTCTAAATTTTTAATAGAAACCCTTACAAAGAAAAGAAAAAAATCCCTTTTATTAAATATAGGCTTTTTTATTCTGAAAGATATATCTTTTAGCTTTTAACAAATTAATAAAGTGTTTTTTTATTTTTTCAGAGTTCTGGTTTGTACATCATGTTTATTTAAAGTAATCTGAAAAACAAAATGTGTTTAAATCAGTGAGATTTTAAATCTATTTTTGTAATCCAAAAGGAATTTTCACCATGTGGCATATTCAATGCAATGGATCAAAAAGTGTCTTCACAAGAAGTGGCTCCAGAAGAGCTTCCTTGTGACATTTTCCTGCAGACCAGCATGTACAGTGAGGTAAGTTAAAAATTATATAAGGATGCAAAATATTTCTGAAGGCAATTTTTGATCAAAGGTGACGGAAGTCCTATAAAGCACAACTTAAATCATTGTTACCACTTTTAATGTCAAAAACATTTATATTTGTGCTCTCCGAAATATTAAAATTCATTTTCTTCTTTATTTTCATTCAGAAGCTCGATAAGAGCCTCAACCACGGTTGTCAGTGAGACACCCAGAAATAGACAAGTAATAGTCATGGAATTGTAAAGTCTGAGCTGAAGTTGAATGCTGAGTTTGTGTATCGTTGTATCCATAAGTTTTAAAATTATGTACATTCAAGTCATTTCCTGACTAATAGCTCCAACTGTGCTCGGAGCTCTCCAAATCAATTGCAGCAATCAGCTGTGATCAATCAATTTGTAAACATTTAATGAATGGCATTTGGTTTAATAAATAGGATAAAATATGAATCTATCTCCCAACACTTGAGCAACACAAAACACTTTTGGGTTGTTTTGAACAAAAAATACATTTTACTTCTGAGGGAAACAAAGAAGTTACAACAAGGTTGTCCTTTGCTTCAGCACAGTTCAGGCTGTTAATAAAATGCAACGAGGGTGATGAGTGTTACAGAATTGCCAGCAGAGGAATGTAACATCTCAAAGAGTCCTAGAGGAATCTAAATGTTGAAGCTATCTTGTTATTTTCAAGATAACGTGAATAAAATGGATCAAACATTCCAAATTAGATATGCTAAATGCAGAAGTAGCATGCAACAGCTGGTTGCAAATATTTTGGGTATCTGAGGAATGCAAATGTTAAGTTCTGGTATAGATACCCTTTCCAAACTAAGTCATGGTGAATTTAGTGGCAGTCAGAATTTGTCATTCACCTGCTGGACATGCACAAGGTCAAATATCCACAAAATTAAAACAAATTGATGGGAAATGAAACTCCCTCCAAAAAGGGAGTAAAAAGAATATTTTCTACCTCCATTGGTAACCAATAACAAAGAATTTCGACTTTTGTTTCTGGTCTAGGACTTCGAATCATATGGAAACCCATAGTTGCAATTAGCTGGTTTCTGTGAAACTTCCATGTTGGCTACTTTGTTTAGCTGAATATATTGTACATTTTGAGTTTAACAAGGTGTATCTGATTACTTCTGTCTGTAAGATTTTATTGCCTTCTTTAAAGACTATATGCACATGATAATTACTTGTTCCTTTGTTAGTTTAGTATAATCTTGGATTCAAAATTAAGATCTAAGGACTGATATTATGTTACTGATATGACATTGTGTATTTGGGGCCAATGACTGGTTTTTGATGTATATGTTAAAAATGTCCCTTTTGAATAGCCTGTAAAATCACTGCAAGACAATAAAGCGTGGTTTTATAATTGAATATCGCTATTAGTTAATAAACTTCCATTTATGAATATTTCCAAACATTCAACAATTTAAATTAAATGTTCTCATTCCCTCTTTTCTCTCCACGTGTTCTGAGTTTTCATAATCACTGAATTTGATAAAATACTAGAAAGCTTCAGGTCTTATTATTCTGAATCAGCTTCTGCCATATCTAAATTCAGTGAACACATTTGGCCATTTTTAACGATGCTGCCGCTTTAACAAGGTTATGTTGTCCTTGTTTTTTTTTCAAGAGAATGCATAAATGCAGAGGTGCTGATTTGTCTGGAAATAGTTATTTTCACAATGGCATGGGAGTGGGCAATTCTTCCAATTCAAGTTTTTTTTTCAGTTTGCTTTAGTATTAGCAGGCAATCAGAAAATTGTTGGTGACAGAAAAGCAGCTACGTTGAAAAGAGGTTCCATGCTCCAACAGAGTCTTGCCTGAACTTTCTCTCTGAAAACTCCTGCCTGTAAAAACCTGTGTTTGAATTTTCCTTTTGCAAGAGGTTGCGGTTATGGGATAGTGCAGGGACTGGAACAGCTTCATTAAGTTGCGATATTGCGTCAGTTCTGTTATCAAATAAGTTAAGTTATTCTAAATTCTGTTTTCTTTTGTTCATGTTTGATTTGTGATGTTTAAATAAATTATATTTTGTTAAAAACTGAGTGCTTTGACCAGCTGCATCACTCCTGAAATATCCACTTTACATCTGCCTGAAAGAAAATAAAAGAGTCAGGGCTACCTTCTTCATACGTGTTGAAGGGATCTGGCCTGGCCTGTAATATTTTTATTGAAATTATAGGGCACAGAAGTTTGCCTGTTAGTGGTTTTGATTGATTATTGACATTTGTTGTACCATTGCACAACTCCCTTTCTTACCTGTAGTGTTTGTACAATGTTCAGGAATACATATTTTCTCTCAGCAAGCTGTTCAGAGATCTGTTCAGACACAAATCTAGAGCAGGTGGTACTTGAACCCAGATCTCCTGGGCCAGAGACAGGGGCATACCACTTCACCATTAGGACCCTTGAATACAAGTTATTATGGAAAGTCCACTGAAGTTCTCATAGTGGTGGGATAATTTCAGGAGTATAAATTTAGAAAGAAGATTAGTGAGGCCTTTTCTGGAGTACTGTGTGTCCAGTTCTGGTCACCCACTTACCTAAAGTTTATTAAGCTAGAGAAGGTTCAGAAGAGAATTACTAGGATGTTACAGGGTTTGGAAGATTTGAGCTATAAGGAAAGGCTGGATCAGCTGGTATATTTTTCAGTGGAGCGTAGGAGATTGAGATGTGACATTATAGAAGTTTATAAAATCATGATGGACATAGATAGGGTTCATAATAAGTCTCTTTTCCATAGGTTGGAACATTTCAAGATGAGGGAGCACATTTTTAAGCTGAGAGGAGAGGGATTTAAAAAAAAAGCACGGGGGCAAATGTTTTACACAAATGGTGATTTGCGTGTGGAATTAACTTCCTGAGGGTGTGATGGATGCAGGGACAGTTACATTTAAAAGACACTTAGATAAGTACATGAATAGGAAAGGTTTGGCAGGATATGTGCCAGGACCAGGCAGTGGGACTAATTTATTTTGGGATTATGTTCCGATTGGCTGTTTGCTCCGAAAGGTCTGTTTACATGCTGTATGTCTATGTGATTTTACGTCCAGAAGTGTAGTAACACTTTGTTTTTAACCTCTGGTATTTGGGGTTTGTGTCTGCCCTGAATTAGAAGACACATCATTATTGCTAATGGACAGGATCCTGAGAGATGAGAATGATCTTCTCACTGCATCCAAGTCTCTATCTGAAAGCACTGCATCACTTGGCCCCCTGCAGTTAACAATAAGGGCCCTCCATCACCTTATCAAGAGGAATTTAGGGATGAGCTGCAAATCAAGTCAGTGACTACCCATGCACTGAGAAATAATTACCTGGAAAAGTCTTAACCTGTTGTCCATTAGCATAAGTCCAAAAGACAGAACTCATTCTGTTCCAATGCATAGACAATTGTCTTTGAATGTGTTGAAAAATGGGAAAAGTTTCATTGATATGGGAAAGCTTATCTTACTCAGCATGGAGTTAATCACACCTCCCCGATATGTTAAAAACAGTAGTTTTACTCAGAATTTGTTTTATGACACACCCGAAACTCAGGACAATGGTAGAAATGTTTGTTTTTTTCAGTTGTGGAATCTTACGAATGCTTTTCATTTTTTAAACAGCCACTGAGCAGGCTTGAGCAAGATTGTCCTCTTATATGGAAAAATATAAACATTTCTGTAAAAATACATTTAATTGTCTCCTTTAAAGCAGGAAGGCTATCCAAATATTATACTTAATTTGATTCAAATAGATGCTTTCCAACTTTTATGATTATGATATGTATCTATATATGGGGCCCTGGAATTGGTAATTTCCCTTTGTAGAAACCAGATTTTCCCTTAAATAGCTCCTTTCACAATGGCTTCAGTAGGCTCATTGTCATAATGGCGAAAACATTGCCACCCTTAAACTTGATCCAACAGCAACAAAGATAATTGCTTTACTGGCACATCTATCTATTTTGACATTCAATTCCTCGACCACCAACACACAATAGCAGTAGTGTGTGCCATCTGCACGATACACTTTAGCAATTTATCAAAGCATCCTGCAACAGAAACTTCGAAACTCGTGATCTGGAAGGATAAGGGCACCAGAAACATGGGAGCACCAATACCTGCAAGTTCCTCTCCAAGCCATTTACCATTCTGATTTGGAAATATATCACCTTTCCTTCAGTTTTGCACTAAGAAAAATGCTGGAACTCCCTCCCTAATCACATCACGGGTGTACTTCACCAAATAGACTGCAGTGGTTCAAGATGTTAGCTCACCATCACCTCATCAATGCAATTAGGGATTGGCAGTAAATGTTGGCCAACCAGCGACACTCAAAAACCATGTGTGAACCTTTTTAATAAAGGGTAATGGAGGTCAAATCCTTCCACACGTTTGTGAAAATATCTACAGAGTTTTTCTTAAGCAACAGAAGGTTTCACAAGCGGCTAATTGATCATGACTAGTAGAAAGTTATTTTTGTGGGGTTACAACTTAAATTTGCCCAGGTTTCATGAGCATATCAATTACAGACATGAATTTATAAGTGACTGTAAAATATTAGTATATATTATATGGTCATTACTTACAGTTTAAAGTTCTAACTTATGCAGAATCAGAAATATAGCTAATTGCTATAAATGTCTTTATAGGTAGTTTGGGAGTGCACTAGGTTTTTAAAGTTAGAGTGAGTTATTTCATCCTGACTATTAAGGAAATAACTATGTAATGCATCCTTGTGTTATAAGTAAACTTAACGTAAATAAAGTTAAAAATCAGACAACACCAGGTTATAGTCCAACAGGTTTATTTGGAAGCACTAGCTTTTGGAGTGCTGCTCCTTCATCAGGTTATTGTAGAGTATAAGATCATAAGACAGAATTTCTAGCAAAAGTTTACAGTCTGATGTAACTGAAATTATATATTGAAAAAGACTTGGATTGTTTGTTAAGTCTCTCATCTTTTAGAATGACCATGTGGTTTCAGTTCTTTCATATGTAAATTCCAGAACTTTTTAAAAGTTATATTCAGATAATGCATTGAAGGTGTGAGGTGCCCTGTGTGACACTGTCTGTGCCACAATGTTCAGATTGATTCTAATCTATAAAAAAAAATTTACAGAATCTTACATGGATTCATGCAGTTTTTGAGCATAATAAAATGTAATTCTGCAAGTACAAAGTCACCCCACAAACTTATATGTGTGTGTGTGTGCATGTGTGGGGCAGGGTTATGAGTGTCTGTGAGAGAGTGTGTATACGTGTGTGAGTGTAAAGGGGTATAAATCTATAAGAGGGTGCATGTGTGCATGTGAGTGTGGGGATGTATGTGTGAGTGTATGAGAGAGAGCTTCTGTATGAAAGGGGGTCTGCGTGAGTGTATAGGTCTGTAGGAGTGCCTGTGTGTCTGTAGGAGTGTCTGTCTGTGAGTGTTCATCTGACTGTGTGTGTGTGTGTGTGTGTAGTGCAGTGGGGTCACCTGTAGTGTGACATGAACCAAGGTCCTGGTTGAGGCCATCCCCTTGGTACTGAACTTGGCTATCAGCTTATGTTCAGCCACTTTGCGTTGTTGCCTGTCCTGAAGTCCGCCTTGGTGGACTGACACCTGAAGGTTCGAGGCCAAATGTCCCCGACCGCTGAAGTGTTCTCTGACTGGTAGGGAGCATTCCTGTCTGTTGATTGTTGTGCAGTGTCCTTTCATCTGTTGTCATAGTCTCTGCTTGGTCTTGCTGATGTACCATGCCTCAGGGCATCCTTGCCTGCAGCGTATGAGATAGACAATGTTGGCCGAGTCACATGAGTACCTTTAAAAAGGTTCTGCAACTTACATATGGAAGAACTGAAACCAATACCTTCATTCTAAAAGATGAGAGATTTAACAAACAATCCAGGTCTTTTTCAATATATAATTTCAGTTACATCACACTGTAAACTTTTACTCGAAATTCTGTGTCTTATGATCTTGTATTCCACAACCACCTGATGAAGGAGCAGCGCTCCAAAAGCTAGTGCTTCCAAATAAACCTGTTGGACTATAACCCGGTGTTGTGTGATTTTTAACTTTGTGCTCCCCAGTCCAACACCAGCATTTCCAAATCATAGCATAAGCAAATACCATTATTCTTCTGTTTTATTCATTTTAGTCTCATATTGTCATTACTAAACAAAGTGCAGGAATTCCCCTGGTCGGTGTGAGGTGATTCATATGTTAGTATACCTCATGTGAAAGTGTGAAATCATCTGACTTTATCCATTTCCCTGCTGCTGAAAACCCCATCAAGTAGCTTGATGATTGTGAGACACTTGAGCCTGACCTCCCATCTTCCATGCTCATAAACTTGATGTGGTCTAAAACTCTGCTGCCCATGGCCGAACCAGCATCAAGTGCACTTCAGCCATAACTTCTGTGTTCACTGACCTACATTGACATCCAGTCAAGGAATACCTCAATGTAGCGGGTCACAACCTGGTTTTCAAACCCCTCTACGGCCTCTCCCTTCTCAGTTATTGTAAACACATCTAACCCTGCAGCCCACTGAAACGTTAGCATCTACAACTTTGGCCTCTTGCACATTTCTCTGTTAATTGCTCTTACCTTTGTCAATGACTTCAGCTGCCTAATGTTCTGGATATTATGGTCCCTCAGTGGTTAGCACTGCTGCCTCTCAGTGCCAGAGACCCGGTTTGATTCCTCCCTAGTGCGACTGTGTGGAGTTTGCACATTCTCCCTGTATCCGCATGGGCTTCTTTCCACAGTACAAAGTTGTGCAGGTTAGGTAGATTAGCCATGGGAATGCAAGGTTACAGGAACAGGGTGGATCGGATGACCTTCATTAGATCAGTGTGTATTCGATGGGCCAAAAGGCCTGCGTTCACACTGTAGGGATTCTATGATTCTGGAATTTCCTTTCTCTAGCTGTCCACTTCTCTGCCTCTCTTTATTCCTTTAAGTCATGTCTTAAAATGCAACTAGGAGAAAGTGAGGACTGCAGATGCTGGAGATCAGAGCTGAAAATGTGATGCTGGAAAAGCGCAGCAGGTCAGGCAGCATCTAAGGAACAGGAGAATCGACGTTTCGGGCATAAGCCCTTCTTCAGGAAGAAGCCCGAAATGTCGATTCTCCTGCTCCTTGGATGCTGCCTGACCTACTGCGCTTTTCCAGCAACACATTTTCAGTTAAAATGCACTTAGTCAAGGTGTTGTCCATTTGCATTAATATTGTTGTAGTTGGCTCAGAACCAAACCCACATTGCAGAGTTCCTCAGAAATTATACTGCACTAAAAGTGAATTATAAAAGTACTTTGTTATTTTTATTGCTGTAAGCACTTTCTAAAGAAATGCATAAAGCCTCAGTAGAATTGCTGAATACTGTACATTTTCACCAGTGCATCTCTGATTTTCATGTGAAATATCTGGAGGAAATGTTTTGACCTCTGATTATGTTGAAGAGTTCAGATGCTCAATTCTGTAGCACAGATTGAGAGTGTTTCTTGTGCTGTGAATTTCAAGAGAATCGGAACAACAATGGACTGTGGTCAATGTATCATAAAATGTGCAGGATCATTAAGGTAGCAAATGCCTGATGGTGCTTCACTTTGGTCATCAGGCCTGAAGAGCAAGGAGACATCTCACATTTGACTAAAGAGATCGGGAGACTTTTGAAAATAGGAAAGCAGCATTGCATAATGTATGAAGTCCCAGAGTATGGAACTAATGTGCTTGATGGCTCCACACCTTGTGGTGAAGTAGAAGAAGATCATGAGCAGTTTGCAACAGATAACAGAAATCCTATTCACCAGGTTTGGGTTACCTTTCAACCACATTGTAAGAGACATTTCTCTGAGTCCAATATTTAAAATTAAATGGTATAATTAGTGTGGAATCACTTGCTTTCTTTTATTTTCTTTGGGTGGTCAGTAAGCTACGGGAGTGCCTACTTTCACCTCCAAGCAGTCATCAAGCAAAGCTGAAGATTCACATCAACTTTGGAACACTCTTGCCAGATGCTATTTGACTTCCATTTCTGACAACATTATTTATTATCAAAGTTCATCTGCAATGGAGACATTGAGACCATCAAATGGAGAGATCTGCAGTGTTTGGGTTCTTGAACCAGACAAAAGCCCTTCAAAATATATTCAGAAGGTAGCCTAGACCCTCACTCTTTCTTATTTCAAAGGTAAAATGTGAGGTGCTG
The DNA here is from genome assembly GCF_047496795.1 of Chiloscyllium punctatum. NCBI lineage: Eukaryota > Metazoa > Chordata > Chondrichthyes > Orectolobiformes > Hemiscylliidae > Chiloscyllium > Chiloscyllium punctatum. Next base: position 83,067,990 of record NC_092761.1, read on the forward strand.
TGTTCCAGATGCAATTCGATTGGTCAGCCTAGACAACGCTAAGCAAAACACAATTTTTTCAAACACTATCGTTAAAATACAACAAAAGACAGAAGAATTTGGAATAACTTAATGCTATGGGAAAATTTAACAGAATAATAGATACGGTAACTATTACGATTTAACTGTTCCAATATAGCAACATCCCATAAACATACTATTGGCAAGAAAGCAAACTCAGAAAACAGATTTTGTTTCTCACGCAATCAAGCAGCTCAGGAAGAGAACCTCTGTTTTAATTAAGAGAGGGAAAAATATCTTCCACCCCCAAAAGCAATTTCGGAAAGTTAACGAAAAATCCTGGATCTGTGAAAGCTTGACCACGACCATTCAGGCTGCTTCTATTGTTCCAACTTTTTAAAAAAAAATCAAGCCTCACAAGTTGTTCATATTTTCATAGACTGCTCTTCAGGTATTTGGGTGTTTCATCACTACTAGCGTAACACCAGTTTAAAGGATTAATCGTTCATGTCATTCTAAATGACAGATTTGTCCAAAACTCATACCCCTAATTCTTAGGAAATTAGGGTTTTATAGTGGACTGTTTCATTAAACAGAATGAATGTATCTGCAAGGTTCAAGATCATTGCAACACATGGAGTCTGACATCTAAACTTAGGGCTGGTCAAAGAAGTAGCAGGTTTTCATAGGCTTGTAGATTGGTTATTCTTGTAAATCTTTTGTGAACCCTTTCAACATTCTTGTAAATCTTTTGTGAACCCTTTCAAGTTTCACAACATCCTTCCGATAGGAAGGAGAACAGAATTTCACGCAATATTCCAACAGTGGCCTAATCAATGTCAACATGACCTCCCAACTCTGATACTCAGTACACTGACCAATACATGTCAGCATACCAAATGCCTTCTTCGGTATCATATCTATCACTATCCAATCCTATCTAACTGTAACTCCACTTTCAAGGAACTATGGACCTGCACTCCAAGGTCTCTTTGTTCAGCAACTCTCCCCAGGATCTTACCATTGAGTGTATAAGTCCTGCCCTGACCTGCCTTTCCAAAATGCAGCACCTCGCATTTATCTAAATTAAAGTCCATCTGCCTCTCCTCGGCCCATTGGCCCATCTGATCATGATCCTGTTGTACTCTGAAGTAACCTTCTTCGCTGTCCACCACACCTCCAACCTTGGTGTCATCTGCAAACTTACTAACTATACCTCCTACGTTCACATCCAAATCATTTGTTTAAATGACAAAAAACATTGGACCAAGCATTGATCCTTGTGGCACACTGCTGGTCACAGGCCTTCAGTCTAAAGTACAACCCTCTACTGCAACTTTCTGTCTTATACCTTCATTCAGTTCATTATCCAAATAGCTAGTTCTCCCTGCATTCCATGTGATCTAGCCTAGCTACTCTTGGTGGATCTTGGAGTCCACGTACATAGATCCCTGAAAGTTGCCACCCAGGTTGATAATGCTGTTAAGAAGGCAAACAGAGTGTTAGGTTTCATTTGTAGAGGGATTGAGTTCCGGAGCAGCAATATCATGCTGCAACTACACAAAACGTTAGTGCAGCCACACTTGGAATATTGTGTACAGTCTGCTCGCCATATTTCGGGAAGGATGTGGAAACATTGGAAAAGGTACACAGGAGATTTATGAGGATGTTGCCTGGTCTGCAAAGAAGGCGGCTAAAAGGGGATTTGATAGAGACATACAAGAAAATCAGAGGATTAGATAGGGTAGACAGTGAAAGTCTTTATCTTAGGATGATGATGTCAGCTTGTACGAGGGGGCATAACTACAAATTGAGGAGTGATAGATTTAGGACAAATGTCAGAGACAGATTCTTTACTCAGAGAGTAGTAAGGGCATGGAATGCCCTACCTTCCAATGTAGTTAACTCAGTCACATTAGGGAGAGTTAAACAATCCTTGGATAAGCACATGGATGATGATGGGATAGTGTAAGGGATGAGCTGAGAATAGTTCACGGGTCGGTGCAACATCGAGGGCCAAAGGGCCTGTTCTGCACTGTATTGTTCTATGTTCTAACCAGTGTGCTATGAGGAACCTTGTCAAATACCTTACTGAAGTCCAGACCTTTGCCTTCATCAATCCTCTTTGTTACTTCTTCAAAAAACTCAATCCAATTAGTGAGACACAATTTCCCATGCACAAAGCCATGTTGACTCTCCCTAATCAGTCCTTGCCTTTCTAAATACACGTAAATCTTGTCCCACAGGATTTTCTCCAACAACTTGAACATTATCGACGTCAGGCTCACTGGTCTATAGTTCCCTGACTTTTCCTTAGCACCTTTCTTAAATAGTGGCACCACGTTAGCCAACCTCCAGGCTTCTGGCACCTCACTTGTTGCTATCGATGATGCAAATATCTCAGCAAGGGGCCCAACAAACTCTCCCCTCACTTCCTACAGAGTACTAGGGTATACCTGATCAGATCCTGGTAATAATCCAATTCCTTCCTAAGTACCTTGATTAAACCTGCTTTCGCTACACTATCAAATTGAAATGAGATCATACCAGAATAACCAGAATAATACTTCAATTCATTCACGATAATACAAAAGCATCTGTCTTGCTTAGCTGAACAGAGCTCTATCTCGCTTTACAAAAGAGATTGCGAGAATTTCAGAAAGATGAAGACAGGAGGCCTGACATTCTGAGAATAGGACATATTGATATCCGATAAGCTCAGAGAAAGAGCTTATGGGTCTGTATGAGAGTACATGGAAATTCATTTGCATTTCACCAACGCCCTATTAAAAAAAAGTGATTGCTTATTGATAACTGCCCCATTGTCGGTCAATCCAAGCAAATGTTGAAGAAGATTATTCAGATGCATTATTCTTTTAATCTCATCAAATGCTTTCAATTTCTTCCTGAAAGTTTGAGATTGCAGGGCAGTGATATAGGCAGAATTGCTCTGAATGGACAGCCTGTTTGCTCAGTATTAGTGTCCTCATTTCTGCCTTCTGTGGGAACTTAACTGCGTACCAGGGACTGGAGACCAAAATGTAGATTGAACCATTCACTGGAGCAATGAGGGAGTGCTGTCAGAACAGTTGTCTTTTTGATCAACTCGTAATTACAAGGCTATTTTGCTCACTCAGTTGGATGGAAAAGATGCAGTGAGCTGTTCAAGATGGATAAGGAGTTTTTTTTCACCCCTCTAAAAACATAAGCAAAACCAGTTACCTGATCATTTATCTTGCTACTCCATTTTGTTCACTTAAGGGATGTGGATGTCATTGGCTGGGCCGGCATTATTGCCCATTTCTAATGAATCATAGAATCCCAAGAGTGTAGAAACAGGTCATTCAGCCCATCGAGTCTATGCCGACCTTCCAATGAGTATCCCCCCCGAGACCCCCTTCCCCACCACCCCACCCCATCCTATCTCCGTAACCCTGTATATCCCATGGATAACGCACTTAGCCTACACATCCCTGAACACTATGGGTGATTTAGCATGGCCAATCCACCTAAGGTGCACATCTTTGGACCGTGGATGGAAACTGGAGCACCCAAAGAAAACCCGCGCAGATACAAAGAGAACATGCAAGCGCCACACAGACAGTCGTTCAAAGATAGAATCGAACCCAGGTCCCTGGTGCTGTGAGGTAGCAGTGCTAACCACTGAACAACCCCTAAGGTGGTGGTGAGCTGCCTTCCTGAACTACTACAGTCCATACACTGTAGGTACATCCACAATGCCATAAGGGAGGGAGTTCCAGGATTTTGACCCAGCAACTCTTAAGAAACAGCAATATATTTCCAAGTCAGGATGGTGAGTGGCTTGGAGGGGTACATGAATATGGTGGTGTTCCTATGTACCGCCCTTGTCCTTCTAGATATAGTGATCGTGAGTTCAGAAGATGCTGTGTATACAGATCTTTAGTGAATTTCTGCAGTGCATCTTGTAGATAGTATACACACTGCTGCTACTGAGTATCAGTAGCAGAGGGAATGGATGTTTGTGAATGTGGTGCCAATCAAGTGGGCTGTTTTGTCCTGGATGGTGTCAAGCTTCTTGAGTGTTGTTGGAGCTGCACCCATCCAGGCAAGTGGGGAGTATTCCATTTTTGTGAGATCTTGCTACAGTTGGCTGTTACATTTTCTTATATGTCAAGAGGGGCCACACATTTTAAAAGTACTTTGTTGCGCATTGCGCCTGTAAAAGGGGTCTTTATAATAACAAATTTCCTCTTTCTATTATATACATAAGTACGAGGACTCGATTTGACTGCGTAAGTTTGTATTGTGCCTATGAGTTGCTCAAGCTAAATGATATCACTGATATACTTGATCTATATCGGTTGCGTGGATCTCTATAATGTGAGAAGTCCAGAGTAATGAAGACGGGTAGCTTGCATGGTTTGCTCATAATTGCTACCTTTGTGTGAACTGCAAAGCAAATCTCTCAGTCAAGAAAAGGAGCAAGAGGAGAAGCAACATTGTATGATTGTAAAAATTGCAAACAATGCATACAAAATGGAAGATTTTGGGTACGGACATAATGTAGTAGAACACAATGGCTATTTGATCAGAATTTGTTTTCTGCTGTCTTACTTTCACCGAGTTAATAATTTACCATGCAGGTAAATCCTATACTTTTATTAATTATGTACATACAGTTACATTGTTGTTATCTGCTTTGTGTATTTCTAAAGACACCGCGTGATATCGAATGTCCTTCTCTGTGGTGGGTTTGATAGTGGACAGGTGATGTAATCAAGGGGTGGCAGAAGTCCCTTGTTCAAAGACATTCAGTGCCTGATAGAGGGACCCTGCATCAGGAAGAGGTGGGCCCCTGTCCTCATTCAATGTTTCGGGCAAAAGTCCTTCATCAGGAATTCTGATGAGGGGCTTTTGCCCGAAACATCGATTTTCCTGCTCCTCGGATGCTGCCTGACCTGCTGTGCTTTTCCAGCACCAGTCTAATCTAAACTCTGGTTTCCAGCATCTGCAGTCCCCAATTTTGCCCTGCCCTTATTGCTGACTCTCTCCCCCCTCTGTCTCAAACTTACTCTCCTACTATTACTCACCTGTGACTGTGTCCATCCATGATCCTGTGGCTTGGGTGGGTGTTGAACCTGCAACAGCTATTGCCTTCCTGACACTCAGAGTCAAGATGATTCCAAATGATGATTTAATCACTCTGATTCAGAGCTCTAAAGAAGAGAAAATTGCTGGATTTATGGTTCCCCACAGTTACATCACCATTCAAAGTCCAACTTCTTTGATTTGGCTTCTTGTTGCACTTATTAAAAGCACCTTTAATGGGATATGAGCATTGTTAGCAAGATCAACGTTTGTTGCCCATCCAAAATAGCCCTTGAATTGAATAGCTCCCTTAGCCATTTCAAACAGGAGCTAAGAGTCAATCATATTGTTGTGGGTCTTGAATCAGATGCCAATTTGACAAGGTCGACAGAAAGAAGGCTGGAAGAGCACAGCAAGCCAGGCAGCAACAGGAGGTGCACAAGTCAACATTTTAGGTGTTACCCTTCTTCAGGCAGCAGATTTCATTTCTAACAAAAGTTTAGTTAACAAGATAGGCTTTTACAACAATTTGATCTTTTTTTTCAAAAACTGTGACTAGTTTTATACTTTATTTTAAATCCTCTTGTTAAGGTATGTTCTGATGTACCTCTGAAACATAATAGGATGTGAAGCCATGAACTCAGAACATGAACTTTGATATAGAGTCATAGAGATGTACAGCATGGAAACAGACCAGCTCTTCCATGCCAATCAGATATCCCAATCTAATCTAGTTGCATTTGCCCATATCCCTCTAAACCCTTCCTATTCATATTCCCATCCAGATGCCTTTTAAATACTTTAATTGTAACCGTCGCCACCACTTCCTATGACAGCTCATTCCATCCACGTACCACCCTCTGTGTGAAAACATTGCCCTTTAGGTCTATTTTATATCTTTCCCCACTGACCCTAAACCTATGCCCACTAGTTCTGGACTCCCCCATCCCAGGGAAAAGACTTTGTCTATTTACCGTATCCATGCTTCTCATGATTTTGTAAACCTCTATAAGGTCATCCCTCAGCCTCCGAAGCTCCAGGGAAAACAGCCCCAGCCTATTCAACCTCTCCCTATAGCTCAAATCCTCCAACCCTGGCAACATCCTTGTAAATCTTTTGTGAGCCCTTTCAAGTTTCATAACATCCTTCTGATAGGAAGGAGTCCAGAATTGCAAGCAATATGCCAAAAGTGGCCTAACCAATGTCCTGTACAGCTGCAACATGACCTCCCAATCCCTATAATCAATGCTCTGAACAATAAAGGAAAGCGTACCAAACACCTTCTTCACTATCCCATCTACCTGCGATTCTATTTTCAAGGAGCTATGAACTTGCACTCCAAGGTCTCTTTGTTCAGCAACACTCCCTAGGACTTTCCCATTAAGTGTGTAAGTCCTGCTCTAATTTGATTTTCCAAAAATGCAGCACCTCGCATTTATCTAAATTAAACTCCATCTGCCAATCCTCAGCCCATTGGCCCATCTGATCAAGATCCCATTGTAATCTGAGGTAACGTTCTTTGCTGTCATCAGCAAACTTACTAAATATACCTCTTATGCTTACATCCAAATCATTTATATAAATGATGAAAAGTCATGGACCCAGCACTGATCTTTGTGGCACTCCACTAGTTCCAGGCCTCCAGTATGAAACACAACCCTCCACCACCACCCTCTGTCTTCTACCATCAAGTCAGTTCTGTATCCAAATGGCTAGTTCACCCTGTATTCCATGAGATCTAATCTTACTAACAAGTCTCCCATGAGGAATCTTGACAAACACCTTACTGAAGTCCATATAGGTCATGTCCACTGCTCTGCCCGCATCAATCCTCAGCACAAAACCACGTTGACTATCCCTAATCAGTCCTTGCTGTCCAGGTATATGTAAATGCTGTCCTTTAGGATTCCCTCCAACAACTTGCCCATCACCGACATCAGGCTCACTGGTCTATAGTTCCCTGGCTTGTCCTTACCACCTTTCTTAAACAGTGGCACCACATTAGCCAACTTCCAGTCTTCCGTCACCTCACCTGTGACTAATGATGGTACAAATATCTCAACAAGGGGCCCAGCAATCACTTCCCTACCTTTCCACAGTGTTCTAGGGTATGCCTGATCAGGTACTGGGTATTTATCTGTTTTTATGCTTTCCAAAACATCTAGCACTTCCTCCTCTGTAATCTGGACATTTTCCAAGATATCACCATCCATTTCCCTACATTCTATATCTTCCATGTCCTTTTCCACAGGTAAACACTGATGCTAAATACTCATTTACTATCTCTTCCATCTCCTGTGGTTCCACACAAAGGCTGCATTGCTGATCGTTGAGGAGCCCTATTTGCTGCCCAGTTTCTCTTTTGTCCTTGATGTATTGGATTCTCCTTAATTCTATTTGCCAAAGCTATCTCATGTCCCCTTTTTGCCCTCCTGATTTCCCTCTTAAGTATACTCCTACTGCCTTTATACTCTTCTAAGGATTCACTCGATCTATCCTGTCTATACCTGACATATGCTTCCTTCTTTTTCTTAACCAAAACTTCAATTTATCTAGTCATTCAGCATTCCCTAGACCTACCAGCCTTTCCTTTCACCCTAACGGGAATGTACTGTCTCCGGACTCTTGTTATCTCATTTCTGAAGGCTTCCCATTTTCCAGACGTCCCTTTACCTGCGAACATCAGCCTCCAATCAACTTTTGAAAGTTCTTGCCTAATATCGTCAAAATTAGCCTTCCTCGAATTTAGACCTTCAACTTTTAGAGCCGGTCTATCCTTTTCCATCACTATTTTAATACTAATAGAATTATGGTTGCTGGCCCCGAAGTTCTCCCCCACTGACAAATCAGTCCCATGCCCTGCCTTATTTCCCAAGAGTAGCTGGATGGGTATATGAATAAGGAAGGGTTTGCAGGGATATGGGCCAAGTGCTGGCAGGTAGGACTAGATTGGGTTGGGATAGCTGGTTGGCATGGACGAGTTGGACTGAAGGGTCTGTTTCCGTGCTGTACATCTCTTTGACTTTATGACTCTATGAGTAGGTCAGGTTTTGCACCTTCTCTTAGGTACATCCACATACTGAATTATGACTTCTTGATGCCACTATGTGGTAAGAGGTGTGTTCAAATTTCATGTTACCGCACCATATAAGAAGATCATGCAATATAGATGTCATTGATATTTTCTCAATTAGTGTAAGTCAGTGTAAAATAATTCAGCAGCTGGTAACCTGACATTCCTAATGGAAGAGCTACCTGACCCTGAGCAGTTTGCTATTTGACACCAATCTGGAATGAATGGGTAACTAAGCTGCTTAAATATAATCGTGTAGGCAAGACTGCATTGTTCATTTGCTCGTTCCGGGAAAAGGAAGGTTTGACTCAGAATAAGTTGAAACTCAGCAAAGGTGGGTCCCTCCCCAGTGAATGCATGACCTGCTTATTGAAGTTTGCTGGCAGCTGGTCTGAGGAAGAATTCCTGGATGAATCAAAATTAAAACAAAGGTATCAGGGACAAGGCAACAGGAATCGAGGGCTGAACTACGCAGACATGATGCTGCTGCTGCTTCACTACTTACTGCTGGACAGCTCACAAGGTACAGCTGTATTGTTTTATTCATGCACAGGATGAGGGCGTCACTGACTAGGTCAGCATTTATTGCCTATCCTTAATTAACCCGACAGCAGCAAAGAATCAAACACATTGCTGTGGGTCTGGAGTCTGGAGTGAAGGATTATATCGATTGCTGTGCACATAGACCCATGGAGGTCTACAAAATGGAAACAGGCCCTTCAGCCCAACTTGTCAATGCTGCCCAGTTTTCACAATTAAACTCGTCCTTATTTGCCTGCATTTGGTCTATATCCCTCCATACGTCTCCCATCCATGTACTTGTCTAAATATTTCTTAAATGATGAAATTGTACTCACTTCCACCACTAGCTCTGGCAGCCCGTTCCAGACACTCACCCCCGGGGGGATGAAATTGCCCCTTTGGACCCTTTTGTCTCTCTCTCACCTTAAAAGACCTTTTAGACATGTTTTAACAAGGTTAAAATGTAATTAGTGTAATTCATTTTCCAGTCCAGCAGATTTATAATCGTGTATTGAAAGTAAACTTTCCAAAATTACAAGAATGAAGGCACTGTGAAGTGGCAATGGTAATCGCCTCAGGATTAGTAATTCTAAGACCCAGGCTGATGCACCGGGGATGTGGGCTTGACAACCATCACAGCAGACAGAGGAATCTGAATTCAATTTAAAAATCTGGAATTTAAAAGAAAAGATTAGTTCAAAGTAACCATGAAACAATCAACGTAAAAATTCTCTACTGGTTCTCTACTGTCCTTTCAAGAGAGAAATTTATCATTCTTACCTGGTTTATCCTACATATAACATCAGTCCTAGAACCATGCTTGTCTCTTAGCTGCCATCTAACATGGCCTAACAAGCATTCAGCTCAAGGCAACTATGGGTGTATAATAAATTGTGTCCTTGCTGGTGATGCCCACATTTTATGGCAGAATAAGAAAAAGTTTCAAAAGTGCTTAATTGGTTGTTAAACACATGATGCCTTGAGGCAATGACAGGTGTCATATAAATTTAATTACTTCTTTAACCTTTTGTGCATCTCTGTATTTTTTGAGTAACATTTACCTCCAAAACAAAAATTGAATATACAATGGCCTGATCATTGAAGTTTCAGCGTTTTTGGGGCATCCCCAGGCTTTCATTGTTCTTAGTGCAAATGCACTCTTAGCAAGTTTCACACGATGACTTCCTTTTTGAATATATGACATGTACAGTAAAGAAAATTGCAGGGTGAAAGGAGAAAATGCATGGGACAAAGTAAGGTATTGTAGCAGAGAGTTGGCATGACACAAATGCATAATGGTGTCCTGTGCTATAGATATTCCATAACTCAGCCCCTATTAGGGTGCTGGAGCTTATTGAGCTGCTCAGTGTAAATGTTGGAATATGGATTTTTTTCCAAAGTTGGGAGAGTTACTGGTTACAAAACTGCTGCCTATAGTGACTCACAAACATAACCATATAATGCGTAATTAGATAAATTCTGAATAGATATAAATGTGTGTTCATATATTAAGTGTTTGGAATGTTTATGTGCGGCAAAAAATTCATGTCCAGTTTTTCAGCTCCTGTGAGCTCTGGCAATCTCAATATCAGAGTATTAATTGCTATAATTTCCAAGAGACTGATCACTTTCATTAGAGTCGAACTTTCAGTACACAAGACTTTACATTTCCAGTTCCAAATTGTCACAAAATTGCTCTTTTCAATCTGAATACAAGTTCTCACAGGCAGTCTTGTAGGGTGAACCATTAAGATTTTCAGTTGTTTATTTCTCCCTGATTCTGCCAGACTGTATGACTGAGTTACCAAGAGAATCTTAGAAAAACTTTCACCCCTCAAAGCCCATTGCCATGGCTGTGTGAACCACATGGGTTTTGTATTCAGATAGAAATGCTGACTAGCTACTTTTCAGACTTCAACTCTGTTGTATATTTAAAGTAAAACACAGTTTAAAGTGTAAACATTTTTAGACTGACAATCTCAACATTGTTGTGAGATTTTGGAAATGGACAGTCTAACACAGTTGCTGCTGTCATTGTCTACAGGTGTGAAACCTTTTTCCTGCTTCCTAGCAAAATGACTTGGAGCTTCTTTTACAGCCACATCAACCAGACCTGTTGCTTGGCAGACTTCAGAACCAGGCGGAAGTGGGTACTGCAGATGCTGGAGATGAGAGTCAAGATTAGAGTGGTGTTGGAAAAGCACAGCAGGTCAGGCAGCGTCCGAGGAGCAGGAACCTCGACGTTTCGGGATGAAGGGTTTTTGCCCAAAACGTCAATTTTCCTGCTTCTTGGATGCTACCTGACCTGCTGTGCTTTTCCAGCACCCCTCTCTAATCCTGGCTTCAGAACGGTCACATGACCTGCTTTATTTTATCCTGACTTAAAGGCACAGTTCTGAAACACAACAATCTTTTAACCTTCATGTTTATAACAATATCCAAACTTTGAGTGAGGTAGAAGGCAATTATTGCATCGGCAATCTTAACATTGCCTGATTTTTTTTTGTTTGACCTGATCTGGAGTTGAAGGCAAAGTATTTTCAGGGAATGTCGAACCTGTGTAAGCAAGTTGTAGCTTGTTGCAGACTAAGAATACTTAATCCTCCACAAAGGATACCTGGGCTACTGCTGTGGATACTGGTAAGTAGCAATCATATAGTTATTTCAACACTGAATGATTTCAGTGTTTATTATAATAAACGATGAGCAGTTTGGAAGAGCAAAGGAGTTGAGTATGTTTTATTTAAAGGGGAGCTACATGAAGAGAGGGAAAAAAGTTGCAAGTAACTTTTGTTATGACTTTGATTGGGGGGAAATGAGTTGCTAATCAAGCCCTACTGCTCCATCTCTTATACCATTGGTCCAAATGTGAGGATTTAATTATCCAAATGGCCAATAGTTAATCCTTTGTGATATTATACAGAATAAAAGAATAAAAGAGACTTTCACCAGGTTTCATTAACTAACTCAAAATAATCTGTGTATTAAAAGATCATAAAATCCCTACAATATGAAAGCAGGCCATTTGGCCCATTAGGTCCACACCAACTCTCTGAAGAGCACCCCACCCTGACTTATTTTATCCCTGTTACACTGCATTTCCCAAGGTTAATCCACCGAGCCTGCACATCTTTGGACTGTGGGAGGAAACCCACCACACAGACACAGGACGAACATGTAAACTGCAGATAGAGAGTCACCTGAGGCTAGAATTGAACCTGGCTTCCTGATGCTGTGATGCAGCAGTGCTAACCACTGAGTCACTATGTTATCCTAAAGATACATCTTCTGTTTAAAATTAGTATCAAACACTGATCAATATCTAAGTTATAACCTGGAATTAAAACTACATTCCCTTAATCACAAAGACAAGTACAAAGAAAAACATGCAACTCAAATGACCAATGATCTCTGAAGATATGGTGTTTACTAAAAATAGAGAAGGAAAACAATGCTACTGGCCAAGAATCTGCAAACACAGTGACTCGTAATGACTTCTCACAGTCCACTGTGTTTCCTGTTGAAGAAATCAAATTTTCGATAGGCAGAGACTTATGGATAAACTTCAGTTCCGATCACAAGCAACCTAAATCCAAGTCTTTGGAAGATTGTCATTGTCCAGGCTTTCAGGTTTAACAAGTTAATCTGAAATATTGACATTTGGAAACTTTATTGGGCTCCCAGAAAGTTTACTAAAAAGGAATTTCAGGAGAGATTTGGTATTTTCCTTACTGATTACTTAGGTCTGTTGAACAGAAAATCTAAGTCTAGACTCATTCAATTGTTTTCCCTTCCCATCATCCCCAGGGTAAAATCATTCCTACAGCATTTTCAGTCTATAGCGAAACAATGAGAAAAAAATGTGAAAGCAGTATGTCTACAGACTTCAAACGATTTAAAATGACATAAAGAGAATTAATCATGATGTAGCTTTTGTTTCCCCTTGCATTAGCAGCTTTGCTTTCTTTTGCCTTGCCTAGAATTGCTGAGGTGTAATGTCTCTCTTCCCTCCTTTACAGACATGTACACCACACGTTGCATCCGAAAGGCTAAGAGCATTGTGGAAGACCCCACACACCCCTCACTCAAACTCTTCTCCCTCCTGCCATCTGGCAGAAGATACTGGAGCATTTGATCTCTCATGGCCAGACTGTGCAACAGTTGCTTTTCCCAGTCCATCGGGCTCCTTGACACTGTATGATCGGACTCTTTCCCATCTGAAATTCTTTGCACAACTCTGAATTGCTGCGAGAAAAATGTCTGTTATTTATCATTCTTCTATTACACTGTAACTTGCATGTTTTGCACTCCTTATGCACTTTATGCCGTGTACGATTGTGTAGTTTGTGCTATCCATGTAGCACCTGTGGTCCTGGAGGAAAGCTGTCTCGTTTTTACTGTATCAGTTGTATATGGTAGAAATGACAAACAAAGGCTACTCTCTCTTAAGACTGCACAAAGAGATTATAGCTCTATCAAATAGTAATTAGCATCTATCTCGCAGGCAGCTTGTTCCATTTTAGGCTCCAATGCAGAAAACATGCCAATTCAAGATAGACCGAGGACTAGTGAATTTGAGTTGGTGTTAAAATGGAGGCATGATGAATAAGAGCTAGAATTTAACAGCATGATCTGTAGCATTTTATTTTTGTGTAGATGCATGCTGATAACTCACACATGACTTTGGTATTTTCCCTGGCACCTGCCTCCAAAGCCTGATTGACAGCACCCTCGAGATTAATGCAAGTCTCAACGTGCATTGTGAAACCATTCTAATTGATTGGCAGTTATACATTGGCACAAATCCAATTTTTGTGAAATAATGAAGATATGTTTTCCAGTAGTTTTTAGCATAGCTGCTAATGCAGGGGGGAATTTTTGAATAAATCATTTGAAATCTGTAGATATACTGCTTTCACTTTTTGTCTTATTGTTTTGCTATCGACTGAAAATGCTGTAGGAATGATTTTACCCTGGGGGTGGTGGGAAGGGAAAACAATTAGATGATTCTGGACTTAAGTTTGCTGTTCAACAGACCTAAGTAGTCAGAAAGGAAAATACCCAATCTCTCCTGAAATTCTCTCCTGAAAATATGTTGGATGATATGACAATGTTCCTGATGATTTCGGGTTGTTCATGCACAGACATAGAAAAATGCTGCAGATACATCACGTTCCTAGCTTTACATATGTTGTGGTGTGTCTATGAAGCAGTGGACTGGTGGAAAGGGATGGTAAGCTTCAAGAATACCAAGATAAAGTTTGAACATGAGAACTGATGCAGTGAAATAGTTTGGGAAAACTGACTCTCATGCTAGGTGTGTTCATAAACTGTCTTTAGCCCTGTAATGAGTTGCTGATAGCACCTTATTATAACTGTCAAAAGATTCCAGCGTTATTGCTAATGACACATGATATAATGCAAAAAGATACCTAATAATCAGTGTGATAGATACTAAAACAAATGAATATGATCCAAATCCCACTAGTTTGAATAATTCTGCAATGAAAACAGAAATTGTTGGAGAAACTCAGCAGGCCTGGCAGCATCAGTGGAGAGGAAATCTCCACAGATGCTGCCAAACCTGCTAAGTTTCTCCAGCAATTTCTATTTTTGTTGCAGACTTCCATCACCTGCAATCCTGGTTTTATTTATTTGATTATCTCTGTGTTATGCAGAAATTGAAGGGAAGAAAAGAAACAAAATAATTTTGAAACATTGAATTACATCAGTAATTTATCTTCTTTAAATATGTATCTACTAGTGATTTTCCTAATTTATCTTCCGATGGGAGCTAAGTTTTGCATCCACTTGTACTGTATAAGCCAGCAATTGGTGAATATTTTAACAGTACAGGTGTTCCAATTATTGCTATACTGTACATTCAGTTTGCCCTGTTGTGAGATTTTCCATAATAAGTGACTCAGAACAGTTCAACGGTTGGTAATCAGCCAATTTTAGGAAGTTAGATTGATGAGGAGAGAGGAGGAAATTGACGCCTTTAGGCTGATGGTCAGTAAGGTACTTGTGAACAAGGAATAGAGGCTCTATTCAAAGAAGGTGTGACTGAGGCAGGCTGTAAGCAGCTGGGACCCAGGAGAAGTCTGGGAGTCAAGTAGGTATCATTAAATATTGGAATTGGGACTTAGGATAGGTCCAGGGAACTATGAGGCCTCAGAACAATCTGTGCTGCATTTATAATTCAGCACAGGTGACAGCAAGGGTGAGGGAATGCCACAAGCTGTATTTGCTTTGTGCAGTTGATAATATACTAAAATTTGGAAAATGCAGGGCAGAGCTGAAAATGTGTTGCTGGAAAAGCGCAGCAGGTCAGGCAGCATCCAAGGAGCAGGAGAATTGACATTTCGGACATGAGCCCTTCTCCAGGAATGAGGAAAGTGTGTCCAGCAGGCTAAGATAAAAGGTAGGGAGGAGGGATTTGGGGGAGGGGCGTTGGAAATGCGATAGGTGGAAGGAGGGTAAGGTGAGGGTGATAGGCCAGAGTGGGGGTGGGGGCGGAGAGGTCAGGAAGAAGATTGCAGGTTAGGAAGGTGGTGCTGAGTTTGAGGGTTGGGACTGGGACTGAGACTGAGGGCAGCACCAGCTTGGTTAAGTTGGCTGTCTGCAAACAAAACAGTGGATTGTGCCTGTGAGTAGTGCAAGAGTGCAATTTCAAGAGTCCAGGGAAGTGTAGTCCCAAGGAATGAGGTTTAAGTATCAAGCCATAAACAGAAAATGAAACAGTCTGTGACACCGTGGCTTTTAGAGGAGCTCCGAAACTAAATCTTTAAAGAAAAGGAATAGGAATCCCTTATAAAGTTTAACTGAAATTTGACAAACTGCAGTAGCACGAGCTCTTGGGATGGGGGAAGGGGCAGATGTTGTTGAGAAATATGTTGGATCTCTTGCAACTGAATTTTTTATTTCTTTTGGGTTGTTCGACTGTAGTTTGTCTGCTATGAGTATTTCTTTCATGCTTACTCTGGGTATTAGAATATAGGCTGTACAGATGTTGTAGACCTCACAGAGAAATAACAGCAATACTGTACTTGGAAATTAACATGCTCATCATAATAGGAACTCCATTTTGTGGCATATAAGTTGGACTAATATGAATAATTCACCTGTTTTACCAGAGTTATCTTCTGGAATTGTTTTACCTTTCTAACTTTGTGCAGTAAGTTATCGTTGTTTGTTCAAATCCCTGGAATCTCCTGACTTTATATTTCTGGATCTCACATTTTATTGGCTTTAAAAATATGTTACTCATCTCTTGTCAGATTATTAGATAAACTTGGCAGCCTGGTCTGTGACGATAATAGTCTGAAATTTCTGTCAAAGTAGGAAAGTTAGCATTACAAATAAATTGAGATTCATTAGTTTTCGAACTCCCCTAAAAGCCATTCTGTCACAGACTGCACATGATCTCATCCCCAGGGATGAGTACTTTAGTCTCATCCCCAGGGATGAAACAGTGTCTTTCTTCACCTCTGCCTTGTTAAATCAAGAGGTTTGAATAATGATTCTTACTACTTTATTTATCTCAGACCATGAGGGAAGAGCAAAGTTGTGTTTTAATGATTAATGATTTCCTTGAGTATTCTGAGGAAGAGTCATCAGACTCAAAATGCTGACTCTCTACAGATGCTGCCACACCTGTTGTGTTTCACCAATATTGCCTGAGTTTGTTAATGATTGCCTCAAATTTAATATGTGTGATCGTTGAATCCCCTTTTACCAGAATATGCCTTTGCCCTTTCCAAATGTGACCAACATTCAGCAGTTGAACAGAATATCTTTATTCTAGTTCACTAGGCCAACATTGTCAAGAAGTTCTCATCTTTAAATTGGTTTTATGAGGAAAGATGAGACTGGTGGAATTGCAGAAAGTAAGAGGTGAATTAATTGAAACATGCACGATGCCAAGAGATCTAAACAGAAATTTTATCTCAGATCAATAACTTACTAAAATAAACAGAGAACTGTGGGAGGATTTGGAGGCTGCTTCCATTTGTAGGAGATTTTAGAACTAAGGGGACTGTTTAAATATGAGGGGATCCATTTAAGTCAAAGATGAGAACTTTCTTTTCTCACAGAAGCCTGTGAATCGTTGGGACTTTCTTCCTCAAAAGACGGTGGAAACAGAGTCTTTCAACATTTTTAAAGCAGAGGCAGATAGATTGTTGTCAAAAAATGTGGAGCTGGAAAAGCACAGCCGGTCAGGCAGCATCCGAGGAGCAGGAGAATTGACGTTTCCTGCACAAGCTCTTCATCAGGAATTTGATGAAGGGCTTATGCTTAAAACGGCGACTTCCTGCTCCTCAGATGTTGCCTGACTGGCTGTGCTTTTCCAGCACCATACCTTTTAACTGCGATCTCCAGCATATGCAGTCCTTACTTTATCCTACTAGAGAGTTTGTTGCTGAGTAAGGTAAGGATGGATACATGGGAATTTTGAGCACACATAGTCCTATTGAATGGTGGAGAAGGCTTGAGTTGCTAATTGACCTTTTCCTTGCCCTTGCTCATCTGTTTGTTTGCATGGAAGAATAACAATTTGACTTAGTCAATAACTAAACAACTGTATTAAACTAGGCAAATATACAACATTCAGAGCATACAGCATTGCCCGGAGTTAGTAATTACCGAAATGAATATGCTAGCAGTGTCCATGGAGAGAAAACAGAGTTAATAATTCAAGCCCAGTAACCCTTCTTCAGAACTCTGTTCTCTCTCCACAGATGCTGCCGGACTTGCTGAGTTTCTCCCAACAATTCCTGATTTAAATTTTGTTTCTGTTTTTATGAGTTTCAGATTTGTAGCATCCACACTTCTCTGTTTTATTTTAGTAATTATTGATAAAATATTGGTACAATATTGATATTATTGATGTAGTGATATGAGTTTCTGTTTAGAGTGTGATCCACATATGGATTACTCCTGTTTGGAATAGTTTTTGATTTCATACCCACATATACTTATTTATGTATCACCAAACATAAAGTTGGCCATGATTTTGAACACAATTCATGACAATCCATAAAAATACTTTGAGGTGATTGTTTACTATATTTTTAAAAATGCTTCAAAGAACATTCCTTGATATACTTCCAAAGTACTAATTTAATGCAGTCGATTAATATAAACAATGTCCATCCACCATCAAATTTTAAATAAGTCACTGTGACTAACAAATGTACTGAATGCCATTTGTGAGATTTATATATGCAGTTTATCTGACACCAAAAATTAAACCATTCAATAGTCTGGCATTGCAATGCAGTTTCCGGAATAGAGTGGTACTGGAAAAGCACAGCAGTTCAGGCAGCATCCGAGGAGCAGGAAAATCGACATTTCAGGCAAAAGCCCTTCATCAGGAACACATGATTTGGAGATGCCGGTGTTGGACTGGGGTGTACAAAGTTAAAAATCACACAACACCAGGTTATAGTCCAACAGGTTTAATTGGAAGCGCACTAGCTTTCGGAGCGACGCTCCTTCATCACCTGATGAAGGAGTGCCGCTCCAAAAGCTAGTGTGCTTCCAATTAAACCTGCTGGACTATAACCTGGTGTTGTGTGATTTTTAAATCAGGAATACAGGCAGAGTGCCTGAAGGGTGGAGAGATAAATGAGATGCAGTGCAGTGCTGAGGGAGGTTCTGCACTGTTAGAGATGTTATCTTTCAAATGAGACATTTTGCTAAAGTTCACATTGCACTCAGGTGGATGTAAAAGATCCCAATGAATAGTAGGGTAATTCGCCCAGACGTCTGTTCACTCGGTCTCCCTCAATCAACATCTTCAGAGCAGGTAATTTAGTCATTCTCATAATGCTCTCTGTAAGGCCTAGTTTTGCACGAGTTGTGTGGGCTTGTGGAAAACAATAGATTACCCCATATTCTTTCCTTCCTCTAATTCTGAAGTCATGTTTATAAATTATTCAAGCAGCTTTATGACACTGACATAGAATTTCCTGGCAAGCCCAATGACGCAAGTCCAATCATAAAAGCTAAATCTGTCTTCAATGCCAATATGCCAGGCCTCTCTGTTGTAGCCAAATTCACAACAAATCTGTTGTTCAAGCATAGTCAGTTGCTTAACTTTACCAGGTACTTGTATTGTGCATGGACCATTTTCCCTGTTCAACAAGGAATGTTGGGGTCAGCTGAACACTAAAAAACTGGGAACCTACTGGTTGAAATCAAAGTACAATTATTACAAAGATGTAGGGGTACTGTACCTTTAAGGGAGTTGAAAAGCTAGCAAGGACTTTGAGAAGCAGAGAGAGGCTGGAACATGCTAACAATGTAACATCTGGTCAAAACAACTAAGAGCTGTGTTGCCAGGATACAAAAACAAATTCAAATTTGGACAATCAGTTTAAATTGTGCCCCAAGTTACCACAATCCAATCAAATTTGACAAAAAAAAAAGTTTTGACAACACTAAACCACTGAAACTATCCAATACTTTGGAGCATAAATATCAGACATTTTGAACAGTTACTCAGAGAAGCAAAGAGCAAAAAGAAACCAACAACTGGAGAGATTCCTTGCTGAAAGGTCTGCTCTCTTAAAGGTACCTTTATCTATCAAAGACCTTGGAAGCAGAATCCCTCAGAAGAAGAAAACAGAGGAAAATCTACAGAGGACACTCGGCAAAGCTGACTGATTTTGAAATGTGATTATATTTTTTGTAAATCGTAATCAGGATTTTTATCAGACCAGTATTGTAGAGGGGAAGGTAAAAGATAATTTTGGAGGAAGGAGCTGTAAATAGTTGTTAATTAATTATTCTCCGTTAGACTTAAAAAAGGTTGTTAATTTTTACTTTAAATAGTGACTTTGGGGATAGTTCTTCGCCTCTCGAATTTGACACATTACAGCACTGAGTGAATCTTTTCTGTGTGGCTTGTTTAAATTTGCAGAGGGGTTTACCCCATGTCATAACACAATTTCTTCACATAATTTTTTTAAGCAATCAAGCTTTCCTCACAATAAATGCTGACTGTGCCACAGATGTGACAAAGTATTAAGGGGTTAAGGGCAAAGGAGGCAACAGCCTAACTATTTTATTGCAAGACTATTAATCCAGAGACCCAGGTAATATTCTGGGGACCCAGGTTAAAATCCTGCCATGGTAGATGGTGGAATTTGAATTCAAATCTGGAAATAAGAGTCGAATGATGACCATGAAATGGTTGCTGATCGTCAGGAGAAGTCCATCCTGTCAGTAATATCCTTGAGGAGAAAGTGAGGACTGCAGATGCTGGAGATCCGAGTGGAGGGGTGTGGTGCTGGAAAAGCACAGCAGGCCAGGCAGGGTCTGAAGACATTTCAGGCATAAACCCTTAATAAAGTCCTTTAGAGAAGGAAACTGTTGTCCTTAACAGGTCTGGCCAACATGTGATTCCAGGAACTGAGGGAGGCAGTGGCCTAGTGGTGTTATGGTGGGGCTGTTCATGCAGATACCCAGGCTCACAACATGCCACAGCAGATGGTGGAATTTGAATTCAATGAATATCTGGAGTTAAGGATCTATTCAGGCCCATGAATTTGTTGCTGATTGTCAGAAAACCCTATCTGTTTCATGAATGGCTTTCAGGGAAGGAAACTGCCATTCTTGCCTGGTCTGGCCTACATATGACTCCAGACCCACAGCAATGTAGTCGACTCTTAACTGCCCTCTGGGTATTGAAGAATGGATAATAAATGCTACTTATCCAGTGACACCCTCATCATGTAATTTTTTTTTAATGTGCATTCAGTATTTCTCCACATAATGCCATAATGGTTAGAAGGGAATCACACTGCTACACTATACAGTGTAGTCACAAACAATTCAAGATAGTGCTTTCCCACAATTCTCAAGCTGTGAAGCATGGACTAGTTCGCAAAAGACTTGAGGGACAACTAGAGGCAAGCCAAGGCAAGGGCAGAATGCAGCCATCACTTACAAATGATGGTTGTACTAACCCAAGGTGGGAGAGCAGTTAGACAAAGATCATCAGTTGGGTAGAATATGATTTGTAATTGCAACTGCAATTATCACATTAAGTGATTCTTTTAATTAGAAGTTTTTCTTCAATGCTTAACAAGTAAGGCAGATGAACTCGGGCAGCACGGTGGCACAGTGGTTAGCACTGCTGCCTCACAGCACCAGAGACCTGGGTTCAATTCCCGCCTCAGGCGACTGACTGTGTGGAGTTTGTACGTTCTCCCCGTGTCTGCGTGGGTTTCCTCCGGGTGCTCGGTTTCCTCCCACAGTCCAAAGATGTGCAGGCCAGGTAAATTGGCCACGCTAAATTGCCCGTAGTGTTAGGTAAGGGGTAAATGTAAGGGTAGGTTGCTCTTCGGCGGGGCAGTGTGGACTTGTTGGGCCGAAGGGCCTGTTTCCACACTGTAAGCAATCTAATCTAATCTAAACTCAGGGCATGGTTGGGAACATGGAACTGGGATATCATAGCGATTATAGAAATGTGGCATAGGGATGGAAAGGACTGGCAGTTTTATGTTCCAGGGTGTAGATGCTATAGGAAGGATAGAAATGGGGGGTGGGGGGGAAAGAGAGGAAGGGGTGTGGTGTTTTTGTTTAGGGATAACATTATGGCTGTACTCAGGGAGTATATTCCTTGGAGTACCACCAGGGAAATTACTTCGGTGGAATTGAGAAATAAGAAAGGGATAATTACCTTATTGGATTGTACTATGGACATCCCAATAGTCAGTGGGAAATCCAGAAGGAAAGGAGATCTCAGTTATCTGTAAAATAATAGGATGGTAATGGTAGGGGTCTTAAATTTTCCAAACATACTCTGCGACTGCCTTAGTGTTAAGGGCTTGGATGGAAAGGAATATGTTAAGTGTGTACAAGAAAGTTTTATGATTCAGTATGTAGATTAACCTAGAGAAGATGCAAAACTTAACCTACTTTTGGGAAATAAGACAGGGCAGGTGACTGAAGCGTCAGTGAGGGAGCATGTTAGGACCAGCAACCATAATTCTATTAGTTTTCAAACAGTGATGGAAAGGATAGACCAGATCTAAAAGTTAACGTTCTAAATTGGAGGAAGGCCAATTTTGATGGTATTAGACAAAAACTTGAAAAGCTGATTGGAGGCAGATATTCATAGGAAAGGACGGCTAGAAAGTACGAAGCCTTAAAAAAATGACATAAGGAGGGTCCAGAGACAATATATCCCTGTTAGGGTGAAAGGAAGTAGGTTTAGGCAATGCTGGATGATGAGAGTAATTGAGGTTTTAACCAAAGAAGGAGGAAGCATCTATCAGGTATAGACAGTGGTGAGCGAGTGAATCCTTAGACGAGTATAAAGGCAGTAGGAGTATACTTAAAAGGGAAATTGAGAGGGCAAAAAAATGACTTGAGATAGCATTGGCAATAGAGTTAAGGAGAATCCAAATTTACAAATACAAAAGGGTAACTGTGGAAAGAATAGGGCCCCTTAAAGAACAAAAAGTCCACCTATGTGTGAAATCGCAGGAGATTGGAGAGAAACTAAATGAGTATTTTGTATCAGTGTTTATATGGAGAATGATGTGGAAACTAAAGAACATGGGGAAATAAATAACAACTCCTTGAAAAATGTCCACATTTCAGAGGAGGAGGTGCTGGACATCTTAAAACACATAAATAAATAAATCCCCAGGACCTGATCAGATGTACCCTGGAACTCTGTAGGAAGCTAGGGAAGTGATTGCTAGGCCCCTTGTTGAGATATTTGCATCATCGATAGTCACAGATGACGTACAGGAAGACTGGAGGTTGGCTAATGTGTTGCCACTACTTAAGAAAGGTGGTAAGGAAAAGTCAGGGAACCCATCTGTGGTGGGCAAGTTGTTGGAAGGGACAGGAATTACATATATTTGGAAAGTTAAGGATTGATTAGGTATAATCAATGTGGTTTTGTGCATGGGAAGTTGTGTCTTATTAATTTGTTTGAGTTTTTTGAAGAAGTAACAAAAAGGATTGATGAAGGCAAAGTGGTGGACATGATCTATAAGGAATTTAGTAAGGTGTTCGACAAGGTTCCCCATGGAAGATTGTTTAGCAAGGTTAGATCACATAGAATACAGGGAGGAGTAGCCATTTGGATACAGAACTGGCTCAAAGGGAGAAGACAGAGGGTGGTGGTGGAGGGTTGCTTTTCAGATTGCAGGCCTGTAACCAGTGGAGTGCCACAAGGATCGGAGCTGGTGTCCACTGCATTTTGTCAATTATAAATTATGGGGATGCAAATATAGGAGTTATGGTTATTCATTTTACAGATGACACCAAAATTAGAGGTGTACTGAACAGTGAAGAAGGTTGCCTCAGATTACAATGAGTTCTTGATCAGATGGGCCAATGGGCCGAGGAGAGATAGATGGAGTATAATTTAGATAAATGAGAGGTGCTGCATTTTGGAAAGGCAAATCAGAGCATGACTTATACACTTAAAGGTAAAGCCTGGGGAATGTCGCTGAACAAAAAGATCTTGGAGTGTTGGTTCATTGTTCCTTGAAAGTGAAGTTACAGGTAGATAGGATAGTGAAGAAGGCATTTGGTATATTTGCCTTTTTTAGGTCAGTGCATTGAGTATATGAATTGAGAGGTTATTTTACAGCTACATGGGACATTAGTTTGGCCACTTTTGGAATACTGCAATTCTGGACTCCCTGTTACAGGAAGGATATTGTGAAACTTTAAAGGGCTCAGAAAACATTAACAAGGTTGTTGCCAGGGTTGGAAGTTTTGAGTTATATGGAGAGGCTGAATAGGCTGGGGCTGTTTTCTCTGGAGCATTGGAGGCTGAGGGGTGATGTTGTAGAGGTTTATAAAGTTATGAGGGGCATGGATAGGGTGAATAGACAAAGTCTTTTCCCCAGGGTAGGGGAAAAACTAGATGGCATAGATTGAAGTAGAGAGAGGAAAGATTTAGAAAGGACCTAAGGGGCAATTTTTTCACATAGAGGATGGTACATGTATGAAATGAGCTGCTAGAAAAAGTGCTGGAGGCTGATACAATTATAACATTTTAAAGGCATCTTGATGGGTACATAATTAGGAAGAGTTTGAAGGAATATGGGAAAAATGCTGGCAAATTGAGCCAAATTAATTTAGGATATCTGGTCAGCATAAAGAGTCTGTTTCCAGACTGTATAGTTTCCTTATACACTGTTGCTAAAGTTTCTGGTGCTGGGTGCCACCCACACATGTTGGGTGGAGTGCTGAGCAATATTTAGTAAGGTTGAGATTCATTTAAACTAACTTTAAGGTGTGTATGGAGTGATGATTTCATCAGCGCGTCTTTAGACGGGACTTCATCTCGATGTCTGTCATTATGCTGTTGTCCAGTAATTTCACAATGAATCAATTCAACTTGGTCTTTGCCAAATGAGGAATATTACATTGTGCCTATTTAATTTTCACATTTGTCCAGAGTCTGTGAATAGAGACATTCCTAGTCCTTCTGGAATTAAGCAACATGAGATGGGAAGTGAGCCCTTGTACAACAGTCCTGTAAGTTCTAGTGTAACATGAGCAATGAGTGAATCAGAAGCTGAAAAGAAAACTATTGCCTGACACTTTTGTCAAAAACCCTGATGTCATTCACACTGAATGTTCTAAACTTCTGCTGACTTTCAACTCTGACAATGCAACCGCCCACTTAGAAATGTTAATGAATAGAATCATTTAGAATTCACTTTGTAGACATTTTTTGGTATTATTATATCCGGTGGAATTATGACATTTTGGATCTCTTTGGATTTGTGACTGTGGAAGAATTGGAGGATCCTCGGCTTGTGAAAGGTGCAGCATAATGTTGCAAGTTCTTAAGACTTTTCTACTTGATTTAATTCATAAGATATATTAATTGGTTGATGAAGAAGTTGCGTGACATAGAACACAGAACGTTACAGCGCAGTCCAGGTCCACTGGCCCTCGATGTTGCACTGAACTGTGAACCAATCTGTAGCCCATCCAACCTCAACCATTCCATTTTCATCCATATGTTTATCCAATGACCATTTAAATGCTCTTAATGTTGGTGAGGGCATTCCACGTCCCTACTACTCTCTGAGTAAAGAAATTACCTCTGACATCCGTCCCTTGCCTATCACCTCTCAATTTAAAGCTAAGACCCCTCATACTTGCCATCACCATCTGAGGAAAAATGCTCACACTGTCCACCCTATCAAACCCTCTGAGTATCTTATATGTCTCAATTAAGTCAACTCTCAGCCTTCTTCTCACTAACGAAAACAACCTCAAGTCCCTCAGCTTTTCCTCAGAAGACCATCCCTCCTTACCAGGCAATATTCTAGTAAATCTCCTCTGAACCCTTTCCAAAGCTTCCACATCCTTCCTATAATACGATGACCAGAACTGTATGCAATACTCCAAATATGGCCGCACCAGAGTTTTTTACAGCTGCAGCATGATCTCATGGTTCCGAAATTCAATCCCTCTAACAAAAAAAGCTAACACACCGTATGCCTTCTTAAAAAAATGATCAACCTGGGTGGCAACTTTCAAGGATCGATCTACCTGGACACTGAGATCTCTCTGCTCATTCAAACTACTAAGAATCTTACCCTAGCCTAGTACTCTGCATTCCTGTTTTTCCTTCCAAAGTGAATCATCTCACACTTTTCTGCATTAAACTCCATTTGCCACCTCTCAGCCCAGCTCTGCAGCTTATCTAGTCTCTCGAACCTACAACATCCTTCGTCACTATCCACAACTCTATCGACCTTAGTGTCATCCACAAATTTACTAACCTGTCCTTCTATGCCCTCATCCAGGTCATTTATATAAATGTATATATATATATATATAAAACAGTGGTCCCAAAACAGATCGTTGTGGTACCCCACTAGTAACTGAACTCCAGGATGAACATTTCCCATCAACCATCACTCTGTCTTCTTTCAGCTAACCAATTTCTGATCCAAACTGCTAAATCACCTTCAATCCCATGCTTCCGTATTTTGTTCAATAGTCTACCAAATAGTCTTATCAAAACGCCTTCCTGAAATCTGTATACACCACATCAACTGCTTTACCCTTATACACCTGTTTGATCACCTTCTCTAAGAACTCAATAAGGTTTGTGAGGCACAATCTACCCTTCACAAAACCATGTTGACTAAACCTAATCACCTTGTTCATTTCTAGATGATTATAAATCTTATCTCACACTTGATTCTATCTGTTAATGACTTCTCATGTCCCCTTCTGGCTCTCCTTGCTTGCCTTCATTGATCAGAACATTGAATATCAGAGTTTGCACGTCATATCATACACGACATTGATGAGGCCACTTTCAGAGTACTGTGCACACATCACCCTGCTATAGGAGGGATATTGTTTAATTGGAAAAGGTGCAGAAAAGATTTACAAGGATGTTACCAGGACTAGACAATTTGAGTTATAAGAAGAGGCTGAATAGGCTGCAATGTCTTTCCCTGGAGCATTGGAGGTTGAGGTGAGATCTCATATATAAAATTGAGACGGGGCATAGGCAATGTGAATAGCCAGTGTAGGGAGTTCAAAATGAGAGAACATAGTTTTAAGGTAAAAATGGAAGGATTTAAAAGACATGTGAGAGGCAATTCTTTCCACACAGAGTTTGGTGTGTATGTGGAATGAACATTTGGACAGATGCATGAATTGGAAAGGTTTAGAGGGACATAGGCCCTCTGTATGACTCTATGACTCTTCTCAAACCTTTATTTTTTATCCGAACAGTTATCCATTTCATTTGAGACCTTGTGATGTAGGCATCCTTGACTTTGAGACAGAAAATCTGGCTTTGAGTCCCAGTGCAGGGCTTGTTAGTCATGGAAAGAGTGTTCATCAATTGGCCAAAGCAGGTTGATTATCAACCTGAAAACCCCCTCCAATGCACATCGGTGGTAGGCAGTAAGAGTGGGAGAGATTCCTGATCACCAAGCAATGGAAAAAAAATCGGACCCTTGACATCCATAGCTCCAGAGTGTAGCCCGCGTGGAAAACTGCAGTGTTACAAAACGCGGACTCCAGTGAACATGCTTCTTTTAGGACCCATTTAAAAGAGCCCCCTTTTATATATTAAGTGAACACATTGGAATAATAGTGTGCAACTTGAACACTGTGGCTCACTCCCTACAAATACATTGATCATTGTAACTTCTACCCCAATATGTTCCTCTAAAGGAACAACAGGTAACAACAGGATAAATGTTTTAACTTTTCTTTGAAGAGGAACATCAATTGATACCCATTCTTCACATATTGCAATTAATTATTACTGAGTTAAAAGGCACCCCGTGCTACCACATCAGGTAACTTTCCCCAGCACCACGTGCTACCTCGTCAGCTAGCTTTCCCCAGTGCTGTCAGTGCCCAACCTGTAATCGTATAAACTGATGAGTCTTTATTAGTAACCTTTTTCATTTTCTATGTAAAGTCTCCTTTCTCACTTCCAGGTTTCTGAAGGTGTGACTTCCAGGAAAAGAATACATTCTAGCAGCTCTTTTGTCCCTCCACCCTTTTTCAAATTGATTCATAGAAATCCTACAGGCATGAGTAACGATTGCTTGCCTTGCTCAATAGGTATAAGCCCACGGTTTGCTTTGGAAGAATGCCTGAAGAGAATATATCAAATGCAAAGAGGTGAGGCAAAATCTGCTGAGTGCAGCGGATCTAAATTTGTAGGTGGAGAGGTAAAAAATGCATTTCCATTATTCGTTTGAGTGTTTACACAGATGCCAACTATGAAGGTGATTAAATCTTTTCATATTCCCACTCACCTGTCAAATATAAAGGAACAAATTTGCTTTGTCTGCAGTATCAGGAACTCGATGAACTTTACAGCCAATTTGAAATATACATTTTTGAAGTGTGAATTAGAGGAAACAGCTTCCACATAGCAAGGAGAAAGTAAGGACTGCAGATGCTGGAGATTAGAATCAAGATTAGAGTGGTGCTGGAAAAGCACAGCAGGTCAGGCAGCATCCGAGGAGCAGGAGAATTGACGTTTCGGCCTGAAGTCCTTCATTCCTGATGAAGAGCTAATGCCCAAAACGTCGATTCTCCTGCTCCTCGGATGCTGCCTGACATGTTGTGCTTTTCCAGCACCACTCTAATCTTCCACACAGCAAGAGTCTGCAAACAGAAATACATTACCTGTAAAAGTAAAGTCACCATAGTCCAGTAGGGATACTCCCTTCTTAGAGAGTGAGATGACTGATGGTGGCGGTTTAACTTGAGGGTCATCACACCTTAGGCAAGGGGGAAGATCGAGAAGGTAGGACCTTCATGGTAACTTCAGCCAGTGTCGGATCGACACACAGTCTGTTGGTGTTATGGAGTAGATGTTTTAGAGCACTGCAGAAACAAGATCTATTCCACACAGTGGCTAGAATCTTGTAGGGGCTTGAACGACTTGAGGAATGTGGCGGAGAAGTCCAGCGATGATTATCCTGGCTTTTTAACAACTCACTATATCTTTTCAGTTAGTTCTGTGTGTTGACATAATCTCACTAGGCAGCAGCAAATATCCCATTGAGATTCCTGCTCGTTAATGACTGTATTAACTACACATCTCAGATCATTAATACACAGCTACCTATCCTGCCACAGCTCAGAGGGTTGCAGGGTTAGTATTGGGGATTGGGGTAGATGACATTGAGTGAGGGAAGGTGCTTCAGGCAATAAAAAGTGGTAGAGAATAAGCCTTGTTGAGAAGTGGGTACAGTAGAAGAGATAGAGTGAGAGGTTTCAGAGGGAAGATGGTGGGGTTTACAGATTGTAGAAGATCATCTTCCTGCCTTTCTCCTCCAGTGTTAGGCATTCCTCCAGCCAGCTGGGTATGCACTGAGGTAGCAACCTCACACCAGATGGCATGCTCTGGCGTTGTAGCCTCCCCTGCTGGCCCTTGGGGGAAGGGCACATCCTGCGTCTGCACCAACCCCCATCCACCAGGACTTCCAGGTTCCTCCCAGCAATGTGTGATGGCAACGTTCCCTTATCTGTCATGTTTAGGGAAAACATCAGAAATTGTGCAAGGCAGCTCCGGACTGACAGTATTTGTCCCTGTGCACATTGGCATTTTAAAGATGGCACCAGTGCCAGGGATGCTGGTCCACTTTGGGGTGTGGCAAGTGGAAGAATGAAGCTGGAATTGTATCAGAGCAGAGTGAATATGATGATATGTGGCAAGCAAACTTGCTAGGCCTTGTGGAGAGAAGCCCTCCATGAAATTTGGCAAAACTGACACTTCGCCAAAAAAACAGCTAACGTTAAACCCATAGAAACTGGTGATATCTCGGCAGAGATCCAATGTACATCGAGATTCAAGATGTCAAATATACAACACTACAAGCTTAACGCAAGGAAAGGGCTAAGTACAATTTTACCCAGAGTGCCATTTTCGTTAAAGCTGACTGTTATTGAGCCTAAACTATAAATATTATTTCTTATATACAGTGCCTGAAATCTCCACAACAGCGCACAGTACAAACATACAGTTGCTATGTGAAAAATACACACTTACTTTCAGAATACTTTCATGTTTTTGTTATTTTTGGAACAGTATGCTTTTATGTAAGGAAGGCAATGTTAATGTTAGTGCTTGAAATGCATTACCCTAGAACAAACCAGAATTAAATGATTTGCCATTACAAGTACTTCAGTCCTGACTGCAATAATGAGGAACAACCGAGGAATGGAAATTCTGAGGAAAGTTGCATTGAACTTAGATATCTAAAGTTCTCTGGGCAGTGCAATGTGGCATGTGCTTATGAATTTTGCCAAATGACATGCTGAAGCCTGCAAAACACCAGCTATGTATGCAGAATATAACGATAAACCGAGGACATATTTGATTGAAACAAAAAGGAATACAGTTAACAGAAATCTTGTAAAGCAAATTATATCATTTCCAGAAAAGAGCTGAAAGCAACCTAACAGCATTCCAGTTAAAAGTGAGAAAGTCCATGTTATTGGAGAGCAGCTGACCCTGCTTTCAAAGTGGGTCAGTAATGGTGTGAAGATGTAGCACAAAAGTGCCATCACACTTTCCAAAGGAAAAGAAGTAATAGAAGAATTGAAGAACGTTCAAGAGAAATGAGCTTCAAATTAAAAGCCATTATGAATGTGAGTAATTCGCAGTTCAGCTCAATGAGACCAAATGCTGGTTATGGTGCAGTTATTTGTTTCCAATCACTGTTTGGCTGGGGTAAATCTTAAAAGGTTTGGTTTTCATCAAATTGAGAACAGATGAAGAAACGCTCACGTAACTCAATAATTTCATGGGATGAGAATACATGAAGTGAGAGAAGGATCTCATTTTGCCAAGGCAGTAATACTGCCATTATGACAAGCTAGTGCTGCAAGGGTAAGACCTACAAGCCAACAGATAATCATATTCATTACATCTTTAATCCTTTACTTCTAGACCAATGGAAACTGCATTAAACCCTCTGTTAAATGCAGCTGTGAATTTTGTGAGTCCCGTCCTGTAAACCACTCACAGCTGTTCGCATATTAAGACATGTTAAGACATAAGTGCAGAACTTGAAAAATTATTGTTTCAAGCTGATTCATGTGGTTATCTGCCATAGAATCCTAGAAAGAGTATTTGAGTTTAGTAATCTGCAATCAGTGAAAACCTGTCTGAATTAATACAAGTTGTGACCTTTGCTGACATTTTTAACCTGCTCAAAGGCTCAATCTATCAATGCAAGGGCGAGGCTGTAGGGGCTGGGAAATGTAAAGAAACACTCAAGATAGCAACATCTGAGAATCAAACTGAGATTTGGGAAGTCAATGCTGAAACGAGTGTTCAGATATTTTCCTACTGCTGAGTTTTTTTCTGGATAGTTGAATGTGTGAAAGATGGGACCACTCCTCACCTTGCAACATTGACAAGAACTTTAGTATTTATTTGGAAATGTAAATGAGCATGACTGGTCTTGAGACTCATTTGACCTTTTCCACATCATTTTGTTGCCTGTCTGAAAGACAAAGAGGAACTGTTTGAATTCTTCTGAGACAGCTGGTGAACATGAAGTTTCAGGAACAAAAACACACACCCAAGTTTCTGGCTATCTGTTTCTTCTGCGTACTCAATAAAAACAGTATCTTTCTAAAACCAAACATTTGTGTGCCTTTTTTGTGAGGGCAAAATAAAGAATGAAGGATCATTGAAGACAAAGTCTTGCCTGAAAACAGGAAATAATTCAAGCATGTCATCAAACATCCCATCAAGGATACAGTGAGGAGTTGACAGATCCATCTCACTATCAGTGAGTAAATCCCCTTTCTTACAAGAATTATTCAAACACTTGCCATAAGCAGCACATTGACATTTACAGTGTTGTCTGTGGTTACTAATCCAGTGGAAAAGACATCCTTCAACCAAAAACATGTTTTGAGAAGTTATCATCTTAACGACAGAGAAAATAAACAGAGTTGCTTTGTCTCTTTAACCCTTCTTCCAAAGTTTCCAGGATGAGTGGTGTAAATTTTACAAGATAGCACTTGAGGTATAGAGCAGCATTTGATATACATCTGGTCAAGCAATTGGATGTAGAGGTCATTTTCTATTAATTCAAGATGTCGTCAACTTTCCAGTTATAAATCTGATCCTCAAAAACTGAGGAGTTCTGCAAATCTTTTATTGGGAGAGGAAATGAACATACAAAGAAAGACATTATGCCTCAGTTGTTCAGGGCATAGGTCAATCTTGAATACTGTGTGCAGTTCTGGTCTCTGTATTTAAAGAGACATGTAAATTCTTTGAAGGCTGTTTGAAGGAATTTGACTGAATTGATACCTGGAATGAGTGGATTGCCTTATGAGGAAAGGGTGAGCAGACTGGACTTGCTTGCATAAGCGTTTAGAAAATTAAGGGATGTCACAATTGAAGTTTATAAGTTTCTGAATGACCTTGATAATGTGGCTGTGGAAATAACATTATCTCCCGTGAGTGGGCCCTGAACTAGGGGACACTGTTTAAAAATTAACTATTGCCTTCTAGGACAGAAATAAGGAGAAATGTTTCCTTCTCTGGGAGCTGTGCAACTTCGGAAGTCTCTACCTCCAAAGGCAGTGCAGCAGGATAATTGAATGTTTTATAATGTAATTATGATATAGAGGTGTTGGTGTTGGACTGGGGTAAACAAAGTTAAAAATCACACAACACCAGGTTACAGTCCAAAAGTAATTTGAAAGTACAAGCTCTCAGAACACTACTCCTTGGGCAAGTAGCTAGCTACCTGATGAATGAGCAGCGGTCCGAAAACTTGCCCTTCCAAATAAATCTGTGGGACCACAACCTGGTGTTGTGTGATTTTCAACTTTATAATGTAGTGTTAGAGAGATTCTTTAGTCAAGGGAATGAAATGATATAAGTAGTAGGTGGAAACATGGAATTTTAAACACAAATAAAACCATACAATGTAGAAGGAGAAGTAGGCTATTCAGCCATCGAGTCTACTCTGCCATTCAACGAGATCATGGTTGATCTGATTATTCTCAACTCCATCTTTCTGCCTTTACCCCATATCTCAGACTTGAATGTATGTAATGACCCAGTCTTGATAGCCCTTTATGGTAAAGAATACCACAGATTAACAACATTTCGAGAGGAGTAATTCCTTTTTATTTCTGCCTTAAATGTGCAACCTCTCATTCTGAGATCATGTCCTCGTGTCCAATACTCATCATAAAGGGAAACAACCTTTCAGTATCTATCCTGTCATATCCTCAAAGAATCTTTTATGTTTCAATAAGGTCATCTCTCTTTTTCTAAACTCCAGTGAATAAAGGCCTAATCCATTCAGCATCTCATTAAAAGATAGTCTCTCCCCTCCCCAGAATCAGCCCTAGGGAACCTTCTCTGGACTGCCTCCAATGTCAATCTTTCTTAAGATAAAGAGTCCAAAACTGCTTATAGTTTTCCAGCTGCAGTCTGACAACTGGCTTGTATAGTTTTGGCAAAACCTCCTGACTTTTACACACCATCACCTTTGAAATCAAGGTCATCAGTCCATTAGGATCAGCCTTGTCCCATTGGCTGACAGAACACATGGCAGTGCTGAGTCTTTTATGTCAGTTCCTAATCATACATCGATATGTTTGTAAATCAATTTCATTAAGGTGCATTGACACTCTGTTCACTAACCATCTTTCAAAATTCACTAAAATTTTCAGCCCTGTGAGATAGGTTTCGTGAGTAGATCACTGATCAGTGGAAAAGGAGACCATCTAGTCTATCATGGGAGAAAGTGAGGACCACAGATGCTGGAGATCAGAGTCGAAAGTGTGGTGCTGGAAAAGCACAGCAGGTCAGGCAGCTTCTGAGAAGCAGCAAAATCGATGTTTTGGGCATAAGCCCTTCATCAGGATGGACTCAGATCACACTCCTGATTGTGCCTTGTAGATGGTGAGTAGGCTTTGGAGAATCAGCAGGTGAGTTACTCACTTCAGGATTCCCAGTCTCTGATCTGTTCTTGCAGCCATGGTATTTATATAGCAGTCCAGTTTCTGTTCACTGGTGATTTCCAGGATGTCATTTATTTGGGATCCAGTTTTTGGTAATGCCCTGTTATTGGAGATGGTCTTTGCCTGAACTGTGTGGTGTGAATGGTACTTGCCATTTTTCAACCCGAGCCTGGATATTGTCCAGGATCTGTTGCATTTTGACCTGGACTGCTTCATAATCCAAGGGGTTGCTGAACAATGTGTGATCATTGGTGAATATCCCCACTTCTAATCTTATGAAGGAGAGAAGGTCATTGATGAGGCATCTGAAGATGTTTACATATTTCTAAGTGAGGTTAATTAATGGTGGGAGAGGGTGGCAAATGGGAGGCATGGGTGCAAGCATTAACTATTAACTACCACAGAGTTTCCCTTTTCCTCTAATAACACACGGGTGCATTGATGGTGTGGTAATTGTAACAAGGTCAGCCAGCTGGACTTCATAAAATAGGAGTTCCCTGGTTGGGGCTGTTAATCTGGTCTAATCAGGGAGCCCTGGCTGACATAAAAATGTTCAATGTCAGGGATATGGGCCATCTGAATACCTGGCTAAGTACTATTGTCAAAGGGTCAGCATTTGTAAATAAAGGCTGATTGCTGCTGGGATGCAGGCCTCTGAAGAGTTATTTCAGGGGCCCTCTTGTGGCACAGAGATTGTGCCCCTACCGCTGGACTGAGAGACCCAGGTTCAAATCCCACCTGCTCTATAGGTGTATAATAACATCTCTGAACAGGCTGTTTGGACAAATAGATTAAATAAAATAAAAGAGCTATTTCGAATGGGGAAAATTGATCTGCATGGAGCATGTTGGGGTAGATTTGACCTTCACTGTCTGGCTGGTAACTGGGGCTGTGGGTCATCTCCCATTCTTTAGAATCTGCCCGATTTTCATTTCATTGGTTTCAATTGAAAAGCAAGCACCTGCCCCATTGTACAACAACAATATCATCAGACAGGGTGTGAAACCAAGCTACATGGGCAGATTTGGGGGAAAGATAACCAAAAGCCTGTTCAAAATGGTAAGTGCAAAGAAACAATTAAATTAGGAGAGGAACACGGTGTGATTGAAAAGAGTGAAGGGAACTCATTCCCTTGAAAGGTGGCACGGTGATTCATTGGTTAGCACCACTGCCTGACAGTGCCAGTGACCCAAGTTTGATTCCAGCCTTGGGGTGACTGTTTGGAGAAAGTGAGGACTGCAGATGCTGGAGTACCAGAGTTGAAAAATGTGGTGCTGGAAAAACACATGCTGCCTGGCCTGCTGTGTTTCTCCAGCACCACATTTTTCAACTTGGGGTGACTGTTTGTTTGCATGGAGTTTGAAAATTCTCCCTGTAAACACGTGGGGGTTTCTGCCAATACTCTGGAGACCCCCACAGTCCAAAGAAATGCAGGTTAGGTGGATTAGCCAATGGGAAATGTGGGTTTACAGGGATAAGGGCAGCATGGTGGCTCAGTGGTTAGCACTGCTGCCTCACAGCACTCGGGACCTAGGTTCAATCCCTGCCTCGGGCAAATGCCTGTGTGGAGTTTGCACGTTCTCCCAGTGTCTGTGTGGGTTTTCTCCGGGTGCTCCAGATTCCTCTCACAATCCAAAGATGTGCGGGTCAGGTGAATTGGCCACGCTAAATTGCCCATAGTGTTAGGTGCATTCGTCAAGGGTAAATATAGGATAAGGGAATGGATCTGGGTGGGTTACTCTTTGGAGAATCCAGGTGGACTTGTTGGGCCGAAGGGCCTGTTTCCATACTGTAAAGAATCTAATCTAAAAGGTGGGGGAGTTAGTGTGGAGGGTTGGTGCAGACTTGACAGGCCAAATGGCCTCTTTCTGCACCTCAGGGATTCTCTGACTTTAATTCCGGGTTTTAGGCTTGAAACAGCTAAAGGAATGATTGAGTGATGGTTAAGAAGGCAGAATTCGAGGAGTGCTTTTAACACTGCCTGACACTGCCTTTTAACATTGAAGAAGATGACAGAGAAAGGAGAAAGGCCAGGAAGGGATCTGAAAACAAGGAAGGGAATTTTAAAATTGAATTGGAATCAGAGTAAATTTCGTGGGGCCAGACCTGCTGAGGTTTCTTTTCAGCAATTTCTGTTTTTATTTCAGATTTCCAGCATCTGCAGCTCTTTCAGAATTTTAAAATTGAATTTTTGTTTAAATTGAAGCTTTAATTTCACAGACAACAGTGACATCGGGGGACAGAATTTGGTGAGAGTTAAGAAATAGAAAGCTGAGTTTGAATGACCTGAAGATTATGGAGAACGGAAGTGTTAGCTTCTGGAAAGCTTTCCTTATTGCATAGTAGTGAGACTTTACTAAAAGCTGTGATGTAGGAGCGGCACTCCGAAAGCTAGTGTGCTTCCGATTAAACCTGTTAGACTATAACCTGGTGTTGTGTGATTTTTAACACACTGGCATCTCCAAATCATTGTTACCAAACAGCTTTTTAATGTCTCTGGAACGTAACGAAACAGGATTAACTGGTCCTTGTTATAACCCTCTGTCAATTGAAAAAACGTGATTAATTTAATTTTAGACAATAATTTAAAGTAATTCACTATTAAAAAAAAGTTATTGTCACGATCATATCAGCTATGATATTACTGAATGGTAGAGCTGCAATGGTACGAGACTTCCTACAGTGTGGAAACAGGCCCTTCAGCCCAACAAGTTCACACTGACCCTCTGAAGAGTAACTCACCCGGACCCACTCCCCCTACCCTATAGTTATCCCTGACCTAACCTACACATCCCTGAACACTATGGCCAATTTACTTAACCTGCACATTTTTGGACTGTGGGAGGAGACTGGAGCACCCGGAGGAAACCCACGCAGACAGGGGGAGAATGTGCAAACTCCACACAGACAATCGCCCGAGGCTGGAATTGAACCTGGGTCCCCGGTGCTGTGAGGCAGCAGTTTCCCACCTCTGAGCCAGGAGGCCTGGCTTTAAATCCCATCTGCTGCAGGTTGGTTTTCAAAGGAAGTTCAAGATGCCGAATGGACTACACCTGTTCCTATTTCTTATGTTCTTAAAGACATGATTAGCATTCATAATGCTCCATTATGCACTGTTCATGATCAGATGGTGCCTTTGTAATCTGTTACTTAATCTCCTTTGGTCTATCATAGAGGTGTTCAAATTGGTGTTGAACTTGAGTAGGCACTTGTCATATCACAGTGACAGACAGTGTCAGCAATGGACTTTTTCTCCTTCACTGGCACTGTAGCACATTGCTGATCCCAGTTCTTTTCTCTACTGAGTTTGGATATTTCCTGTCAACAATCTGTTTTATAGAGATTTTCCAAAATCATTTTAGAAAGCAGTTACTTCAGTGAAACAAAGGAGGCTGTCTGCCTGTCTCCTGTGCAGCATAATAATCTCTTTGTGAGTGCTCATGACCCTGGGGCTTTTACATGTCTGATTGACCATGATCCTAGAGATCTGGGTGAAAGCGAAGACTGCAGATGCTGGAGATCTGAGTCAAGAGTAGAGTGGTGCTGGAAAAGCACAGCAGGTCAGGCAGCATCCGCGGAGCAGGAAAATCGATTTCTGATGAACAGCTTTTGCCCGAAACGTCAATTTTCCTGCTCATCGGATGCCAACTGACCTGCTGTGCTCATGATCCTAGAGATGCCAAGACACATGACTGCCTGTGCCCCGACCTCTCACTCCTGCCCTTAGCCTCCCAACATGCTCATTTTTGAGGTGTGCCTGATTTCATCCCATTTGGAAAGGAAATCACATCCAAAGTATGATTTGGAATACCTTGACTGTGGTTAAGCCTGTCTTTTTTTCGAGTGAGATAATTAAATAAGTAACAAACATAGTGGTTCAAAGAATTTTTTTAATGGCCCCATGATTCTTTTTCTCCTAATTTGCTGCATCGTTGCTCTGGAGGTTAGCCTATGATTTCTTGAGACTCAGGGATAAACCTGCAGTGTTGGCAACCCTTTCACACACTATGCAATCCCATTGCCATAGAGAAATAAGTCACTGGGAGAATTCGTGGGAAGGAAGAAGGGTACTAATACATTATTCTACCTTTGGCAAAATACTCCAGGGGCTGTAAAGCACAAATAAAGCTCCTTTAAAGAATAAAAGGATTTTCCAGCTGTTCTTGGCAAGTCCCGCCCAGTAGTAACCAAGAAGTGCCTGAAGAAGGCTTCCTAGACACAGCCCAAGTAATCCAGCCAACCTTCTGTCTCCTCCCTGCCATCATGAGGAATTGAGGAGAGATTACACAAATTAGGCCTGTTTTCCTGAGAATTTAGCATGCAGATGAGTGACCTGATCGAAGTCTTCAAGTTACTAACAGAAAACAGGGTAGCTACAGAAACTACTTCCACTCATTGGTGCTTCTAGAACCAGGGAATAGTCTGAGAATTAAGGCCAGACCATTCAGGAGAGAGGTTAGGAGGCACTTCCACAGACAAAGGGTGGGAGAGGTTTGGAACTCTCTTCCACAAACAGCACTGGATGCTGGACCGTTGTGAATTTTAAATTTGAAATAAATAACTTTTCGTTAAGCAAAGATATTAAGGGATGTGGGCCAAAGACAGGTAAAGGAGTTAGGCCTCAAATCAGCCAGGATCTCATTCAATGGTGGAACACATTCGAGGGGCTGGTTGACCTACTCCTGTTCCTATGTTCCTTTGTGCCCATCATAACAGTAACTATCAGCTGCCCTATGGAGTTGCTAAAGGCATTTTTATATGATAAAGCAAGTTGTAATGCGAGCCCTGCTATCTTGAGGTGCTCTCTCGCTCTACTGCAAAGGCAGCCTCAATCTTGGAATACCTCCAACTTTCCCTTCAACTTCCAAAGTCCACCCACTAATCTTGATTGGATAGTAAAAGCACCCTCTAAGAGTTAATTGGCTGAGTCAGGAGCTGGTATCACAACCACGCCATCGGTCCCATGTCTGGATGGAAATTGTCTTGCCACTCTGCTCTCTCACCCTCTCACTGCTCCTGAAGGTGGGTTTGAAGAGGGAATGGGGTGTCTGCTGTATGAAATTTGGTCTGACCAAAGCCTTATAGAGCGTCAGAAATGCATCCCTGCTTTATATTCTAGTTCTCTCGAAATAAATGCCATCATTGCATTTGCCTACCTTACGACCGACTCAACCAGCAAGTTCACATTAAGAGAATCCCGGATGAGGACTCCCAAGTCCCTTTGTACTTTAAACTTCTGAATTTTCTCCACATTTAGAAAATAGTCTGTGCATCTATTCTTTTTACCAAAGTACATGACCTCAACACTTTCCCACACTGTATAAACATCTGCCACTTGTTTGCCAACTCTCCTAACCTGTCTTGATTCTTCTGCAGCATCCCTGCCTCCTCAATACTACCTGTCTCTCCACCTACCTTTGTATCATCTGCAAACTGAGCCAGAATGCACTCAGTTCCTTCATCTAGGTCATAATTGTATGAAGTGAGAAGTTGTAGTCCCAACATTGACCCTTGCAGAACTTCACTAGTTACCCACTGCCATCCTGAGAAGGACTCTTTTATCACCACTCTCTGTTTTCTGTCAGTCAGTCAACCTTCTATCCGTGGTAGTACCAGGCCTCAAACATCATGGGCTCTTAATTTACTCACCAGCCTCCTGTGCAGCAGCTTGTCAAAGGCCTTTTGGAAGTCCAGGTAGCTAACATCCATTGGCTCTCCTTGGTCTAACCTGCTCATTACCTCCTCAAAGAATTCTAACAGATTTGTCAGGCCTGACCTTCCCTTGATTGAACCATGTTGATTTTCTCTGATTTTACCACACACTATCAAGTATTCAGGAATCTCATCCTTCACAATGGAGCCCAAAATCTTATTAATGACCGAGGTCAGGCAAATTGGCAACTAGGAAATAGGTAATTCTGGATTTAGTGATGTGCAATGAGGCAGACTTGACAAGGGAGCTTAAGGTGAAATGAACCCTGAGGAGGCAGTATGATAGAACTTATCTGCAATTTGAGAGGGAGAAGGTGGAATCAGATGTAACGGTATTTGAGTTGACTAAAGACAACTTCAGAGGCATGAGGGAAGAGCTGGCCAGAATTGACTAGGAGAGAAGCCTAGCAGGAAAGAGAATGGAACAGCAATTGGCAGCAGTTTCTTGGAGTAATTCCCCTACTGCTCTATATTTAACCCAGAATAATACACCTAACTTACACATCCCTGAACACTATGGACAGTTTTAATGGCCAATTCACCCAACCTGCACATCTTTGGATTGTGGGTAGAAACTGGAGCACCCAAAGGAAACTCACGCAGACACAGGGAGGATGTGCAAACTCCACACAGCCAGTCACCCGAGTTGCGAATGCTGCCTTGCCCTGCATGAAAGTCAGCCTTCTCTCTATTAACTCTGTCTATATTTCCCAGCTGGGAAAACAGCCAACATAATCAAAGACCCTCCCATCCCAGTTATAATGTCTTCCACCCTCTTCCTTAGGGCAGAAGATACCAAAGTTTGAAAACACGTACCAACAGATTAAAAAACAGCTTCTTTCCTGCTGTTATTAAAGTTGATCTTTCTTTGCATCTTCTCTGCAGCTGCAATACTATATTCTGCATTCTGTCCTATTACCGTAATGTATTTATGTCAGGTTAGCATGCAAAACAATACTTTTAATTACCTTGTACATGTGACAGTAATAAATCAAATCAAACCTTGTTTTTTTTTCCTGGATGCTTTCGAACTAATGAAATAGGCTTTCGAAGTGTACTTGCTGTTGTGAAGAAGGAACGGCAGCAAGTTACAGGTGCACTGCAAGATCCCACAAACCTCTTAATGACTGGATAAACAGTGTTATTGGTTAAGTGATAAATCCTGGCCCAGAACCAAGGAGATCTGCTCTTCTTCAAAATGGTGTGTATTGTGTCCAAATGAGAGGGCAGAGGTAGCTGTCAGACACATGTCTCACTTGATAGATTGCTGCGTCACAGAGCAGCTCTCCCTCAGTACCATAATGGAGAAGCAACCGAGACTCCTTAGTTCACCCTACAACCAACCCGAGTGCTAACACACTTCAGTTCTGTGTGAAGAGGGATCATTTAACCCACACTTGGATGGCAATCCCAACTCTTCTTTTCATTCTCCCGTGGGACATGGGCCTCACTGGCTGGTCATTATTTATTGCCCATTCCAAGTTGTCTATGAGAAGGTGGCATTGAACAGACTTCTTGAACCAAGTGAAGCTAGCATTGATCCACTGTTTTCCTGCTTTAACTGAAGTTGTTCCCATATCATGGTGCCCGTGGCATCATTGGATCTGCTTCCTCTTCACTAGTGTTACCAGACACTCAGTGGGAGCAACTACTCGCCTGGTGTCTGTGCTGCTACCATTGAAGTAACAGCAGTAATGTAGTAGACCCCTATGTTTTCCGACATACTAAGATCCAGGGAATGGCACGGTGACTCAGTGGTTATCATTGCTGCCTCACAGCGCCAGGGACCTAGGTTTGACTCTACCCTTGGATGACCGACTGTATGGAGTTTGTGTGTTCTCCCTGTGTCTGCATGGGTTTACTCCAGGTGCTCTGGTTTCCTCCCACAATCCAAAGATGTGCATGTTAATGAATTGACCATGCTAAAATTGCTCATAATGTTCAGGGATGTGTAGGCTAGATAGTCAGTGGAAAAGTAGGGTAATACAGTAGGGGAATTAATCTGAGTGGGATACTCTTCGTAGGGTCAGTATGGACTTGGTGGGCCAAATGGCCTGTTTCCACACTGTAGGGATTCTATGAATCAATGTAATGTCACTGAACTAGGGAACTGTGGATCCAGGCTAACCAACTTGGGGTTCAAATACCATCTTGACATCTGGTTGAATTTAAATGAAACAGCCTCATTCAATTAGTTAAAGCTAAATTAAAACTGAAAGCTAATCTCAATAACAGAAGCCATGCAACAATTTTGATTTTGTTTTCCAATTAAAAAAAACTTTCTGTTAACTGACGTCCTTTTGGGAATTGAATCTGCCGTCTCACTTAAACTAGCTTACATGTTATTACAAATTGACTTCAGCTTCACTCTGCAAAGCCTACTCAATTGAAGGGCAAGAAGGAATGGGCAACAAATGCTGTCCTTGCCAGTGACACCCACATCCCATGAAAGAAAAAGTTTGTGTTTAATTCCAAAACCTAATATAGGGTGTCCCCAATTTGTGCAAGTCTGATTTATGAACACAATCCCACACAGGGTTGTAATTTTTTGACATCTGAGCATTTCCTGTACTTACAGATGACTCCTTCATATTGTTGCACATGGTGTTCCCACTTGCAAACAGGTCGACTTGTGAACAGACTCAAGAACAGACCCATTCACTTCTGTGTAGTAAAATAGTGAATTTAAAACGAGCAAACTTTCCAAATATTTTAGCTTAAAAATGGAAATTATGCAAAGAGACATGTTCTTGGAGGGAGGTGGGAGCCAAGATTGGAATGTGAATCTCTGAGCAGGGTAGAGAAGGAACACTTTACAAATTAAATGTGGGATATTCTGGTTCAGTCTGTGTTTGAAAAGACCTTTGGCACAGACAATGTCTTTATCATGTTTGTTTCAAACAAAAAAATCAGTCATAGGAAGCCTAAGGGTCTGTCAGGGCAACTTACTTCAATTTACCATGTTATTGCTCCAAAACCTTAAATATGTAATATAGGCCAGACAAGCCTGGAAATGTGTGTTTGGGAGTGTGTTGATGCAAATAAGAGAACCTCCTTCAATCCTCATTGCAATCACTAAACTCCTTTTCATTCATGGATTAAACACCATAAATTATTCTCAACAACAAAGCCCCTTTAGATCAAAGTTCAGAAAAACCTTGTCTATCTCCGCCAAAACAAACACAGAGAATACTGGTTTGCCAGCATCAGTAGAGAGAGAAACAGATTCTCATTTTGAGCTTGGTATAACTCTTTTTCAGCACCTTTGTCTATCCCCTAGTTGTTATGTACTTGTTTTGCTTGTGGGCAAGTGATTTGTTGACAGTACCAAAACAAAGGCTGGGCTCTTCCCAAAAATGGATTTGACCAAAATACGGTTGAGTTGAGAACTCAGTCAGAAAAATGTGGTACATATTCAATGCTCTGCAACTTTTATTTTGTGGCGGGATAATTTTCTAGTTTACTAACAATGGCGAATTTGTTCCAAAGTGTTTTGTCCTCCCTGTTGTATGAAGGTGGAAGGGTCTGAAAGAGTTAACACTGAGGAGTGCCTTCCCCACCACCCTCAACCCATGATGTCATATCATAGAATCACAGAATTGTTCATTTAGTCCATCATGCTGATACTGGCACCAGCAAATATGGACTTGGTGGGAGGATAGTTTGAAGGAGTAAGACTAACCACCCAGGTCCTCCCCACAGACTCTGGAACAATGCTGATCATTACCTGTGTAAATTGTACTTTGTTGAAATCATGCAATAAACTACATCGTGTGCTTTGTGGATGGCACGGTCAGTGGTTAGCACTGCTGCCTCACAACAGCAGGGACCCGGGTTCGATTCCACCCTCAGGCTACTGTCTGTGTGGAGTTTGAACATGCTCCCTGTGTCTGTGCAGGTTTCCTCCCACAATCCAAAGCTGTGCAGCTAAGGTAGATTGGCCATGCTAAGTTGCCCAAGGATATGCAGGCATGAGGAACACAGGGATGGGTCTCACTGGGATACCCTTGACTCGATGGCCTAAATGACCTGTATCTGCAGTGTAGGGATTCTGTGATTTGGTTTAAGACAAGAGTCACTTCTCCTGGAAGGATCAGTGGG
Source organism: Chiloscyllium punctatum (assembly GCF_047496795.1). Taxonomy (NCBI): domain Eukaryota; kingdom Metazoa; phylum Chordata; class Chondrichthyes; order Orectolobiformes; family Hemiscylliidae; genus Chiloscyllium; species Chiloscyllium punctatum. Next base: position 83,110,960 of record NC_092761.1, read on the forward strand.
TTTTCCTCTACCACACTAGACCAAGCAGGTCCTATAGATCCCAACCAGCAAAGAGGATCGTGGCTACAACCTGCTCAGCATTTGATGTAGATCATTCAGACAACATTCCTCCTGTATTGTGAATAGATTTTGCACTGCTTTAAAGCCTTGTCTCTCCAATTATTAAAACTGATTTGGTATTAATGGGGAATGAACATCTTAATGATGGTGATGTAACTAACCATGCAACCCTGAGCAGAGCTTGAGAGAATAATAGGAAGCTCAGGAGTAGTCTGATTATCAGAGACAGCTGTGTTTAATGTCATGTTTATCAGAGTGGACTTTGGGAGTTTTAGTCCTGCTTTACTTCAGGTCTGTATTTTGTGTTTGGCAAATCAAGCTTCTGTTTGAAATGCTTTCTGTGTTTCCTACTGGATGTTTCCTGACCTGCTGAGTGTCTCTGGTGTTTACTTGGTGTTGCTCTAGATTTCTAATACTCTGTATCGATCGATGCCTATGTTCTAACTTGTTCACTGCATCTTCAGCAAATAGCTGTGTAATTTCACCTATGGGATCTTCTATATTTTTCTCAAAGCGTTATGTAGCATAATATTAGATACATGGAGAGATTTTAACGTTATAATCCCATGCACAAATATATAAAAATATTAAACATGAATGTAGACAACATGTGCATATCATAACAGTTAAGAATTAAATTGATTGCACAGAGCCAATAAAACACTGAATTACAAAGCAAAGGAATGGGGATGTTCCAATGAAGCTCAATATAATCTTGAGGAATATCTTCCAATTATAGAGGGATGCAGTAATGTACTGGTAATGTATTTGGACTAGTAGTCCAGAGTGGGAGACAATGAGGTCTGCAGATGCTGGAGATCAGAGTTGAGAGTGTGTTGCTGGGAAAGCACAGCAGGTCAGGCAGCATCCGAGAAGCAGGAAAATCAATGTTTCAGGCAGAAGCCTTTCATCAGGATGCTGCCTGACCTGCTGTGCTTTTCCAGCAACAAACAAGTAATCCAGGGTGTCTGGCTAATGTTCTGAGGACTTGGGGTGAGTCCCACTGAGCCATATTGTGGCATTTGAATTCAATAAAACCTGCAAATAATCAGTGAATATATAATTGTCAATTGTTGTAAACACTCATCCGTTCACTTATTTCCTTGAGGGAAGGAAACCTATTGTCTTGCAGATATTTTCTAACCAGTTCAGAAAAATTCTCACACACCTCTGAATCACGGGGCTAACTACCATTGCACCTAAAGAGCCCTTGGTCTGTCCTACAAGTGACTGCAAACCCACAGCAATGTCATTGACTCTTAACTGCCCTCTGGGAAATTGGGATTGGGTATTAAATGCTCATCTAAACAGTGATACTGATAGCCCATGTTGAAAATTAGAATTTTTACAACTCTTTGACTGAATCATAGAATTCCTACATGTGAAAGCGGGCCATTCCAAAAATTTACCAACATTCCAAAGATTCGCCTCTCTCTGAATGAAGAAATTTCTCCTTTCCTGAGTCCTAAATGGCTCGCTCTTATTCAGGGAATGTGTCTGTTGTACATGCTGTGGAACACGCCACTATCAACTAATGATTGGTACGGAGTGCTGCCACCAATCCTCCTTTCCACTTTTTCAAAATAAGACTTACTGGAGTTAGACAGTCCTTTGCGGACACTGTAATAAAAGCAAAAATCAAACTGCTAAGTCCACCTTTCTAGGTATTTTTAAGTTCAACCTGTGCAGACATATTACAACATAGCTCTGTGGCAGATGGGACTTGAACCCAGGCCTTCTAGGCACTAGACAAAGGGACCCAATCACTGCAGCAAATGATCCCTGAACTTCATAAAGCTTTTAATCTATCAGTTCAGAGTTGCTGTTACACTATTCTGAAGCAGGTAAGACTTGAATTCAGGCCTCCTGACTCAGAGATAGGGACATACCACTGTACTTGTACACAATCTAAGGACCTATTTAGTCAACAATGGTAGAGGATGAACTGCTAATGAGTCTTGATGAGAAGAGACAATTGTCTTAGCAAGATTCTGTTCATCGCATTAAAACAATAAGCATACATTGCCTTCTTAACCAAAGTAACTAAGATTATGAGGACATTGATGACTCACCTGCCTCCATTGAGATCTTGAGCTAGCTTCTATTTTACCTCATGGAAGACTATATGACATAATCAGGTTGGAGGAGTTACTAATACAGTGTCTAACATTAACCCTTTCAGAACCATTATATTACACAACCGGTTAGGGGGATGGGGTAGGGGGCTGGGTTTGGGTGGGACACTCTTCGGCGGGTCAGTGCACATTCTCTGGGCTGAATGGCCTCTTTCCTCATCATAGGAATTCTACGATCCTATATTCAAAACCCAGCCTCAACTGCTTTGCTGAGTAAAAGAATTCCAAATACTAACACAACTTTGAGAGATTAAATTCTTCCTCATCTCTATCTTAAATAGCAAATGCAATGTCTTTAACTTGTGCCCCCTTGTTTAAATTCCCCCACAGTAAGGAAACATACAGGGCTCTAAACCCTGTAAAGCCCTCTCAAGCTTGTCATCTTCTAACTCCAGTGAATAGAGGTGCAACCTGCTCAACCATTCATCATAAGACAAAACTTCCATCTCAGGAATGAGTCTGGTGGACCTTCTCTGAACTATTTCAAGTGCATGTATATCGTTCCTAAAAAGATCAAAATTGTGCATAGTACTCCAGTAAACCAATGGCCTGCATAGCTGTAGCAGGACTGCCATACTCTTACAGTCTTGTTTCCTTGCAATAAAGACCCAATGTTCCAATGAATTTTCTAATTACTGTACCTGCCTGCTAACTCATTGTTATTCACATACAACAACACTCTAATCCCTTTCTATTGCAAACTTCTGCAGTCTCTTACCATTTATTTGGTATTATGTTTTTTTCTTTCTCCCCTATCCTTCATGCTAAAGTGGATAAACTCACATTTATCCACATTATCCTTCATCTGCCAAATATGTGTTCATTCACTTATCCTATCGGTATCCCTTCGCAGACTCTTGGCTTGCATTTGCACAAATAAAGTTGGCATGGTAGCTCAGTGGTTAGCACTGCTGCCTCACAATGCCAGGGACTCGGTTAGATTCCAGCCTCAGGCGACTGTGTAGAGTTTGCACATTCTCCCCGTGTCTGCGCGCATTTCCTTCGGGTGCCCGGTTTCCTCCCACAGTCCAACGATATGCAGGTTAGGTGAATTGGCCATGGGAAATTGCACGTAGCGTCCAGGGATGTGTAGGCTTGGTGGAATAACCATGGGAAATGCAGAGTTCCAGGGATAGGGTAGGGGGTGGGATGCTCTCTGGAGGGGCAGTGTGGACTCAATGGGCCAAATGGCCTGCTTCCATACAGTAGGGATTCTGCGACCATAAATCTGTAGAATTGTTGCTGTGGTTGTCACACAGATAGGAAAAGCACAAATAAGTCCAAATGGAGAACAAAATACTGAACAAAATGTTTACATAATGTGTGCTCAATCCAAAACATGTTTCGTCTTGCACCAGAATAAGATTTTTAAATAATGGAAATCAGAATCTAGTTGAACAAAATAAAAGAGGTACATGTTTCTGGGAATGTGGCTTTGAAAGAAATCTGACTTTTTGGCTTTCAAGTGATTCAGTACCAATATGGCACCAGTCCTCACTGTTCAAAATAGCCTTCATTGGCCCTTTACCACTGTTACATTTGGCACATAGCACCAACAGGAGAAAGGCATGTGCCAACATCCATAGTCCAAGCATAAGCCTCCAATTGACACCAGAAGTCCTAGAATACAAGAAATAGGAGAAAAAGTAGGCCATTCGGCCTCTCAATCCTACCTTCTCATTCATCAAGAACATGCCTGATCTACCTGGGTCTCAACTCCTTTTTTGTGCAAGTTCCTGATAGTTTTAAACTCCCTGAAAATCTACCTACTTCCTCTTTCAATATTTTCAGTGATCCAGCTTCTACAATTCTCTGGTTTAGAAAATTCCAGACCTTCACTTACCTGTGTTCAAGTGAATCTACTTTGAAATCACAAAGTTCAGGTTATCTGAAAATGGAGCAATAATAAGAAACGTATTGAGAAAGACAAGGTCAAGGAGAAAAAGTAGTCACCATCCCCACTGCAGTTCTGGAGACAAATGTAGCTTTGCCCTTTTTTCTGTCGCCAACCGCGATCTTCTCTCTGCTTCTGATGAAGGTTCTCACTGTGTTGAAGTGTGATTCCATTTACATTACCTTCAAGACTAGTCAGCATCCATTCTTCATTCCTAGTCAAGATAAGATCTGGTTTTAAGGGTGCTGGCCCGCTGACATTCTATCATTATGTGACAATGGCACTTTCCAATAAAGAGTCAAAAGTCGCAGGAGTGAAAATGGAGGTAGACAGTAATAGTCATATAAAAAGTAGCTGCCTCCATTCCACTCTTTAATTAGGGAGAGACAACTGGTGGTGGTATAACCTAATGGTCACCACACCTCAGACAGAGGGAGAGCATGAGAAGGAGAGACCGTCACAGTAACAGCAGCAGCTACAAGATACTGTTGGCATTACCTTACTTTCCAAAACCAGCCTTCCAGCCAACTGAGCTAACGTCGCTAAACCTGTTTGAAGCTTGTATTGATGGAGGGATATATGTTGGCCAGACCCCAGCAACTTTGAAATGATGCCCAAGTAATCATTTAGTTCTATTGCCTTCCCTTATGACCTCTGAGGATGAAGAACAACATCAGAACAGGCTGTGATTTCTTGTTCAAAAAGAGAAGATGCTGGAAAAAGCTCAGCAGGTCTGGCAGCATCTGTGAAGAGAAATCAGGGTTAACGTTTTGTGTCTGGTGACCCTTCCACAGAACTGTGCTTTTCTTTGTTGTCTGAACGATAGCATTGTTTGACAGGATGGCATCCCAACAGTGTTATAACCATTGCTGATGATTAATAATGAAACAGTAAGCACTCCTGTGTGTACACTGGATCACTGTAATTTACCAGAACAAACTCTATTTGAACTTCTGTTCCCAGTGGGTTACAACTGAAGCATCAACGTCTCCACCTCCTGATGCTGCCTGGCTTGCTGTGTTTTTCCAGCCTCCTGCCCGTCTACTTTGGATTCTAGCATCTGCCACATTTTTTTTTGTCTATAACACAATTGTGTCAGCTGTTAAATAACCCAGTGTACATTTGAGATTCAGTCCCTGGCTTGTGCAGTCAGTTTATCCCAGAAAAGGCAGCCAGTCTGGGTTTCACTGTCTCCAGTTTATCCAAGGGAAGTGTAATCTTCTGTTGCTCCCGTTCTTGATTGCCCACGTACACTTCCTGGAAGCATGATGTATCCTCAATTTTCCCAATCTTTCTGGTGAAAAGATGCCATCAAGCAAGCAGCAAACCTGTCTGATCATGTAATGTCTGAAGGCTGTGAGTTTCCCTGACACCAGGTTTCAGTTTTGATAGTCCTGAATGTCCCATTCAAACAGGGAGAGTTGTTTGCTTAGTTTGAACTCGACTATAATCAGCTATCCTGCCACAAGTCCAGTGATGATGGGCAGTCCTTGAGATTATGCTGAGTTGATCTCACACATGTATATTTGGGGTACCCAACGGTTTGTTGGATTTTTACATGCAGTGTGAGTACTTGGGATTTTGCGAGGCTTTAAGGCCATCCCGCGCATATATTTTTTCAATATTTGTTCACAGAATGAGGGCATCACTGGCTAGACCAGTACTTATTACCCATCCGTAATTGCCCAGAGGGCAGTTAAAAATCAATCACATTGCTGTGGTCCTGGAGTCACATGTAAACCAGACCAGGTAAGGATAATATTTCCTTCCTTACAGGGCGTTAGTGAACCAGATCAGTTTTGCCAACAATCAACAATGATCATCATTTGACTCTAGTTCCAGATTTTTAAAAATTGATTTCAAATTCCACCATCACAGGATTTGAACCCAGGTCCCCAGAATATTGCCTGCATCCCTAGATTAATAATTGAGTGATAATACCTCTAAACCATTGCCTTCCTCCTTGCATATCTGCAAACTTAACATTTGGAGTGACATAGTCATGACGAAATTACTAAAACTTATGCTGTTCTTAATGGCAGGTCCAAATTCATATCCATTGGACCTGCAACTAAGCATGCTACACAACCCTGCTCAAAAACAAATCACAAAATCCTGTTAGAGTTGCAAGACTAATCAGTCCTTGGTGGTACGTACAACAGAATGTGTCGCCTTGACTCACTGCCTCCACCTATGTATGGCCAGTCCAATGGTAAACATGAATCTGTTGGGCTGAATGGCCTGTCTCTTTGTTGTGAACACTGTACTGTTGTCACACAAAAAGTGAATGGTAATTGGGATGATAATTAATCATTGACTTGTCTTCGATCTGGCCTGACTTTCTTTTCTATTGGCCTCATTGACATCTATTGATCAACAATAAATGTTCAAACTACCCTCTCAATGTCACGTCTACACAGGACAGTAGAGGGTGCCAAGTGGCTAGGAGACAATCAGAAGAACAAAATGGAAAGTAAAAGAGAAATAAGCTATTGATGTTCAGGAAAAGATAATATTTGAATAACTGCAGGTAGTTCAATGCTTAATCTGGATGTAGTACAGTACAACTCAATGTGAATCTGACAAAATTAATTTCATTTCCTTTATCAGAACTTTGCAGCCTTCTTGAAACAAGAAGCAGGAGATATTATAGAAGCTTTTAGAAATCTTTCTCCTCATCATCGTGCAGTCTATCCCCTCCAGAGTTTATTTCCTCCTCCCCCTTCCTTTGCCCTTGCCTCCTTACCACATCACTGCAACTTCTTCCTGTTCCCCTTCCTCATTTTGATGAGTTACATAGAAAATATTCAACTGAGTTCAGTCCCTTGATAAAAATTCTGAGCTACATGCAGTTTAATGCTGCCTCGCTTTATCATTCACAACTAGTCAGATGAACAAAGTTTCTTAACTTCAGTTAATGTTGACCCAGAGGATTTAATAATACCTTATTGGCAGTACGATTCATGGATATATCCCCAAACTAAATTTCAATGCAGTTTCAGTTAAGATTTAAACCTCTAATATGAAATACTGCAAGCATTGGCTAACTAACAGAAGACAGAGTTGGAATGCAGAGGGCATTTTCATTCTGGTCATTGAAATAACTGCAAAGAGGCTGGTATCCCATCACCAAGTCACCCTTTATTTACATGTGCACACTACATGGCATCTGACCATCCAGCTCAGAGCCAGTCCCTGGACTCTGGAGACCTGAGAATCATGGAATCCCAGCAATGTGGAAACATGCCATTTTGACCCTCTGAGGGCCACTGACCCTCTGAAGAGTATCCCTATCCTTTTACTCTCCAGTTCCCTGACTAACGCACATACACATCCCTGAACACTACAGGCAATTTGACATGGCCAATTCACCTAATCTGCACATCTTTGGATTGGAGGGGGGAAACTGGAGCACCCAGTGGAAACCCACACAGACACAGGGAGAACATGCAAACTGCACAGAGAGTCACCCAAGGCTGGAATTGAACCTGGGTCCCCGGTGTTGTGAGGCAGCAGTGCTAACCACTGAGCCACCGTGCTGCCCTTTCAACTCTGAATCTCCTGTTTATTTTTTTTTATTATTAACCCCCACACTACCGCCTAACCACAGTAGTGCTTATTTTTTCCTCAGCACCCATAGTGTGTGTGTGTGCAGGTGTGAGACACAGTGAAAGACACAAAGTGCACGAATCTTTATTCAATTTCCCACCTCCAGGAAGATAGGAAAACACCCGAGTGGCCAATGACAAGCACTGCCCTTCACACCAAAGGGCAGTGCTGTGTGATCAAAACAGTGAAGGGGAGGGTAGGGACTAAATCAAAATAGAGTTGGAGGGGGAAATAATGCACTCCACTCCCAATCTCCTATTTATATCTGTCAGCCAGGGCTCTCTGAATGGTCCAGGTCAACAATCCCAATCAAGGAACTCACAGTTAATGGGATCCACTTAGTTCTGATTCTAATCACTACAGTCACCTGGAACAAATGAAGTGCCACAAGGATCAGTGTTGGGGCCACAATTATTCACAATATATTTAAATAACTTGAATGAGACAAGAGAATGTATATTGCCAAATTTGAAGATGACACAAATATAATTGGGAAGGTTGGTGATGAGGTTGCCACAAATCGTCTGCACTATTGATGAAGTGAGTGGGCAAAAACTTACCAGACGGAATATTATGTGGGAAAATGTGAAGTTATGCACTTTGGCAAAATGAATGGAGGAGATCAATTTTATTTAAATAGAAAAAGATTGCTGAAAGCTGCAATGCGGACAGATTTAGGGGGTCCTTGTGCGTATAAGAACAAAAAGCCAGTATACAAGCTCAGCAGGTAATAGGGAAAGCAAATGGAACATTGGCATTCATTTCAAAAGGAATGGAGTATAAACATAGGGAGATCTTGCTACAACTATACACGGCACTTGTTAGATCACACCTAGCATGTATGAACAGTTCTGGTCTCAATATCTAAGAATATTCTACTGTATTGGAGGCAAGCCAGAAAATGTTGACTCAGCTGGAGTTTGGTGGTGAAGAATTTTCTTGTGAAGAGAGTTTGAGAAAGTTGGGCCTGTACTTACTGGCCTTCAGAAGAATGAGAAATGAGCCGTTTTTTTAAATCTATAAGATTCTTAGAGGGCATGACTGGTTACATATGGAGAGGTTGTTTTCCTTGTGGGACAGTCTAGGACCAGAGGGCATAATCTCAATAAGGGGTGCCCCAATTACGACAAAGATGAGGAGTACCTTCTGTCAGAGAGTATTGAATTTGTGGAGCTTATTACTACAGAGGGCTATTGCGGTTAGGTCATTATGTATATTCAGGGCTGAGATGATAGATTTTTAATCAGTAAGGGGAATCAAGGGTTGTGGGGAAAAGGCAAAAAAGTAGATTATCAGCTCAACCATGATCTCATTGAGTGGTGGAGCAGATTCGATGGGTTGAATGGCCTACTTTTGCTTCTATGTCTCATGATCCTTACTTTAAAGAAGAATTTAGTGAGGTAGGGGTTGGTGTTCTCTCCAGTGTCCTGGCTCCATAGCCAACACTTACAAACAGATCATCCAGTTACTATCATTAGACTTTGGGATCCAACTGTGTGCACTAATTGGCTGCTGCATTACCCTGTAGTGCAACACTGACTACACTTCAAAATTTGGAGATGCTGGTGTTGGACTGGGGTGGACAAAGTTAAAAATGACATAATACCAAGTTATAGTCCAATAGGTTTAATTGGAAGCACTAGCATTCGGAGCGCTGCTCCTTCATCAGGTGGTCACCTTAACAATCTTATACTCCACAACCACGTGTTGAAGGAGCAGTGCTCCGAAAGCCAGCGCTTCCAATGAAACCTATTGTACTATAACCTGTTGTTATGTGATTTTTAACTTTGTACACTTCAAAAGTAATTCATCAGGTGTAAAACTCTTTGGAACATGCTAAGGTCATGGAAAGAAACATCAGAACCCCCATCTGGGTGGTGTGGTCTTGATTCATCTGCTTCACAACTGCCGATGATTGCCTTTTTGTTTTTATTTATTTCTTCATTCATGGGATGTGGGCTTTGCTGGCAACATTTGTTTTCTGCCCCAAATTGCCCGTGAGAAGGTGGCAAGCTGTCTTCTTGAATCACTGCAATCTGTGGGGTGTGGCTGCACCCACAGTGCTTTAGGGAGGGAGCTCTAGGATTTTGACCCAGTGGCACTGAAGGAATGGTGATGTAGTTCCAAGTCAAGATGGTGAGAGGTCTGGAGGGGATCTTTCTGGTGGTATCTGCTGCCCTTCTATATGGTGGTGGAAGTGAGTTTGCCTTGTAAGAAGAGGAACAATGACTTTTACAGAAAGCTTGGGCAACACAACGACAACTGGATCCAAGCCTAGTGATATGTTAGAAACCAAGGAATGGGGCTCTTTTTAAATGTGTTTAATCAATCTGATCAGACATGTTATGGCACATCTTTCGAGTGGGTCTTGAACCCAGACTTTTGGCACAGTTTTGGGATACCACCTCTGCATTCCCAGGGACCAGCTACCTTTTTACTTTATTTTGAGAAGTATCTAAGATGTTTCAACGTTTTAGATATTTTCTAATCAACCTGCTCAAAGATGATATTACATACCTTCAGAGCAGACGGGACTTGAACTCAGGCCTGCTATCTTTCTTTATGTGCTCAAACACAATCAATTATCATGCATCACCTAGTTATCCTTAATGATATCCAGATGAACCCTAATTATCTGAACGAGTCAGGCAAGCAGTATTTTGTTCAGATAACTGATTATTCAAATAATCGATTAGACCTGAAAGAAGGGCAGCCCAGACAGATTTAACACTGTGCTGTACCGGAGAGTTTGTTTAAATCTATAGTTTTGACAAGTCTGGTATTTAATCAGACTAATCTTTGCATTTTGCAAATTGCAGATTAAACTGAGAAGGACTAAACCCTTGCCATCACATCAATATATGAAATCCCAGCATTAAACCAGGTCCCAAACAGCTTCTACAAACACAAGAGCATTTGTCAGTTTCCGCTGAACTCAGTGTTGCGATAGAAAGACAGAAGCACCTCCTTGCGCATGTGTTTACTGTCTCTGCCATTTTTTTCGTGAATGACCCAGTAAAGTGATGGGAATAAAGTACTTACTTTTCCAAAGGGCTGTGTAACTAATCCTTAAGTAAAAAAAATACAATCGCTGTTGTTTGAGGTACTTGTGTTTCTTTGTTTTTGCCAGCATTTTCACATGTTCTTCACCGCAGGCAATCTGAATACACTTACCTCTTTGATGTAATGTTGTGATGGGACCTTGAGATCTTATTCAGATAATCTGAAATTCTGGGAATTGATATTTGGAAAATCGAGGTTCCTCTGTAATTGATTTAACATTTACGCCTAGACTAATATACAATGTACTATCTAGATGTACCTGATCTGTTGTTGGATAAGGTGCTGGTGCTCAATATTTACTCAGCTATTGAAGAACTTGGATTAACCTGAACTCAATATTGATGTTGAACTTTTAACGTGAATCACAATGTGGACTGCATTTCTCTGGAAAAGCCTAATTAGCATAACTTCTAACTATGATGCATCCATGTAACTGCTTAAATGACAGGTGTTATTATGTGATTGCTGTTATCATTCCTACTATCAAAATGATATCTTTAGACAGCACAATGCTTACTGTAGTATTCTGCTTGTTACTATGAAGCCAAAACAGACTGCAGTTATGATGATATCTGAAATTCTTCAACCAATACAAAATAATGAGGCATTCTAATCTTAATTTACAATCAGTTATCCCCCTTTTAAATTATGGGGGGGCCCAAGTTATAAACGTCCAACTTCTGAACACTTGTACTTATGAACAAGATCCCACACAGTGTGTGTTAACATTAATTTTAATGAACCAACATGTGAATATTTCCTGAAAACAACAAATGTTGGAGATCACAGCAGGTCAGGCAGCATCCAAGGAGAGAGAGCAAGCTCACATTTAGAGTCTAGATGGCTCTTCATCAGAGCTGAAATGGAGAGTGGGGCGGACATACGATAGTGTAAGGAGAACGGACGGGGGTGGTGGGGGAGAGATGTGGGGTTAGTGGATGTCGGGTGCTAGTGGTGAAAAAATGTTGATAGTTTAGATTAAGTGATTGGGATGTGAGAATGGCAGAACAATGGTGTGTTCTCATGCCAGACAGGAAAGGACAGACAGTCTCCAGTGGGATGGGGGTGGATGGCAGGGGATTGAGCATATGATAACATAGAATCCCTACAGTGTGGAAACAGGCCCTTTGGCACAAGGGGTCCACGCTGACCATCCAAGGAGTAACCCACACAGACCATTCCCCTACTAGTCGACATTTACCCTTGACTAATTCACCTAACCTACATGTTGCTGAACATTATGTGCAATTCACCCAACCTGCATATCTTTAGACTATGGGAGGAAACCGGAGCACCTGGAGCAAACCCACGCAGACATGGGGAGAATGTGCAAACTCCACACAGACGAGGCGAGAATCAAAGCCATGTCCCTGGCACTGTGAGGTAGCAGTGCTAACCACTGAGCCACCGTGCCACCCCAAAATAGAACGTAACAAGCTAAAAAAAGGGAAGAAATGGTTCACAACTTGACGGTGTTGAACTCAATATTAAGTGCAGATGGCTGAAAGGTGCCTAGTCTGAAAATGAGATGCCATTCCTCCAGTTTGCGCTGTGATTCACTGGAATACTGCAGCATACCAAGAACAGACACATGGAGGTGTGAGCAGGACGCTGTATTAAAATGACTGGCTATAGAAAGGTCAGGATTATGCTTGTGCATGGACCAGAGGTGTTCCGTAAAGTGGTGACTCCATCAGAGTTTCCTTACACTTACAAAGAGTCATTATTTCCTGGACTATAATGTACTCTGACTTGCACGCAAATCGACATGCAAATGTACGTAAGAATAAAACCCTTTCACAACCCAGGGACTGCAAATTATTGTAAAACAATTAGCAAGAGTCTCTTTTTCTTCAACAGACTTCTAACGTGTTTTTTTTTTGCCTGTTTTTATTTATCTGGGCAATTTTTAGGTGTGCCTACATGAATTTTGAAAGAGAACATTTCAGATTCAGAGACTGGAAAATAACACTGGATTAGATTTTGTAGTTTGGAATAAACAGTGCCAACCATCCTTTCCATTTCAACAGTGGTAGAGTCAGAATCATTGGCGACCTTTAAGCGGCATTTGGATAGGTACATGGATGGGTGCTTAATCTAGGTTAGAAGTTCGGCACAACATCGTGGGCCGAAGGGCCTGTTCTGTGCTGTATTGTTCTATGTTCTATGTTCTATGTTCTATTGTTTCAGGTTGGCGATAAGCTTCTACACTGGAGTTTGCTGTGATTAAAGTTACTTTGAAATCATATCCCCTGTGGAGGATCTTGGGCAAGTTACTTTGTGTCGGTTTTACCACTCCATTTGAAGGAGGATTATTGAGCTGTCCAGTGTCTGAACTAGGAAGGGAGAATTGCCCATTTAATTCAACACCAAATCATACAGAGGAAGCAAAATAAAAAGAGACAAAGGAAGATGGGATCAGGGAAAAGGAGTTAAAAGAGATCAGGTTTAAGAAAACAGAGTGACATTTTTAACAACTCCAACAAGTATTAAAGTCTGAATACTGATCCTAGCATTCCTACAGTTCAAAAGGAGGCCATTTAACCCATCGGGTCTTCACAGCCCCTCCAAAGAGCATTGCACCCAGACCCACCCTGCACTGGGCTTTTCCCATGGCTAACCTGTATACTATGGGGCAACATTTAGCATGACCAAACCACCCAACCTGCACACCTTTGGACAGTGAGTGGAAACCACAGCAAACCCATACAGAATGTGCAAATTCCACACAGACAGACACACAAGACTGGAATTACACCCAGCTCCCTGGTGCTGTGAGGCGGCAGTGCTAGCCACCGAGCCACTCTGCACCCACAAGAGAGGAGCTGATGCAGTAAGCCCACTGCTTTGCTATCATATCAGTCTCCCTATGACTTAGGGTGGCATTTGTTGACTCTGTATGCCAACCCTGCCCTGTACTGGTTTCCTCAATATCCAATTAGTGTGCTACCCTATGGAGAGAAACATGCAGATCAATGTCCAGTACTATTGTGCTTTCATCCTGCAGTAGTCAGCTGCATATCCACCCAAGAGACAGTTACTGGGTGACAAGGATTATCTGCTGACCACGTAGCTGATAACTCTGCTATTCACCCCAGGACTTCACAATAGGAACCATCCTTCAACATAAAATATAGCAGAGCAGATTCTAAGTCAGCATTCTGTCGAGGGGATGTCAATATTGCATGCTACATGACTTCACCATGATGAGGGGGTAGCCCTTGCCACCAATTAAGTTGCAAGCAGCTTACAATGTGAGCAGGAAGAGAAGAGGCAGCAACATAGACAATGTAGAAATTTCTAGCTGGGCTGTCCATGACAATCTTATGAAAGTGAAACAAGGAAAGTGGAAATGAAATTCCCATGGACTACTAGGCCCTTGGCTTCCATTTACACTGTCACTGACCAGCACAATCTTGTTGTACTTTCTGCATTCCATTAAACATGCAAAGATTGATTATGCACCTTGAGCCTCATGCCCAGGACTGGTGGCTCTTGAATTTAGCCCCTGTTATATTTGAAGAATTCAGTAACTTAGTTCCTGTTCTACAATGGGCCCATCTGGGTTTTAAGGGAATATACAGAAGATGACTAAAATGATGTCGGACATGAGATACCTGAGCCTAAAGGAGAGTGGGAATGCATTTGTCAAAGAAAGGTATAGTAGAGATCTTATCACATTTTACTATGTTCACATTAACACTAATATCATTTAACATAATCGCAAGATCTCAAATGGAAGAGAGAACAAACAGTTTGAAGCGAATTACTTGGTTGAAAGAGAAATTATGGAACAATCTGCCCAGGGCAATGGGAGAAATTAGCAGTTTTGTGAGTTCAAATGCAAACGAGAGTTTTTGATTTACAAGAAGTACAGGAGTTATAAATGTTGCAGTTTAATGCTCCCCGTCCAAACCTGCAAATGATCTGAAATTATTTTTTTAAGATCACATTCCTGAAACACTTCCTGATTGTCGTCCACTCCTTAGTTATGATGACTGATGAAGCATGTTCTGTATTTGATTTCCTGATAGTCACTGCCATTACACAGAGCTCTGTGCAAAGAGAGGTCAGTCACTAATTTCATCCCATGATACTTTGAGGCCAGGTTGACAGTCTTGTGTGTGTCTAATTTGTTTGAGGAGATGAGTTCATCTTTTCTGGACATCTCTTATTTTAATATAGAATATATCTTGATTTGTCATTTTTGCAGATTGATTAGCAGGGATGAAATTTTCGTTTATACTTAGTGTTCGGTATCAACCAGGCCTCTGTACCATTTATATGACAGCCATGTTTTGCCTGCCAAATATATATTGGTACAGTTACCAGATTATAGTTATATGTACGGAACTGTTTAACTTACTACCTGAAGTATAACGTTGCATTTGTTACTGAAGTGAGCACTGTAATAAATGCGACACCTGGGGGAAGAAATTAAGTTCCACATCACACAATACACTAGAAATAGTAGATTTTTGTATCTGTGAGTTTCCTCTCTAAATCTGATTTCCTCCCACAAACCAAAGATGTGCAGATTAGGGCGGATTAACCATGCTTAACTGCTCATAGTGTCCAGGAATGTGCAGGCTAGGTGAATTGCCCATGGGAAATGCAGAGTTACAGGTATAGGGTGGGGGAGGGGCAGTTCTCGATGGGGTGCTCTTCGGAGGGTCAGTATGGACTGGATAGGGCGAATGGTCTGCTTTCACACTGTAGGGATATTATGATTCTATGACTTCATTTGAGCTGTTATTTTTGTTGTCTTGTAAATATTGAATCCTCAAATCTGACTGATCTTCCACATCACATAAATTCCACCAAATGAAATTGGTTAAATGTATCCTTTATTGACATTGAGTTTCATCTGCCACATTTGTGCTCATCCAGGTATGATCCCCTTGGAGGTCTCATGGTCCTCAGAATTATTTTTATATCTCTTTATTTGTATCTGCATTGTTGGGCACCAATCCTGTTATCTCTATAATCTAAGTTTACGGGCGGCACGGTGGCACAATGGTTAGCACTGCTGCCTCACAGGGCCAGAGCTCTGGGTTCAAATCCCACCATGGGCAACTGTCTGCGTGGAGTTTGCACATTCTCCCCTTGTCTGCGTGGGTTTCCTCCAGGTGCTCCGGTTTCCTCCCACAGTCTAAAGATATGCAGGTTAGGTGAATTGGTCATGCTAAATTGCCTGTAGTGTTAGGTGTAGGGGAATGGGTCTGGGTGGGTTGCTTTACGAAGGGTCGGTGTGGACTTGTTGGGCCGAAGGGCCTGTTTCCACACTGTAAGTAATCTAACCTAAATCAAGGTAAAAAAGTGAATTGAAGTAGTTCCAGAACTAAAACCATTGAAGTATTGAAACCCACTTAAAATTATCAAGAAAAAGATGTTCTTTCTCTTTCCAACTATAAACAGATTTACCTTCAATCTGCTACCTTTGCCTTGATTTAATATCCCTTTGCAGTTTCCCATCTGATACCATTTACTTCATTTCCAAATTCTATATGAAAAGTGCCATATCAATAAATATTGCGTTTTCTCTGAAATGCTGGCTTGAAAAATTAATTTATTAGACATGGTACAGTTCTGTCAAAGCCTGAAGTCTTCCCCAACATCAGCATGGATCTTGACGCACATTGAGAAGAAGGATAAGCTTGAAAATGTATCTGTCTAGCTTCAGAAGATGATTGACATGCTTTCCTACGTTTTGTTTCTTTTTCTTGAAAGCAGACAAAGACTAATTAGCTTCAGTATATTTCTTTTGATGTACAGCCGATCATAAAATTTACCTCCGAGTGATTTGCCTTCAGTTCACCTCAGGAACGCATGCTATTCAGGTCCTCATGATCTTAAGGGGGAAACACTAGTGTGGTAGATTTATGATAGATTAATAGACTGCACGTGACACAGTGTGATGCTCCTGCCCTGGTGAAATGGCGGATACTCCTGCATACCAAGAGCAAAGCCATCGGCACAATTTGTTAATAGACAATGAATAAAGTCTTAGCAGTGAGAAAAGGCAATTAACTACAAAACGCATGTCTTTCAATGCCACTTATTATTCTGTGAACTCCTCCCTATGCTGTTAAATATTTAATCTGAAAATACTTGGGCACCTGCTCTAATGATGTATGTATTTAAAACTGGCCATTCATAATCTAAAGGCTTTAGCTGGATTAACATGACAGCACTGATTGAACAAGGTTGGAAATAAATGCTGCCTAGAGCAACATAATTATAATTAATATAAGTATGGTAAAATTTACAGACACTTTCATGATTCAGCTAAGGCAAATATATGCTGTACTAGGAGGCTGGATGAACACAGCAAGCCAGGCAGTGTCAGGAAGTGGAGAAGTCATTGTTTCGAGAGACCCTTCATCAGGGATCTTCTCCATCTCTTGATGCTGCCTGGCTTACTGTGTTCGTCCAGCCTTCTGTTTGTCTACCTTGGATTCCAGCATCTGCAGGGTTTTTTTTGTTTCTAATCGATGCAAATCTACTTTCTCAATACTTAATATTCTAACTTTTGTTGTGATTTTTCTGTTTTTATTTGAGGAGAATTCTAATCAATGGTAGATCTCTTCCCATCTTCTCTAACATATAGAATATATTGCATGTGCTTCCTTCATTGATCTTTCAATATCCTCTGAAAGCATTCAAACATGTTTGTCAGAAATGACTTATTTCTTTACAAATCTATTCTGACTGTTTTTGATCAATTCTGGGCTTTTTAAATGATGATTAGGACTGGTGCACAGAACTTTTTTTCCTCATAACTGTCTCACTGCTAAGCTCAAGCTAACTGACCTGCAACCTCACCCTAACTCTGGGGCAACGTGGTGACTCAGTGGTTAGCACTGCTGCCTCACAGTGCCAGGGACCTGGGTTTGATTCCAGCCTTGGGTAGCTGTCTGTGTGGAGGTTGCATGTTCTCCCTGTGTCTGCATGGGTTTCCTCTGGGTGCTCCGGTTTCCTCCCACAATCCAAAGATGTGCAGGTTAGGTGAATTGGCCATACTAAATTGCCCGTAGTGTTCAGGGATGTGTAGGTTAGGTTCATTAGTCAGGGGTAAATGTACAGCAATAGAGTAGGGGAATGGGTCTTGGTGAGTTACTCTTTGGAGGGTCAGTGTGGACTTGTTGGGCCAAAGGGTCTGTTTCCACATTGTAGGGATTCTATACAACTCTGTTCTGTCTCAGATCATCTGCTACCAGAATCCTCAGATGTGCCTCTATTACCTCTGAATTCATCCATGGTCCACCTGTCCATGGACTTAAGAGCAGGCAAACTCTGCAGCTTAAAAGCAAGAGTGATGATTAGATTCAATCATGTTGGACACAGTCATTGCATGGCAATTGTGTGGTATGAATGTTACTTGTCATTTGTCAGCCCAAGCCTGAATATTTTCCATGTTTTTCTATATTTGGATATGGACATTTTCAGTATCAGAGGAGTCATGAATGGTGCTGAACACTATGTAGTCACCAGCAAAGATCTTCATTCCTGTCCTTAAGATGGAGGGAAGATCTTTGATGAAGCAACTGAAGATGGTTGGTCCAAGGATACTACATCAAGGAAGTGCTGCAGAGATGTCCTATGATTGAGAGTTTGACTTCCAACAGCCATCTTCCTTTGAGCTACGTTTGACTCCAATCAACAGTGCATTTTCTCTGATTTCTATTGTCTCCAGTTTGACCGAACTTTGTTCCAAATTTGCTGAACCACATGCCACACAGGCCACCAGTGGTCTATCTCCTAGAATCAAACCCTCGGGTAGAAGTCCTATCCACCAGGAGCTGCTGCGAAAGAGAGGCCGGAGCCCTCATGTTGTGCCATGCTGCTGACAGGATGGAGGAACCCAACACCACACTCACCCTTCCCAACCCCAACCAGCCCAGAGTCCCAGGATCACAGAGGGTCCAGGACCAAGGTAAGCAATGGAGGAGTGATGGGGGTGTTTCTCAGGTTGAGGACCATGGGTAGAAAGGGGCAGAGTATCAGCAGCAAGGGACAGAGTCGGTTCTTAAGAGGCAACATGCTGCCCAAACTCCAGTTTCTCGCTCAGACACAGATTTCCTTGGATCGAGAGGCCTGCTTCATTTCCCTCCCCATGCCAAGATAACAAGCCACTCATTGAGTTGTAGGTAAAGGCTTTGTTGCTTGACTACACGATGCCAGGAGATTGTTTAATCCCAACTTTGGTAAATTGAGGTCCATAAATGGTCCTTAACTGGTGATGGGGAGAGAAGTTTGATCTTGATCCTTTCGGCATGGAAGTTAATTCTGCTGGAGGCAGGAATGTGGCAGGGTTTTGGGCCAGCTCCATTCCACCTAATTAATCAGCTTAACAACCTCCAATCCTGACACCACCAGAAGCACAAGTTTCCGCCCAGGGAAAACTTTTCTTTCTTCAGCTCTTGTCTCTGGAATTATGTCAAACAAGTTCTTCATTTGTTCACCAGCACGATCTTTCAGTTCCATCAGCCTGAGGCAGACTTTCCTGTCAATTTGTTCTTAATGCTTATGTTTGTGTACTTGTGATATAATAACGATTAAGTGAAGCAAAAAGGGCTGACATAAAGATAAGGTTGTTTATTTTGGTCTTTTTGTAGCTGCCAAAAGCCTCAAAACAGAATACAAGTGTTTTGTTAGCCTTTCAGGGCATCACCCTTTACACCACTATAATGTCATCAGGTACATAAACCAGTATTATATTCATTGTTTTATATGCTGCTATCGATGCCTTCTTGAAATAATTTCTTCATAGTGAAAAAGTGATCCAGTGTGGATGAGGATAACCACCATCTGGTCTAAATAGAAGAATCTCTTGTGGTGCCACCAAGGTTACCATTGACCAGAAACTGAACTGGACTAGTCATGTAAATATAATGGTTACAAAAGTCCCCTCAGCATCCACTCTCTGAGTTGAATCTGTCATAACACTAAACTGTGTTGTAATCTTGATTCAATTCAGTTACAAATCATCAATAATTATGTGGAATGTACAATATATGGGCTCTCTCTTTGCTTTACCTCCTCACAAACCTTGCTGGTTTTTAATGGTAGCTTAGAAGGAGTTGTATGTTCCATATCCTCAAACTGTATTTGTGGATTTTTGATCTGAATCCACCTGTAGATTTGTTAAAAAGGTAGACTTTTTACTTAGAATTGAGATTTATTGTCACATGTACTTAAGCACAGTGATCCAGCAGAAGAGTGTACAAAGTCACCATTCTCCGGTCCGTTTAGGTAAAAAGGTATTTGGATATAAAATCTTAAGTGTAAATGAGAAAGTAAAGAAATAACATTAGAAGTTCAATATTACACTCCTTCTAAACTCTGGGTTATGAGCCTGGATCTGAGCCACTCCACCCTGATGCTGAGACAAAGCAGTTGGCCAGCATCGATTCCCTTTGACCTTTGGCACCATCTTGCCTCTACCGACGTCATACTATCTTCACTAACTGTACTATCTTTCAGTGTTGATATCAATGAAAAATATTTCAGTCAAACCAGTACAGTCACTACTTTCCTTCTCAGAGTCAGCATGAAACAAATTTCTTATTCCAGCATAACTAACCAAGGGATACTGTTTCTTATTTTTATGCTGTCAAGCGTTGACAAAGCGCTATAAAATCTTCTGTTGACTGTTCTTTGATCACCTGATCTAGATCTTTTGTAGTTTAATCTCTTCTGCCTTTTGAATGAGATTGAGGTCAATGTATACTTTTCAACTGAGGAATAAGAATTCCTAGTTTTTAGTACATATTTTCTCGCATTTGATATCCCCGATGTTGGACAGTTGCTTATGGCATACATTTAACATTAAGTGTAATGCCCTCTGGACTTTGTAGTTGAACGTTCTTAATTATGAATTGCTAAGTGCTAATATTGTGACACTTGCTCCAGCATCTAAGCTGAATTTCAGACATAAATATCAGCTTGCCAACATTCTAGGTTTGTTTAATCTATTCTCCCTAAAAACAATTGAGGTTGTCTTTTTCTGGAGATTGTTCTCCTCATTTACCTCTTTGTGAGGGTATTTCTTTGATCTTTTACTTTTCTATGGCTACATCTGCTTCAGTACATTGAAGTGACCAGTTTTGCAATTATACCTATCAGTTTTAATAACTAGGCATGTTGCACCTGTAGGGTTTCTTTGCTCCATTCTGTTGTCAAGGCCTTTTAGTGTGTTTATTCTATTCTTTACCTTGTCCTGTCTCATGTTTGTTTTGTGATTCTGTTCCTTAAAAATTGAATGCAATCTTATAATCTACTACGTGAGTTTAACCTTGTCCTCTGAAGATTAATTTGGAACTCTCAATCTAAATGTCTTTCTTAAGACTTAGGTCTTCTTTCGACCATAATAAATCTGATAAAGGGTCATCAGTAATGTCTACAATAATTCAGACTTTTGTAAACTCTTACTTTAAATCACCATTGTCACATTTCTTCAGTAGCCTGAGATCAGTAATGAAATCATTCGTGAATTCCCCAGATGCTGTATTTTTCTGTTAAATATTGATCTTCTAAGAATTTTATTAGTTCTGAGGTTGAAATAGTTGTCAAAGGCTTATTTCTTCAAATGCATCTCTTGTTTTGGTTTAGGGGAGCAGTTAGCTCAGTTAGCTGGACAGTTGCCTTGTGATACAGAGAGTTAAAAACAGTATAGCTTCAATTCCTGTACCAGCTGAGGTTATCATGAAGGACTCTCCTTTCCAACCTTGCCTAAAACACTCAGGTTAACCCACCACCAGTCATGTGTCTCTAACTGAGAGACCAGCCGTTTGGTCTGGTAAGATTATGATGACTACCTTTAGGTGTTCTTTTGCAAGTACTGCCAAAATCGAATGCTAAATAATATAAGAATCCTAACATTACAGGGCAACGTATTGAAACAATTGTGAAATGTTGCTGCTACTTGTAGCTTCTCCGGCCAAGAGATTTGTTGCCAAGATGCTACGCTCATCTGTATTATTCCACCCTCGCATATCCACTGTAGCTCATCTATTATCACTCTGACATCTCTCTTCCAGATTCTCCTGGGTCATTGTCTTTTTCTGCTGCCCTCCCATCTGCCCACTAGAAGAAATCTTGGTAGTCTTACCGCTCTCATCAAACAGCTGAAATAAGGACATTTTTCTGTCCTGGTTGTCACTTTTTTGAGTTCTGTTTGCTCTTGCAATTTCAAGGACCTCTTCAAAGTAGAGTGTTAGTGGCAAAAAATAAACTGGTCAACACGATTTGCATGGTTCCACGATATCATGTGCTCTGATCAGTTATCCATCCTCACGTATTCTTTTATACAGATAGTGAGGTGTATAATTTTGTTAAATTGTTTGCAATGTGAAGATTATATTTTTTTGTGCAACACAAGTCAGATGTATTTCCTGGGAAAATAGACAAACCTAGGATTGGGAAGACCGAAAATAGAAGGCATAGGTTTAAGATGAGAGGGGAAAGGTTTAAAAGGGACCTGAGGGACATCTATTTCACACAGAGGGTGGCACGTGCATGGATTGAGCTGGCAGAAGAAGTGGTGGAAGCTGGTACAATTATAGCATTTAAAAGGCATTTGGATGGGTATATGAATGGAAGAGTTTAAAGGGATGTGAGCCAAGTGCTGGCAAATGGGACTAGATAAATTTAGAAAATCTGAATTCACGTATCTCTGGACACCAGAGTGCATCTAGGAAAAATTAACAAACAGCAAAATTCACAACATATCTTGGAGGAACCTGTGTGGGAGAGCTCACAGCACAGGAGCAGATAAGTACATAGTTTTTAATGTGAAACATTGCTGTAGCTATACAGTAGTGAGTAGAGTGGGTTCCTTCTTGATTATATGTTTTGTTGAAATATGTCTCTTGATTAAATTTTAAAAATTATAAATTGTAAGTAGTGGGTTAGCCTGGAGCAATTATTTTTTTCTGAGCAAAATGATGGTGCTAGTTTCTGGGTCTGTAAGATTGTGAAGGTGCAAAGACGGCCTTTAGTAGATTGATATGCTCTTCCTGTCGGATGTGGGAGTTTAGGGAGAGTTTGCATGTTACTGGTAATTATGTCTGCAGGAAGAGTCTTTGGTTGTGAATTCTATCAGATCACATGGATTGGTTGGAACGACAGTTAGAGGCAATGAGGAATTTACAAGAGCAAGGGGGTGTGATGGAAGGCAGTTATAGGAAAGGAGAAAAGCCATAGACACTGTCAGATGAATAGGTTAACTCCATGAAAGGTGGAATAGTTAGATAGTGCAGGAGGTATGGAATGAGCTGCCAGAGGAAGTGGTGGAGGCTAGTACAATTGCAGCATTTAAAAGGTATCTGGATGGATATATGAATAGGAAGAGTTTAGAGGGATATGGGCCAAGTGCTGGCAAAAGGGACTAGATTATGTTAGAATATCTGCTTTAATGGATGAGTTGGACCAACCAAGAGTCATTGGTTTTTGGGATTGTTGATTTTTATCATCTTTCCTACATTCCAATGATGACTACACTTCAAGTAAACAACTTGATTTGCTATGAAGTGTTTAGGGTATTCTTGGATTCCGAAAGGTCCTATGCAAATGCAAATCTTTCTTACTTGCATTTGATGCTACTGTGCTCCCTGCAATTTAATCAGTTTTCATGGGGCTCAAAGGAAGCAGCAGAAATAAAGTTCTGAGGCAAGGTCATTTGGACTCAACTCAACTCAACTCTCCACAGATGCTGCCAGACTTGCTGAGCTTTTCTAGCAATTTCTGCTTTTGTAGTAGGAATAACGCCTCTATAGTGGAATCGTGACACAGTCCAACCACATTGTGGCAAACTGAAAAATTGGTTCCCACTCTGCGAACTACCTCCCTCAGGATTTAGTTTAAAGATTTCTTCATCTGTACAGAACTCTCCCCTCTCTCACTATTAAGAATCATGTTAATAGATGGTTATCTGCTGTCAATAGCGGGATCCATCGTTAACGTTAGAATAAAGCCCCAAGAAAGCAAAAGCCATTGGCAGCATCTGTGAACAAAACAGAGGTTTCAGAAATATGTACACTCTGTTGTCGATCCATACCCTGGTATGAGCCATTGACTACTTGTTTTTGAATGCAAACTTGCTTATTTTGGAGCCTTGCTGGATTTTTCAATCAGTAGCAATGGAAACAGCAATTACATGCAGCAAGGCAGAATGAAAGATTGAGTTCACAGCAACAAAATGTACAGCTGAACTGTGTTTGCTAATGCCTGCCACCCATACCGTAAACCTGTTGAGACCAACTAAGGCAAGATTTTTCAAATCCAAATGCACTCCGTGGTGCTAGTTGAATATTTGAGGTGTTCCTATTTGAAGCATGATCTAAGATAACCAGCGCATAGCAGATGTTGATAGTGTTGAGGTTTTAGGCTGTTGTGGTGCAGCAGTGTCTCAGTGTCTGAGTCAGAGATTCTGGTTCATGTCACAGCTGCCAGGGAGGTGTCTCATCACAAAAATAACAAAAATTAATATTGTTTTGTATTTTAGGAACTGACCAAGGAACTTCTCCCCCTGATGAAGGCATCAATGACCAGGAGCATGGACTTAAGGGAAGGGACGAGAGGTTTGGAGGGGGTGTGAGGGGAAAGAAAATTCCCTCAGAAGGTGGTGGTAATTTGGCCCTCACTGCCTGTAGTGGAGGGATCGGGGCAGAAACTCTCAACAGTTTAAAAAAAATGACAGAAAATCACAGTGCGATGGAATATAAGGCTCTGGGCCAAAGGCTGGCAAACGGGATTAGAATAGTTAGGTGCTTGCTTTTGATTGGTTTAGACTAGATGGGCCAAGAGGCCTTTTTTCTGAGCTGTAGACCCCTATCCCTCTGAGAGATGAAGCTTTTTGCCAGGAACCAAGCCACCAAAAATTTCAGTGAAGAGGAAGGAAGAGCAGTGGAGTAAATCAGACAGCTGAGAAATATAGTGGTAAATAAAAGGTTAGAGACTTGTTTGGAGCTTGACAGCATCATTGTGAGTGACTTTTGGGGGAGATTTTGTTATTGGACCAACCATGGGATCACAGAATGTTACAGTACAGAGGGAGGCCATTTGACCCTTCTAATCTTCACTAATCTATACTAATCTTTTAATATTAATGTTTGAAGAACATTTCACTTTGGTTTTAGTTCAGCCAGCTGTTCTCTCCTCTTGCTTTCTCTTAACCTTCCTTATTCCAACCTTTGCCCCTGTCCTGCATTTGAGATACTCTTCCTGATTTCTGTTGGTACCATTGTCCTGGTGTGCATCATATACCTCCTTTTCTTTTTATTTCCTCATCAACATCCTTAGTCATCCAAGGTACTTTAGTTTTAGATTTTTCAGTTGTGAGGAAATGGAATTAGAAGCACATGGTATAAAAATGCAGAGGTACTGGCGATGGCCTTTCGAAAGGTGAGGGAGCAGTGGCCAAGATGACAATGGAATGTCAATGTGCAAGAGAATGTCCTGAGCATGGAAACAAAAAAATTGCACAGGTTTAGGGAGAGCAGTGAATTCAATTGATACTAATTTTGAAAACGGAGCCAGAAAGTTTGAGCATCTAGTGTCCAGCACAATCTTTGTTTAACACCTGCATTTCAAATTGAATCA
The DNA here is from genome assembly GCF_047496795.1 of Chiloscyllium punctatum. Classification (NCBI taxonomy): domain Eukaryota; kingdom Metazoa; phylum Chordata; class Chondrichthyes; order Orectolobiformes; family Hemiscylliidae; genus Chiloscyllium; species Chiloscyllium punctatum. The sequence goes on from NC_092761.1 coordinate 83,136,325, forward strand.
TTGATATCAACATGGGCAAAGATGTGGATCTGGATTTCTGATGAGTCATTGATAAACTCCTCAATATAGGAAATTAAGTGAGAAGAGATTTTCCTTTGAAGACAACCTTGTCTACTTTAGTAGATTCTGTGCAGAGGCAGAGTGATACCGACAGTGTGGGTTCAGTTCCCATACTGGCTGGGGTTACCTGGAAAGATTTGCCTTCTCAACCTTGCTTAAGGTGTGGCGATCCTGAGATTAACTCACCACCAACTGTCCTTCTCTAAGGCAGGAGTTAGATGATGGTGACTTCACCTCTTTAGTAGCTCTTCCTCAATTTACAGTTCACTAACTCAACCTTTTAATACTGCCAGAATTCTATTCCAACAAAAAAGGATGGCTGTTAAAGCACAGGTCTTTTGAACTCTACACTGGTCAAGGTGAAAGTGAAACTGAGACAGTAAATAAACAGAAACAAAGGAAGACATTGAAGGAAAACTTGAAAAGTTTCCCTGAAGGGTCCATCAGAGGTTTTTGAGTTTCGTTGCAATTTACAAACAAAAGCAATGGGTTATTTCCAATTGTTCCATGCATTGGCAAGACTATAAGGCAGAGAGAGGAGAGTTTTGTGCTGCAGTAATTGTGAATCAACTCTTACAAATTCTCCAGCACTTCGTCCACCTGTTATGTGATGATGGTTTAACTTCAGAAAGTCACAAAGTTTAATTGCTGCCACTGACTTCCACCTTGGTTGGGATTCAATTCTCCCAACTGCATGAAAGCCTGCTGTATTGATTGCTGGTTGTTAACTGGATTGATTGGAACTGGGTGGACCTCATTGACAACAAGATTCTCGATTGGGATTGAAACCAGGGCCAGTAAGGAAAGTTCTGGCTGATTGTTATGGACCAGGCAGCCACCTCAAAACATTCCAAGAAAATAGCCCAGATTCAAACTTTGCTCATTGTTTTAAGTAGGTGTTAAGCAGATATTCCAGGAATGAGTCAGCTGGTCAAACTTGTTGACAAGATTACTGAATGAAACACAAACAAAAGAGAACAGAAAATAGAATAACTTAACATATCTGAAACCCACCTGATTATCCCAACTTAATGATGCTGTTCCAAATACTTGTAAACACCATTTGGCAAGGAAAAGGAAAAATCAAACCCAGGGTCTTCCAGGAGAGGTGTCAACGAGAGGGAGGATCAGCTTGGGCCTACTCCTTTGGGTCCAGCAGCTTCAAATGCTGCTTGCTAAAAACCAAACCAGCTGGGAGACCCGGCTACTCCCCTTTCATTGTACGAGTGTTTTTTTCTAACTTGAAAAGCTTTTGCCTGAGGCAGTATCTGTTAGCTTTAATCGATCTGGCTATAAAACCCTTCAAACCTAGACCTTTCAGAATCACTGCTTTTACAACCTCTCAGAAAAAAAAAGCCAAGGACAGCATAACCTTGTTAAAAGAGTAGCATCGTCACACTGACCTATATACACAGGGGATATAGAATCTCCTTCGTTCAGGGGTCTGACTCCAAGCTGGCTGGGCACAGCCAGTGTACTAAGAGAAAGTGAGGCCTGCAGATGCTGGAAGTCAGAGTTGAGAGTGTGTTGCTGGAAAAGCACTTCAGGTCAGGCAGCATCCGCGAAGCAAGCGAATCAACGTTTTGCGTCAGAGCCATTCCTACGAAGGGGTCTGGCCTGAAACATCAATTCTCCTGCTCCTCAGATGCTGCCTGTCACTTGCTTTTCCAGCACCATACTCTTGACAGTCCGTGTATTGTGCACAAGTAAATAAAAGGTGGCTTAGAATATAGAATATTACAGTGCAGTACAGGCCCTTTGGCCCTCAAAGTTGCGCCGACCTGTGAAACCGATCTGAAGCCCATCTAACCAACACTATTCTATTATGACCATTTAAATGCCCTTAAAGTTGGCAAGTCTACTACTGTTGCAGACAGGGCGTTCCACACCCCTAATACTCTCTGAGTAAAGAAACTACCTCTGACATCTGTCCTATATCTATCACCCCTCAATTTAAAGCTATGTCCCCTCGTGTTAGCCATCACCATCCAAGGAAAAAGGCTCTCACTGTCCACCCTCTTTAACCCTCTGACTATCTTATATGTCTTAATTAAGTCACCTCTCAGCCTTCTTCTCTTGGGATAATGGCCTCTGTGGAGTTATTTCATGAACATTGCTAGTAACATGATTTTTGAGTTGTCTTAATCCAGCTCATATTTAGCACGCTGCAAATCCACCCATCACTCAGGATAAGTTAATATTAATTTGTGTACAACTCGATGTAACAATTTTTTTTAAAAAGTACATAAAGCATTGGCTTTTTTTGATGTTGATTCTCAAATACACTTCTGCTTGTTTCAAATTCTATAGAGAACTAAAATGTTGGCCCTAGTTTTTCATTGTTGGTGCTGTGGAGGTAAGATGATAAAGTAAGTGGGCAACGCTCAGTCCATCCTGATGTCAGTGTGGTAGCTGTTATGGTTATGTCCTACAGGTCATCTGAAATATTTTGAAAAGGTTCACTGCTACCAGGTCTTCTTACTGTTGTTGGTTAGTCAAAATTACTGACACCAGTTGGGAATGGATGCCCACCCAATCTTTAGTAGAAGACAAATTCAATCGTGACAAACAGAATTGGTTCAATGCATAGAACTTAATAGCTACTTACATTCCATCTGAGTTATGTGATAGTCACTGTGAGCCACCAGTCAATTGTAAAAACTCATTTGGTTCACCAATGCCCTTTAGGGAAGGAAGTCTCACCTGGTCTGGCTTAGATGTGACCCCAGATTCACAGCACTGTGGCTGACTCATAAATATACTCTGGGCAATCAGGGATAGGCAAGACATGCAGGCCTAACCAGTGATGCCCACATCCCATGGATGAATAAAGAGAAATATTTTTTAAAATGATCAGGCAATCAAAATTCGGCAGTTCCTGGAAATCTGCAATTAAACCAAAGTCCTAGAACTATTCAGGAGGCCAAGCAACATTTATTGAGTCATAGAGTCGTAGAGGTGGTCAGCATGGAAACAGACCCGTCGGTCCAACCCGTCCATGCCAACCAGATATTCCAACCCAATCTAGTCCCACCTGCCAGCACCCGTGCCCATATCCCTCCAAACCCTTCTTATTCATATACCCATCCAGATGCCTTTTAAATGTTGTTCTCTGAGGTAACTTCTTCGTTGTCCACTACATCTCCAATTTTGGTGTCATCTGCAAATTTACTAATTATACCTCCAATGTTCTCATCCAAATAATTTATATAAATGATGAAAAGTAGTGGACCTAGCACCAATCCTTGTGGCACTCCACTCATCACAGGTCTCCAGTCTGATAAACAACCCTCCACCACCACCCTCTGTCTTCTACCTTTGAGCCAGTTCTGTATCCAAATGGCTAGTTCTCCCTGTATTCCATGAGATCTAACCTTGCTAACCAGTCTCCCATGGGGAACCTTGTCAAATGCCTTACTGAAGTCCATAAAGATCATGTCTACTGCTCTGCCCTCATCAATCCTCTTTGTTACTTCTTCAAAAAATTCAGTCAGGTTTGTGAGACATGATTTCCTATGCACAAAGCCACATTGACTATCCCTAATCAGTCCTTACCTTTCTAAATATATGTACATCCTGTCCCTTAGGATTCCCTCCAACAACTTGCCCACCACCGACGTCAGGCTCAGTGGTCTATCGTTCCCTGGCTTGTCTTTATCGCCCTTCTTAAACAGTGGCACCATGTTAGTCAACCGCCAGTCTTCCGGCACCTCACCTGTGACTATCGATGATACAAATATCTCAGCAAGGGGCTTCTCTTGCTTCCCACAGAGTTCTCGGGTACACCTGATCAGGTCATTGGGATTTGTCAACTTTTATGTATTTCAAGACATCCAGCACTTCCTCCTCTGTAATATGTTTGTGGAGGGAAAGTGTTAACATTTCAAGCCAAATAGAAGTGCACTGATTTTAAAGCCAGTTGGCTCTTGAAACATTAACTCTGTTCCTCCATCAGCAAATTCTGCTGAGAATTTCCAGCACTTGCTGCTTTTAATCTGTTTCATCGTATTGCCTGAAAATAAATATTGACCTGGACACTGGGAAAATTTCCCTTCCCTTTGAATAGTACCAATGCTGTTCGTCTATTTTGCATTGTGTTGTCCAACTGAGTGAGTAAAAGGATCTTGGTTTAACATCTCAACTGAAAAGCTGCAACTCCAACAGTGCAGCAGTCCCTTACCATAGTGCTGCTGTGTAAATCTAGATCATGTGCTCATCTCTCCGACAGCAAGCCTAAAAGCCACAGCTTATTATTCCAGAGGTGAGAGTCTAATACCTTACTTTCAGGCTATGCTTTACAAGCAGCATTCATTATAAAAGTCTTCCTGAAGAAATCAGGACAAATATGTTGAAACCACTTCCTTGTTTTTTATTATAAATCATCATTTGGAATTCTAACTGCAGTACTTTTTCCCAATGCTTACAGAAACATGGCTCCTAAGTCTGTAGTTCTTTGTTTCTTTTCCTGGAAAGTGAACTGTAGTCCGCCTACTGCTTACTGAGATTCTGTGTAAACCGGATACAGTATCAGTGCCGTCCTGACTAAGGTTTATAAAGTGAAGATGATTTCACCATAACATTAAGAGCTTGTTGTATTAACCTTTCTACTCCTCCCTAACAAGAAAGCCAAACCAGTTGTTCATGGATGGTTTCCACCTTCCCTTCCCTTGTGAATGCCTCTCTCGCTCTCTCTCTCTCTCCCCTTGTGAAATCTTCTCTCTCTCTCCCTCTCTCTGACTCCCTCTCTCTCTCTTCCCTTGTGAATGCCTCTGCCTCTCTCTCTCACTGTCTCTCTCTCTCTCTTCCCTTGTAAATGTCTCTCTCTCTCTCTCTCCCCCCTCCCAGATCAAATGACTTTGTTTCTAAGCAGAGTTAATTTAACCAGACTCCCTTGAGTTAACAGAAGTGCTGAAAGACCTTTGTCCTATTTTTTTCACATTCTTTTCACTTGCTTTCTGACTTCAGCAAAGAGAGGCACTTTCTTCCTTTCCTTGTTGTGCAAGATGAGTAAGAATTTAGTCCATTCTGACTCTTATAGCACACACAACTTTGCCCACTAGAACGCTAACCAAGGTTGACATGCAATCAGAGAGTTGTACAGCACAGAAACAGACCCTCCAGTTCAACTCGTCCATGCCGACCAGATATCCTAACCTAATCTATTCCCATTTGCCAACATTTGGCCCATATCCCTCTAAGCTCTTCCTATTCATAAACCCGTCCAGATGTCTTTTAAATGCTGTAATAGCACCCACCTCCAGCACTTCCTCTGGCAGCTCACTCCATACACGCACCACGCTCTGCTTGAAAAAGTTGTCCCTTTGAAATCTTTCCCCTCTCACCTTAAGCCTGTGCCCTGTTCCTCTGTTTCCCCTTTTCAATGTGTCTCTCAGCTGACTGCCCTTGTTTCCCCCATCATGTTCACAGCCTAGGAACTCATGAGATTACAGCTTGGGTTTGTACTCCATTTCCCCTTTTGAGGTCTTTCCAATTTGAAGCTTCCTTGACACCTATCAGGTGGGATTTTCTGTGGTCTCATTTGAAGCTGGGGACAATCCACACAGAGTTGAGAGTGTGGTGCTGGAAAAGCACAGCAGGTCAGGCAGCATCTAAGGAACAGACAACATCACCTGCTAATGTCTCCTGCTCCTCAGATGCTGCCTGACCTGCTGTGCTTTTCCAGCACCACAATCTCAACTCTGACCTCCAGCGTCTACAGTCTTCACTTTCTCTGAGTTGATTTCAACTCTACTGCGAAGCCTCTTCCAAGGATGCCTACCTTGAAGACGTTCTCCTGCTCTCTGGGTGACATCCCCTGCTCCTTGAATTCTGCCTGACCTACTGTGTTTTTCCAATGCCACACTCATGACTCTGATGTCCAGCATCTGCAGTCCTCACTTGCTCATAATCCCCACAGAGGCAGCATGGTAGTTGGCACTGCTGCCTCATAGCGCCAGGGTCTCTGGTTCGATTCCAGCCTTGGCTGACTGTTCAAACACCACACAGGCATTCTCCCAGTGCCTTTGTGGGTTCTGCTGGGTTGTCTAGTTCCTCCCACAGTCCAATGATGTACAGGTTAGGTGGAGTAGCCATGGTAAATGTGAGGTTATAGAGTAGGGGGCTGCGTCTGGCTGGAATGCTCTTCAGAGGGTTGGTGCAGACACAAAATGACCTTTTCCTGCACTGTAGGGATTCTATGACTGAATTACATTGCTCAGAATTTATATTCTCAGCTATTTGTTTCGGCTAAATATTGTCTTTCTGAAAAAAACATACAATGAAAAATTTAATATGTTCATGAGTGACCTAGGGTTACACTCGATAGTCATGACAAATGCATTCCTTATGTTATGTCAAAAGCTGTTTAACTCACCTGTATGGACTAAAAGGCATCAGATTGAGTTCTTCATCACTGCTTTATCAGTTGATTTATACTGAGTTGCTAAGTGATTTACAATTGATTTCAAAGATAGTCAAGTCCCAAGCACGCTGAAGATGAAGTGTAAAAAAACTTCAAAACAGAGCAAGCTCACCAGATTTCAAATATAATGAGGAGCTCCAGTCTGTGGCAAAGACACAGTTTTTAAAAAAAGAGACCAAGTGATCCCAAAGTCCATATCTACTTTTTAATCTTTTTTGTTCTTGGAGAAAACAGGGTTCATGATGACTCTCGAAGATAATCTGTGGAAGAGTGAAGCTGCTCTTGGCTGGATGTGCACACCTTTGTGGCTCATCTCAGTACCAACTACCCCTTGTTTCTATTCAGTCCAGAAGCCATAAAGTAATTCAATATTGAATTCAACTTCAGACCATGAACCCTGTTGTCCAAATTGTTTCCATCTCTACCCCACCACTCCACTCTTCCATTGTCTGATGTTCTTAGTTTAACTATCAGTAGAGCTGATCTATATTTGGCCATTCACAGAGACTCTAGTTCTATTTCCCTTCTCTCCAACCACTACCACTCCATTTACCTTTTGCAACACCTGCAATCTCTGATCTCCCGCTCTCTAACATTCCTTCTGTTTCCCTTCATCCTCCCAATTTTTATTTTACAGAATAAGAAACTCAACTCTTTTGGCACTGAAGAGAGAGGTGGAAGAGTTGTACTGGACTCAATGTTAACTCTATGGTAATGGATGTTTCTGGACCTGTTTGTTTTTATATTTCTGACAGTATAACTTTGATCTGTTCTCTGTATGCCACACTTTTGAAACCAGGCTGGAATTTTCTTGTGAAGGCATTTTGAACTGATATTAATCAATATGGTTGAGATTCTATAGAGTGAGACATGGATGTTAGTGCAATAGAGTGGATGGACCTGACCTCATTGCATTTCTGCACTCTGACAACACTTGCATCAAACCATTGGCCAAACATTATTTGGCTGTTGGAACTGATTTTAAAAATGGCCTGAGTGTAGATCTGCTGAGAAATTAGAGTTGATTATCTGTCCCTGAATCTATCCGTGTAATGAAATAACACACGCATGATGAACTCTCAAGAACTCAAGAACAGCAGTCGGTAAAGATTTATTCACAAAGTTGTGCTTCACCTATCTTTGGCAATGAAACCAAATCTTTCTGACCACTTTGCCAAGGTTGAGTAGAGTTCATTGTTTAAATGTTTACAATGACTGACAGTCCCTTTCTCTCTCCACCATTTTGAAAAAGACTTCAGGGGTCAAGTCCTGTCCCCTAGATGGTGTCCACTATTTTGGCAGCAGGTCAAATAGGGACAGGTTCCAAACTGTATCTCCATGGTTCACGGAAACAGCTAGCCACTCAGCCCCTCAAGCCTGTGCCTCCTTTGAAATAGATAAAACTTCCACCTCCAACACCTTTGAACAAGAGCGGTCCCAAAGGCTCTCAATCCTCTGAGGAAATTAATTTCCAGGTCATCTTAAAGGGAACAGAAGTGGGGTCATTAAATATTTTTAAGGCAGATGAAGAGATTCTTGTTAGACAAAGCAATCACTTTTTGCTCGGTAAGTGGGGATGTGGAATTTGAAACTTAACCTGATTGCACACAACCTTACAGCAGCCTTGGGTTAGAATGATTGACTTCTACTCTGATTTTGGGTGTTGGCATGTAAATGGACAACCCTTACTTTTAACAATGTTCTTTAGTTCCAGTTTATTCTAAAGAGGAAACATCCTCTCATCTTCCTTATTAAGACTGCTCGGGATCTTGTACATTTCAATCCAATTGTCTCTTAATCTTTTAAACTCCACTGATTCTAAGCCTGATCTGGTCAACCTTTCCCCATAAGGCACCCTACTCACTCCAGCCATTAGTCTAGTAAACCTCCTCCGAACTGCATCCAATGCATTTACATGCTTTAAGGAACTGAAATGAAATATTGAACAAACATGGATTGTTAAATTTGTTCAATATATCATTTCAGTTGCATGACATTGCAATCTTTGCTTCAAATTCTGTGCCTTATACTCCACAACCATCTGATGAAGGAGCAGCACTCTGAAAGCTAGTGTTTCCAAATAAACCTGTTGGACTATAACCTGGTGTTGTGTGAATTTTAACTTTGTCCACCCCAGTCCAACACTGGCTCCTCTACATCATTCTTTAAAGAGACCGATACTGCACACAGTACTCTAGGTATCGTCTCATCAATGTCCTGCATATCTGAAATATTACTTTTCTACTTTTATATTCAATTTCCTTCATAATAAACAATATTCCATAAAGTTTCCTAACTACTTGCTGTACCTGCATACAAAACTATTGCGGTTCCAGGACAACAGGTCCCTCTGCATCTCAGCACTACAAATCCTCGCAATTTCCATAACATTGTTCTTGTTCATTCTTCCTGCCAAAATGAACATAGGATACTCACTTGCTAGTTCTTAATGCACATGTATCACTTTGTAATCACCTTATGTCCTCTTCACAATTTATTTTCCTACTTACCTTTAATGTCTGCAAATTTAGCTACCATTACCTTTGGTTCCTTCAGCCAAGTCATTTGTATAACTGAAATGTTGAGGCCTCTGCATTGATCTACACAGGAGTGTTTCCCAATATGAAGACATAAATCAATGAGACAAACAATTCCACAGCACACCCACATTGTCCATTCATGACACTGCTAGATCTCCACGCGTGTGTGATATTGCAGTCTACACATAAATGGCTCTGGAGGTTTGCACAGTCATTAAGGAAGCCTTGTGTCAGCATATGCTACCTTCAGTAATAGACATCTGGGTTCCAGGGGAGTTTAGAAGCACAGATGTGACCTTGATGCTTGGGTAGAGCATTGATGCTGTCCAAATATGTTTGCTGCATCATTCTCACCTTGTCCTGTCATGCTTGTGACCCACTGGTTGAAAACCATTGGTCTGTGGCACACACTTGTTACATCCTGCCAAACAGGAAATGACCCATTAAGGTTGGCCTGTACAATTTCCGAAAATTGTTCCCATTCAATAAAACACATACAAATTGAAACTTTATCTACTAGTTCTAGGTGAACACAAAAGATGCTACTTACTGTTCAAAGCAGGGTCAGGTCCCTTTCACTGTTTCCTGATCAATATTCTTCCCTTTGAGTGTATGGGAATATTTCTGAGAGAATTGACTAAGCACAATAGAATGCAATCTGCTGAAAGTTTCTGAAATGTTGTTGTCATGATATCAAATACAACCTCTCAACAAGGAGCAAGAACAAACCCCTCAAATCTGCTTCACCTTCCAATAAGACCATGGCTGATCTGATAGTAATCTCAAATCTACACTCCCACCTACCCATTATAAGATTTCATCCCCTTGATTAACAAAAGTCTGCACACCTCTCCCTTAAAAATATTCAAAAACACTGCTACAGAGTTTCAGAGGTGGGGAAAAATGTTTCTGGACGAGCAATTCAGAGGGCCAGACTAATCCTCTTGGGACATGGATTCAAATCACACCATAGAACATAGAACATTACAGCGCAGTACAGGCCCTTTGGCCCTCGATGTTGCGCCGACCAGTCATACCAATCTGAAGCCCATATAACCTACACTATTCCATGTACGTCCATATGTTTGTCCAATGATGACTTATATGCACTCAAAGTTGGCGAATGCTTGGGTAGAGCAATGATGCCCGTCCAAATATGTTTGCTGCATCATTCTCACCATTGCAGGCAAAGCATTCCATACCCTTACTACTCTCTGAGTAAAGTACCATGGCAAGTGGTAAAATTTGAAGTCAATAAAAATCTGGAATTTCAAGCTAGCCTAATGGTGACTGTGTAACCATTGTTGTAAACACCCATCTGATGTCTTTCAGGGAAGGAAATCTGCTGTCCTGACCTTCTCTGGCCTACATGTGACTCCAGATCCACAGCAATGTAGTAGACTCTTAACTGCTGTCTAGGCAGTAAAATGCTGGTCTAGACATTGATGCCATGAATGAATATTTTTTTAAAAATCAAGACTTCAATTTCTCCTCATCTCTATTTTACAAAGGTGACCCCTTTTTTAAAAACATCAATCCCTCATTCTAGATTCTCCTAGAATAGAGAACATGACCTATATGGTTCCTCAGGATTTTGTGTAGAAAATTAGCCATAGAACAATAAAGTACAGGATCAGGCCCTTTTGCCCACAATATTGAGCCAAACATGACACCAAATTATACTAATCCCTTCTGCTTCACTTGGCCCATATCCTAACATTCCTTACATATTTGTGTGCTCTCTAAAAGTCTCTTAAACACCCCTATCATATCTGTCTCCGCCACCAGCCCTGGTAGCCCATTCCAGGCTCCTATGACTCTCTGTGTAAACAAACTTGCCCCTCTCATCTCCTTTGAACTGCCCCCCTCACCTTCAGTGCATTTCAATAAATGTTGCAATAAAGCAAGCAAAATTCCAGAGCATCTATCTGCTTACCTATTAAGCATTTTTATTCTTAAAAGAATAAATTAATTAGTAGAAATTAGTTTGTGTTGGTTTTTTTTCAGCATACAAGTATTCGGTTGCCAAAGTTTAAAACTTCTCTAATACACATTTGCAACTGTGACTCACCAGTCAGATTGCCAATGAACGAAAATGAGGTTGAGTCACTTTATTCTTGCCAAGAATACAAATTCGAAGTGGGATGACTTTAGAGAAAGTTCTTGGAAAGGCACTAGATACCCACCCCATTACTTAACCATTATGAACATAGTCCAAGTGTAATTATCTACAGCATGAAGATTTCATGCACTTATGACCATATCAAAGACACCCAATAGTACCTAGCTTAGTTTAGGATAGGGAAAAGCTGCTAACTTAACTATCCATTTTGTTGCTTTCCCTTTTATAAACGCACACTAATACTGCAATGTAATTCAACACACCTCCAGACCTGGATTTCCCTTCTGAGTTGGAAAATAGAGGTCAAAGGTTTTTCCAAGTCCAGATCCATCTACATGGATAAATGGTCACCCATTGAGATTTTGACCAATACATCATTTTAGAACATAGAACATAGAACATAGAACAATACAGCACAGAACAGGCCCTTCGGCCCACGATGTTGTGCCGAACTTCTATCCTAGATTAAGCACCCATCCATGTACCTATCCAAATGCCGCTTAAAGGTCGCCAATGAATCTGACTCTACCACTCCCACGGGCAGCGCATTCCATGCCCCCACCACTCTCTGGGTGAAGAACCCACCCCTGACATCTCCCCTATACCTTCCACCCTTCACCTTAAATTTATGTCCCCTTGTAACACTCTGTTGTACCCGGGGAAAAAGTTTCTGACTGTCTACTCTATCTATTCCTCTGATCATCTTATAAACCTCTATCAAGTCACCCCTCATCCTTCGCCGTTCCAACGAGAAAAGGCCGAGAACTCTCAACCTATCCTCGTATGACCTACTCTCCATTCCAGGCAACATCCTGGTAAATCTTCTCTGCACCCTCTCCAAAGCTTCCACATCTTTCCTAAAGTGAGGCAACCAGAACTGCACACAGTACTCCAAATGTGGCCTAACCAAAGTCCTGTACAGCTGCAACATCACCTCACGACTCTTGAATTCAATCCCTCTGCTAATGAACGATAATACTCCATAGGCCTTCTTACAAACTCTATCCACCTGAGTGGCAACCTTCAAAGATCTATGTACATAGACCCCAAGATCCCTCTGTTCCTCCACCTGACCAAGAACCCTACCATTAACCCTGTATTCCGCATTCTTATTTGTTCTTCCAAAATGGACAACTTCACACTTGGCAGGGTTGAACTCCATCTGCCACTCCTCAGCCCAGCTCTGCATCATATCTAAGTCCCTCTGCAGCCGACAACAGCCCTCCTCACTGTCCACAACTCCACCTATCTTTGTATCATCTGCAAATTTACTGACCCACCCTTCGACTCCCTCATCTAAGTCATTAATAAAAATTACAAACAGCAGAGGGCCCAGAACTGATCCCTGCGGAACTCCACTTGTAACTGGACTCCATGCTGAATATTTACCATCTACCACCACTCTCTGACTTCGACCGGTTAGCCAGTTTTCTATCCAATTGGCCAAATTTCCCTCTATCCCATGCCTCCTGACTTTCCGCATAAGCCTACCATGGGGAACCTTATCAAATGCCTTACTAAAATCCATGTACACTACATCCACTGCTCTACCCTCATCCACATGCTTGGTCACCTCCTCGAAGAATTCAATAAGACTTGTAAGGCAAGACCTACCCTTCACAAATCCGTGCTGGCTGTCCCTAATCAAGCAGTGCCGTTCCAGATACTCGTAAATCCTATCCCTCAGTACCCTTTCCATTACTTTGCCTACCACAGAAGTAAGACTAACTGGCCTGTAATTCCCGGGGTTATCCCTATTCCCTTTTTTGAACAGGGGCACAACATTCGCTACTCTCCAGTCCCCTGGTACCACCCCCGTTGCCAGTGAAGACGAGAAGATCATTGCCAACGGTACTGCAATTTCCTCTCTTGCTTCCCACATAATCCTAGGATATATCCCGTCAGGCCCGGGGGACTTGTCTATCCTCAAGTTGTTCAAAATGTCCAACACATCTTCCTTCCTAACAGATATCTCTTCTAGCTTATCAGTCCGTTTCACACTCTCCTCTTCAACAATACAGTCCCTCTCGTTCGTAAATACTGAAGAGAAGTACTTGTTCAAGACCTCTCCTATCTCTTCCGACTCAATACACAGTCTCCCACCACTGTCCTTGATCGGACCTACCCTCGTTCTCGTCATTCTCAGGTTTCTCACATACGCATAGAATGCCTTGGGGTTATCCTTGATCCTATCCGCCAGGGATTTTTCATGCCCTCTCTTAGCTCTCCTAATCCCTTTCTTCAGGTCCCTTCTGGCTATCCTGTATCCCTCCACTGCTCTGTCTGAACCTTGTTTCCTCAACCTTATGTAAGCCTCCTTCTTCCTCTTTACTAGACATTCAACCTCCCTCGTCAACCAAGGCTCCCTCACACGACCATTTCTTTCCTGCCTGATCGGTACATACATATCAAGGACACGTCGTATCTGCTCCTTGAAAAAGTCCCACATTTCCACCACATCCTTCCCTGACAGCCTATGCTCCCAACGTATGCTCCTCAAATCCTGTCTTACAGCATCGTAATTTCCCTTCCCCCAATTGTAAAAACTTCCTTGTTGTGTGCACCTATCCCTCTCCATAACCAAGGTGAAAGTGACAGAATTGTGGTCGCCATCACCAAAATGTTCACCCACTAACAAGCCCACCACTTGTCCCGGTTCGTTACCGAGTACCAAATCCAATATGGCCTCCCCTCTGGTTGGACAATCTACATACTGCGTTAGAAAAGCTTCCTGGACACACTGCACAAACACCGCCCCATCCAATCTACTTGATCTAAAGAGCTTCCAATCAATATTTGGGAAGTTGAAGTCGCCCATGACTACGACCCTGTGGCTTCTGCACCTTTCCAAAATCTGTTTCCCAATCTGTTTCTCCACATCTTTGCTGCTATTGGGGGGCCTATAATAAACACCCAACAAGGTGACTGCACCTTTCCTATTTCTGACTTCAGCCCATACTACCTCCAGAGGCAGATCTCCCTCAAACTTCCTTTCTGCAGCCGTTATACCATTTCTAATTAGCAATGCCACCCCCCCTCCTTTTTTACCACCCTCCCTAATCTTACTGAAACATCTGTAACCAGGAACCTCCAACAGCCATTCCTGTCCCTCATCTATCCATGTTTCCGTGATGGCTACAACATCGTAGTCCCAGGTACCGATCCACGCCTTAAGTTCACCCACCTTATTTCTGATACTCCTTGCATTGAAGTATACGCACTTGAGCCCATCTCTGTGTCCGTAAGTAGTCCCTGTCAGTGCTACCTTCTCCACAGCCTCCCTACAGTCTTGGACATCCTGACACACAGCTAGCTTACTTGCTGGACTACAAGTCCGGATCCCATCCCCCTGCCAAATTAGTTTAAACCCCCCCGAAGAGTGCTAGCAAACCTACCCCCCAGGATATTGGTGCCCTTCTGGTTCAGGTGCAACCCGTCCTGTTTATACAGGTCCCACCTTCCCCAGAATGCAGTCCAATTGTCCAAATATCTGAAGCCCTCCCTCCTACACCATCCTTGCAGCCACGTGTTCAACTGCACTCTCTCCCTATTCTTTGCCTCTCTGTCACGTGGCACCGGCAACAACCCAGAGATGACGACTCTGTCTGTCCTAGCTTTTAGCTTCCAGCCTAACTCCTTGAGCTCTTGAATGACCTCCCCGCCCCTCTTCCTACCTATGTCGTTGGTGCCAATGTGTACCACGACTTCTGGCTGCACACCCTCCCCCTTAAGGATTCTGAAGACACGGTCCGAGACGTCTCGGACCCTAGCACCCGGGAGGCAACAAACCATCCGAGAGTCTCGCCCATGTCCACAGAACCGCCTGTCCGTCCCTCTAACTAGAGAGTCCCCTATAACTAGCGCTCTCTTCTTCTCCCCCTTTCCCTTCTGAATCTCAGAGCCACAGACCCCTTCACTGCAGCTTACACCTGCAAGGCTGTCCCCCCCAACAGTTTCCAAAGCTGCATACTTATTTTTTAGGGGAACGACTACAGGGGAACCCTGCACTGCCTGTTTCTTCCCCTTCCCACCTCTAACTGTTACCCAGCTACCTCTGTTCTCTGGCGTAACTATGTCCCTGTAGCTTCTATCGATCACGGAGACAGGTTCACAGCCAATTAGGAGTAGCAGGCAGGGACTTGAGTCTGAACAACTCATCAGGACCTCTGCTTGAGAGAAGCAGCGGTTGCAGGCAATGGATGATTTGTGACTAAGGGAGTGCTTCAACATGGCCGTGACCTCTCACCAACTCTTTTGAACCTTCATTTAGAAGGCACGTTAGTGAGTGTAGAGAACCTTTAAAGGATGGTCTGTGGCTGCTCTTGCATCCAGCCAAGTAGGGAAGGCCTTTAGGTCAGCTGGAAGCATTGGCCCCTCATCTGGAGCTGGGTGCCTGTCTCCAAGTGGCTAATGTGGTTCCCACCAGTGTAGATATGCAGAGACCAAATGGCTTTTCCAGTCAGCCTCCGTTAATTGACCAGCACAAGGCTCAGGACAGGACTAAAGTTATCCACCATGTCCAATAGGCACATTGCTGGACCCAAATACACCTCTGCCAAAAATGGCTGGCACTGGGAATGGCATTTGGGATCGGTCACTCCAGTTAACGCGGTACTGTCAGGCCCCATTTGCTCCCATTGATGCCCTCAGTGGAGTCTGAAAATTCAGCCCCATTTTCCTTCACTACATAACTTTCAGGCTTGTTCTTCATTGACAACTTTAGGTAAGAGGTCTGGCAAGGATTGTGTTGTGTGGGTGGCTCACAGTTAAGACCATGCTCCTCCTTACCTCTTCCTTCAACAGCCAGACATTCCAGCAGAAGACATTGGATAGCGCTAGGGTGCAGGGGTGTGGGAAAGGGAGGTGATAGTGTGATGATAATGGTACTGGACTCTAGTCCAGATTTCCAGACCAAACTCCGGGGACATGGGCTCAAATCACACCATGGTAGGTGATGTTGTAGAATTCCATAGCAACCTGGAATAGAGAGCTGGCCTACTAACATAACCACTATTATTAGAAAACCCATCTGTTCATTAATGGCCTTTAGGGAGGGAAGTCCTGGCTTGGTCTACATGTGACTACAGACCCATAGCAATGTGCTTGATTCTTAACTGCTCTCTGGGCAATTGGGGATGTGCAAATGATTGGCCTCGATGCCCATATCTCATGAACAAATTAAAAAAGTTGGAGCTCACATTCCTTGGGTCACATAAATTAAGGCAAGGCAATTGCCTAAACTGGATTATTAATCCAAAGACCCAGGTAATATTCTCAGGACCAAGGTTCAAATCCTGCCATGGCAGATGCTGGGAATTGAAGTCAAAAAAGAATCTGGAATTAAGGGTCTAAAGATGACTGTGAAACCATTGTTGATTGTCAGTACAAACTCATCTGGCTCACTCATATCCTTTAGGGAAGAAAATCCGTCATCTTTACCTGGTCTGGCCTACACGTGATTCCGGAATCTGGGCTATTAGGATTGGGCAATAAATGCTGACCTAGCCAGAGATTCACTCTATGTGTGAATAAAAATAGTATAGTCATAGAAGAAAGCACAGGGGCCACATAGTTGACCCATTGCAGCTGTGCCAGCTGTTTGAAAGAACTATCCATTATTGCCACTCCCCTTTCCTTTCCCTAGTACTCCGTAATAATTACCTCTTTTTGTATTAATCTAATTCCACTTTGAAAGTTACTCAAAAACCGCATCGTCCATCCTTTCAAAAAGAGTATCTCCATTTGGACCAACTTCCTGGCTCTATGTCTTAAGGTTTGCTAAGTTTAGCTATACAAAACCAACACCAAACCCACTTCCTAGTAACTGCTGTTAAATTGATATTGTTCAGCTGCAGGACCCCTCTCCATTGCTTTTAAAAGTTTGAAGTTGCATGTTATGAATAAACACCTACTAAACCCAAATCTATCGATTTAACCTGTGCCTTTTGTAAGGGTCAGAAGTTACGTAACAGCAGGTTATAGTCCAACAGATTTATTTGAAATCACTTGTTTGCAGAGAACTACATACCAGATGGAACCTGACAAAGGAGCAGTGCTCCAAAAGCTTGTGCTTCCAAATAAATCTGTTGGACTATAACCTGGTGTTGTGTGACCTCTGACTTTGTTTGAGGTCCCAGTCCAACATCAGCATCCCCACATCATGATTGTAAGGAGTCAGATCAACTACAGTTGATGCCGACCACCTGCATTAAACTAACCAATCAATATACAATGAACACATTATTTCTATAAGATAGGAATTGAATTTGTTAACAAACAGCAATGATAATCCATCTGTGATATAATTACATAATGAACAAATAAAGTGCTTCAAAGACTCAGCAGATCTGACAATGTTTGAAAAGAGAAAAATTTGAGTTAGTGTTTCAGGTCAATTAACTAGATCTGTCAATAGGAGTTCCAGGGTAAGAAGCCTCATTTTCCTGATTGACTAGAGATGTAAGTCTGTTATAGAGTCACAGAGATATACAGCATGGAAACAGACCATTCAGTCCAACACGTCCATGCCATCCAGATATCCCAACTCAACCTCGTCCCACCAGCCAGCACCTGGTCCATATTCCTCCAAACTCTTCTTATTCATATACTCATCCAGATGTTGTAATTGTACCAGCCTCCACCACTTTCTCTGGCAGCTCATTCCATACACACACCACCCTCTGTGTGAAGAAGATGCCCCTTAGGTCTCTTTTATATCTTTCCCCTCTCACCCTAAACCTATGCCCTCTAGTTCTGGGCTCCCCCACCCCAGGGAAAAGACTTTATTGATTTATCCTACCCATGCCCCTCATGATTTTGTAAACCTCTATAAGGTCACCCCTCAGCCTTCAATGCTCCGGGGAAAACAGCCCCAGCCTGTTCAGCCTCTCCCTGTAACTCAAACGCTCTGTTGTTATCTCAGCAAAGAGACAGTGAAAAGGATAGTTGTGAGAGAAGCTCAACATCACATGTGGGGTCTTACCCAGGAGGGGGGTTGGTTAGCTGAACTACCAGCTTGCAATACAGAATGACGCTAACAGCCTGGGTTAAATTCCAACTGGTCCTATTGAAGGACTCACCTTCTCAACCTCCCTTCTTGCCTGAGCTATGGTGACCCTTGGATTAAACCACCATCAGTCATCTCTGCCTCTGAGACTTCACCATATCACACAAATCTGACCATCAGAAAAAAAGTTGGCATGCGTTCAGGATTTTTTTTTTACCATCCACATAAAATGCTGTTAACCCTGTTTGCATTGTTTACGTTGCTTCTTTGAGTTTTGTGAAACTTTGATCTGCTTTTTTTTGTTAACGTTGCCAACCTTTCTGCGCCTCAAGATTCTGCAACCAAGCGTATTATGATCACTCGCATCTTTTACCTCAAATAGCACATCTGATGATCTGGGCTTATTTTAGTTTCCACTTTATTCAAACTCAGCACAGCTGTAGCACCTTCACATTATGGTTCCCATGCAGCTGCAGACTGTCAAACGTTTTGATCGAGCCTTTCCCTGTAGTGAGGAGGAGTCTCTTGGTGGTTGCCTTAAGGATAGGATTAACTTGGCACTAGCATAAAACATCAGACATGTGTTATTAACACCTCAAATGTCTGACATTTCTGGTGGAACAAGAGAAGCATAGCTTTGGGGAGAAAGTGGTGCGGTACGAGTGACTTTAACAGAAATGAGTTACAGCGTGCCCTTGCAAAAGGCTCACATAGTCCCAATGAGCTGAGTATCCCCTTGAGTAAATCACAAGTTTGTGCAATGCATTTTGACACTCACAGTAGGAAATCTGTCAGCATGTTGTCAGGGGACTGAAATGAAAAATCTTTTGTGTCCAGTAAAAGGAAACTGGGGAGTTAGGTGTAAATAATTGTATATACTTAGCCTTCTTCTTGAATTTCACTTCCATTTATTGTTTTTTGTTTATAGTGCAAGCTTGATGATTGATCTCTGCATTCATTCTCTTTGGGGATGACTTAGAACCTGACATGGACAAGTATTTCTTTCTAGTTTCATATTATTGCGTTTCTGTTGGTCAAGAGATTTGGCTGTTTATAGTCTGCTGACAGAGCACTTTATAGTTTAAGTCAACACGCAACTAGTTAAAATATTACAAATGCTTGTCAGTGACAGTACAAGAGTGGAACCTATAGTTAGGGTAAATTGATGTTGTTAGCAGGCAATAAGATAGGAGCGGCTCAGCAACTATCTTGGCTGATGTCCTGATGGTTATTTTTCTGAGGTTGAAGGTTGGTCAAAAACATCACAAGATGCAAAGGGAAATGGGAGTGGGTGTCTGCTCTGAAAACAAGACATCAATCCATTCACAACACAGAAAATGAGTAAAAACAGTTCTCCATTCCAAAATCGATGTGTGGCAACTTTATGCGCAATACATCGAGAAGAAGGGAAAGTAATAACCCAGAAACGATATTGTGGTAGGCACAGTTTCATATTGCACTAACTCCCAAATGGATTTACTTTGATCTTAGGTCAAAATTGCAAATTTCAGCACCTTTCTTTAATAACACAGGGACTACTTTTTTGTGACTCGGAGAATTTTGCAGGACAGAAGAAGGCAGTTTACCTCATTATGCCTGCGCATCTTCAGAATTAAACATCAGTCAATTTTCATTAGGTAAAATATATGCATATTTTAATGCACAATTAGTGTCTGCAGTACCTCGAACACAGGAGATTATGCTGGATAATATTTCCACTTCTATTTGTAATGGTTCTGTGACAGTCAAACATCTGTTTTTTAAACATGCCCTAATTCTTATAATGTTTTGTGTACAATTTAGGCTCTGTATGACATTTGTAGATGTTTTTCAAAATTTTAGTACATTTACATATTTAATATTTCATAGTTGTCTACCTCTATATTCATCTTATGGAATTGCACAGTGCAGAAGGAGGTTATATAGCCCATCATTACTGTGTCAGGTTCCTAACAGCTTCTCCTTGCTCGGTTCCAAGTAACAGTTAAACTCCTTTCTGAGTATACAATGTTTTGATTGTGTTGGTTAGTTTGTATTTTCCATATTCCTCCTCTCACCCACAATGTCAATCAGTGTATTAACTGTCAATAGCACAATTGTATTGATTTTTTTTACCTATTTCCAGGGAGAACATAGTAAAATGCAAGAAAATTATTTAATGTCATTAGAATCTCAGTTGTTGATAAAAGTGAACAGGTCAGATTCTATAGATCATAAACTTTATTTGTATAGTTTTGCTTGCTAATAGTCAGCCACTGAACATATTTACATGAGGCCAATCAATGTACTGGGTGGCATAGTGGCACAGTGGTTAGCCTCACAGCACCAGAGACCCAAGTTCAATTCCCAGCTCAGGCAACTGTCTGTGTGGAGATTGCACATTCTTCCGTGTCTGCGTGGGTTTCTTCTGGGTGCTCCGGTTTCCTCCCACAGTCCAAAAATGTGCAGGTTAGGTGAATTACCCATAGTGTTAGGTGAAGGGGTAAATGTAGGGGAATGGGTCTGGGTGGGTTGCTCTTCAGAGGGTCGGTGTGGACTTGTTGGACCGAAGGGCCTGTTTCTAGTCATTGACAGGATGGTATTCTAATGGGAGCTCAAGATAATGCAGAGATGATGGCTAAACCACATCCTTCTGGCATTGTTGAAAAACTGCCAGGATTGGGCATTGATAAACTTTGTCCAAGAAGCCACTGGTGTAAAAGGTTAGGCTGTCACTAGTGATATGAATTATCCAATCTGCATCACTATTGATTTTCAATATCTCCACTTCTTACATAGTTTTTCCTTTTCTCACCCATACCATGCCCTTCTAGTTTTCTGCCACACCTACTGAAGATACTTTCATCCTTGGGGGGTCATCTCAAGACCCCCGTCAGTCCATCTTTATCCTTTGTTTTTGTAATAATGATGTGAACTTGAAGCTATCTTCTAACTGCAGTCTGACTAGGGGTCAATGGAGATTTAGCATGACACCTTTACTTTCCAAGCCTATCCATCTAGCAGCCCTCTCCAAGTCTAGTGCATGGTTTTGCTTCTTTGTGACACACTATACATTCCCAACACTCATGTGATGATCTTCAACTCTTGAATGTCATGGAAAAGAAAGATAATCTGGCAGGTTGACCTTAGAGGTTCCTGCTACCTTCCTGCTATTGCAGAAAATAAGGTCTGCACTGGGAACCATTATAGTTCACTACCAGCTGTGACCCTTAAGTGGTCAATTAATTGACCACTTCAAGGCCCCTTTATGCCTTTGCCATAATTGACTCCATTCCTGGCAGTAGAGAACACTGGCACCCTTCCCCCACTGGTGAATCAGTGATACAAACACAGAATGCTGCAGAAACTTAGCAAGTCTACCAGCAACTGTGGAGAGAGAAGTGAAGTTAATGTTTCGAGTCTGGCTTGACTCTTCAGAATTATTTCTATAGAAAAGTCATGCCAGACTCACAACATTAACTCTGAAAAATATTTCAGTCACGTAAGCAGTTCCATATAGTAGTATATGGTTCCACTCGAGTCTCCACTGCTGGGCCTGCTCAAATTCACTTGAGTCTGCACTGCACGGCCTACTTGGGTCTGTGCCTGTTGGGCCTACTCAAGTCCGTGCTGCGGGGCCTACTTGAGTCTGTGCTACAGGGCCTACTCGAGCCCATGCTGCTGGGCCTACTTGAGTCCATGCTACTGCGCCTATTCAAGTCTGTACTAAAGGACCTATTTGAGTCCATGCTGCTGGGCCTACACAAGTCCACGCTATGGGACCTACTTGAGTCTTGTGCTGCTGGACCTACTTGATTCTGTGCTAATGGGCCTACTCAAGCCCGCACTATGGGGCCTACTCAAGTCTGGGCTGTGGGGCCTACTCAAGTCCCTGCTACAGGGCCTATACTCGAGTCTGTGTTCCTGGGCACAGCAATCCACCTCACATATCAATCATCCTCTATTCTATTGAAAACAATTCTGTAATGTCAAAGGCAACTATATGAGGATACAGTTGCATTGAAATAATAGCAGAGGTGGGTCAAATTCAGCAAATTCCAGTTGCTATTTGTTATGTTTTTATTTTAATTCTTTGACAGGATGTGGGTGTTGTTAACTTGGTCAGCATTTGTTATTCATCCCTAATAGCCCTTGAAGGTGCAGAGTCACTTTTTTGGTCTGCTGCAGATTTGTTTCCTTCTTTATTTCCAGAGATGAGAATGTGGCTGACAAGGCAAGCATTCATTGCCTATCACGAATTGTTCTTGAACTGAATGGTTTACTCAGTCACTTCAGAGGACATTTGCAAGAGACATCCACAGTGCTGTGGGTCTGGAGTCACATGTAGATCACACCAAGTAAGGATGACAGATTTCAAGCAAGTCCATATGGTGTAGGTACATCCAGAGAAGGAACTCCAAGTTTTTGACACTGGAGAGATGACAGTCTATTTCCAAGGCAGGATGATGTGTGCCTTGCAGGGATTAGTATTACAAGTTCCAATGTCATAGCTGCCTGTGTCCTTTTAGATGGTAGCAGTCATGGGTTTGAATGCTGCATTTGAAGAAGCCTTGGTAAGTTGCAGCAGTGTGTATTGTCAACAGGATACACTGTGTGTTAGTGGTGGTGAATGTGAATTTTTAAGTTATTGCATAGGGTGACAAATGAGTTGGCTACTCTGTCCTGTTTTTATCTTGATATGGGCTGATTTCAGCACAGCCAACCTATTTCCACTGACTCAATCTACCCATTATCAGCTTTCCTTTCTCCCTAGCTAACTATCAACAATCCCTTTCACTGCCTCACGTTCTTTGTCTCTTTCTGAGCTCTGTCTCCATCCACCTGCTCACTCCGTCCACCTCTGTCATCAGCATAAATGCCGCATTTTCCTGGCTACTATCAATTCTGAAGAAGGATCGCTGGACCTGAAAATGTGTAAACTCTGGGAGAGATAGAAAGTACAGATCAAAACCTAGACCTAGTTTTCCCCAAATCCCTTGGGTGATTGAAATTAGCCAAAGTGACCACAGAGCTTGATTCAGAGATTTTCATTCAATTCGATTCCCCCGTTAAAACAAAACAAGAGTGAGCATGACCATCTTGCAGGAATACTGTAATTGTTTGTAGTAGTCCAATGGGTCACCTCCTTCTAGGGTTGAGACTAAACACTATACTAAGATTGCATAGAAGAGGTTGAGAAACATTGGCAATTAACTAATTTGCATATTACTGAAAACAACAGAACAATTTTAGTGAGGTTGGAGAAAAGAAAGAGAAAGCAAAGAAGAATTACAGCTGATAAATCATAACTGGTCAAGAGGTTTTATTCAGGAACCTGGGAGTGGGATTAAGCCATTGAATGCTCTACCTTTCAATATACCATAACTGGTCAACGACATCAATGCCACTTTCCTACTTCACCTCCATATTTCTTGTAGTTATTAGTCCCCAGAAACCTAACATTTCCTGCTTTGCACATGCTCAATGATTGACCTTCCAGAGTACTCTGCAATACAGAATTCTACAAATTCACTATCCTCGGAGTCAGTGAATAAATTCCTCTTCATCTCAGCCTTAAGTGGCCTGCCCCTTAATCTGAGATTCTGTCCCCTAGTTTTAGACACACCAGCCAAAGGAAACATCGGATCTATATCCACCCCTCTGTTATGCCCTACGATAATTTTGTAAATTTCAGTGAGATCATCTCTCGTTTTTTGAAACCCTGGGGAATACAGACTCAGTCTCCTCAACCCCTTTTATCTTGTTCCCCTTTTATAGAGTCATAGAGATGTACAGCACGGAAACAGACCCTTCGGTCCAACTCGTCCATGCTGACCAGATTCCCAACAGACCCTTCAGTCCACCTCATGCACGCTGACCAGATATGCCAATCGTCCCATTGGTCCATATCCCTCTAAACCCTTCCTATTAATCTACTCATCCAGACACCTCTTAAATGTTGTAACTTTGGTTCAGATTTCCAGCATTTGCAATTTTGTTTACTTGTTGGCGAGACATGTTGAGCTGTTTGCTGGTAAGTATCATAAGAATATATGAACTAGGAGCAGGAGTCGGCCATCTGGTGCTTTGAGCATGCTCTGCCATTCAATAAGATCATGGATGATCTTTTTGTGGCCTCAGCACCACTTACCCGGCCCCCTCACTATAACCCTTAATTCCTTTTATTGTTCAAAAAAGTATATCTTCGCTTTGGAAACATTTACTGAAGTAACATCAACTACTTCACTGGACGGGGAATTCTATAGATTCACAACCCTCTGGGTGAAGGAGTTCCTTCTCAATTCAGTCCTAAACCTGCTCACCCTAATTTTGAGTCTATGCACTGTTGTCCTAGTTTCACTCGCTAGTAGAAACATCCTCTCTACGTCTGTCTTATCTATTCCCTACAGAATTTTGTATGTTTCTATAAGGACCCCCTCACTCTTCTCAATTCCAATGAAGATAATCCCAAATCTACTCAGTGTCTCCTCATAAGCCAACCCCCTCAAATCCTTTAAATAAACAAGAGAAATAAATTTCTTATCTGATGATGCAAAGATGTTTGTGTACATAATAGAATATGGAATAGCAAAGTGTGTTGGATCTAGAATGAGTTGGAACTTGCAGCATACCTGCAGACCAAGTCAACAGTGTTTTTTTTTGTTTTGGTTGTTTGGTTTTCTTGTTGCTCTCACCGAGAAGCAGTCGCACATCTTTGATTTCCAAAAGTGGGTGATACTTAGATTATTTCAGTCTCAGGAGAAACTGGAACCCCACTGTACAACTGTTCCCGCTCTTGTTTCACTTGATAACACCGTGGAAGAAGTAACCAGAAGTTTAAACTTTGTCCTCAGATACCTATGATAGTAAATTTGGTCCACTATGTAGGAGAGTACACCACTCCCCCATCTAAAATTTCACATCAAGAAATCTGCACGACCATAGTGTGTAATTATTTTGTGGATTTGTTAACTGAAAATTGTGAATTTATTGTGAAAGGCGTTTCTTTATAGTTGTCTGGACTACTATGGATTGTGCTATAAACAATTTTTTAAAAGAAAACAGAATGCCTGATTATTATCATGTCACTACCTGTGGGTTCTTGCTGTGTTGACATTGGCTGTTATATTTACTACGTTACAGGAGTGCCTGCTCAGTTGAGTGTTTGCGCAGTAGACTACCTAACACTTTGTTGATACCATGGGAGACGCTGAAAAGGGTGAGAGATGTATGTCTTCCTTTTTCCCATTTATTGTGGTGCTCTGAGCAATTCACTTTTTAAAGCAGGTCAGAAAGTAATTTAGACTTACGTACACCAGTACAAAAATAACATTCAACTTAACAACCAAAAACCAAGTTTTTCCATTCAGTTCAAGGAAATCAGTCACCTCAGCAGAAGTGGTTTCTATTCTGTGGAATTTCTAAGCCAAGAAAGTTTGGATCACTCAGTTAAATTCTACTTGGTTCCATCCTCATCTGTTACAGGTGAGTCTGTCAAAGTAAATATTGGGAGGAGTGACCACCACAGTATCCTTGTGGAGACAAAGTCCCATCTTCACCTTGAAGATTCCCTCCATTATCATCCAGCAACACATCTCCCAGACTTGACCATTATCATCAACCCTGGTTCAATGAAGAGTAGAGGTGCATGTGTTAGGAGCAATACCAGGTATACCATAGAATAAAGTTTCAACCTGGTTAAGCCTTGATTCAGGACTACTTGTATGCCAAACAGCAGGTGCAGTAGAATATAGAGAGGGCGATGCAATCCCACAACCTGATCTGATCCAAGCTGTGAAGTCCTGCCACATCTGATTGTTAATTTTAAAAATCACTTGGAGATGGAAGCTCCACAAAAACCCCCTCCTCAATGATGGAGGAGATAAGGCTGAAGCTTTTGCAATCACCTTCAGCCAGATGTGTTGAATGCTCAGCCCATTCTGGCTTCTTCCTGTGGTCCTCTCCATGATAGATGTCAGCCGTGAATTAATCTGATTCACTATACCTGATATCAAAGAATGGCAGAGGGCACTGGAAAATACAAAGGCTTGACAAAGTCCCAGAAATAGTACTGAAGAACTGTGCTCCAGAACCAGCTGTGCCCTTAAACAAGCTTCCAGTACAGTGAGCATCTTGTAATCACTTCTCAGTAAAATGACCTAAGCCTTTTTTAAAATCTCTAACAACTGAATCACTCAGGCTTACTGTCAAGTTTTAAGAATGAATATATATTTTTCAATTCTTCAAGGCAGGCAGATAAACAGATGAAGATAAACAGATTTTTAAAATATAGATTACAGAGAAATGTCAAGTTAAAACACTTCAATTTTTAGAAGCTCTGTTCTATTAATTATGCTATCATTTCTCTGCCTTTTCCCAGAAGGGATTACTTTATCTGAGAATAATCAATCCAGTGCATTTATCAAAAGCATCTGGGTAATGTTGTCCAATTGGTCAAATAATAACATTGGTTTGTGGTGACATGACATTTATAACAAATCTGAAGTCAGCATGAAGTCTGGAGAGAATGTTTAGGCAAGTAATCTCTTGCCGCCTCTATTCAATTCTTAGAGAAAGGAGTTGACATTACAGAGTGCAAGAGTTTCAACAACATGCAATATTGCCATGTATCAGTCACTACCTCAAACTAAAGCTTTATTTGTTTTGTGAAGGGATTGAATGATGTGAATCTGCAATAAAAACAGAATACTAAAAATCCTCATCAGTTCAGGTAGCATATTTAGAAGGAGAAACTGAGCTAACAGTTTAGACCAATGACCTTGAAACAGACTTCTCTTCTTTTTTGCTGTGTGTGGGTGAAATAATAATCTTGTGCTGTCCTTGTGTAACACAGATAAGAGATGTGGTTTCTGTTACTTGAAAATCTCTGGGCTTATTTACAACGGAACTGTTAAATACCAAAGAAAATGCTGGTTAGTTTGAGTCAAGAAGTGTGTCGCTGGAAAAGCACAGCAGGTCAGGCAACATCTGAGGAGCAGGAGAGTCGACCTTTCGGGCATAGGCCCTTCATCAGGAATACTGGTTAGACAGTCAAGTTATATTCATTTCCAGTCAGTTTTATTTCGAGATCACGCACTGCCACTCCAATTGGAATTATACATGGGTGGCACAGTGGCTAGCACTGCTGCCTCTCAGTGCCAGGGAACTGGGTTCAATTCCAGCCCTGGGTAACTGTCTGTGTGGAGTTTGCGCATTTGCCCTGTGTCTGTGTGGGTTTTCCCCAGGTGCTCTGCTTTCCACTCACAGTCCAACGATGTGCCGGTTAGGTAAATTGGCCACACTAAATTTCCCATAATGTTCAGGGATGTGTAGATCAGGTATATTAGTCAGGGGAAATGTAGAGTAATAGGGAATGGATTTAGGTAGGTTACTCTTTGGAGGGTTGATGTGGACTTGTTGGGTTAAATGGCCTGTTTCCATACTGTAGAGATTCTATTCTATACAGTCAGACAAGTGCTCACACAGTCATCCTTTAGTTAATTCTCTTCTTCCCTAATTCCATTTGGCTTCAGATCTCTCAGGCTAGACCCCAATGGATAATAACAGATTCACTTTAATTCAGTTTTCAATGATTTAATATAAATGATAATAATGAAAGAAGTATAATATATTGTTCAATATGAAATATATTGTATTTTGCCTTTTTTTTCTAGTGTCTATCAGTCCCAAATGTCCTTTTTCCCCTGTATTCCTAATAGTTTCTTAGAATATGATCCTTTCTTTGTAAAACAATAATATAGCTGACTGCTGCTATCTGCCCTTATTAACTTGGAGACTTGTCCATTCTCCACTATCAGATTTAAAGCTGTGATATTGATCCTCAGTCTTTTTTATTCACCCATCTTATCAATTGTATATTACCCCACTGTGACATGAATGTACCACTCAATGGGTATTGATGCTGAATGGTTTTTTTAGAATGTTGTTGTGGTTCTGTTCGCCGAGCTGGGAATTTGTCTTGCAAGACAAATTCCCAGCTTGGCGAACATGCAAAATAAATTCCCAGCTCGGCGAACAGAACCACAACAACGAGCACCCGAGCTACAAATCTTCTCCCAAACTTTGGTTTTTTAGAATTTCTTCCAATGTTATTGCTAAGAAACACACAAGATCCACTGCCTTAACAAGAGCACAGATTTCTGCCACTAAAGTACTTTTTACGACTGTTCTGATCTTTTTAGCTTGCTAAGCTAAAAGGCAATATTTCCTCCCTCACGCAAAAGGAAAATTATAAACCCTCCAGAGTCCATTAGATGTTTGCAGAAAGAGGAATCTGTATAAACAATACATTTCGTGGCTTCACCAATGATGAAAATATTGAAAAACAATGCTTCATTTTTAAGTTTTCCGATGCATTATTTGCCAAGTAGTGTCTTCTGCCTTGGGATTTTTCATAGGAAGACCTTCAAACTAACATGTAGTCCCATTTGGATGCCCGGTCAATTCAACTAGAGGGCAATAGGGATGGCATGGTGGCTCAGTGGATAGCACTGCTGCCTCACAGTGCAAGGGAGCCAGGTTCAATTCCTCCCTCAGTTGACTGTCTGCATGGAGTTTGCACAATCTCCCCACATCTGAGTAGTATTCCTCCCACAGTCCAAAAATGTGCAGGTTAAGGGGATTGGTCAAGGGGAAATTGTCCATCGTCTTGTGTGGGTTTGGTAGATTAGCAATGGGAAATGATAGTGGAGAATGGACAAGTCTCCAAGTTAATAAGGGCAGATAGCAGCAGTCAGCTATATTATCAATGGGCTTAAAGCAGTATTGAAATTTGGAATCCATGGTTCATGGGTTTATAGGTATCTATACTGGATTTGAATTCAGGTGGAATGTATAAAGTATCACTTTGTACCAGCAATCTTATTCATAAAATGTGAGCCACATTGACTAACTGCAAAGTGCAGTGGCTTCCAAAGTTGAGATAGAGGGATTGCAATAGGATAGGGGGGGTGTGTCCATGTGGAATGCTCTTTGGAAGGTCAGTGTAGGCTGGATGGCCTGCTTCCCCCCAAAAAAAAGCTGTCCAATTAGACATTGCAATCCCTCTATCTCAACTTTGGAAGCCACCGCACTTTGCAGTTAGTCAATGTGGCTCACATTTTATGAATAAGATTGCTGGTACAAAGTGATACTTTATACATTCCACCTGAATTCAAATCCAGTATAGATACCTATAAACCCATGAACCATGGATTCCAAATTTCAATACTGCTTTAAGCCCATTGATAAAAAGCTTTCATATTTACTGCTCCTTCCCAACGATATTTGGTGCCTGTTTTGGGAAGTGAAGAAACACTTTCCTCTCTGAGTTGATCTCCCTGCAGAAATGCAGCTTTAATTGTCTCCTCTCTATAGCTCAGTTGGCTGGATGGCTGATTTGTAATGAAGAGTAATGTGAATAACAATGATTGTGTTCCCGCATTAACTGAGGTTACGATGAAGGACTGTCCATCTCAACCTCTCCCCTTGCCTGAGATGTGGTGACCCTTAGATTAAACTACCACCTGTTGTGTCCCTCTAATGAGAAAGCTTCCCTACAGCCTGATAGGGCTATAGCAACTTTTTTTCATTGAAGCAAAGTATGGAAATTACTGTCTAGTTTGTTACCTACCAAATACATCTAAAAAGTCTGTATGCTCTTACTGAAGTGCCATTCTGTTTTGTGTGTAATAACATGTATCTGACACCATCCTTACTGAGAAATAATTCAGACTGTTCCGACCTAACCTACAGACCAGTGTTTAACACCAACATTTCTGGCAACCTCTCAAAGCCTCCGCCATCTTGACGCTTGTGATCGTGGGCACAGACTCAACATTTGTCCACTCGCCATAGCTGTTGACCAAAGCAAGTTTCACTTTCCATTCCACTTCAAAGAAATCAGCATCTACTCATGGTTTTCATGTGTTCGACCATAGATTGAAAGAAATCTTGGTTGGATCATTTCTCTTCTACAGGCAAATTTCACCATTTCTTGTTGATTCTTCAAAACCACTGGGAGAAAGTGAGAACTGCAGACGCTGAAGAGTCTTCAACCACATGGCATTGACATCAACTTCACTAGTTTCCAAATCTCCCTTCCCCACCTCATCCCAGATCCAACTCTCCAACTCTGCACTGCCCTCTTGACCTGTCGTACCTGTCCATTTTCCTTCCCACCTAACCCCTCCACCCTCCCCATCGACCTATCAGAATTACCCCAGGTGCATCCATATATCGTCTTCCTAGCTACCTTCTCCCCAGCCTCAACCCCACCCCCTATTTATCTCTCAACTTCCTTCCTCCACCCCCACATTACTAATGAAGGACTTATGCCCAAAATGTTGACTCTCCTGCTGCTTGGATGCTGCCTGACCTGCTGTGCTTTTCCAGCACCACCCTTTTCGACTCTTCAAAATCATTGTTTTCTGACAATTTTTATTTTTTGTAACAGCTTGAATTTGAAGTATTGTGTGTTTCTGATGAAATTCCTTTGACAATCTCTCTTTAAAGCTTTGGAATAACAACTGTAGGAGATAGCTTTGACACTCATTTCATTTCTGCATGTGAAGTGCTCTCTCAATTTCCCTTCATTACATTCTTTGGGCTTGATGGTGAAGATAAGGGAGCATTGCACTGAATCACTTCCTTGTGAGTTTCTACGCCAATTCCTCTGGCAGACACTGACATGTTAGTTGTATCTGTAAAATAATTCACAGATAATCCAGTGACTAGGAATTAATCTGCCTTCATGGGTAATGGCAAAAGAACATCTGCATTTGTATGATATGCTGGCTTGTGATATTTAACATTGCACTAATAGGCCATCACAATTAACACCCAAAATCAGACATTGCTGTTTTTAGAACTGTTACTCCATTCTTTGAAGCAGATGTGATCGTAAGGGTTTTGTGACTAATTATCAATGTGCACAGCCTGACAGTATTTGTGGAATTGAATAACACCGTATGTAACTGGTGATGCCTCATTCTCACATTGCGAGTATTTTTCGGCTGACTTTGTTAAAGTATGTGAAGTGTGTGTGGCTGGCTTCCCCACACTGTTGTCCATTATGTGCTGTAATGTCACACATATAACCTCTGTGCTGAATCATTGCAAGCTAAAACCATGTTTTTTTCCTTGGGATCATATAGGATCAAAGTAACAACCCAAGTCTGTCTTCCTTCACTTTTTCAAATGCTTTCTGACATCCCACTAATCTTCCGGGTTGCCTAACTTGGAATCATTTCCAGGGTGGAATGAATGCATTTGCTAAATCAGGGATGAATTTAAAGTATCACAGTCCTTGTGAGCATCTAATAATTCTTTGTTCTCTGGCTTCCTTGCCTGCCATTGCATGGCTCCCATTTAGTCCCTGAGCCATAGTGAAATCTCATAGGATTTGCCAAGACAATGGAGATCAATTGGATATTAATGAACTGGAGTGACATCCTTTCACTGCTGGTCTGGAATTCTACCTCAGTCCTTTATGCCCTCCAAGTTAATTAGGTGAGGTTTTGCCATCACCTTCAGAATGATTTTTTAATGTGGAAATGCTGGTGTTGGACTGGGGCGGGCAAAGTCAAAAATCACACGACACCGGGTTATAGACCAACAGGTTTATTTGAAACCGCAAGCTTTTGGAGACCCTGCTCCTTCCTCAGGCAGCTGGTAAGAGAGAGGACACAAGATTTATAAGTAACAGATCAAAAGGTCATACAACTTATGCAAACACTTTGAACAAAGCTAGGTAGCTATTAAATCTTCAATCAGTTAGAATGGAGACGCAGATTATGATTGACTAATGTTTAAATCTCAGAATTTCTTTCAAGTCACTACCCCAAGATAACTTAAGGTTTTATCAGAATAAAGGTGACACCTCAGGTCAGATACTGCATTTTAAGTCTGAGTCCATGTTTCTAGTCTTTTTGTGTCTCAATCCGGAATCAGACTGATTTTATTTCCAATGTAGGAATTTATAAAGTGTCACATTGACTGGCTGTCTACATATCATGTCCTTTTTAAACAAAGTAGAATGTATCTGCAAATACAAATGCAAACCTGTTGGATATCACCCGGAGTCATGTGATTTTTGAAAATTTCTAAAATTTATTCGTGGGATGTGGGCATTGCTGGCTGGGCCATATCTACTAACCATCCCTAATTGCCCCTTGTGAAGGTGGTGGTGAGCTGCCTTCTTGAACTGCTACAGTCCATGTGCTGCCTGAGGGAATTCCATGATTTTGATAGTGAAGGAACTGTGATATATTTCCAAGGCAGGGTAGTGAGGGGCTTAGAGGGGAACTTGCAGTATCTGCTGACCTTGTCCTTCTGGATGGTGTTGGATTTGGAAGAGGCCTACAATACAATCGGGCCAGACTGTCATTGCTCCATTTGCAACAAACTGAAATTCCACCCAACGTAGAAATGGTGAACTCTAGCAGCAAGTGGCACAAACTGTTAATTCGGGCATGGGAGTGAGGGTGGAGGGGAGTGAGGGTGGAGGGGAGTTGTCGCAGCAGTTCCCTTCCACCTGATCCAGCTTTGCCACAACTTTGACGGAAGTATTAGGATACCATGTGGAAATGGGATTTCCACCACACATACCGTGAAGAGTTGGAATGACTAAAAGGAGACAATTAAAAATCACACAGCACCAGGTTCTAGTCCAACATGCTTATTTGGAAGCACTAGCTTTCAGAGCACTGCTCCTTCATCAGGTGGTTGTGGAGCAGGATCATAAGACACAGAATTTATAGCAAAAGATTACAGTGCCATGCAACTGAAGTGACATGTTCAACAAACTTCGATTGCTGTAAAGTCTTTCATCTTTTCGAATGGGTTGCAGGTTTCGGTTCCTTAATATGTAAATCCCAGAACTACTTTTAAGTCACATTCCTGAGATAACTTAAGGTTTTATAAAAAAAGGAGACATCTCAGCTCAGACAATGCATTAAAGGTGTGAGGTGAGAGCCTGTCTGTATCGCAACCTTGAGTCAGACTGCTTCTATTTCCAAAGCAGGAATTTATCAAATGTGACATGGATTGACTGCCTGCATTGACTGCCTGAAGATTGTGCGCTTTTAAAGCAAAATAGCATGTATCTGAAAATATATTTCTGCAAATATGAATTCACCCCATGGACTTATATGTGTGTGTGTGTGTGTGTGCGTGCATGACTGTGTGTGTGTGTGTGTGTGTGTGCGTGTGTGTGTGTGTGAATGTGAGCATGGATGAGAGAGTTTGTGTTTGCACATGTGCATGCTGTTCAATATAGGTTTCAGTTCTGGACTCCAGTGGTACTGGAAAAGCACAGTAGTTCAGGCAGCATCCAAGGAGCAGGAAAATCGACGTTTCGGGCAAAAGCCCTTCATCAGGAATACAGCTGCTCCTGCTCCTCAGATGCTGCCTGAACTGCTGTGCTTTTCCAGCATCACTCTAATCCAGAATCTGGTTTCCAGCATCTGCAGTCATTGTTTTTACCATATTGTTTCAGATGCATGACACTGTACCTTTTGCTATAAATTCTGTGTCTTTTGATCCTGCTCCACAGCTACCTGATGAAGGAGCAGTATTCTGAAGCTAATACTACCAAATAAACCTGTCGAACTATAACCTGATGTTGTGTGATTTTTAACTTTGTCCACCCCAGTCCAACAGCAGCCTCTCCACATCATAAAAGGAAACAAATTGCAATCAACAAAAGGCTCTTCAATACGGCTCTTGATGAATGTAATGAAGGTCATGTGTGCATTTATAATTCAGTGATTGAACCGGTATCACTGTGACCAGAATTCCAGATCTTTATAATCATTTTGTTCAGATATATAATACCACACCTCTGGAACAGGTGAGACGTGAACCCAGGCCTCCTCACTCAGAGATAGGGACACTACCATGTGCCACAAGAGTCCTTACCAGAGTTCTATTTCTTAACATGAAATACATTCCAGGTGTTCTACAGA
Source organism: Chiloscyllium punctatum (assembly GCF_047496795.1). Taxonomy (NCBI): domain Eukaryota; kingdom Metazoa; phylum Chordata; class Chondrichthyes; order Orectolobiformes; family Hemiscylliidae; genus Chiloscyllium; species Chiloscyllium punctatum. Next base: position 83,170,418 of record NC_092761.1, read on the forward strand.
TGAAGAGGCTGGCTCAAGCCAGCAACACAGTAGAGGAAAAATGAATTCAGTCACAATGTTAACAAAAAGTGATTAGATTATGGCAATGGTGATGGAAATCCAGTTCACAAAATTTAAAAATATCAACCATTCTCACAGGACAAAAACAATCCTTAGATACTATTGCAATAAAATGAGGAAATGCTGGAAGTACTTTGCAAATCAGCATTATCTATGGAGACAGAATGGACTCGCATCAGCAATTTTTTTTTCCAATCGCTATCATTGATGAATTTTGCAGTATCCGACTCTCTACCAATTGGAATTGTCAATGAACTGGAGTTTATGATATTCCTCTATTGCAGACCATCAACTGGAATCCATTCTGAACTTATCCAGGTCCTGAAGGTTTCTCAGGTTCCCTTGGAACAGTTGACAAATTTCCAGCAAAGAATGGTAGTCATTCTTATTCGTAGCCACTGTCGTTTGCAGCAAAGTTCTCAAACAGTTAATTCTGGAGGCTGATTTATCTGATGTCTCATGATACTGGACAGAGAAGTGAGGGGCCCAGCTCTTGATCCCAGAGCTGTCATTTCTGGCTCCCCTTCATCTCAGCAATTATGTCTAGCTAGTTAACATAACCAGTACCTCTTACTATCATCCAATATATGACATCATCTTATTAAGACAACTCACTCTTTGATTAGATTAGATTCCATACAGTTTGGAAACAGGCCCATCAGCCCAACCAGTCCACACCGACCCTCCGAAGAGGAACCCACCCAGACCCATTTCTCTCTAACTAATGCATCTAACACTATGGGCAATTTAACATGACTTGCACATCTTTGGATTGTGGGAAGAGACCAGAGCACCCGGAGGAAACCCACGCAGACACGGGGAGAATGTGCAAACTCCACACAGACAGTCACCTGAGGCCAGAATCGAACCTGGGACCCTGGTGCTGTGAGGCTGCACTACTAACCACTGTGCCATTGTGCTGCCCCAATTGGAGGGTTGAATCTGGGATGAGGTGGGGAGAGGGGAATTTGGAAACTAGTGAAGTCGATGTTAGATTAGATTACTTACAGTGTGGAAACAGGCCCTTCGGCCCAACAAGTCCACACCGCCCCGCCGAAGCGCAACCCACCCATACCCCTACATCTACCCCTTACCTAACACTACGGGCAATTTTAGCATGGCCAATTCACCTGACCTGCACATCTTTGGACTGTGGGAGGAAACTGGAGCACCCGGAGGAAACCCACGCAGACACGGGGAGAACGTGCAAACTCCACACAGTTAGTCGCCTGAGGCGGGAATTGAACCCGGGTCTCTGGCGCTGTGAGGCAGCAGTGCTAACCACTGTGCCACCGTGCTGCCCACAAATGTTGATGCCATGTGGTTGAAGGGTCCCAAGGCAGAAGATAAGGCATTGTTCTTCCATTTGGTTTGGATTAAGCAGTGGAGGAGCCCCAGGACTTACATGTCCTTGGGGGAATGGAAGGGGGAGTTGAAGTGGTTGGTCACAGGATGGTGGGGTTGTTGGGTGCATGTGTCCCAGAGATGTTCCCTGAAGTGCTCCTCGAGTTGGCGTCCTGTCTCCTGAGGTAGAGGAGACCACATGAAGAGCAACTGACACAGTTGATGAGGTGGGTGGATGAAGGGCTTATGCCTGAAACGTTGACTCTCCTACTCCACGGATGCTGCCTGACCTGCTGTGCTTTTCCAGCACCACACTTTTTGACTCTGGATTATTTAAAACAGTAGAAAAGGGGATTGGTGACAGGACACTACCCCAACAAAAGTGGCCAATGATTGGTTGGCAGTGGTGGATCGTTGAAAGGATCACACGGCCTAAAAACGTTAACTTTGATTTCCCTCCACAGAAACTGCCAGACCTGCTGAGCTTTTCCAGCAATTTCTGTTTTTGTCTGTGATTGTTGCTTGTATACCTCTTAGGTCAAAATAGTGAAAAAAATCCACATGACTCATCAAAAAGGATTGTCAGAATTAAGTGAGATTAACACTTTTAAGAGCATTAGCACTTTTAGAATATTCAGACAGTTGGCAGCTGCAAGTGGTTAAATGGAAAAGCAGACTGCTGTCCTTTGGAAGGAAAGGTAGGATAATAGGTTAAAATTGACACTTCTGGGCTGGTAAGGGGTGCAACAAAGGTGATGCAGCATAATGGAAGAGTAAAAAGATGAAGTGAAAAATCACACAACAGGTTATAGTCCAACAGGTTTATTTGGAAACACTAGCTTTCGGAGCAATGTAACTGAAATTATACATTGAAAAAGACCTGGATTGTTTGTAGAGCTTCTCATCTTTTACAATGAATGTGTTGGTTTCAGTTCTTTCATATTTAAATCACAGAACAGGTTCTTCAATTTACATATGAAAGAACTGAAACCAACATGGTCATTCTAAAAGATGAGAGATTTAACAAACAATCTCGGTCTTTTTCAATACATAATTTCAGTTACATCACACTGCAAACTTATGCTATAAATTCTGTCTTACGAACTTATACTCCACAACCACCTGATGAAGGAGCAGCGCTTCAAAAGCTAGTGCTTCCAAATAAACCTGTTGGACTATAACCTGGTGTTGTTTGATTTTTAGCTTTGTACACCCCAGTCCAACACTGGCACCTCCGAATCATAAAAAGGATGAGTCACTCTTGGCAATTAGAAACCTTAAAGAAGAATGATTTGTAGGGGTAGTCCCAATTTGAAGGTTGACTTCATCACAGTGAGTAATGTCACGCATTCCTGATGAAGGGCTTTTGTCCGAAATGTCAATTTTCCTGCTCCTTGGATGCTGCCTGACCTGCTGTACCTTTCCAGCACCATTCTAATCCTAGCCTGTTCCTATTCATACATCCATCCAAATGCCTTTTAAATGTTGCAGTTGTACCAGCCTCCACCACTTCCTCTGCCAGCTCATTCCATACATATACCACCCTCTGCGTGAAAAAGTTGCCCCTTGAGTCCCTTTTATATCTTTCCCCTCTCACCCTAAACCTATGCGCTCTAGTTCTGGACTCCCACACCCAGGGAAAAGACTTTGTCGATTTATCCTATCCATGCCCCTCATGATTTTGTAAACCTCTATAAGGTCACCCCTCAGCCTCCAACGCTCCAGGGAAAACAGCCCCTGCCTGTTCAGCCTCTCCCTATAGCTCAAATCCTCCAACCCTGGCAACATCCTTGTAAATCTTTTCTGAACCCTTTCAAGTTTCACAACATCTTTCCAATAGGAAGGAGACCAGAATTGCATGCAATATTCCAACAGTGGCCTAACCAATGTTCTGTACAGCCGCAACATGACCTCCCAACTCCTGTACTCAATACTCTGACCAATAAAGGAAAGCATACCAAATGCCTTCTTCACTATCCTATCTACCTGCGACTCCACTTTCAAGGAGCTATGAACCTGTACTCCAAGGTGTCTTTGTTCAGCAACACTCTCTAGGACCTTACCATGAAGTGTATAAGTCCTGATAAGATTTGCTTTCCCAAAATGCAGCACCTCTCATTTATCTAAATTAAACTCCATTTGCCACTTGATAAAAACAAGGACGGCAGATGCTGGAAAACAGAGTTTAGGTTAGACTGGTGCTGGAAAAGCACAGCAGGTCAGGCAGCATCTGAGGAACAGGAAAATCGACGTTTTGGGCAAAAGCTCTTCATCAGGAGTAGAGGAAGGGCTTTTGCCCGAAACGTCGATTTTCCTGCTCCTCGCATGCTGCCTGACCTGCTGTGCCTCTCCATCTGCCACTTCTCAGCCTATTTGCCCATCTGTTCAAGATCCTGTTATAAGCTGAGGTAACCTTCCTCGCTGAACATTACACCTCCAATTTTGGTGTCATCTGCAAACCTACTAATTATACCTCTTACGTTCACATCCAAATCATTTATGTAAATGACAAAAAGTAGTGGACCCAGCATCGACCCTTGTGGCACTCCACTGATCACAGACGTCTACTCTGGAAAACAACCCTCCACCACACAGAGTAGACAGGGCAATTCAAAAGAGTCAGAAAACAGATTCTGAGAGGAAGCTAGTTAAAAGAATGCGAATGTTCTTTGGGAGACACGTGATTGAAACCACAAATTTGGAGGGAAATTGTAGAAAGGCCACAGACAAAGATGTTTCTTTAATGATTTGGGGATGGCAATGTACATTGGCTTTAGGCCATAAAAGATGGGAAAGTGTCAATGAAGCAGTTTAAGTTTCAGAAGGCAGGAAAACTGTCATTTGATTCATAGGAGGTTGGAAACTGCCATTTTGATCGCAGAAAGGGCAGGGAAACCTCAAGACAGCAATGCCAGCTAACATTGATATTTAACAGAATCAAAACATCACTAAAAAATAATGTAGCATATTCTTTATTCATTCACAGAAGGTGTGTGTGTGTGGGCTGAACCAGCATTCATTTGCTATGCCAAATTGACTGGAGAAGATGGTGCTGAGTCCACCAGGGTGACACAGCACCAGGGACAAGGGTTCGATTCCAGATTCAGGTGACTGTCCGTGTGGAGCTTGTGCATTCGCCCTGATTCCATAAGGTGCTTCAGTTTCCTCCCAGACTTGTGCAGGTTAGGTGGATTGGCCATGGGAAAGAGCCCATAATATCCAGGGATGTGCTGGTTAGGTGGATTGGCCATGGGAAACGCAGGGTGTCAGGGATGGGGTAGGTCCGGCTGGGATGCTCCTCAGAGGATTGGTGTGGATTCAAAGGGCTGAATGGCCTGCTTCCACACTGTGGCAATTTTGTGATTCTTGAACTCCTGCAGTCCTTGGAGTGTCAAGGGAGGGAGGGAAGAGGGTTCCAGCGTTTGAACAAAGTGACAGTGAAGGAATGGGAATGCACTGTGTGTGCTTTAAACAATCCTTGGATAAGCACATGGATGATGATGGGATAATGTAGGGGGATGGGCTTCGATTAGTTCACAGGTCGGCGCAACGTCAAGGGTCGAAGGGCCTGTTCTGCGTTGTATTGTTCTATGGAGGAAAGTTTGCAGATGATGATGTTCCCATGTATCTGCTGTCCTCATTCTAGCTGGTAAACGTTGCAGGCTGCAAAATGCTGTCAAAAAAACTTTGCTGAGTTACCGCAGTGAATCTTGTAGATAATAACGCTGCTACCTTTCTGCATCTATGGTGAGGGGAGTAAATGTTGGTAGGACTGGGTGGGTGCTAATCAAGTGGGCTGGTTTGTCCTGGACACTGTTAAGTTTCTTGAGTATTGTTGGAGCTACATTAATCCAGGGAAGTTAGACTATTCCATCACATTTCTGACTTGTGCCTTGTTAATATTGAACAGACTTTGGGGAAGGCAGAAGATGAGCAATTCAGCACTGACTTCCTAGTTTCTGACCGGCTGTTGTAGCTGCAATATTCATATGGTTGATCCAGTTCTCTGTGTTGTTGTAATATGGAGTTTAAAAGCTTGGAATGAATTTAAAACAAGGGATTTAAAACAAGATTGAGTTGCTCCCAGATTAAAAGAAGCATATCATAAACAAATTTACAACTACTTTTTTGAATTAAGAATAAATAACCACATTGAGAAATGGAATCATGAATAATTCTGTGTCAAGGATTTACTATCATAAATGGGGCAAAGACAACATCAGATTTGACATTTTTGGTGAAAACAGCCCTAAATTGCAGAACTGTTTCAAAATTAGATGCCAAGTTTCAAGCTAACAGCAATACAAGCTGTTAAAGAAAATATACTATTGTATTCAGCAGATCCAACAGTTGTCACTATTATATATCATCAAAATAAAAAAGGCAACAATACTTTGTGGAGAAGTTCTAACAGTTTTTGAAATAATGTTAATCTCAGAGCAAACAACATTTTTCAAAAGGCAAGATTAAGAGGTTTGTTCAACATCTCGAAGAATTGTAAATAATTTCATTAATAACTTCAATAGAATAGTGAAGAACTGTCACAGTCGAGCTTTGAAATCAGAATTCACAAAAGACAGAATTATTGTTTTGATCATTAATGAGTCTTTGGCAGATTCATTACAGTCGAAGAAAAGTTTGACTTTGAAGCAAGCTATTCAGATGGTACTGGAGGCAGAAACTGGGAGAACTCACAGACAAACCCTGAGAAAAGTACAGCCATTACTCAGGAGAGCAAAAGAACTCTCTATGAGCCATAAACTCTTGCAAACAATACAAGCCAAAACAAAGAATTGGTTCAAGAGAACATACTGAGAGTCAGTGTCAATGGAAAGGAATAAGCAAGCCTCACAGGTACAATCAGTGCTCAATTATGACAAAAGATGTCCAACTAACAACAGTAAGCCGCCTCCAGAAGACGTGTAGATGTGGAACATGGTTTCAGAGCAGCTGAAAGCCAAATGCTCACTCATACTAATGAGATAGAGCCGTCCCTAATGGAAAAGATACTGAAAGCATTCCTAGGGGCATTTGAAGACTAAACTAACATGAGTTTGACTCAACAAAGAGTCATTGAGATGAACAACACGGGAACAGTTCCTTCACTTTAACTTATCCAAGCCAACCAGATATCTTCACCTAATCTAGTCCCATTTGCCAGCACTTGGCCCAGATCTGTCTAAACCCTTCCTTTTCAGATACCCATCCAGATGCCTTTTAAATGTCTACAATTGTACCAGCCTCCACCACTTCCTCGGGCAGCTCATTGCATACACACACCACCCTCTGTGTGAAAAAGTTGCCCCTTAGGACCCTTTTTAATTTTTTTCCCTCTCTCCCTAAATCTATGCCCTCTAGTTCTGAACTCCCTCACCCCAGTGAAAAGGCCTTGTCCATTTATCCTATCCATGCCCCGCATGATTTTATAAACTTCTATGAGGCCACCCCTCAGCCTTCGACACTCCAGGGAAAACAGCCCCAATCTGTTCAATCAATGGATATCACATTAATTTTATGCTTCTACAGGAGTAAGTGCCACTGTCCTATGAGATCAAATAGGACGGTTGATGAAACAGAAGTTACAGCCTACAGAGATAACACCCAAGAGTAAAAGTATGAGGCAAGTAACCCTACGAAGCAAAAGGTGTAAGAGAGTTAAAAATGCATACTGCTTATTTTGTGCCTGCATGGATGACTTAACCTTAAGAACCTTATGGTAGCCCAAGGAATTCAACTAGTTCCAGAAGGAAAATGACAAACCCTGAGAAAGGGTAAAGGCACAACTGGTGAAAGATTTTATTGAGCTTCCCAGACTCAAAGTGCAACCCATAATTGGCATGAGATAATTGTTTCAAACGGTCAACAGAAAAGAAAACTAACACAAACCCAAGAACAAAACTTCAGTCCTTTGTCTTTCAGTGAAGAATTTTCAGTACCAGTGACAAAGGAAATGCTAAATTAGCAACAATCCTTTAGTACCATGACCGAGAATGTGAGAATATTCAGTTCACCAGGAAGACATCCAACATATTTCATAAATTGGCATAAACAACTCAAATACTTCAACATGCATATATTAAGATTGAAGGGTAGGAGTTGCTTGGGTAAAATGGAGATGAACTGCATGTCACCCTATATCAAAGACAGATTAATATGCACAACACAGATTAATAAGGTTAGCACTGCTGCCTTCCAGTGCCAGGGACCTGGGTTCGATTCCAGCCTTAGGCAACTGTCTGTGTGGACTGTCTGTCTGTCCCTGTGTCTGCGTAGGTTTCCTCCCACAGTCCAAAGATGTGCATGTTAGGTGAATTGACCGTGTTAAATTGCCCATAGTGTTCGGGGATGTGTAGGTCAGGTACATTAGTCAGAGTAAATGTAGAGCAGTAGCATAAGGGATTGGGTCTGAGTGGGATACTCTTCAGAGGGTCGGTGTGGACTTGTTGGGCCAAAATGGCCTGTTTTCACACTGTCAGGACTCTATGATTCTAAATTCAGTTCAGAGTTAAATTGACTGAACTATGTACATTTTGTGATTGCTGTTTTTAATTTTTAAACATTGTCAGTTGCCATAAAAAGGTTAGATGTATTGAGAGTAAAAAAACATTCTGAGTATGCTGTCACATATAAAGGTGAGTCTTTTTTAACACATTTATTGATGAACATAAAAGTTTAGTAAGACCGCATCTGGAATATTACATCGTTTTGATCTCCTTCCCTTTCTTTTAATGTCATTGTGATGTACTTTAGACTTTTTTTTTCATGAGGAAGGTTTTTGATCTCCTTCTGCCAGTTGCTTGCCATAGAGGGTGAGCAACAAAGGTTCACCAGAATAGCATTTCCCATCTTAGACTTGCACAGTGTACAGTCTAAGAATCTTGGCATGTCTTTACCATGTACAATAGGCAAAACTTTTACCTTTTGGTAGAGGGGTAAGACGGTGTTATTTTCTGGGTCTGTAGATTGTGAAGGAGCAAAAATGGCCTTTGTAGTGATATGCACTTCTTGTCAGATGTGGGAGTTTAAAGAGAATTTAAGGGTTACTGCGGATTACATCTGCCATAAATGCTGTTGGATGCGAATCTTATCAGATCGAGAGGATCGGTTGGAGAGGCATATAGCAGCGATGAGGAATTTGCAACAGCAACAGTATGTGATGGATGGCAGTTATAGGAAGGGGGGAAAGTCTCAGATACAGTCACATAGATGGGTTAACTCCAGGAAGGGTGAGAGAGGTAGGCACCTAGAGCAGGAGTCTTTTGTGGATATACCCATTTCAAACAGGTATGCTGTTTTGGAAAATGTAGGGGGTGATGGATTCTCAGGGGAACGTAGCACGGTCAGCCAAGTTTCTGATACTGAGACTGGCTCTAATGCAATGAGGGGTACGTCGGCTTCCAAGAGATCAATTGTGTTCAGGGATTCTGTAGTCCGAGGTACAAACAGACGTTTCTGTGGCCAGCAGAGAAAAAGCAGAATGATGTGTTGTTTCCCTGGTGTTAGGGTCAAGGATGTCTCAGAGAGGGTGCAGAATGTTCTCACGGGGGAGAGGCCAGCAGGAGATCATTGTCCACATTGAAACCAATGACATTGGAAGGGAAAAGATTGAGATTCTGAAGGGAAATTACAAAGTTAGGCAGAAATTTAAAAAGGAGGTCCTCAAGGGTAGTAATATCTGGATTACTCCCAGTGCTATGAGCTAGTGAGGGCAGGAATAGGAGGACAGAACAGATGAATGCATGGCTGAGGAGCTGGTGTATGGGAGAAGGATTCACATTTTTGGATCATTGGAACCTCTTTTGGGGTAGAAGTGACCTGTACAGGAAGGATGGATTGCACCTCAATTGGAAGGGGACTAATATACTGGCAGGGAAATTTGCTAGAACTGCTTGGGAGGATTTAAACTAGTAAGGTGGGGGAGTGGGACCCAGGGGGATAGTGAGGAAAGAGATCGCTCTGAGACGGGTACAGCTGAGAACAGAAGTGAGTCAAACAGTCAGGGCAGGCAGGGACAAGGTAGGACTAATAAATTAAACTGCATTTATTTCAATGCAAGGGGCCTAACAGGGAAGGCAGATGAACTCAGGGCATGGTTAGGAACATGGGACTGGGATATTATAGCAATTACAGAAAAATGGCTCAGGGATGGGCAGGACTGGCAGCTTAATGTTCCAGGATACAAATGCTACAGGAAGGATAGAAAGGGAGGCAAAAGAGGAGGGGGAGTGGCATTTTTGAAAAGGGATAGCATCACAGCTGTGCTGAGGGAAGATATTCCTGGAAATACATCCAGGGAAGTTATTTGGGTGGAACTGAGAAATAAGAAAGAGATGATCACCTTATTGGGATTGTGTTATAGACCCCCCCATAAGTCAGAGGGAAATTGAGAAACAAACTTGTAAGGAGATCTCAGCTATCTGTAAGAATAATAGGGTAGTTATGGTAGGGGATTTTTAACTTTCCAAACATCGACTGGGGCTGCCGTAGTGTTAAAGGTTTAGATGGAGAGGAATTTCTTAAGTGTGTACAAGACAATTTTCTGATTCAGTATATGGATGTACCTACTGGAGAAGGTGCAAAACTTGACCTACTCTTGGGAAATAAGGCAGGGCAGGTGACTGAGGTGTCAGTGGGGGAGCACTTTGGGGCCAGTGACCTTAATTCTATTCGTTTTAAAATAGTGATGGAAAAGGATAGACCAGATCTAAAAGTTGAAGCTCTAAATTGGAGAAAGGCCAATTTTGACGGTATTAGGCAAGAACTTTCGAAAGCTGATTGGAGGCAGATGTTCGCAAGTAAAGGGATGGCTGGAAAATGGGAAGCCTTCAGAAATGAGATTACAAGAATCAAAGAGAAAGTATATTCCTGTCAGGGTGAAAGGGAAGGCTGGTAGGTTTAGGGAATGCTGGATGACTGAAGAAATTAAGGGTTTTGTTAAGAAAAAGAAGGAAGCATATGTCAGGTATAGACAGGAGAGATCGAGTGAATCCTTAGAAGAGTATATAGAAAGTAGGAGTATACTTAAGAGGGAAATCAAAGGGCAAAACGGGGACATGAGATAGCTTTTTCAAATAGAATTCAGGAGAATCCAAAGGGTTTTTACAAATATATTAAGGACAAAAGGGTAACTAGGGAGAGAATAGGGCCCCTCAAAGATCCTTTGTGTGGAGCCTCAGAAAATGGGGGAGATACTAAATGAATATTTTGCTTTAGTATTTACTGTGGAAAAGGATATGGAAGATATAGACTTTAGGGAAATAGATGGTGGCATCCTGCAAAATGTCCAGATTACAGAGGAGGAAGTGCTGGATGTCTTGAAACAGTTAAACATGGATAAATCTGCAGGACCTGATCTGGTGTACCCCAGAACTCTATGGGAAGCTAGAGAAGTGATTGCTGGGCTCTTGCTGTGATATTTGTATCATCGATAGTCACATCGATAGGCAAACGTGGTGCCACTGTTTAAGAAGGGCGGTAAAGACAAGTCAGGGAACTATAGACTGATGAGCCTCACCTCAGTGGTGGGCAAATTGTTGGGGGGAATCCTGAGGGTCAGGATGTACATGTGTTTGGAAAGGCAAGGACTGATTAGGGATATGACTTTGTGCGTGGGAAATCATGTCTCACAAACTTGATTGAGTTTTTTGATGAAGTAACAAAGAAGATTGATGAGGGCAGAGCAGTAGATATGATCTATATGAACTTCAGTAAGGCGTTCGACAAGGTTCCCCATGGGAGACTGATTATCAAGGTTCGATCTCACAGAATACAGGGAGAACTAGCCATTTGGATACAGAACTGGCTCAAAGGTAGAAGACAGTGGGTGGTGGTGGAGGGTTGTTTTTCAGACTGGAGGCCTGTGACCAATGGAGTGCCACAAGGATCGGTGCTGGGCCCTCTACTTTTTGTCATTTACATAAATGATTTGGATGCGAGCATAAGAAGTAAAGTTAGTAAGTTTGCAAATGACACCAAAATTGGAGGTGTAGTGGACAGCGAAGAGGGTTACCTCAGATTACAACAGGATCTGGACCAGATGGGCCAATGGGCTGAGAAATGGCAGATGGAGGTTAATTCAAATAAATATGAGGTGCTGCATTTTGGGAAAGCAAATCTTAGCAGGACCTGAGCTACAGGGAGAGGCTGAACAGGCTGGGGCTGTTTTCCCTGAAGTGTCGGAGGCTGAGGGGTGACCTTATAGAGGTTTACAAAATTATGAGGGGCATGGATAGGATAAATAGGCAAAGTATTTTTCCTGGGGTGGGGGAGTCCAGAACTAGAGCGCATAGGTTTAGGGTGAGAGGGGAAAGATATAAAAGAGACCTACAGGGCAACTTTTTCACACAGAGCGTGGTACGTGTATGGAATGAGCTGCCAGAGGAAGTGGAGAAGGCTGGTACAACTGCAACATTTAAGAGGCATTTGGATTGGTATATGAATAGGAAGGGTTTGGAGGGATATGGGCCGGGTGCTGGCAGGTGGGACTAGATTGGGTTGGGATATCTGGTTGGCTGAAAATGTGTTGCTGGAAAAGCGCAGCAGGTCAGGCAGCATCCAAGGAGCAGGTGAATCGACGTTTCGGGCATGAGCCCTACTTCAAGATCTGGTTGGCATGGACGGGTTGGACCGAAGGGTCTGTTTCCATGCTGTATATCTCCATGACTCTATCACTCTATGGTGCAGTTGTTGTTTCTTCACTACCACAATATTGCTTGGGATTTTTCAGAGCTTAAGACATCTAGAGTTGAACACCATGTTAGTGCAAATTGTTAATATTTATTGCCTATGAACTATATACAAAAGTAATGCAGAACGGAATTTTCCTTCTTCCATTAGACTGTAGTCTAGTCCTGCTTAGAATTTTGTACATGTCTGAAGATCACCCTCGTTCTTCTAAATCAGTGAAAAATCCAGTCTCACCCTGTACATCAGTCCTGCCTTTGCAGGAATTAGACTAGATTCCCTACAGTGTGGAAACAGGCCCTTCTGCCCAACAAGTCTACACCAACCCTCCGAAAAGCAACCCACCCAGACCTATTCCCCTACATTGACTCCTGACTAATCCACCTCACACTACGGGCAACTTAGCATAGCCAATTCACCTAACCTGCACATTTTTGGACTGTGGAGGAAGCCCACACAGACACAGGGAGAATATGCAAACTTCACACAGACAGTTGCCTGAGGCAGGAATTGAACCCGGGTCCCTGGTGCTGTGAGGCAGCAGTGCTAACCACTGAGGCACTGTGCCACCCTATTAGACTGCTAAGCCTTTTAATGTGCTCCCTTTGTTATATGATCATCTGCAAACAATTCCACTGAGCCAGCCATGTGGTTAAGAAGTGTGCTGCTGGAAAAGCACAGCAGGTCAGACAGCATCCGAGGAGCAGGAAAATCGACATTGATTCTCTTGCTCCTCGGGTGCCTCCTGATCTGCTGTGCTTTTCCAGCACCACATTTGACTCTCATTTCCAGCATCTGCAGTCCTCACTTTCTCCATGTGATTAAGATGCCTGAGTTTCAATCATCAAAGCAAATGACATGTTGGCCTTCATAGCGAGAGAATTTAAATACAAAAGTAGGGATGTCTTGCTGCAATTGTATGGGGCCTTGGTGAGACCACACCTGGAATATAGTGTGCACTTTCAGTCTCCGTGGGCGGCACGGTGGCACAGTGGTTAGCACTGCTGCCTCACAGCGCCAGAGACCCGGGTTCAATTCCCGCCTCAGGCGACTGACTGTGTGGAGTTTGCACGTTCTCCCCGTGTCTGCGTGGGTTTCCTCCGGGTGCTCCGGTTTCCTCCCACACTCCAAAGATGTGCAGGTCAGGTGAATTGGTCATGTTAAATTGCCCCTAGTGTTAGGTAAGGGGTAGATGTAGGGGTATGGGTGGGTTGCGCTTCGGCGGGGCGGTGTGGACTTGTTGGGCCGAAGGGCCTGTTTCCACACTGTAAGTAATCTAATCTAATCAAATCTTCTTCGCTCAGCTCAAGGAAGGCATTCTGACAAATGGAAGACAAAGGAAGTGTTTCAAGGAATCCTTGAAGGGTTTTGCTGAAGAAATGCAACAAGATGTTAATGTTTGGGAGACACTCATTCAGAAGTGACTGACCTGGAGGAGAGTGCTGTCTGAGGCTTTTTGAGTAAAATTCTTTGAGTAAAAAAGGTGTGGAGAATCAACCAGAGAAATGAATGACAGCAATTTCAAGGCTGAGGACCAATTTTGCCTCGTGCAAAACCTGCTGAATGTGTTGCTGGAGATTCTACTCTCTGATCAGTCTCATCAGCCACAAAAAGACAGAGGACACATGACCAGTGACATGGAATTTCCTCACTGGACAATCATACTTATTAGTGAGTGATTGCCAATGACGTTCCTCTCCCTCCACAACCAAAACATCCTTCCTCAGATAAGGAGACTGAAAGTGCACACTATATTCCAGGTGTGGTCTCACCAAGGCCCCATACAATTGCAGCAAGACATCCCTACTTTTGTATTTAAATTCTCTCGCTATGAAGGCCAACATGTCATTTGCTGTCTTCACTGCCTGCTACAGCTGAGGACTTGCTTTCAGGACACCCAGGACTCAATCCACCTCCCCCTTCCCCAATCTATCGCCATGCAGGTAATAATTTGCCTTGTTTTTTCTCTTGTTACATTTTTCCATCTCCGACTTCATAAGCCATGTGTTTGTTCACTCATCCAGCTTGTCCAAATCAGACTGAACATAGAACATAGAACAATACTGCGCAGTACAGGCCCTTTGGCCCTCGATGTTGCACCAACCCGTGGAACCAATTTGAAGCCCATCTAACCTACACTATTCCATTATCATCCATATGTTTATCCAATGACCATTTTTAAATGCCGTTAAAGTTGGTGAGTCTACTACTGTTGCAGGGAGGGCATTCCATGCTGTTCTTTCTCTCTGAGTAAAGAATCTACCTCTGACATCTGTCCTATATCTATCACCCCTCAGTTTAAAGCTAGGTCCCCGCCATCGTCATCTGAGAAAAAGGGCTCCCAGTGTCCATCTTATCTAACCCTCTGATTATCTTGTATGTCTCTATTAAGTCACCTCTTAACCTTCTTCTCTCTAATGAATACAACCTCAAGTCCCTCAGCCTTTCCTCATAAGACCTTCTCTCCATATCAGGCAACATCCTGGTAAATCTCCTCTGCATCCTTTCTAATGCTTCCACATCCTTCCTACAATGCGGCGACCAGTACCGTACACAATATTCCAGGTGCGCCCGCACCAGAGTTTGTACAGCTGCAACATGACCTCATAGCTCCAAAACTCAATCCAACTCTGCCAATAAAAACCTAACACACCATATGCCTTTTTAACAACCCTATCAACCTGGGTGGCAACTTTCAGGGATCTCTGCACATGGACACTGAGATGGCAACTTTCAGGGATCTCTGCACATGGACACTGAGATCCCTCTGCTCATCCACACTACCAAGAATCTTACCATTAGCCCAGTACTCTGTGTTCATGTTACTCCTTTCAAAGTGAATCACCTTACACGTTTCCACATTAAACATCATTTGCCATCTCTCAGCATAGCTCTTCAGTTTATCCATGTCCCTCTGTAGCCTGAAACATCTTTCAGCACTGTTTTGTCACTGTCTCAAAGAACTCAATAAGATTTGTGAGTCTTGATCTACCCTTCACAAAACCATGCTGACTATCCCTAATCAAATTATTCCTTTCTGGTTGATTATAAATCCTATCTCTTATAATTCTTTCTAAAACTTTACCCACAACCAAAGTAAGGCTCACTGGCCTATATTTACCAGGGTTGTCTCTACTCTCTTGCTTGAACAAGAGGACAACTTTTGTTTTCCTCCAGTCTTCTGGCAGTATTCATGTAAACAATGATGGTGTAAAGATCAAAGCCAAAGTCTCTGCAATCTCCTCCCTACCTTCCCAGAGAATCCTAGGATAAATCCCATCTGGCCCAGGGGACTTATCTATTTTCACATTTTCCAGAATTGCTAACATCTCCTCATGTACCTCAACCTTGTCTAATCTGAAGCATCTCTGCATCCTCCTCATGGTTCACCTTTCCATTCAATGTTCTGGCATCTGCAAACTTCGAGGTATTATACTTACTCTTTCATCTAAGTCATTAATACGTATGTGAATAGCTGCAGCCCAAACACTGATCGCTGCAGTACCTCACTAGACACTGGCTGCCACTCAGAAAATTATCTGTTTATTCCTACTCTGTTTTTCCCATCTCCCAGCCAGTTTTCTGTCCATTTAGTGCACTACCTCCAATCTCATATGCTTTAGTTTAACATGCTAATCTCATATTTGTGATCTTATTAAAAGCTTTCTGAAAGTTCAAGTAAATCACATCACTGGCTCCCCTGATCAACTTGATTAGTTGCATTGTCAAAATTCCAATAGCTTCGTCAAGCATGATTTTCCTTTTGTAAACCCATGCTAACATTGTCCAATCCTGTCACTGTTTCCCCCGTACACTGCTATTAAATCTTTTATAATGGATCCTATGACCAATATCAGGCCATAATTCCTTGTTTTATCTCCACCTTTTTTTTAAATAGTGGAGCTATGTTTGCCACACTCCAATTCATGGAAAATGTTCCAGGGTTGATCAAATCATGAAAGTGACCACAAACGTATCCATTATTTCTCAGCCCTCTTCCTTAAGTGGGTGGCCTAGATGTAGATGACTATGCCCTGGGGATTTGTTGGCCTTTAATCCAGTTTCCCAACATTTTTATTATTGGGTCCTCCTTTGTGAAGACAAATATATATTTTGGAACAAATTGTCTTACGATCTCTTTGTTCCCCATTATAACTTTTCCTGTTTCTGATTGTAAGGGATAGAACATAGAACATAGAACAATACAGCACAGAACAGGCCCTTCGGCCCACGATGTTGTGCCGAACTTCTATCCTAGATTAAGCACCCATCCATGTACCTATCCAAATGCCGCTTAAAGGTCGCCAATGAATCTGACTCTACCACTCCCACGGGCAGCGCATTCCATGCCCCCACCACTCTCTGGGTAAAGAACCCACCCCTGACATCTCCCCTATACCTTCCACCCTTCACCTTAAATGTATGTCCCCTTGTAACACTCTGTTGTACCCGGGGAAAAAGTTTCTGACTGTCTACTCTATCTATTCCTCTGATCATCTTATAAACCTCTATCAAGTCACCCCTCATCCTTCGCCGTTCCAACGAGAAAAGGCCGAGAACATAGAACATAGAACAATACAGCACAGAACAGGCCCTTCGGCCCACGATGTTGTGCCGAACTCTCAACCTATCCTCGTACGACCTACTCTCCATTCCAGGCAACATCCTGGTAAATCTTCTCTGCACCCTCTCCAAAGCTTCCACATCTTTCCTAAAGTGAGGCGACCAGAACTGCACATAGTACTCCAAATGTGGCCTAACCAAAGTCCTGTACAGCTGCAACATCACCTCACGACTCTTGAATTCAATCCCTCTGCTAATGAACGATAATACTCCATAGGCCTTCTTACAAACTCTATCCACCTGAGTGGCAACCTTCAAAGATCTATGTACATAGACCCCAAGATCCCTCTGTTCCTCCACCTGACCAAGAACCCTACCATTAACCCTGTATTCCGCATTCTTATTTGTCCTTCCAAAATGGACAACCTCACACTTGGCAGGGTTGAACTCCATCTGCCACTCCTCAGCCCAGCTCTGCATCATATCTAAGTCCCTCTGCAGCCGATAACAGCCCTCCTCACTGTCCACAACTCCACCTATCTTTGTATCATCTGCAAATTTACTGACCCACCCTTCGACTCCCTCATCTAAGTCATTTATCTTTGATAAACCTTTTTTTCTTCTTCATATACCAATTGTAAAAACTTCTATCAAATATCTACATGCCCTGCAAGCTTACTTTTATAACTTTGCTTTTCCTATCATAATTAATCGCTTTGTTTTCTTTTTGCTAAAATCTAAACTGCTCCCAATCTTCAGGTCTTCAGCTCTTTTTGGCCCATTTGTGTGCCCCTTCCTTAGATCTAATACGATCCCTAATTTTCCTTGTTAACCATAACCAGGTAACTTAGTGTTGCAACCATGCCTTCCTACTAGTCCTTCAGCCAGAACCTAGGTGAGGTGATCAGAGTCCTATTATGGCCATAGAGAGAGAGAGAGATAACTGATGGTGGTTTAAACTGAGGGTCCCCATACCTCAGGCCAGGGAAAAGGTTGAGAAGGAAAGTTCTGTGAGAAACAAAGCTCACTCACTTCAATAATTTCAGTCCGAGACAAGATCTGAAGCAATCAGTATGTTTATTATACGCTTGCAAATGTGGTGCCTGGAATGGGGCACACAGAGTTTAGCAAGTACATATCTTATATAGGATTCACTACTCCAAACCCGGTGCCCATTACTATTGTTTATCTCTTGCCTTATGTTGCGCATAACAAAGTACAAGTTTTACTCGGCCATTTCACCACATCCTGCTATGGCCTATTGTTAGGTATATCCTTCTTCATGATTATTTACTTCCTCCACCAGTGCCGTCTCCTCTCTTTCCCCAACCATATTGATCCTTATGACCTTTTAATTGGGGTTTGTTTTTGTGTTTTTGCAAAAGTGGGAAACAGATGCTTATAACTACTGCTTGTACAAGCATATCTGGCTTAACCTACATCCTCACAGCACCTTATCTATTTGTCTACCATTGTTAGCAGGCACGTTTTATTCTTGCATTCACATTTTAGCTAATACAAAAACAATTATATATTTCCTCCACATAGTTTTCATTCTTGTTGACTCAGCTCTTGGTTGAAACAATTATACACTGGTGTGAGTGCATTTACCTTGTATAAGTAATTATAATTGCAGAAGTAACACTACTTTACCTATATCCCACAGTGCTTTACGATCATGTCAGCCAGTGTAGGAATTGAACCTGTGATGGGTGGCATCACTCTGTATTAAAAACCAGCTGCCTCGCTAACTGAGCTAAGGTTCTCATGCTTTTTAAAAGGCAGGCAGTTGGTCAGTAGGGATCTGTCCAGGGGAGATTTGTGTCTGCTGTGTCATTACCTTGCATGGTGGCTCAGTGGTTAGCACTGCTACCTCGCAGCGCCGGGGTCCTGGGTTCAATTCCGCTCTCAGTCTGTCGGTTTGCATGTTCTCCCCTGTGTCTGTGTGGGTTTCTATCGGGTGCTCTGGTTTCCTCCTACAGTCCAAAGATGTGCAGGTTAGGGTGAAATGGCCATGCTAAATTGCCTCATAGTGTGCATACTAGATGGATTAGCTTTGGGAAATGCAGGGTTACAGGGACAGGGTAGGGGTTGGGTCTGGGTGGAATGTTCATTGAAAGGTTGGTGAGGACTCACTGTAGCCTGCTTTTGCACTGTAGGTATTCTATGATACATTGCTGGTGAAGAGAAATGCCAATTGCTAATGCTTGTCTGGGTGCCCAGTGGTTATTTAAAGATGGCGGGAGAACCAGGAATGCTGGACTTTAGATGGATAGCCATTGATAGTGAGTTGTTCAGAGAGTGGTATAATGGGGCTAGCACTGAACAAGAGGAACAACATTGGGGAGGGGAGGATGATTGAAGAGGGGAGTTTGGTACGATATGGTGAGAAATCTCCCTCAGCCTCACTCCAAAAAAATGGTACTACTGACATCTAAAAAAAAGTGCAGCATTCTATCCTCTCGTATTAAAATGTGTGATTAATGTTCAGTGGCTATAAAGCTTCCTGCAGTTGAGTAATATTATTGATTGTCACTTCTTCCATTGTACTCACCAAACACAATAACCAGTGAGGAATTACAATCTTTTTCAAGTTAAAGCAGGCATCTGCCCAAAGAATAAGAATGAGGTTTGTCAGAAAATGGATTCTTGAATTGAGTATGTTGATAAGAAAAAAAGTCTGGAACTCTAAATTAAGATCAGAAGATTGTAAATAATACAATGTTATCAAGCTGGTACAATGTCTACCATTTAAATATTAAAATACACTGTGAATCATTTTTGCCAGCTAACAAAAGTCAGATTCCAAAAGACACTCCATGAACAAGATCTTATCACCTTTTGTAATGCCTATCTCCCTCTGTCTAATGGGTTTTTAATGCAACTGATTGATTCTGATTAATTGACAAGGAATATGAGTTAAAATCTTCGAGGAGAAAGTGAGGACTGCAGATGCTGGAGATCAGAGCTGAAAACGCGTTGCTAGAAAAGCGCAGCAGGTCAGGCAGCATCCAAGGAGCAGGAGAATCGACGTTTCGGGCATGAGCCCTTCTTCAGGAATATGAGTTGTAAATCTTGCAGATTTCAAAACAAAATAATTCTGATAAGGATTCCCATTTAGATTTAGATTTTATTGTCTTGTGTACTCAAGTACAGGTGTACAAGTGAAAAATATATGATGTTGCCACACACGGCACAATCTTAGATATCAAGATACTGAGGGGACAAAAAACTGAGGTAAAGGTAGTAAAGGTTATGGAGTGTAAAAGTTCAGCATTACTTCAAAGAGTAAGTAAAAAAATAGATTTACAGACATTCACCTAATTATTTTTGAAAGCAGTGTTGTTTTGCTGAAAGAATAGTGCTATTTCATTAGCAAATATAGTTGTTGGTTAGAGGTTGTAGGTTAAAGGTTATAGGTTGTAGCAGATGCTGAGGCAGCTGTGTTTGATGACTGCAATGTTGAGTATTCTTAATGTGAATGGAATCCTTGGTTTTACTGAAATTGACCTACGGCAGAATTTTCTTTTCATGCAGAGATGGACAGAGAATTCAGGAGAGACATCGGCTTGGGGTGGGTTGGTGGTTTACTCTTAACTGCCCTCTGGGCAATTAATACTGGCCTGGCCAGTGATGCCCTCATTCCGTAAATTAATAAACAAGCACCAACAACATTCAAGAAGCTACCATCCAGGACAAAGCAGTCCACTTGATTGGCACCACATCCACAAACATCCCCTCTCTCAACCATGATGCTCAGTAGTAGCAGTGAGTACCATCTACAAGATGCACTGTAGAAATTCACTAAGACTCCTTAGAACAGGACATTCCAAACCTGTGACCACTTCCATCTCAAAGGATAGGAGCAACAGCTACATGGGACCCACCACCAGCTGCTGGCTTCCTCCAAGCCACTCACCAGCCTGACCTGGAAATGTATTTGCACTCCTTCGGTGTCACTGGGTCAAAATTTTGCAACTCCTTTCCAAACAGCATTTTGGGTTTACCCAAGGCACATGGACTGTTATGGTTCAAGAAGGCAGCTCACCACCACCTTCTCAAGGGCAACTCAAAATGAGTAAAAGATCTGGCCCAGCCAATGATGCCCACATGTTTTATTTTAATTCATTCATGGAATGTGGGCATCATTGGCTGGGCCAGATCTTTTACTCATTTTGAGTTGCCCTTGAGAAGGTGGTGGTGAGCTGCCTTCTTGAACCATAACAGTCCATGTGCCTTGGGTAAACCCAAAATGCTGTTTGGAAAGGAGTTGCAAAATTTTGACCCAGTGACACCGAAGGAGTGCAAATACATTTCCAGGTCAGGCTGGTGAGTGGCTTGGAGGAAGCCAGCAGCTGGTGGTGGGTCCCATGTAGCTGTTGCTCCTATCCTTTGAGATGGAAGTGGTCACAGGTTTGGAATGTCCTGTTCTAAGGAGTCTTAGTGAATTTCTACAGTGCATCTTGTAGATGGTACTCACTGCTACTACTGAGCATCAATGGTTGAGAGAGGGGATGTTTGTGGATGTGGTGCCAATCAAGTGGACTGCTTTGTCCTGGATGGTAGCTTTTTGAATGTTGTTGGTGCTTGTTTATTAATTTACGGGATGAGGGCATCACTGGCCAGGCCAGCATTAATTGCCCAGAGGGCAGTTAAGAGTAAACCACGCTACTGTGGGGCTAGAGTCACATGTAGGCCAGACCAGATAAGAATGGCAGCTTCCTTCACTAAATGACATTAGTGAACCAGATGGGTTTTTCCAACAATCAACAATGGATTCATGGTCAGCATTAGCCTCTCAGTTCCAGATTTTTATTGAATTCAAATTTCACTGTCTGCCATGGCGGGATTTAAACCCTGGTCTCCAGAACATTATCTAGGTTTCTGGATTAATAGGCCAGCAATAATACCATCAGACCATCACCTCCCCCCATTCAGGCAAGTGGGGGGTCTTCCATCACATTCCTGACTTGTGGCTTGTAGATGGAGGACACACTTTGGGGAGTCAGGAGGTGAGTTACTCACTGCAAGTTCCTACCGTACGACCTGATTTGTAACCACAGTATTTATGTAACTAGTCCATTTCAGTTCCTGGTCATTGGTAATCTGCAGAAGGCTGACACTGGAGAATTCAGTGATGGTGTTGAATGCAAAGGAATGATGGTTGGTTTCTCACTTATAGAGATAGTTATTGCCTGGCATTAGTGTGAGGTAAAGGTTAATTATTGTGTCTCAGCCCAAGTCTAGATATTGCCCAGGTCTTGCTGTATTTGGACATGGACTGCTTCAGTTCAGAAGTTTTACGTTCTTCTCAGCTTATTATGTGCGTGTGCAGCTAGAACGCCATATTTTATGAATAGAAATTCTAGAGTTCCAACTCTGAGTGCTTACTTATAAAGGCACCCAGACAGCACTTCACTCTCAGCTGATCATCCCCACCCAGCTCAAGAGATGTTGGAGATTCACCAAATGAGACCCATGCTCCAGCAACCCCTCCCTAATGATTCCCTCACAGACCCTTTGACATCCTCTTTCTCAGGGACAACAGCAGGATGCTTACATAATCCTATGTAACCCTATTCTGATGCTCTGGAAGTTGAACCAGAGGTTATTAGTGTCAAAAGAACAAATATGCTTACAATCAGAGAAAAAGTATCTTAATATCCAACATTTGAAGAAACAAGAACTCAGTTAAAGGCAGGAATGCTTTGGTACCACAAGTTAATATTTTTGAGTGTCTGACATCACTGCATAGCCATTTGGCCTCAAATTTAGCTGAGTCTGTCTGCCTTACCACTGCCCTGCTTCCTTAGCATCTGCATCATCAGTGTTAGGTCCCTCAGCATCTTTGTCAGACTTGACCTTTGTCTCATCTGATTTGATTTGATTTATTGTCATGTGTATTTCTTATAAATACAGTGCAGTGTTGTTAAATGTTGCCATTCTCTGGTGCCATCTTAAAACATAGAAAATAAACCAAAATGCAAAACATAAAGCCAGAAAAATAAAACAATAACATTCATCTTATAAGATGTGCAGGTCAGGTGAATTGGCCACGCTAAATTGCCCATAGTGTTAGGTGCATTAGTCAGAGGGAGATGGGACTGGGTGGGTTACTCTTCAGAGGGTCGGTGTGGACTTGTTGGGCCGAAGGGCCTGTTTCCACACTGTAGGGAATCTAATCTAATCTAATCTAATCTCAAATCAACATTCCTGCATATCCTGATAGATTCTTGTTAAACAAGGCAAAATATATCTCCCTCCTCTTTAAAAATATTCAACAATTCTTCATGCCTTTTGAAGAAGAGAATTTCAATGACTTTCAGAACTTTGTGAGAAGAAAATGTTTCCTCCTCCTCTCTCTGAAATAGCTGACTCCTCATTTTTTACACAGAGAACATTAGTTCTAGGTTCTCCCACAAGGGGAAGTACTCTTTTCACTTCCAACCTGGCAGGAGCGCACAGCACCATGGATCTTTCAATTAGGTCGCCTGCTACTCTTCAAAATTCCAGTTGATACAAGCTTGACCTTTTCACATAAGACAATTCACCAATTTCAATTAACCATGTCTGCACTGCTTCCAATGCATTTACCACTTTCCTTGTATAAGGACAGCAATACTGTATCTATCTTAGTCCCTATGGAACACCACTCATTATATCTTACCAACCAGAAGTTGAGCAATTTATCATTGACCATATGAACTGGCAACAGGGGTCGGCCACTCAGCCCCTCAAGTTTGCTCTGTCTTTTGATAAGATCATAATTGATCTGATTATCCCATGTTGCCACCTCACGCTGATAATGTTTCACCTCTCGCTTATCAAGCCACTCCATGTCTGTCTTTAAATTATTCTAAACTTCTGATTCCACCACGGTTTGAGAAAAAGTGTTACAAAATCCTTTTGTGAGAAAGATTTCCTCTTACCTCACTAGTAAACCCCTTGTGACCCCTTCTTCTACATTCTCCCACTCTTTCCAGGTGCACCCTATCAAGAGTCCCCAGAATCTTACACCATTCAATAAAATTGCCTCTCACTTCCCTGAGCTCCAGTGGATACAAACCATGATTTTTCAACTTTGACCCATAAGGCAACCTGCTCATTTCAGGTATTAGCCTATTTCGCCTTCTCTGAACTCCTTCTTTAAATAAGGAAATCAATATTGCACACAATACTCAGAACTGGCATGAACTCATTAAATGGCACTGTAGACTCAATGTGCTGATTGATCTGCTTCTACTCTTACATCTTATGGTCTTACTCTAGATGTGGTCTCACTAATGCCCTATATAACTGAAGCATAACCACCCTACTTGTATATTCAATCCCCTTTACAATAGTCAATAATGTTATTTTAGCTTTCCTAATTACTTGAAACTGTATATTAACTTCTGTAATTCATGTGCTTTGATACTGGACATTCAGCTCCTAACCTCGTTTCAGCCTTAGTTTAAACATGGACAAAAGAGCTGAACGCCAGAAGGGAGTTGAGAGTGACTGCTGGGGATGCCAATTGATTGAGTATGGTTTCAAAGAGCCCTGGCAAAACTAAGGTCAACAGGAATAGGTGGAAGAGCTCTCCACTGGTTCGGGTCAAATCTAGCACGAAGAAACATGCTCGTAGATACAGTATTCGAGATCAGTCATCTCATCTCTGGGACATTGCTACAGAAGTTCCTTAGGGTAGTATCCCAGACACAGCTGCAATTGCTTCAACAATGATGTTCCTTCTACGATAAGAACAGAAGTGCGAATGTTCACTGTGCAATGTCTCAAGATTCTTCAGGAACTGACACACTCCATTTCCAAATGCAGTAAGAACTGCACAATAATCTAGAATTGCGCTGAAATGTGGCATGAAACATAAGTGCCAGGCAATGGCCGTTTTCAGCAAGAGACCATCCTTTGACATACTATGGCATTGCTATTGCTGAATCTCTACTTTCAATATTGACCAGAAACTAAACTGAACTAGCTATGTAAACACTGTGGCTCCAAGAGCAGGACAGAGGCGAGGAATCCTGCAGTAACTCACCTCCTGACTCTCCAAAACCTGTCCACCAGCTATTTGGCACAAGTCAGGTGTTTGATGGAATGCTCCCCAATTACCTGGATGAGGACAGCTCTAACAACAGTCAATAAGCAGGGAAAGATTGCCCGGTTCATTGGTATCACATCCTCAACATTCACTTCCTCCAACACAGACAGACAGAAGCAACAGTATGTACCAGCTTAATCTCCTTAAAGTGCACCTTCCAAACCTACTACTACTACCACTAAAAAGGACAAGGGAAACAGATACATGGGAACACCACCACCTGTAAAATACCCTCCAAGTCACTTCCATCCTGACTTGGAATTATATTATTGTTCCTTCAGTGTCACTGGGTCAGAATCTTGGAATTCCCTCTCTAACAGCATTGTGTGTCCTTACAGGAAATGGACTACAATAATCCAAGAGGTAATTTACATTCCTTCCCAAGGGATGCCGGATTGGCAATGAATGCTGTCCGTGCTAACAAAGCCCATATCCCATGAATAAATGAAAAGTAACAGAACTTTCTGCAATGTTTAACTAATTAGAGCAGAAGTTTTCTTTGTTCTTAGTCCCAGAATGGACAACTTCACGTTTTCCCACTTTATGGCCTATGTGTTGGCTCTTTGCCCATTCATTTAACCTATCCACATCCCTCTGTAGAATTCTAAAGGCCTCCTCAAAACGTACTTTCCTGCTTGTCTTTGTGCCATCATTAAATTTAACAACGATACCTTTGGTCTGTTCATCCCAGTCATTTATATCAACTGAGAAATGAAGAGGCCACAGCACCGATCTCTATGGCAACCATTTGTTACATCTTGACAAACAAAATGACACATTGCAGTCATCCTGCACAGTGCATCCCTAGCAAAAGGTTTTAAGGATCTATAGAAAGTCTTGCTGCCTTAATATTTCTAGCTACATTTCCCTCCTTTACTAAGTTTTCTTGCCTTTTAATCCTTTAGTCATTCTTTGCTGCTTTTCTATTCTGTCCAATTTTCTGGCTGCCACCAATCTTTATTAAATTATTAGCTTTTTCTTTAAGTTTGATACTGCTTTTGACTTTAGAATCCAACAGTGTCGAAGCAGGCCATTTGGCCCATCAAGTCCACACCTACCCTCCAAAGAGCATCCCACCCAGACCCACCCCTGTAACCCTGCGTTTTCCGTCACCAATCTGCCTAGCCTACACATACCTAGACTCTATGGGCAGTTTGGCATGGCCAATCCACCTTACCTGCACACATTCAGTCTGTGCGAGGAAACCAGAGCACCGGGAGCAAACCCACACAGACATGGGGAGAATGTACAAACTCCAAACAGATGGTTGCCTGAGACTGAAATTGAACCCAGGCCCCTGGCACTGTAAGGCAGCAGTGCTAACCATCATGTTCCCCCCCGTCTCTAGTTAACCGTAGTTGGTTAATGGTTTCATGGTCTTCCCTTGGAACTTTTCTTTCTTATTGAAAGGTAAATGCTGATCGTGCTAACAAAGCCCATATCCCATGAATGAATGAAAAATAACAGAACCTTCTGCAATGTGTAACCAATGTGTAATCTATCGATTCTTGTATTTTGGAATAGTCTCTTAATAGTCTGCCATTGCATTACAATTGACCTATTCTTTAATCTAATTTGACAGTCACTTTAATGAGCTTTGTTTACATGTCCTCATAATTGCCTTTATTTAACTTTAAACTGAAAGTCTTGGACTCACCACCTCTCACTCAAACTCGATGTGAAATTCAACCATACGATAGAACATAGAACATTACTATCTCTGATACTTCAGGGTGCCTCACTATGAGGTCATCAATCAATCTTATCTCATTGTACAATATCAGATCAAGAATGGCCCACTCTCGCCGCTTGGCTTCAGAATATGTAGTTCTAAGGAACTCCAAAAATTCCACATGAAGATGATTTTGCTCATCTGACTTTTCCAGCCAATACATTGACTAAAATCCCCTATGGTTTGTGTTGTACCTTTCTGACAAGCCCCCATTATGTCATCTTGCATGCTCTATCATACCATGAGTTAACTCTTATGAAGACTCCCACAAGTGGCTTCTTGCCTTTATCAATTTTTCCCTACTGAAACTACTTTTACACCCCAATTTCCTCAACTTACCTCATCATTGCCTAATATGTTACTTGTTTCTTTAATTAAATAAGCCACATCTCCACCTTCTCCTTGGTTCAGATCCTTCCCAAATTCAATATTCAGGTTCAAAGAGTGTGATGCTGGAAAAGCACAGCCAGTCAGGCAGCATCGAGGACCAGGAGAGCCGACGAATCTTCCTGATGAAGGGCTTATGCCCGAAATGTCAACTCTCCTGCTCCTCGGATGCTGCCTGACCTGCTGTGCTTTTCCAGCACCACACTCTTCGACTCTGATCTCCAGCACCTGCAGTCCTCATTTTCTCCCAGTTCAATAGTCAGGTCTCCATCCTGTAGTCACGGTTACATAATGGTTATCAGGTTATGTGTATTTATCAGAAACCAAAAGGACTGTGGATGCTGTAAATCAGAAACAATAACAGAAATTGCTAGAAAAGCTCAGCAGATCTGGCAGCATACGTGGAGAGAAACCAGAGTTAAAGTTTCAGGTCTGGTGACACTTCCTCCAAACTGGGTCACCGGATCCAAAATGTTTCTCTTCACAGATGCTGCCAAACCTGCTAAGTTTTCCCAGCAACTTGTTCTTGTCGACCATTTTTATTTCCATTCACACAATCAGTTCACCTTTTTGTTTCAAATGCCACATGCATTCAATTCAACTTTAGTTTTGTCTTTTTGCTACTTTTGCTAACCTCTAGTCTTATCTATTGACTTACGAGCAGCTGTACTGTCTGTTCTTGCCTGTCATGAGCTGATTATCATTTCTTATAATAATGGCTTATCTGTACTGTTTGATGTATGACATTTTCCCAAATTTGATCCCTTTGTTTTATGCAGTTGTGCAAGAATTTTGCTTAAAATAAATGCTTGATACCTGTATGTATAAATGTAAAACTTGCAGCAAAAGACATTAGCCAGTCAAACGTGTGGTGACCTGTATTTGTATTGTAATGTGTTATTGCTTATTAGAGTGGGCAATCGCCCAAATACACAAACTAACTCAAAACTGAGGCTTAAAATCACAGTTACTTAAATTCCTTACTTAATAAATACATAGTTATTTTGCTTGTCGTAGGATTTGGGACAGGCTTGTTAAGCCCTTCGCCCATTTCCCTTCAGTTAACTGAGTTGCCTTCTTGAACCACTGCAGTCTATGGTAAGATACATATACCCACGGCAAGCTACATATACCCACAGTGTCGTTAAAGATGAGGCTCCAGGACTTTGACACAGAGACAATGTGAAGGATGGAAATTTATCATGTTTTTTTTTATGTCTCTGGGTCAAAATCCTGGAGTTCTCTCCCTAATGGCATTGTGAATCTACCTACACACCAAATTGACTGCAGCAGTTCAAGAAAGCAGCTCAACATCACTTTCTCAAGGACAACTAGGAATTGGCAATAAATGCTGATCCATCCATTGATTGCCAAATCCCAAGAATGAATAAAAACAACAGATTTTATCATTATATTGTGCAGAGTAAAGCATCTATAATTCAGTATTAATAGTGCAGTACAGAAAGTATATATTTTTAAGATTAATGTGATTATTAGATTAATTTTTATTTTTAGATTCCCTACAGTGTGGAAACAGGCCCATTGGCCCAACAAGTCCACACCGATCCTCTGAAGAGTAACCCACCCAGACCCATTTCCCTCTGACTAACACACCTAACCTATAGGCAACTGAGCATGGCCAATGCACCTGATCTGCACATTTTTGGACTGTGGGAGGAAACCGCAGCTCCCAGAGGAATCCCACCTTTTAGATGTAATTTGGATTCAAGGCAGTCACTGTTCAGTGGCTGTTCAATGCCCCAGTTTTGTACAACTTTGATCTATCTGAAGTGTTCTGGAAATAATCTGTATTCTCCCATAAATGAAATCTGTGACAGGATTGATTGCAGCAAAATAATATATTTAGGTCAAAGAACAGAATTGTTGTTCATCTCCAAACCTCATTATTTCTTGGTGAAGTTTTGGAATTGAAAAATGCTGGTAAAATAGTTTAAAAAATTTTCAGTCAACTGATATGCATCCAGTTATGTATGGGTCAGTAAATACGTGGGTCGGGGCTGGGAATGTGAGTTTGCTAACAAAGTTAAACTGCTTTGATCATGAACTGCAATGGTATTTACTGATACAACATAATTCAATCCTTCTATCGATTGAAGAAACTGGGTGAAGAGCCAACAGCCAAACTACCTCCAGGTGTCCAACAATAGAGACCTTGGAGTGCAGGTTCATTGTTACTTGAAAGTGGATTCGCAGGTAAATAGGATAGTGATGAAGATGTTTGGTATGGTTTCCTTTATTGGTCAGAGAATTGAGTACAGGGGTTGGGAGGTCATGTTGCGGCTGTACAGGACATTGGTTAGGCCACTGTTGGAATATTGCGTGCAATTCTGGTCTCCTTCCTATCTGAAAGATGTTGTGAAACTTGAAAGGTTTCAGAAAAGATTTACAAGGATGTTGCCAGGGTTGGAGGATCTGAGCTACAGGGAGAGGCTGAACAGGCTGGGGCTGTTTTCCCTGGAGCGTCGGAGGCTGAGAGGTGACCTTATAGAGGTTTACAAAATTATGAGGGGCATGGATAGGGTAAATAGGCAAAGTCTTTTCCCTGGGTTGGGGAGTCTAGAACTAGAGGGGATAGGTTTAGGGTGAGAGGGGAAAGATATAAAAGAGACCTAAGGGGCAACGTTTACACACAGGTGGTACGTGTATGGAATGATCTACCAGAGGAACTGATGGAGGCTGGTACAATTGCAACATTTAAGAGGCATTTGGATGGGTATATGAATAGGAAGGGTTTGGAGGGATATGGAGCAGGTGCTGGCAGATGGGACTAGATTGGGTTGGGATATCTGGTCGGCATGGATGGGTTGAACCGAAGTGTCTGTTTCCATGCTGTACATCTCTATGACTCTATGACACTATCACTATTCCCCTCCACCTTTTTTCTACCTATTGCATTCCCAGCTACCTTCGCCCCCAGCCCCACCCCCCTCCCATTTATCTCTCAGCCCCCTTGAGCGTCCCCCACATTCCTAATGAAGAGCTTATAATTGTAGCATTGACAGTCCTGCTGTGATGGAAGATGGACAGGTAGGATAGTTTGAGAGGCCATACGGTGTTGGAGGGTTGGATCTAGGATAAGGTGGGGGGGGGGGGGGGGGGGGAGATGAGGAAACTGGTGAAATCAACATTGAACCCGTGTGGTTCGAGGGTCCCAAAGCGGAAGATGAGGCATCTTTCTTCCAGGCATCGGGTGACCAGAATCTGGTGGTGGAGGAGGCCAAGGTCTTGCACGTCCTTGGCGGAGTGGGAGGGGGAGTTGAAGTGTTCAGCCACAGGATGGTGGGGTTGTTTCATGCATGTGTTCCAGAGCTGTTCTCTGAAATGTCCTGCAAGTTGGCGTTCTGTCTCCCCAATGTAGAGGAGACCATATCGAGAGCAACGGACACAGTAGATGAGGAGTGTGGAGGTTTGGGGTAGCATGGTGGCTCAGTGGTTAGTACTGTTGGGTTTGAGTCCAGGCTTGGGTGACTGTCTGTGTGGAGTTTGCACATTCTCCCCGTGTCTGTGTGGGTTTCCTCCGAGTGCTCCGGTTTCCTCCTATAATCCAAAAGATGTGCAGGCCAGGTGAATTGGCCATGCTAAATTGCCCATAGTGTTAGGTGCATTAGTCAGGGGTAAATATAGGGTCTGGGTGGATTAGCCTTCAGAGGGTCGTATGGACTTGTTGGGCTGAAGGGCCTGTTTCCATGATGTAGAGAGTAAAATCCAATAAAAAAGAAGGTGCAATGGACACAGCTGTCCTTCCACATTCGGCAGAGATTATCCTGCACCTCCACCCATATCATCTACTGTATCTGTTGCGGTGCATTTTGACAGAGATCAAGGTTCCCCAGTTATACTGACTGTTGGTTTCCTTATCTCCCGCCAAATCTGGATTGGATCACTCCTCTCAGGGCTGAAAGAGCTTCCTGAGTATTGGAAGAGGTGTGAATGGTTCTCTGATTAAAGTGAGTGGGTTTTCAATTGTTTTGAATGTCCATTATTTCTCTTAGATGGGTGGAGGTTAAGGTGTGGCTCATAGCGTGAAGGCCTTCCCATTCAAGACAAACAGGTTTGCATGTTGGGCAATGGTGTGGAATGTTCAGTATCTCTGCGTCCAAGCTAATAATTAAAAGGTGAATGGTTTCATAATTTTGGAGGCTGCAGAATGACTCAGTTGTTTGCTCTGCAGGCAGGTTTTCATTGCCTTTAGCTGAGGCATTTGTGGGGGGGTCTTTACTAGTATAACCCCTGTTCCAGACAGCTGCCCATAGGCTTGCATACTGCCATGTCTATCCCAGCCAGAGAGCTCAGTGACTCTTAGTTCAAATGTGAACTCCACAAACTCGTGTCCCAAATTCAGAGGGATTTAGTCCTGGGTATCTGATGGAAATTTTTGCTCCACCTTACACAACAGAAAATTTGTTCCACTTGGTTCCACTTGGTTCCCAAATTTCTTGTGACAGAATTTGATTAAGCTGAGTATTGATGCAGCTTATTTAATATTATTTGAAATTGTTATTACAAGTTTGGAGAACTCAGTGTTGAGTCATGGAGTCATAGAGATGTACAGCATGGAAACAGACTCTTCGGTCCAACTAGTCCATGCCGACCAGATCTCCTAACTTAATCTAGTCCCATTTGCCAGCACCCGGCCCATATCCCTCCAAATCCTTTCTATTCATATGCCTTTTAATTGGTGCAATTGTACCAGCCTCCAATGAGCCTCCACTTCCTCTGGCAGCTCATTCCATACACATACCACCCTCTGTATGAAAAAGTTGCCCCTTAGGTCCCTTTTAAATCTTACCCCTCTCACCCTAAACCTATGCCCTCTGGTTCTGGACTCTCCCAGCACAGAGAAAAGACTTTGTCTTTTTATCCTACCTATGTCCCTCATGATGGCACAGTGGCTCAGTGATCAGCACTGGTGCCTCACAGTACCAGAGACCTGGGTTTGATTCTCAACTTGGGCAACTGTCTATGTGGAGTTTGCACATTCTCCCCATATCTGTGTGGGTTTCCACCAATTGCTCTGGATTCCTCCCACAATCCAAAGATGTGCAGGTCAGGTGAATTGGCCCTGCTAAATTGCCTGTAGTGTTAGGTGCATTAATCAGGGGCAAATATAGAATGTGGGAATAGGTCTGGGTGGGTTACTCAGAGGTTTGGTGTGGACTTGTTGGGCTGAAGGGTCTGTTTATATGCTGGAGGGAATCTAATCTAATTATAACTTTATAAGTCTCTATGAGGTCACCCCTCAGCCTCCAACACTCCAGGGAAAACAGCCCCAGCTGATTCAGCCTCTCCCTAGAGCTCAACCCTCCAGCCCTGGCAACATCCTTGTAAATCTTTTCTGAACCCTTTCAAGTTTCACAACATCCTTTCGATAGGAAGGAGACCAGAATTGCACACAATATTCCAAAAGTGGCCTAATCCTGTACAGCCACAACATGACCTCCCAACTCCTATTCTCAATACTCTAACCAATAAAGGAAAGCATACCAAATGCCTTCTTTGTTATCCCGTCACTCCGCTTTCAGGGAGGTATGAACCTGCTCTCCAAGGTCTCTTTGTTCAGCAGCACTCCCCAGGACCTTACCATTAAATGTATAAGTCCTGCTCTGATTTGCTTTCCCAAAATGCAGCGCCTCACATTTATCTGAATTAATCTCCATCTTCCACTCCTCAGCCCATTGGCCCATCTGATCAAGATCCCGTTGTAATCTGTGGTAACCTTGTTCATTGTCCACTACACCTCCAATTTTGGTGTCATCTGCAAACTTAATAACTATACCTCCTATGTTCATATCAAAATAATTTATATAAATGATGAAAGTAGTGGACCTAGCATCGATCTTTGTGGCATTCCACTGGTCACAGGCCTCCAGTCTGAAAAACAACCCTCCACCACCACCCTCTGTCTTCTACCTTTCAGCCAGTTCTGTATCCAAATGGCTAGTTCTCTCTGTTGAACGCCTTACTGAAATCTATATAGATCACATCCACTGCTCTGCCCTCATCAATCCTCTTTGTTACTTCCTCAAAAAACTCAATCAAGTTTGTGAGACATGATTTCCCACGCACAAAACCATGTTGACTATACCAATCAGTCCTTGCCTTTCCAGATACATGTACATCCTGTCCCTCAGGATTCCCTCCAACAACGTCAGGCTCATCAGTCCATAGTTTCCTGGCTTGTCCTTACCACCTTTCTTAAATAATGGTACCGCATTAGCTAACCCCCAGTCTTCTGACACCTCACCTGTGACTATCAATGATACAAATATTTCAATAAGATGCCCAGCGATTTCTTCCCTAGCCTCCCACAGAGTTTTAGGGTACATCTGATCAGATCCTGGGCATTTATCCACCTTTATGCATTTCAAGACATCCAGCACTTCCTCCTCTGTAATATGGACATTTTTCAAGATGTCACCATATATTTTCCCACATTCTATATCTTCCATGTCCTTTTCCACGTCAACACTGATGCAAAATACTCGTTTAGTATCTCCCTCATCTCCTGCAGCTCCACATAAAGGCCGCCTTGCTGATCTTTGAGGGGCCCTATTCATTCCCATGTTACCTTTTGTCCTTAATGTATTTGTAAAAACCCTTTGCATTCTCCTTAATTCTATTTGCCAAATCTATCTCATGTCCCCGTTTTGCCCTCCTGATTTCCCTCTTAAGTATATTCCTGCTGCCTTCATACTCTAAGGATTCACTCGGTCTATCCTGTCTATACCTGACAAATGCATCCTTCTTTTTCTTAATAAAACCCACAATTTCTCTAGTCATTCAGCATTCCCTACACCTATCAGCCTTTCCTTTCACCTAACAAGAATATCCTCCTCTGGATTCTCATTATCTCATTTCTGAAGGCTTCCCTTTTTCCAGTCCTCCCTTTACCTGTGATCTTCTGCCCCCAATCAGTTTTTGAAAGCTCTTGCCTAATACTCTCAAAATTAGCCTTCCTACAATTTAGAACTTCCACTGTTTGATCTGGTCTATCCTTTTCCATCAGTATTTTAAAGCTAATAGAATTGTGATTACTAGCCTCAAAGTGCTCCCCCACTGACACCTCAGTCTCTGCCTTATTTCCCAAGGGTAGGTCAAGTTTGCACCTTCTCTAGTAGTACATCCACAGACTGACTCAGAAAATGTTCTTGTACGCTCTTAACAAACCCTTATCAAAAACGTCCCTCCCCCTCCTCTCTTGCCTCCCTTTCTATCCTTCCTGTAGCATTTGCATCCTGGAACATTAAGCTGCCGGTTCTGTTTATCTCTGAGCTAGATTTCTGTAATTACTATGAGATCCCAGATCCATGTTCTGAACCATGCCCTGAGTTCATCTATCGTTCCTCTTAGGCCACTTGCACTGAGGTAAATGCAGTTTAATTTATCCGTCCTACCTTGTTCTGTTTTGTTCCTGCTTGCCCTGACTGTTTGACTCGCTTCCTTTCTCAACTATACCAGTCTCAGATTGATCTCTTTCCTGTGTATCAACCTGGGTCCGAAACCCACTCCTTGCTAGTTTAAATCTTCCAGCTCTAGCAAATCTAGAGTCCTCTGGGCTGTAGGTTGCCCAGGGCAGGTCATGCATGACAAATCTTTTGGAATTCTATGAAGATATTATGAGCAAGATGGAGAACAGGGACCCAGTGGATGTGGTGTACCTAGATTTCCAAAAGGCCTTCAACAAGGTGCCGCACAGATAAGGATGCGTAATGTTATGGATAGAGTATCAGCATCGATAAAGGATTGGTTTACTGACAGGAAGCAAAGAGTGGGCATAAATGAGTGCGATTCTGGTTGGCAATTAGTGACTAGTGGTGTGCCTCAGGGATCGGTGCTGGGACCGCAATTGTTTACAATTTATATGGATGATTTGGAGTTAGGGACCACGTGTAGTGTGTCCAAGTTTGCAGATGATACTAAGATGAGTGACAGCACAATGTGCAGAGGACTGTGAAACTTTGCAGAGGCACGCAAACTCACTTTAAGTGAGTGAGCAAAGGTCTGGCAGATGGAATGCCATATAAATAAATGTGAAGTCATACAGTTTGTTAGCAGTAATAGTAAAATGGATTATTACTTAAATGGTAAAAAGTTGCAGCATGCTGCTATGCAGAGGGACCTGGGTGTCCTTGTGCATGAATCACAGAAGGTCAGTCTCCTGGTACAACAAGTAATTAGGAAGGCAAATGGAATTTTGTCCTTCATTATAAAAAGGAATTGCGCTTAAAAGCAAGGAGCTTGTGTTGCACCTGAAATACTGTGTGGAGATTTGGTCTCCTTACTTGAGAAAAGATGTACTGGCCCTGGAGGGGGTGCAAAGGGGGTTCACTAGGTTGATTCCAAAGTTAAGAGGGTTGACTTATGAAGACAAACTGAGAGATTGCAATTATATTCATTGGAATTTGGATGATTGAGGGGGGATCTTATAAAAATATGTAAAATTATGAATTGAATAGATAAGATAGTCGTAGAGAGGATGTTTCCACTGCCAGGTGAAGGGAGGACAAGAGGGCATGGCCTCAAAATTAGAGGGAGCAGATTTTGGACTGAATTGAGAAGGAACTTCTTCACCCAGAGAGTTGTGAATCTATGGAATTCCTTGCCTAGCTGACACTACTTCAGTTAACGTTTTAAAGCTAACATGGATTTTTTATTGAACAATAAAGGAATTAAGGGATACGGTGAAATCGTGGGTAAGTGGACCTGAGTCCATGAAAAGATCAGCCATGTTCTTATTGAATGGCGGATCCGGCTCCAAGGACCAGACGGCCTACTCCTGCTCCTAGTCCTTATGCTCTGATGTTCACGCAGAGGGTGGAATGAGCCACCAGAGGAAGTGCTGGAGGCCAGTACAATAACAACATTTAAAAGGCATATGGATGGGTATATGAATAGAAAGTGTTCAGAGGGATATGGGCCAAATGCTGGCAAGTGGGACTACATTAGGTTGGGATATCTGCTTAATTTAGGATATCTGGTCGGATGAATTGGACGGAAGGGTCCGTTTCTGTGCTGTACATCTCTGTGATTCAGAATTCTAGTTCTATTTCCACTTCTTCAGCAACAAGGACAAAATCGTGCCCACAGCTTTTTGACCAGTGTGAGGGTGTGGCACTGTGGAACACAATAGTGAACACTACTGCATTTTATGAGGCTACTACGGACTGCCTGGAACAAACCAAATACAGTTCACAATGGTTGATCAGAGTCACCTGTTACCTCCTAAAAATGTGTACTCATGTAAATTGGGCACTTGGTCGAGTGCCCAGATTCTTTAACATTGGACCAGTGTCAAATCTCTGTGGGTAAATAGTCACGCAATTTCAGCAAAAGCAGGCCTTACTGGGGTGCTATTCCATATCTTGCTGCGATCGTTTTTCTTTCCTTCAGGCACTTGAGGGTGAGTCATCCTGCTGCGAGATTATCGAAAGAGCTGACATAAAGCACCAAATTACAATTAATCTATGAAATAGTCATTTTCTTGGATGTGACTTCCAAACATTTGAGAAGAGTCTTTCCAAAGAAAATAGCTTTGGGTGTAAGGAGAGTCATGCTGTTAAAAGGATGAATGATGGATGGCCTACTGAATTGGAACCGACTCTGTTTATTTTAAGGAAGTTAACTTTGCTGTATCTTAAGGTGTTCTAACATTGAAATATGATCCCGTACCATTTCATACAATTTGGCATCAGTCAGCAAGACGATGGTATTTATAGTTACATTACTTTGTTAGCTTCTTGGAATCGGGGGGGGGGGGGAGGGGGGGGGGGGGCAAATGCATTCCAAAAGCATTGTATTCAGAATACTGTCAGATATCAGCAAATCTGAAAGTGAAGGAGAGACCAAGTAAGATCATAGTTGGGCGATCGAAGGGAAATAAGGAGTTGCAATGTTTTCAAACCCTGGAAGGGAATGAAGGTGATGCTTTGAAATGTATCTCCAGCATTACCATCACATCATGTTTTTAATGATGTTGATGTGCTGGTGTTGGACTGGGGTGGACAAAATTAAAAATCACACAAAACCAGGTTATAGTCCAACTGGTTTATTTGGAAGTACTAGTTTTCGAAGCTTTTGCCATAAATTCTGTGTCTTATGGTCCTACACCACAACCACCTGATGAAGGAGCAGCACTCTGAAAGCTAGTGCTTCCAAATAAACCGGTGGGACTATAACCTGGTGTTGTGTGATTTTTAATAATGTTTTAAGATCTAGCAACAAAGATTTTTCTCCAGAAATGATTTTTTTGTGCACTCACAAGTTGTGGGTATCACTGACTGGGCTAGTATTTATTACCTATCCATGGTTGCCTTTGAGAAGGTAGTAGTGAGCTACAGTCCACATACTATGATCATAGCTTGGAACAGCACAGAGAGAACCTGTTGTGTCTGCACTGATTCTCTGCAAATCACTTAAGTCAACCTTTGTTGCAATCTTTCCTGTAGATCTGCAATTTTACTTTATTCAGATAACTTCCCTTAGAAATGCCATTATTGAATTTGTCTCCACACAATGAATTCTGGATCCTAACGACTTACTACTTAAAGCTTTTATCTTCATGTCACTTGTTTATTTTGCCAATCACCTTAAAATGGTGTCCTCTGGTTCTCGACTCGTCCGCCCAAAGACAACATTTTTTACAATCTGCTCCATACACTGACTCTTCATAACAACGGGCACCTCTATCAAATCTCTTTATGTAGAAAAGTTGAACAGGTCAGGCTTGTACCTGTTGGAAATTAGAAGAGTAAGGGGGCACTTGATTGGAACATTAAAGATCTTGAGAGCACTGTTGACAGGGTAGATGTGGAAGGATCAAGAATAGAGTAGTGCTCTAGGCAGCATCCGAGGAGCAGGAAAAATCGATGTTTCGAGCAAAAGCCCTTCATCAGGGTAAATGTGGAAAGCATGTTTCCTCTGGTGGGAGAACCTGGAGCTAGTAATCACTTGCTTAAAAACAAGTCAACCATTTAAGACAGAGATGAGGTTTTTCAAAGGGTTGCTAATCTTTGGAGATCTCTTCCTGAAAAAATAGTAGAAGCAAAGTCTTTAAATAGTTTTAAGGAAGTGGTACACAAATAAGCAAATGGGTCAGAAGTTATCAGGGGTAGACAGGAAAGTGAGATAATCAGATCAGTCCTGATCATGTTGGATGATGGAGCTCTGTTAAGAGATACAGTGTCCTAACTCCTTCATACATTAATGTTGGAGATTAGCAGAAAGATGTTGTTATCTGTCTCCTGCATTATTACCACTGTTTCAATCGTTTGCTTTCTCCGTGCTCTGAATAAGTAAACTGATGATGGGAATGCAATTCTTTGTCTTTTCATCTGGATGCAATTCTTTGTCTTTTCATCTGGATTTTTATCTGGATTTTACTGTCATGCACAGTAGCTAATCTAAGCCCTTTCCTCAGTCCAACTGAGGTGAGTTGTTCACAGAGCAAGTTGTGGTTTGAGCTGACACCATGAATTGACCTTGTTTCATGGATACAACCCTGAGTCGATCAGCCCTTATGAATTTTCCCTACAATGCGAACAGGGCTCAGTACACACTATACAACCCGGTCTCTTAGAATATACTATCCTACTTTGAATTTGTCTTTGTCTTACCCAACAGTGACTACTGTCTGACTTTCAGAAATTGCAAAGAAAGCTTTTACTTCCACGCTATTAAACAAAATAATGGTTTTTGTGTCATTGTAACTTAGAGTTTTGCAATTAGACCTTGTCAGGCATGTCCAATTCTTTATGTATTGCAAAAAGTCAAAGGAACCTGCTATTTGCTGTATTTGAGATATATGACTATACACTAATCATCACATCAGCACTGGAATTCAGCATGTTATTCATTTGTGTGAAGGGCAGAACAACCTTTTTTATTTCATTGAAGGCAGCATCCTGTTAGTGGCAAACAACTCTATAAAACTAGCATCAAAATTAGATGTGTTTCCACAGTTGGGCAATATTTGCAAAATAATCCTAATTGTACTAAAAATTACTCCGACAACCGATTTAAGATGCCAATCAGGTTTGCAGGATGATGCAGTTGTGTGGACTGGAGGGCTAGATATATACATACATACAAGGTAAAAACAATGACTGCAGATGCTGAAAACCAAATACTGGATTAGTGGTGCTGGAAGAGCACAGCAGTTCAGGCAGCATCCAACGAGCAGCGAAATCAACGTTTCGGGCAAAAGCCCTGAAACGTTGATTTCGCTGCTCGTTGGATGCTGCCTGAACTGCTGTGCTCTTCCAGCACCACTAATCCAGTATATACATACATACTCTGAGTCTTCAACTTCGCAGATAGGAAGAATATGCATATGCAGAATAGGCAACAGCAATTCACTGGCTCAGAGCAATGTGTTGACCAACCACAATCAATCTGCCTGGTTTAAATGTGAACACAGATTAACCGTTAACTGTCATTCAACATCAAACTAGTGCACGCTCTCTCGTAACGTACCTATGAGCTTGCAAAGCAAGCAGGCCCTTCTTCTCATACAGCACAAAACTGTTACTTCTCTTTACATTGGTATTTCTCCTGATTGAGTACAAAATGAAAGGCTTCAATGGACCCTACCCTTTTTCAACAATACTTAAGTCTGTACAACTGAGCAACAATTAACATTTTTGCAAGAAAATTACAAGAAAGCATGAGATTTGCCACTATGATGTGAGTTTTTGCCTTAAGCCTGGTGTTTTCTACCTCATTAAATTAGCTCCTGTAACATAAGAATGAAATGTGGCTAATGTAATACTAAAAGATTTAGCAGGTATTATGAAGGCACCTGATAGATACATATAATACAATCACAGGCACATCCGTGTTTAGGCTAATACTAAGCTCTACAGTACAAACAGCATGTTTGCAACAGCATGTCATGTTTCAAATGGCCCCCAGTTAAGCTGGAGACTGAGTCCTTTCTAACCTCATGTCACATGTTTGCTATTGTTCTGATATTACAAGCACATCCCTTAATGTTAAACTGCCTGCTAACTCTTAATTAACTGAGCAAACCAAACATTCTCCTCTTTCCAAAGAAGAAAAAGGAAATCTCAAAGTATACATCAGCAAATGCTATCAATTGGATAACTATACACATAGATAAAAAAACAATTTACAAGATTTGCAATTCAAACTTCTTCAATGTAAGTTTTGGAGATGTGACAACTTGTTCTGATCAGCTGATCCTGCACCTGTGCAGCTATCCTGATCTGCTGTTGGTTGACAACTTGATCTGGATTAGTGGTGCTGGAAGAGCACAGCAGTTCAGGCAGCATCCAACGAGCAGCGAAATCGACGTTTCGGGCAAAAGCCCTTCATCAGGAATAAAGGCAGTGAGCCTGAAGCGTGGAGAGATAAGCTAGAGGAGGGTGGGGGTGGGGAGAGAGTAGCATAGAGTACAATGGGTGAGTGGGGGAGGAGATGAAGGTGATAGGTCAAGGACGAGAGAGTGGAGTGGATAGGTGGAAAAGGAGATAGGCAGGTCGGACGAGTCCGGACAAGTCAAGGAGACAGTGCTGAGCTGGAAGTTTGAAACTAGGATGAGGTGGGGGAAGGGGAAATGAGGAAGCTGTTGAAGTCCACATTGATGCCCTGGGGTTGAAGTGTTCCGAGGCGGAAGATGAGGCGTTCTTCCTCCAGGCGTCTGGTGGTGAGGGAGCGGCGGTGAAGGAGGCCCAGGACCTCCATGTCCTCGGCAGAGTGGGAGGGGGAGTTGAAATGTTGGGCCACGGGGCGGTTTAGTTGATTGGTGCGGGTGTCTCTGAGATGTTCCCTAAAGCGCTCTGCTAGGAGGCGCCCGGTCTCCCCAATGTAGAGGAGACCACATCGGGAGCAACGGATACAATAAATGATATTAGTCGATGTGCAGGTAAAACTTTGATGGATGTGGAAGGCTTCTTTAGGGCCTTGGATAGAGGTGAGGGAGGAGG
This sequence comes from Chiloscyllium punctatum, assembly GCF_047496795.1. Lineage (NCBI taxonomy): Eukaryota > Metazoa > Chordata > Chondrichthyes > Orectolobiformes > Hemiscylliidae > Chiloscyllium > Chiloscyllium punctatum. The sequence continues at coordinate 83,211,252 of NC_092761.1, forward strand.
TGTGGGCACAGGTTTTACAGTTCCTGCGGTGGCAGGGAAAAGTGCCAGAATGGGAGGGTGGGTCGTAGGGGGGTGTGGACCTGACCAGGTAGTCGCGGAGGAACGGTCTTTGCGGAAGGCGGAAAGGGGTGGGGAGGGAAATATATCCCTGGTGGTGGGGTCTTTTTGGTGGTGGCAGAAATGTCGGCGGATGATTTGGTTTATGCGAAGGTTTGTAGGGTGGAAGGTGAGCACCAGGGGCATTCTGTCCTTGTTACGGTTGGAGGGGTGGGGTCTGAGGGCGGAGGTGCGGGATGTGGATGAGATGCGTTGGAGGGCATCTTTAACCACGTGGGAAGGGAAATTGCGGTCTCTAAAGAAGGAGGTCATCTGGTGTGTTCTATGGTGGAACTGGTCCTCCTGGGAGCAGATACGGCGGAGGTGGAGAAATTGGGAATACGGGATGGCATTTTTGCAAGAGATAGGGTGGGAAGAGGTGTAATCCAGGTAGCTGTGGGAGTTGGTGGGTTTGTAAAAAATGTCAGTGTCAAGTTGGTCGTCACTAATGGAGATGGAGAGGTCCAGGAAGGGGAGGGAGGTGTCAGAGATGGTGCAGGTAAATTTAAGGTCAGGGTGGAATGTGTTGGTGAAGTTGATGAATTGCTCAACCTCCTCGTGGGAGCACGAGGTGGTGCCAATGCAGTCATCAATGTAGCGGAGGAAGAGGTGGGGAGTGGTGCCGGTGTAATTACGGAAGATCAACTGTTTTACATAGCCACCCACGCCCTCCACCTCCTCCAAGACTTCTGTTTCCCCGGCCCCCAACGCCTCATCTTCACCATGGATATCCAATCCCTCTACACCTCCATCCGCCATGACCAGGGCCTCCAAGCCCTCCGTTTTTTCCTCTCCAGACATCCCCAACAGTACCCTTACACTGACACTCTCATTCGTTTGGCCAAACTGGTCCTCACCCTTAACAATTTCTCCTTTGAATCCTCCCACTTCCTCCAGACCAAAGGCGTAGCCATGGGCACACGTATGGGCCCCAGCTATGCCTGTCTCTTTGTTGGCTATGTAGAGCAGTTGATCTTCCGTAATGACGAGAAAAATGACTAGAGGTTTAGGTTAAGAAAAAGACAAAAGCATATGTCAGGTATAGACAGCAGAGATTGAGTGAATCCTCAGAAGAGTATAAAGGCAGTAGGAGTTTAATTAAGGAGAGCGAAAAGGGGACATGGGATAGCATTGACAAATAGAGTGAAGGAGAATCCAAAGGGATTTTATAAATATATTAAGGACAAAAGGGTAATTAGGGAATGAATAGGGCCCCTCAAAGATCAGCAAGGCAGCATATGTGTGGAACCACAGGAAATGAGGGAGATACTAACTGAGTATTTTGCATCAGTGTTTACTGCGGAGAAGGACATGGAAGATGTAGAACGTGGGGAAATAGATGGTGACATCTTGAAAAATGTCCATATTACAGAGGTGGAGGTGCTGAATGTCTTGAAATGCATAAAAGTGGTTAACTCCCCAGGACCTGATCAGGTGTACCCGAGAACTCTGTGGGAAGCTAGAGAAGTGATTGCTGGGCCCCTTGCTGAGATATTTGTATCATCGATAGTCACAGGTGAGGTGCCGGAAGACTGGAGGTTGGCTAACGTGGTGCCACTGTTTAAGAAAGCTGGTAAGAACAAGCTAGGGAACTATAGACCAGTGAGCCTGAAGTCGGTGGGGAGCAAGTTGTTGGAGGGAATCCTGAGGGACAGGATTTACATGTATTTGGAAAGACAAGGGATAGTCAACATGGCTTTGTGCATGGGAAATCATGTCTCACAAACTTGGTTGAGGTTTTGAAGAAGTAACAATGAGGATTGATGAGGGCAGAGTGGTGGACGTGGTCTATGTGGACTTCAGTAAGGCATTCAACAAGGTTTCCCATAGGAAACTGGTTAACAGGGTTAGATCTTATGGAATATAAGGGGATCTAGCCATTTGGATACAGATCTGGCTCAAAGGTAGAAGACACAGGGTGGTGCTGGAGGACTGCTTTTCAGACTGAGGCCTGTGACCAGTGGAATACAACAAGGATTGGTGCTGGGTCTACAACTTTTCGTCATTTATATAAATGATTTGGCTATGAACATAGGAGGTATAATTAGTAAGTTTACAGATGACACCAAAATTGGAGGTGTAGTGGACAGTGAAGAAGGTTACCTCAGTGTACAATGGACTTTTGATCAGATGAGCCAAAGGGCTGAGGAGTGGCAGATGAAGTTTAATTTAGATAAATGCGAGGCACTGTAATTTGGGAAAGGCAAATCAAAGCAGGACATGTACACTTAATGATAAAGTCCTGGGGAATGTTGCTGAACAAAGAGACCTTGGAGTGTGCGTTCATAGCTCTTGAAAGTGGAGTCACAGGGAGATAGGATAGTGAAGAAGGTGTTTGGTATGCTTTCCTTTATTGGTCAGAGTGTTGAGTATAGGTCATGTTGTGGCTGTACAGGGTGTTGATTAGGTAACGTTTAGAATATTGCATGCAATTCTGGTCGCTTTCCTATCAGAAAGATGTTGTGTAACTTGAAAGGGTTCCGAAAAGATTTACAAGGATATTCCAGGTTTGGAGGATTTGAGCTATTGGGAGAGGCTGAATAGGCTGGGGCTGTTTTCCCTGGAGCATCGGAGCCTGAGGTGTGACTTTATAGAGGTTTATAAAATCATGATGGGCATGGATAGGTTAAATAGACAAGATCTTTTCCCTGGGGTGGTGGAGTCCACAACTAGAGGGCATAGGTTTAGGGTGACAGGGGAAAGATATAAAAGGGACCCAAGTGGCAACTTTTTCATGTAGTGTGTGTGGTGCGTATATGGAGTGAGCTGCCAGAGGAAGTGGTGGAGGCTAGTAAAATTGCAACATTTAAAAGGCATCTGGATGGGTATATGAATAGAAAGGGTTTGGAAGGATATGGGCCAAGTGCTAGCAAGTGGGTCTACATTATGTTGGGATATCTGGTCAGCATGGATGAGTTGGACCAAAGGGTGTGTTTCCGTGCTGTACATCTCTGTGACTCTATGACATTACTGTGGATCTGGAGTCACATATAGGCACGGCCACATCAGAATGGCAATTTCATTCCCAAAGAACACTTGTGACCCAGATGAGTTTTCCCTAAAAATTGACAATGGTCATCACCAGACTCTTACTTCCACGCTATTATTGAATTCAAATTCCACCATATGCCATGGTGGATTTCAAACCCAGATTCCCCACCTGGGTCTCTGGATTAATAGTCCAGCAATAACACTACTAGGCCATCACCAACCTTTGCAAGTTCAACCAGGTACATTCTCAATAATCCTAACGAAGCTTTGGCCAACTAACCAGCAGCCCAAATGGTAAACATCAGAAACAGCTCTATCCAAATAGAATTCTACAGGCTGTGAGCTCTAATCAGCAAATCTCTACCCTTAGAAATTGGAACTGCTAGAGTTTGAAGTCTAGGGGTGTTACCCAACTGTACTTCAGTGGGATTTTCAGGTGTCTGCCACTGAAAGATGAGATTATTTTATACGTAGCCACTGTTTTTCATCCACTGCACTGCAATTATGATCTGTCACTGTTATGTGAGCTTTTGTCTCCAACAGGGTCTTTATATCTGATGAGAAAATACTTCTGTCTGCCCCTGTCAGAAAACAACTAAATGTGGCTCATGTTGTAATGAAAGGATTAACAGATGTGTATGTGTATTACAATCACAGACTGCTTAATATCGGTCTAACGCTAAGTTATTTGATCACAAGTAGTTCCTTGCTTTCATTAGCTTGGTATGCTTCAAGTGGCCCCAGATAAAATGGAGACTGAAACCTTTATACTTTTCAGGTAATATGCTCTGATGGGGTGATGATGTTACGAGCATGTATCTTTTTTTTGTAAATATATTTATTCGCAAAAAAAAACTTTTTTTTGACTTCACAAAAGCATAAATTTATGGAAGATATAAGAAATACCAGTATAATTTTAAAAATGCAAATTACCATACAACACAATACAACTACTGCCTACTAACTACTAACCTACCCTATAAGACTAAACAAAACCAAACACTATGCAAAATAACGCCAATAAATAAGTAACTGACTTAAAAAAAAACAAATGAACACACAAGAACACAAAATAGCAATGCTTGGCACAGAGCTCCCAAACAAAAAACAGGAGCATTGTATATATACCCATATTAACTCAGGAGTCCCTCTTCCAGGGCCCAGGGCTCAGCAAACCTAACCATCCTGGTTACACAAACGCCCTAGGTAAGATAGAAGACAAATCTGTGTCCATATAACTCAAAAAGGGCTGCCATGTCATATAAAAAAAGGTCTGTTGTGTGATGCACCATATTTGTGAAAATAATCTAAGGGAATGTGCTCCATAATTAACTTCCTCCATCCCAGTAAGCCCGGTGGGTTCTCAGACACCCAATTCATCAGAATATTCTTCCGTGCACAGTAAGTAAGAATATTGAATAGTTTTTTCCAATGCCCATTTAAAGATAATAAATTTTGGTAGAGCTAGAAGGAGAAATGTCAGGTCTACTTTAACTTCGGTCCTCAATACCCTCCCTATCTCTCCCGCCACAGCGCTCCAATAAACACGGAGCCTGTGAGATGTCCAGAGGCAATGGGTAAGAGTACCTACACTTATTTTACAGTTGGAGCACACTGAAGATGCTCCTTTGTAAAACTTCGCTAGACGGTTCGGTGCCAAATGAACCCTGTGCAGAACTTTTAACTGCATAACGTATCCTATTACAGATTGAAATTTTTTGTGCATTCTCCCAAAAATTCTCCCATGTTTCAGAAGAGATCTCCACTCCTAGCTCTTGCTCCCCGACCTCACCTAACCCAGTTAACATCCTACCAGACCATGCCACCCAGTAGGCAATAGAGGGCACTAACCGAAAGGGTGCTTGTGGAGCGTAGCAACAAACTCTCTGTCTCGGGCTTATAGGATTTAGTGAGAATCGTAGTCTTCTTCTGGATGAAATCCCTAACCTGAAAAAAACAGAAAAGATCTCTGCTGGGCAACCCATATTTGCGGCTCAGTTGCTCGAAAGACATCATAATCTCCCCCTCAAACAAGTCTTCCAAACTGGAAACTCCTCTCACTGCACAAAGTTTGAACCCTGAGTCCATCAGTCCTGGTCGGAACCTCGGCATACCAACTATGGGGGTGAGTAACGAAGTCTTGTAAAAGCAACTCTCACTCTGACGCATCGGCCTCCATGCCTTGACCTTGCTAATAACAACGGCAGTGGTCCATAACTGTCTTCATCTTATCCGTGAACAACAGGTTAATAAGAGAGCACTTTGCCTGGTATGCCTCGATATCCAGCTATATTGAGCCTGGATCATTACCTACCCAATCGCACACAAAGGACAGCATAGAAAGGGGTGGCACGATGGCTCAGTGGTTAGCACTGCTGTCTCACAGCACTCGGGACCTGTATTTGATTCCAGCTTTGGACAACTGTCTGTGTGGAGTTTGCACATTCTCCTCATGTCTGCGTGGGTTTCCTCTGGGTGCTCCGGTTTCCTCCCACAATCCAAAAGTGTGCAGGTTACGTGAAGTGGCCATGCTAAATTGTCCATCGTGTTAGGTGCATTAGTCAGGGGTAAATATGGGGAATGGATCTTGTAATCTTGTGTGCCCTTGATCCCACTTCCGGAGCAGCTATGTGGACGATCTGACGAATGGCCTCAGCCAGCAGCTCTATCACCAACGTAAACAACAAGTGAAAGGGGGCAGCCTTGATGACTACCTCTACCAATCCTAAAGTTACCAGACTTCACCCCTTTGGTGATGACTGTGGCCAAAGGGTGGCGATACAAAACCTCCACCCACCTAGCAAAGACTCCACCCAACCCAAACTGCTCTAAGACATAAAAAAAGATACAGCCATTCCACTCAGTCAAAAAAGAAAGGTGTTAGGGAAAGAGAAAACAATGGGTAAAGGGAAAACACAGGGAAAGAAGGAAATGAGGATAAACGTTAACCATATTTTTCAGATCAGTCGGACTATTTTAAAATGTCCACAAAGTTTCTGGCTTTATCTGCCGAGTCAAACGTATAAATTGAGTCCTCGTGGCTGAAACGGAATACCGCGGGGTACCCCAGGTTCCTCAGCCTCTTCTTAACTTCATTGAAGGATTTCCTCTTTCGAATTAATGCTGCTGAGAAATCTTGGAAAAACATAATTTTTGACCCCTTGTGCAGCAGTGCCTGTGGGTATTTTCCCAGTGATCTGGAGGCTTCTATCAAGCTTTGCTTGTGTGGAAGTGCACTCGGACCAGGCGGGGGCGCTGTACCGGCCCAGACCTGTGCACTGCAATCCAATAGGCCCTTTCAATCTGCAGCCAGCCAGACTCGAGTTGAAGGCCCACGAACTGTGGCAGCCAGTGTTCAAAGAAGCTGACTGGTTGCCCACTTTCTTCACCCTCCAGGAGCCCGACAATCCATAGATTTGTCCTCTGACCTCAATTTTTGAGGTTGTCGACCTGATCTCGCAAGGCCCATACTTGATGTTCCAGGGTCTATTTCCATCAGGACGAGGACTCAATCGCCGCTTCCGAGGCCCTGGTTCGATCCTCCACCTCCTCCATCCATGCCCCGAGGCCCTGGAGCTCCTGTTCATGCTTTTGCAGCATGGACACGCTGGGTTGGATCTGGGCACAGATCTCTCCGATCGCAACCTCAACCTTCGCGAAATGTCTCGCCATCATCGCTGCTAATTCCTCCGAGGCCATTAAGTCCCTCGGGGGTGCAGGAGACGCTGCTGCTGCGGTCTCTGGTGTGTCCAGTGCTGCAGGGGAGTGACCTCCCTGCTGCTGTTCCTCACTCCCTTTCCCTCTGGCATCCTTCCCACTCCCAAATATTAACAAATATGTGTTCCCAAGGCTTTAAATTAACAACTCTGTCATGGGTGTTAGCTAGGTATGGCAAAAACCACCAATATGCCTTGGCTGTTAGGCAGAGCTGACCACGGCAGTTCTACTGAATCGCCGCCATCTTGCTGAGTCTCATGAGCATATATCTTAAAGGTGTACTGTGTACAAGCTGCAAGACACAATGTGACAATATCTCAGTGGGATGTCTGAAGTGTTCAGAAACCCATATTTCATTATCCAAATTTCACAATTCAACAGCCTTGAAGTAAATCCTCACCTTTATGACATGGATTGCAATCCACTCAAGCAGCTCATCTTTCTATTACAGAACCTGTCCAAATTCCCACCCTAAACCTCTTACTATCTCCCTCTGCTGTGTTTGGCCACTGTTCTAGTCAATCCACCTGTGTTCAGTGTCAAATTTTGCCTTGTAGCACTCCTGTTGAGTGCCTTGAGTGAGAGCAGAGATTTTCTACACTCCAAGCTGACATTAATCCTTCAACCACCAAGGCTATACCTGATTAGCTGGTCTTTGCTACATCACTGTTTGTGAACATTTAAAAAGTTTCCTATCTTACAGCAGTGACAACCCAGACTTAGAGCAGTTGGAAATGTCTAGAGGTTTTGAAAAATTTTATCTTAATATGAGACATTTTGTTCGAAACAATATCAAGAAATTCTGCATGATTGTACATTGTTTATTTCTAAGCTGGTATTACAAGGATAGATAAACCTTTCTAATTTCTTTTAACATCTAAACTTCTACCGAAACCAACATTCAGGATTCTGTCATCACATTCATTGTAAGTCTTGATGATAAGTAATATCAGATTGGTAAACTGTTTCTCTTTGTAGATCCTAATGGGTGTAACTAGTATCTCCATTTATTTTTTGTTTGATGTTTTATACTTCTCCTGAAATTCCCTAATGGCTGACATAGTCATCTTGTCACAGAGCTAAATAAGAACAAAGGAGCAGGAGTAGGCCATACAGCCCATTGAATCTGCTCTGCCATTCTAGCTCATACCTGCTCATCAACCTCAGTGCTGTCTTCACAATCTATTCCCATATCCCCCAATGGTATTGATAGTTAGAGATCCATCAATCTCTGTCTGAAACTTACTTCATGACTGAGTTTACATAGCCCTTTGGTGTAGAGACTTACAATCTTTGGAGTAAGAAATTCCTCCCCCCCCCCCCCCCCCCCCCCATCTCCATCTTAACTGGCTTGCCTTTTTATTCTGAGAATCTGTCTTCTGGTTCCAGACCCTACGCCATCCTTTCTGACCAACTCTGTTTATCCCTTTTAAAAAAGCGTATTAGATTTTGATAAGATTGCCTCTCATTCTTCTAAACTTTCACTAACACAGGGCCAGTATCCCTCGTCTCTCCTCATGAGACAGTCCCAATATCTGGCAAACGCCCGCTGCATTCCCTCTATGGCAAGTGTATCTTACCACAGGCAAGGCAATTAGAAAGTGAGGTCCAGATGAAGTCTCAGTTGGTTCTCTATAATTAAAGTAAGACCTCTTCACTCCTGTACTCAAATCCTCTTGCGTTAAAGAGACTAACGTATTGTGTGCCTTCTGAATAGTATACTGCACCTTCATGCTAGCTTTCTATGGCTGGTGAATAACAAGGCCTGTTTCCCTTTGAGTATCAGTATTTTTCACTCACCATTTAAGAAATACTCTTCCACCTTTTCCTCCCATCAAATTAGATAATCTTCCATTTATTCTGCCAACTCTGTCCCACTCACTCAGCACGTTGAAATCCCCTCTAGTGCATGCTCCTCACAATTCACATTCCCACCAAGCTTTGTACCATCGGCAAATTTGGAAGGATTACATCTGGTCCCTACATCCAAATCAATGGCCCGGATGTGAATCGGCCCAAGCACTGATCCTTCAGTACCCCATTGATCACAGTCTGCCAACCTAAGAAAGATTCATTTATTCCAACTGTCTCCTTTCTGCCTGTTAAACAATTCTCAACATTTAATAACCACAGTGTGTCCCAGGCTTTATCCCAGAGCCAGTTCAAGATATCTCGCTGGTTTCTATCTCCAATGTGTGTTTGCTGGAGTAATCATGTAATTTGCATGCTGTATGGATGACAGCATATCAGCACTCAAGATTTACAATCGACAGTAGCCTAGCTAAAGCTGTCACAATTCTTGGTCTTTCTAAATACAGGATAGCCTGCCCCATGGCCTATCCATCTAATAGTGACCCTGAACCAAAGCAGATAGGCACTGCTGAGTGATTAATCATCTCACTCTGCTAATTTGCCATAAAATTCTCACCTATAAATGGGATCATTAGAATAGATTCCCTACAACGTGGAAACAGGCCATTTGGCTCAACGGGTCCACACTGACCCCTTCCCCCCACAAAGAGTATCCCACCCCTCTGCTGTATCATCCCACATTTACACCTGACTAATGCACCTAATCTACATATCATTGAACACTATGGGCAAATTAGCTCAACTAATTCACCTAACCTGCACGTCATTGGATTGTGGAAGGAAACCGGAGCACCCAGATGAAACCCACGGAGACACGGGGAGAAAGTGCAAACTCCACACAGACAGTCACCCGAGGCTGAAATCAAACCCAGGTCCCTGGCACTGTGAGGCAGCGGTGCTAGCCACTGTGCCACCTTAACTGAGCCACATGTCATCTGTTCTTTTTGGTCACGGTAGCTAGGAGCAATAATTCTTGTCATTCTTTTACAGTTTCAAAACATTCCAATGTAAGACATTAAAACATCCAGTTAGGCAGCATGACACAGGATAATTGTGTGAGATAGCTCAAGGTATAATGAACTTTAGTGAATGAATTTATTACAATTCCTACAACTTCAATCCTTGTTTTAACCAGACATTCACTAATCAGTTTCTATCAATGCTTTAAAAGTCTTGGTCCTGACCGATCTCAATTTCCTGTTCTCTGACAAATTTGGCAACCCCAGTGTAGAACTCAACTCACGAGTAATTCCAAATGGGAAATGAGCACCCAAAGTCGGAAGAAGCTATGGACTTTTTTTTGACCATTTTGATGAAATAAAGATTCCAAATCTAGCTGCTTGTTTCCATAACTTGGAAACTTGTATCATCAGCGTTGTGCAAGTGGTGGATCAGTTGGCAGCACTGTTGCACCCCTGAGTCACAAGGCTATGGATTCCAGAACTCCGGCACAAAAATCTCTCCAGAGAAATACTGAGAGAGTGCTGCCTTTTAGATATGTTGTTAAAACTGAGGTGTTGTCTCAGGTAGACATGGAAGATGCCATGGTACTGTTTTGAAAAGGAGCAATTACCAATCCTTTAATCAGCATCACAGAAACTGAGAACCTGGTCGTCATCATGTTACTGTTTTGTGGGATCTTGTGTCTGTGTTGCATTCTGGAATTTGAATATTTCGTTGGATGCTTCACAATGGATTCCATTGGAAGTGTTTGATTTGCTGTAATTTCCTAAGTAGCTGGGGTATTTATTTTTAATCACCTGGGATCACTGGTTTTTGGTTTACTGGTAATTATCAACAAATACACACAAAATTCTCATTGAACTCCATTTCAGGAATTAATCTCATAATATTGGACGCAATCCAAAGGAGAAGAGGCAGAACATTGTCAGAAGTGCTATTTGTAGTGATTGAGGTAGACCTCATAGAATATGAGTTGTCTGATTGGGACTGGTAATCTGGTCCAATAAGGGAATCCTGGCTGACAGATATAAACAGGAGTGAGGGAGGTTCTGTTCACTCTGAGAGCTGTTTCTGAGGAGATGGATCAGTGTCAAGGATTCGCCATATATAAACAAAGGGTGACTTTGTCGTGGGATACTAGCCTCTATGGAGTTATTTCACCATCCAAGTGAGGGTAGGAATAGGAGGATCGAGCAGATGAATGTATGGCTGAGGAGCTGGTGTATGGGAGAAGGATTCACATTTTTGAATCATTGGAATCTCTTCTGGGGTAGGAGTGATCTGTACAAGAAGGACAGATTGCGTGTGAATTGGAAGGGGACTAATATACTGGCAGGGAGATTTGCTAAAACTGCTTGGGAGGATTTAAACTAGTAAGGTGGTGGGGGGGAGGAACCGAGGGGGATAGTGAGGAAAGAGATCAATCTGAGACCGGTTGAGTTGAGAAAAGAAGCAAGTCAAACAGTCAGGGCAGGCAGGGACAAAGCAGAGAATAAGGTAGGACTGATAAATTAAACTGCAATTATTCAATGCAAGGGGCCTAACAGGGAAGGCAGATGACACCAAAGTTGGAGGTGTAGTGACAGTGAAAAAGGTTACCTCAGATTACAATGGGATCTTGATCAGATGGGCCAATGGGCTGAGAAGTGGCAGATGGAGTTTAATTCAGATAAATGCGAGGTGCTGCATTTTGGGAAAGCAAATCTTAGCAGGACTTATACACTTATTGGTAAAGTCCTAGAGAGTGTTGCTGAATGAAGAGACCTTGGAGTGCAGGTTCATAGCTCCTTGAAAGTAGAGTTGCAGGTAGATAGGATAGTGAAGAAGGCGTTTAGTATGCTTTCCTTTATTGGTCAGAGCATTGCGTACAGGAGTTGGGATGTCATGTTGCAGCTGTACAGGACATTGGTTAGGCCACTGTTGGAATATTGCGTGCAATTTTGGTCTCCTTCCTATCGGAAAGATGTTGTGAAACTTGAAAGGATTCAGAAAAGATTTACAAGGATGTTGCCAGGGTTGGAGGATTTGAGCTATAGGGAGAGGCTGAACAGGCTGGGGCTGTTTTCCCTGAAGCGTCAGAGGCTGAGGGGTGACCTTATAGAGGTTTACAAAATTATGAGGGGCATGGATAGGATAAATAGGCAAAGTCTTTTCCATGGGGTTGGGAAGTCCAGAACTAGAGGGCATAGGTTTAGGGTGAGAGGAGAAAGATATAAAAGAGACCTCAGGGGCAACTTTTTCACGCAGAGGGTGGTACGTGTATAGAATGAGCTGCCAGAGGAAGTGGTGGAGGCTAATACAATTGCAACATTTAAGAGGCATCTGGATGGGTATTTGAATAGGAAGGGTTTGGAGGGATATGGACCAGGTGCTGGCAGGTGGGACTAGTTTTGGTTTGGGATATCTGGTCGGCATGGACAAGTTGGACTGAAGGGTTTGTTTCCGTGCTATACATCTCTATGACTTTATGGCTCTGTGAGACATTATATTAAGGGCTTATTTGTATGTTCTATTGCTTCAGGCGGCTGTTAAAAGTCCCACTGCAAAATTCAAAAAGGATTGAATCCCCCGTCTTCCAAGTTAACATAGAAAATTAAACAAATCGAGTTATCTATGTGTGAACATTTTCCCATGATCTGACCCTATTTCAAAGGTTGCCACATTTAACGACATGGCCACATAGTTTCTTGCATGAAAGGTTTTGAGATATTCCTTTTGTCTTCCTGTCCATAAACAAATGGATTAACACTTCATATAAATGGGTTGATTACTTTGTCAAAAATTAGAAAAAGAAAGTCGGTTCCACCAAGGTAAGACATGCTTTTCCAGTTTTACATGACAAGGTGCAAATTCAATAAAACCTTAGTCTTTGTAAGTCGTGCCATACATAGATGTCGAATTCTGTTCTTTTCCGTACTTGTTTCAACACGTAATGAGATATAAAACTATTTACATGTTACTGTTTTGTTTTCTCTCTGACACACAGCTTTAGGCTGGAACTGTACCAGCAGAACTTTTGCAGTGCTTCTGATGTTGGCACATCTTCCCTGCCAGGCACTTGCTGTGCAGTACTTTTAATAAATACAATTTATTGTTTAACAAAGCTCTTTATTTAATACCAAGAGCTTGCATTCCGTTGAAATGAAACCTTTGGGCAAGTGAGTACACTCAATTTAATTGACTTCTGGTCTGTGACATACTGAAGATGACAGTTAGCATTTTTAAGAGAATTCAAATGGAGTCAAGTAGATGGCGTCATTCTGTATATTAAACAGCCTTAAAATGCTGTATTATATAAAGAAATTCCTGTGGTGTGAGACAATTAGAGGCGTACTGTTCGTTCTTGAGTTTAAGTAGCAATGAGCAAGAAATGTTGGCCAAGCCAGCAACCCATGTAATAAGAGAAGTTGTAAAAAATAACCACCCCCCAGAAATTATCCCAATCATTCAGACTCTTCCTCACAAGATTTCATCAACCCTCAATATCCATGTGTTAGGATGGAATGATAAGTTTCTTCCATGTGACCTGAGCCTACCTGCAGCTCATCAGTGTGGCATTCTGGGTCTTGATAAATTGGCACCCCAGTCAGTCAGGTAACCTTCTGACATTCACTGGTGAGAGGACGTGTGGAGAAATAGTTATAAGGTGTTGGAGGTGACGGCTGCAAGAACTATAACCCTGAGAACAATCAACAGCTTAAGGGAGTGAAATGAGGAGAATGTGATTAAAAACCTCTTGTTTATCAGGAAAGTAAGCACAAAGAGTGACACTGAGGAGTGAATGATTTCTTTACTGCATGGTGAATTTATGAAGAATTGGATTAGTGTTCAGTCCGCTTAGTGTGCAGAGGAAATCTTTTCCTTTTGCCTTGCCTTCACAACAACAATTGAACCCTTCCCACCATCTTTATCAGGGTCTTACCGCTGCACCACCTTTCATGTTGCAACATCAGCCTCGCTTCATTCAACTCTTCTTCCCACTGTTTCAATTCTACAGAAAGGTACACCACTTACTTCAGCCAAGCAGGCCAGTTAGCCCAACAAGTCCACATCAACCCTCTGAAGAGAATCCCATCCAGATCCACCTGCATTTCCCATGGCTAATCCATCTAACCTATAGATTCCTGGACACTATGGGCAATTTAGCATGGCCAATCCACCTGACCTGCACATCTTAGGACTGTGGGAGAAAACCAGAGCACCAGGAGGAAACCCACACAGACACGTGGAGAATATGTAAACTCTACACACAGTCACCCGAGCGTAGAATTGGACCTGGGTCCCTGTTGCTGTGAGGCAGCAAAACTAACTGCCGTGCTACCCAGAAATCATCCTAATTAATTCAGACCCTTCCCAACTGGATGTCATCAACCCTCAATGTCCATGCAATAGAATGGAATGATTAATATGTTCCATATGCGTTGGGAGAAGAATTAAAGCATTGCTATAAGCTGAGGTGCTACTCAACACCATTGGGAGTTACAAGGTGAATATTGCAGCTAGTTTAAGACCAATCTCAAGCTCTTTTCTTTCATTTGTTTTTATCTTCAATTTTGGACTGAGTTTGTTCAACTAAATCACAAGGAATAAGCAGCTTCAAGTAAATCCTGTTTAGTGCACCTCATACAAAAATGTTAAGCAAGGAAATTTATCACCTGTTAATTCAATGATATGGTGGCTCAGTGGTTCAAAGTGCTGCCTCACAGTGATAGGGATCTGGGTTTGATTCCAGCCTTGGATAACTGTCTGTGTGGAGTTTGCATGTATTCCCTTGTCTGTGTCGGTTTCCTTCCACTATGCAGGTCAGGTGAATTTGCCATGGAAGTAGTATCTAGAAATGTGAGAAACGTAGGGATATGGTAACGAGTGGGAAATGCTCTTCAGAGGGTCACTATGGAGTTGATGGGCCAAGTGGCCTGCTTCCACATGGTAGGGCTTCTGTAGTAATGACCCTCTGGCTTCAATAACCTCATGTTTTATTTTATGTGAACCTATTTTATCATTAATAATAAAGGCATGCAGATTGGTGGAGAGATTGGTGTGGGAATTATTCACTTTGGGCACAGTCTTATTCCTGTGTTGAGGGGCCACAGTGAAACACACAGAGCAGAACTGAAATGTTAAGATTCCAGAACAGAATCTTACAAAGCAGAAGGTTTTTTTATTGTAATTTTCTCAAGAGATAAAATAGTGGGAACAGAGACCAATATTTAAATCTCAACTAACATAAAACTAATTACCCAATCATTTATTATATTGCTATGTGTGGAAGTTTGATGTACTCAAATAAATTCTTATTCCTTGCTATTACAACAGTGATTATAATTTAAAGTATATTTTTATCTGTCAGAAGCTTTGTATGATCCCAAGTTAGTGAAAAGAAGGGCATTTAAACATGTACAATAAATACCCACCTAGCCATCAAGGCCTGCGTCCCAGGAACAAAACTTTTCCTTTGTTCATCCCTCTCTCCTTCTCTTCTTTCCTGCCCACTTTCCTTGCTTTCTTTCTCTCTTTCTCTCTTTTTTTTTCTCCTTCCTCTCCTCCTCCTCCTCTTATTCTACCACATTTTCCTTACACTCTTTGTTTTTCACTTTGTTTTATTGGCCACAGCAGTCTGAGTTACTTATTGAATTGCTTGACTTAGCCATTTCTGGAACTTCTTACCTAAATCCTAGTAGCTTTTTCTCCATGAGGAAGCTTTGAAACCATTCCTGGCAAAGCTTTGCTTATAGATCCTATTTTTCTATTTTACTTTATTTTTGATTGTGGACTGAATTAGGAGAAGGACTATCTTTACAACATAGGACTGAGGAAGGAATTGCTGTATATTTAAAATGCAAGTTACTGAAACTCCTTGTGGTTTCTGTTTACACTGTTTGCAAGGTGGGAGAAGGTATAAATAAATGGCACAGAACCAGGGCATGGGTTCATAGTGAGACTTGGGGGCCACAGATGCCGATTGTTTTGTGGAATTGTGTCCAGTTGTGGATGCCAAAGATCATCAGCTTGGAGAAAACTATCTGATTGGATGCTGAGCACCTGAACAGCTTGTGGATGTGAACAATATAGGCAGAAACCCTTGGACCTCTGGCATGGAAGTGATGAGCATGTGTGTCTCTCCCTTTCTCTCTGCAGTAAAATACATGAATACATGAAGCTAAAATAAAAGCCTGTTGTTTTCTCCCACCAGTTTCTGTCAGCAGTTGCGTTTAGCCAATAAGTCAGCGTGTTTATGATTTGTGAACATAATTGGTCTGTTGGCCTGTGAAGAAGTGAACAGATCTAAAGGAAAAGCTTGGACAACTAAAGGACTTGGGAAAACAAGGGGGAAACCCTCCATCATACACTGAAGACTGGTGCGATTGAACTCTTTCCTCAGCATTTTATTTCTCTCCATCCAAAACATCAATGTCATACCTGCCTGTCTCTGTTTGAGCGTATGTGAAGTGGGAGGGGTGGTTTATATTCTTAACTAGTCGAGATATATGTCAGCAGTTCATTGTTGATTACCAGTTGTTATTACTGGTAACAAACAGTAGTTCTAGTTAAGTGCAGAAAGTCCACATTTTCTGTTAATCTGACTCTATCAGACAAGAAAATTGGAGATTTTGTGTATTTTGATAAAAGTTTTGACCTCTGAGAATACTCCAGGATATCAGGATCTCCATCACACTATCTGAGTGATGCATAACAATTCCTTAACGACTCTGTATGTGAATTGGTGCCAAATTGTGTTTGCCAATGCTGCTGAAATACAATGGTATGTTTAACAGCTGAAGCATGAATGCAGCTTACTGTTGTTAATTTTAGAACAGGATATACTTATAGGTCCCTAACTGTTTTATCTCTTTGTGCTAATTTGATTAGGATCTTGCAACACTAGCTTCTATTGTCTGATTGGAAATTGATCTCCAGGTTCTTGAGCGCACATCCGTCCCATTGGTCTGTACTACTCCCAAGGTACTAACAGGTAGTTTTCACCCACTACTTTCTACCTGGGTCCTTTTACCAAGGAGCTCCAAAGAGGGGGAGTTGCTCTCCTGTCCACAGGAGTGCCACTGTTTGCCCAAGAAGCAGCAATGAGCTGCTGGTGGGGACTAATTGAAACTTATTTCAGAGAATTATCAAGTTATAAATTCAGAGAAAGAATAGTGAAGGAACTATGAAACATGAAATATAAGTGCCAAATCTAACCCTTCAAAATGCCCAACAATCTCTTACAGAGTTCTTGTAAGGCAGAAGAGCTTAAAACAATGAAACCAAGGTAGAATTGAGATATAAATGTAATGTCCTTCAGAGAGGGAAATCTGCCATTTTCACCAGGTCTTGCCTACAAGTGATTCCAGAACCACAGCAATGTCTTAAACACTCTCTGAAATGGATAAGCAAGTTGTATCTACCCCCTACAAAGTTTGATAAAGGAATGAAACCAGGAAGGCTACCTAATATTGACTGAAGCACCAGTTATGGCATGGTGGCTCAATGGTTACCACTGTAGCCTCACAGCACCAGGGTCCCAGGTTCAATTCCAGCCTCGGGTGACTGTCTGTGTGGAGTTTGCACATTTTCCCTGTGTCTGCGTGGGTTTCCTCTGGGTGCTCCGGTTTCCTCCCACAGTCCAAAGGTGTGCAGGTCAGGTAAATTGGCCATGCTAAATTGCCCATAGTGTTAGGCGCATTAGTCGGAGGGAAATGGGTCTGGGTGGCTTACTCCTTGGAGGGTCGGTGTGGACTTATTGGGCCGAAGGGCCTGTTTCCACACTGTAGGTAATCTCACCTAAAATAACAACAGCAAACAAAGCAGTATCAACTCTCTCAAGTCCTCCCCTTCTACATCAAAGCTGGCAGAGCTATCCGATCGATTAATGAAGGAACAAGCCAACACAGTCATCCTCAAAAATAATACCTTACAGACACCACCATCATCAGCCGTGGACACTTCCTATCTCACTGGTTTCTCAGAGCCACAGAGATGGCAGTTCAGTGGTATACAGTCAGGAGGGAGTTGACCTTGCAGTTCTCAACATTGACTGCATGAAGTCACATGCTGTCACTTTAAACATGGGCAAGGAAAGCACCTTATGATTACCACCAATCACACTTGCAACCGCCCACCAGCCTCCACCGCTGAATCAGTGCTCCTTCACGTTGACAACCACTTGGAGGAAACACAGAAGGTGGCAAGATCAGAGAAAGTAGTCTGGGTTGGTAACTACAATGTCCATTAGCAACAATGGTTCTGCAGCACTACTGACCAGTCCGGCTGAGTTATAAAAGACATAGCTGCCAGCCTGGGCCTGTGACTGGTACCAAGAGGAGAAATATAGTGGACCTCAGCCTCACCAATCTACACCGACTCACCAATGTCACAGGTGTTTCTGTCCAAGATGATATTGATAGGAGGGACTGCTTGACAGTCCTTGAGCAACTTCACATTAAAGATAGCCTCCATTGTGCAGCGTAGCACGACCACCATGCTGAATGTAAGAGACTTTGTACAGACCTGACAATTCAATTCATGAGGGACCATGGGTCACCAACAGCTGGAGAATTCTACTTCCAATACAATCTGCAACCTTACATAAGGCAAAGAACTGCAGATGCTGGAGATCTGAAACAGAAGCAGAAGTTGCTAGAGGAAACTCAGCCCAATGGCACAATGGTTAGCACAGCTGCCTCAACAGCGCCAGAGACCCAGGTTCAATTCCCGCCTCAGGCGACTCTCTGTGTGGAGTTTGCACATTCTCCCTGTGTCTGCATGGGTTTCCTCTGGGTGCTCCGGTTTCCTCCCACAATCCAAACATGTGCAGGTTAGGTGAATTGGCCATGCTAAATTGCCTGTAGTGTTAGGTGAAGGGGTAAATGTAGGGGAATGGGTTTGGGTGGGTTGCGCTTAGGCAGGTCGGAGTGGACTTGTTGGGCCGAAGTGCCTGTTTTCACACTGTAAGTAATCTAATCTAATATCTGGCAGCATCTGCAGAAAGAAAACAGAGTCAATGTTACAATCTACAAATTCCTGGACCGAATATCCCCCCATACTATCATTATCATCAAGTCAGTGATGAAACCTAGTATATTGAAGAGTGCAGAGGGGCATACCAGGAGCAGCACCTAAAATTAAGGTATTAAACTAATGAAGCTTCAATGTGTGACTATTTGTGTGGCAAACAGTATAAGCAACAAGTGATAGGCAGAGCTAAGCGATTGCATAACCAGCTGGTCAGACTTAAACTCTGCAGAGCTGCCACTTCAGTCATGAATGGTGCTGGACAATTAAATTCACTGGAGGATGAGGTTCAGGTGTTGCCACCTTCTATCATGGGGGTACCCAACACATCAGCATGAAGCATTCACAACAATATCCAATATTTTCAAAACCAATCACATTCTGACGTGGCTCAGTTCTGATGAAAGATCATCGACCTGGAACTCTAATTTTATTTTTCACATGGCCTGCTGAGTGTTTCCAGCATGTTAAGATTTTATTTAAGATTTTCACCCTCTGCAATATTTTGCTTTGTGCTGTGTCCATATTTAGCTCCTTGGATGGCAGGGGGTAATGCTTTGCTGTTGAGCCTGGCTAGGATGCCAGCACGTCTGCTCAGCATTCCTCTGAGCAAGGGTCTTGATCCTATTCTGCACAGACACTCTCGTTTTCATGACTGAGAGACGAGTAGAGAGGTGAGTGGTTTGCGGATCAGTTAATTAAGAACCATTATACTAAGAGCTAGGCTGCATCATCAGAGCTGTCAGATCATGTGGAACTGGAAACTGAGCAAAGGTTTGGCTCAGTGGTTAGCACTACTACCTCACAGCACCAGGGTCCCCGGTTCAATTCCAGCCTCAGGTGACTGTCTGTGTGAAGTTTGCACATTCCCCCTGCATGGGTTTGCAGGTTAGGTGAATTGGCCATGCTAAATTGCCCGTAGTGTTAGGTGCATTAGTCAGAGGGAAATGGGTCTGGTTGGGTTACTCTTCAGAGGGTCGGTGTGGACTTGTTGGGCCAAAGGGCCTGGAGGGAATCTAATCTAATCTAAAGTCCTGACCTAAATAGTTAAGATATGTTCATCACTTGTATGGTGTCCAATCCTTGTCTGTCTAAGGCTCCTCAAATTTGCAGTGATATTTTTATAGGTCAGCTATCTTTTTTACACAATGTTTGATTCTTGATTCCATTATGATTTCAGTAGAAAATATAATGGGGGCGGGATGTAAGGGAGCAGGTCCAATATCATCCATTTGCTGCCTTGCAATGAAAATACTAAATGAAGGTTCATGCCCTTTGGGTTCCTTTTATAATTATATTTGACTTTGTCCAAGTTGAGTTTTCTAAGTCTTTCTGTCTTCCACTTATTCTTTTCTGAGCTGTTGCCTCTTTCGTGGTTCATAAATCAGAAGCCTAATCAGTCACTGTTCACAGGTACTGACATATGCAAAATGGTGGGATTATTTATTAACATTCAAGTGGCTCTGTCATAAATACTGAAGCCTGAGAAAACTAAACAAAATGAAGAACTCCAGACTGGCTTAATTCAAATGCAATTGGGTTGCATTACTGTCTGCAACTACCAGGGGGTACTGATGCATTTTGTAAAGCAACTTTTGAATTCAGTGAAGTGTATCGACCAATGCAGCTGTGCAGGCTTCCAAATTGGGAATTTTCTGATTTTTTTCTGTGTGCATTTTGAGTATGAGAGAAACATTTGTTGTGCAGTTGGTAAGAAGCCTCTCAATTATTTGTATTATCAAAGGTGCAGCCTAAATGTTTGAATAAAATACCTTCAAATAAAATTCTTATTGTTAGGTTGACTGCAATAGCAACACGGAGAAAGTGAGGACTGCAAATGCTGGAGATCAGAGTCGAGAGTGTGGTGCTGGAAAAGCACAGAAGGTCAGGCAGCATCTGAGGAGCAGGAGAATTGATGTTTTGGAAAAAAACCCTTCATCAGGAATCTGAAACATCGATTTTCCTGCTCCTCAGATACTCTCTGACCTGCTGTGCTTTGCCAGCACCACACTCTCAATAGCAATAGCACAGTACATGGGCTCTGACCAGCCAGCTCAGAGCCAGTCCCTCGACTGAAGAGAATTTATGAATCTCCTGGTTATATCTGTCAGCCAGAGCTCCCTGATCGATCCAGGTTAACAACCCCAATCAATACTCTCATCGTCAATGAGATTCACCAGGCCCTGGTTCCAATCGCTACACTAAGTAAACAAGGAGATAACAGATAGCAGTCCAGAAGAAAAGCTGAATAAGAGATAATTAGAGCCAAAAGTGAGAAAATGGGTCAGCTGTGCTGAATGCAACCCACATACAGAACAACCTCGATTATCCAAACATCAATTATTCGAATTTCGGATTACCTGAACAAGATCTCACAGTCCTGTAAAAACGTTTTCCATTATCCGCATAATCCATTATCCGAACAATCAGTTACCTGAACAAAATAGTTCCCGCTGGTCAATTGGATAATTCAAGTTGGTCTGCAATGTGATAACGGGCCTAGGAGTGCATCAAAACAGGTGACTGTGCTAAAAGCAAATTGTGTCATAACAGGACCGGGTGTGGGGTGGATGAAAGGTTTCAGCAGCAATTTCTGTTTTTATTTCAGATTTCCAGCATCCACAATTCTTCATTTTATTTTAGTGTTTAACTCACTGCAACATCTCTTCCACCTTGAAGAGGTTCTGCTCCTGTCTCTGACAGGATTCCAGTTCTTCTTGTTTGCCATTGTTAGTTTTGTTTGCTGTCCTAGTATTTGACAAAGTCTTTGCTAAGGCACGTTTCCACAGCCACACCTCATTTCTCAGTAACTGTCCACGGCTCAGACGCACCCCGTGGGGATTCTGACTGAAGTTTCATCCTTTGTGTTTTGAGTCCACGAGGGATCTCAGGTATCTCGATGATGTACAGCACTCCTCAGACAGCTGCTCTCACTGCATCCTGAGATCCACACTCAGTGCTATGTATTGCCATCAGCATCCTCTCAACCTCTGTCTCCATCAGCACCGCCACATACTGGCTTAGAGCTGACCTACACCCCCTAGTTCCACCACATCCTCCAGCTCATTGGATTTCTAACAAGGAACTTTATCTCTTCATTTCAGACATCAAGGATTGCAAGCTGGAACAATTCAGATATCCACATTCCTGTGAAAGGGAAAATAATGTATTCTTTCTTTTTTTTTGACCTCTCTCTCTCTCTCTTCTTGCAAATTGCTTTCCAGTCTGGAAACAAATAAATCTGAACTGTCATGACTCATTGCTGTCTATATTGCTTTGAGTTACCCAATGATAATCACAAAGTAATTGATGTGACCTTTAAGCAACAGCAAAACAAACATTGAAACTCTGCTAGGAGAAAGTGAGGACTGCAGATGCTGGCGATCAGACTCAGAAAGTGTGGTACTGGAAAAGCACGGCTGGTCAGGCAGCATCCGAGGAGCAGGAGAGTCGACATTTTGAGCATAAGCCCGGCATCAGGCATCTGTGCTTTTCCAGCACCATGCTTTTTGACACTGAAACTCAGCACATGCCACAAGACTTTTCCTGACTCATACTGAGGAATTATGACTCACATTGGGTGGTAATGTTATTGGATTAGTAAACTAGAATTCCAGGCTAATGTTCTGGAGAATCCCAGTGCCAGTACTGAGGGAACTCTGTACAGATGAAACATTAAACCACCTACCCTCGGAGGTGGGTGTAACAGATTCCATGGGGCTACTTTGAAGAAGGGTTGGATGAGTTCTGTTTCACGTTCATTGCCTGTTTCACGTTGCAACATGTTGGATCTTGCTGTGTGCAAAACGGTTGTTGCAGTTTCTAGATGATATCATTAACTAAACTTCAAAAATACCTTGTTGGTTGTAAAGTGCTTTTGAACGTTGAGGTTTTGGAAGGTGCTGCAGACATTAATTTCTGCCCTCCATTGTTCTTCTCACACCTGAGAAAATGCGGATGCCACATCCTCACTGGGTAATACAGAAACACTGCCGACTACAGGTATAAATTATAAAATAAATGACATGCAGAGAAACTGGCTACTTTGCAAGCGTGCTGTTGCTTTTGCTGTTACAGGTTCCCATGCTGAAGTTGGAGGAACCTGTCCACCAGCTCATTGTCCTACGAGAAGTGACCAGGATGCAACTGGCCAAGAGAGTGGCCACCCTTCTGAAGCTGGCCATTACTGCCATGCTCATTTTCAAATGGACACCAATGCCACATGTCCTCCTGGCTTTTTCTGTCCTGAAAGAAATCACTTTTGCTGCCCTCCTGGGACGTGCAGTAACATACCAGGTAAATTTATACTTTGTATGTTTAAATTATGCTTACAATTCTCAAGGTGTTACATATTTCTGACACAGTGGACTGATCAGCACACACAAGTTATACTGTTTCCCGTACATTAATCCCTAGAAAATGCTATTGCAAAAAAAATGTTTCTGTTCACTGTAACACCGCGCCCCCTCAGAATCTTATGTTTCAATAATTCACTCTTCAACATGCCACTGAGTATAGGCCCTATTTGCCTAGCCTTTCCTCTTATGACAATAGCTTACTAACAGGAATCAGCCGAGTGAATCTTTTCTGAGCTGTTTCCAATGCAAGTATGTCCCCTTAAAGTAAGGAGACCAAATCTGTCAGCAATGTTCTAGGTGCAGTCTTGTCAAAGGTCCTGTGCAGTTGTAACAAGATTTCCTTACTTTTATACACCATCCTGCTCACTACATCCCTCAAAGAAATCTAATAAATTTGTCAAACATGATGTCACTTTCATAAAATGGTGTTGGTTCTTGCTGCATGATGTTATGATTTCCTGAATGTCTCATTACTACATCCTTAATATGAGATTCCAGGATTTTCTGAGTGATAGGTTTAGGATAAGCAAACTATACTTTCCTATTTTCTATCTCTCTTCCTTCTTTATTAGTGGTATTACATTTGCTGTTTTCCAATCCATTGGAACCTCTCCAGAATCAACAAAAGTTTGGAAGATTGCAACCAAAGCATCCACTATCTCTGCAGCTACATCTTTTAAGACCAGGAGACCGCTAAGCCCAGGAGACTTGAGTCAAGAGTGTGGTGCTGGAAAAGCATAGCAGGTCAGGTAGCATCCAAGGAGCAGGAGAATCGACGTTTTGGGCAAAAGCCCTTCATCAGGATGGCTTATGCCCTTCCTGATGAAGGGCTTATGCCCGAAAAGTCGATTATCCTGCTCCTCAGATGCTGCCTGATCTGCTGTGCTTTTCTAGCACCACACTCTCGACTCTGATCTCCAGCATTTGCAGTCCTCACTTTGTCCAAGTTCAGGAGATTTGTCAGCTGCCAGATCCATTAATTTTAATAATCTGTTTTCTCTAGTGATCACTATAAGTTCCTTCCTTCCTTTGCCACCTCTTGACTTTTTTAACATTTCTGAGAGACCTTTCATGTCTTCTATCGTGAAGGCTCATCCAAAATATTTGTTCAAAGTGTCCGCTATTTCAAATATTAATTTCTCACTCACAGCCTCTAAAGTAACAACAGTGAGTAACACCCTCACCTAAATCACAAAGTTCTGTGTTCAAGTCCCACTGTTGAACATGTGTACAAAAATCGAATCTCAACTGAAGTATTATGACATTATCAAGAGGCGTCATCTTGCATGTGAAGATATTGTGAAACTTGACAGGGTTCATAAAAAATTTACAAGGATGTTGCCAGGGTTGAAGGGTTTGAGCTATAGGGAGAGGCTGAACAGGCTGGGGCTGTTTTCCCTGGAGCGTAAGAGGCTGAGGGGTAACTTTTAAAGGTTTATAAAATCATGAGGGGCATGGATAGGATAAATAGACAAGGTCTTTTCTCCAGGGTAGAGGAGTGCGAACCTAGAGGGCATAGGTTTCAGGTGAGAGGGGAAAGATTTAAGAGGGACCTAAGGGGCAACATTTTCATGCAGAGGGATTGCGTATATGGAATGAGCTGCCAGAGGAAGTGGTGGAGGCTGGTACAATTACAACATTTAAAAGGCACCTGGATGGGTATATGAATAAGATGGGTTTAACGGGATACAGGTCACATGCTGGAAAATGGGACGAGATTAATTTAGGATATCTGGTCAGCATGGATGAGTTTGACTGAAGGGTCTGTTTCCATGCTGTACATATCTATGACTCTATGACTGAGATTTTCTCCATTTCAATCACTTTGAGAAGTTGTAAATAATTCTTTATAAATGAATTGGCAACTTTTTTATGTATAGAAGGGAAAATCTCTTCCCCATATGTTGCATATCTCTTCCCCAGATACTTCAGCAAAACAGATAGGATCCGACCTGCTCTTTAATCTGAAAAACCAGACTCATTCACAGGATAAAGGGCATATTTTATAAAGAAAGGTTGAACAGGCTCAGCCTATACTAATTGAAGTTAAGATGAATGAACGATTATCTTACTGAAACAAAAAAGATGTTGAAGAGGCTGGATTAAGGGGGCACAGAGAGAACGTATCCTCTTGAGGGGGGGACTAAAACAAGGGAAACAGGAGAAGAATAAGAGATCTCTGTTTTCAGATGAGGTGAATATTTTTCTATCAAAGCATCACACAAGGAGTATGGACTTTCAGAAAGTACTGGAAGATGAACTTTAATTCAAGGCTGAATTAGATTTTTGATAGACAAGGAAATGAAATTATTTTGGGGGGTGCAGACTGAGACCTCAAGTAGATCAGCTGTGAAATTATTGAATAACAGAAAAGGCCTGGAGTTAAACGACTATTACATCTCTTATGTTTGAAAACCTCACCATAATTCCATTCTGCTGACATTAGCAAGAGGTGAATTTACAACATCTCTCATCCTGTGTATGTACATGAATGTGGGCTGAGGAATTAAGACACCCTTAAACAACACTTTTCTGTGAAAGAATGTGTTTTTAGAAGCTGAAATGACAGGAAAAGAATTTGCAAACTCTGTTCTGTGTTCCAGGTTACTGCTGCACCATACCTATACTCCGTTTACCTTGTCCAGCTGGTTATTACTGTCCTACAGGATCCCAGGTCCCAATTGAGTGTCCAGCTGGTCACTATTGTCCTCAGGACATTGTTCTCAGCCATGATGGCTCCAGATGGGGTAAGAAAGTTAAAATAACTATAGTCAGCCATTAATTTAAACACAAACGATTTCAAACTGCAGGTTGTTCTGCTATAACGCGCATTTCATTAAGGCGCATTGGCTGCAATGCGATTGACAAATTGTGGACACTGTTGGCTGTAACACAATTACATTGCCAGCACTTTAAACAGAAAGTGAGATTTTTCTATAATGTGGGGTTGCACAAGAACTCAGCCATTGCATTATAGAAGAACCACCTATAAACTGAAAAATAAACTTAAGGGATTAAATGCTCATATAGAGTTCATGATCAGATAGGAAGCTGTTCCCATCAGCTGACTGTTAAAGGGATTTACATTTTAGGCAAGAGATACAGGTGGAATTTGAGAGGTTTTTTTTCTGCAGCAAGTCGTCATGAGTGAGAAGTGCTCCCTCTGATGGCGTGGAAGCAGATATGCAATTCAAAAGGAATGTCAATAACAAGGGGCCACAATTTCAATCTTGTCAGCAAAACAGCTTGAGTGAGATGGGGAGAAACTTCTTTACTCAGAGAGCTGTTAGGATTTGGAATGTGCTGCCCAGGGAGTGATGGAGGCGGTTTCCACAGGAGGTTTCAAGAGAGAGCTGGATTATATTTGAAAGGGATGTTCACAGAGGTAGGGCTGGAGGATGGAACTAGTCGTGTGACTCTTTAGGGAGCTGATACAGACACAATGGATCAAATGGCCTCCCTCTGTACTTTAACATATTACGGTTCTATTTTTGAGGGTGAAATAAACTATAAATGGGCTGATTGCTTGACAGCCAGCCAACATGGGCTCAATGCACAAAATGCTTTTATTATTCCACGGCTCTGTGAAAATAGAATGTTGGTGGCCTCTGGGTAGGATTGAAAGGCCTCTACTCATCCCTTACCTGATCATATGGCTTCAATACAATGGCCTGGTGGGAATGGAATGACAGCTTCATTCAAGGGACCACAAGGCAAACATACCACTAACTTCTCTTTATCAGTCATTGGTGCCAGGAAGCCAGTGAAGTGTCCTCTGGGATACAGGGAGTACAATGGATCTAACAGAAGCACCTTCAACAATACTTGTGAACCGTGCCCTGCTGGTTACTATGGGAACCACAATGATCGTCAGGTCTGTCTCAAATGCCAAGCAGGGGTGGTCTGTCTTCAAGGAGCTACCACCACCGATCCACCATCGAATGTGAATGACGATGGGGTTGTATCAGCCAGATCTTACATCTGTCCAAAAGGTATGTGTGCTTCAAGAGCAATATCTTCTCTTTCATTGCTAACAAAAAATCACACAATACTTCCAACACTTTATTTGGAAGTACAGTACTAGCTTTCAGAGCACTGCTCCTTCATCAGATAATTAGTTACCTGCTGAAGGAGCAGTGCTCTGAAAGCTCGTACTTCCAAATAAACCCGTTGGGCTATAAGCTGGTGTTGTGTGATTTTTAACTTTGTCCAGCTCCATCCAACACTGGCACCTTCACATCATGGCTTCCCTTTCACTGAACGACTGATATCTGAACCAGCATCATGTCTAACAACACAATTTTAGTCCACTTTTGATTCTATTTATACATTTGAGATACTTGCATATTGAACTAATTGTGCAACTGAATTCCTGCCATTTTGGTGATGTACGAAAAACAGAGGAATATAGAGAGCAGAGAGATTCAGTTACACCTCATTCAAAGTTTGAAAAGTATCCAATACTCTCCAGCCCTCATGCTTAATACTCTATCCCATTGCTTTGTGGAATTGCTGTCTCCACTGTCTCCCCAGGGAATCCGTCTTGAATACTGATCACACAACCCCAGATTATAGTCCAACAGGTTTAATTGGAAGTACTGCTCCTTCATCAGGTGGTTGTGGAGGAGCAGCACTTTGAAAGCTTGTACTTCCAAATCAACCTGTTGGACTATAGCCCCGGTGTTGTGTGATTTTTAACTTTGTCCACCCCAGTCTAACACTGGCTCCTCCAAATCATGAATACTGTATTGATGGCACAGCTAATTATTGGCTGTGAAACTTAACTTGTACTAATATAACATTTGCAAATATCCTCAGCAGGGATTTAATAGTCCTGCTACTTCTCAGACCTCTATACTCTTTTAAACATTAAATTAACAAAATTGGGTTGAATGGGCATTGTACAAAAATGCAGATTAACAGTTAACAGAAACTTATTTAAGGGAACAGAAATTTACTACTAAGCCAAAATATTATTGTCCCCTTGATATCTGCTCCTTTCCACCAGATAAACTGTAAACTCTGAAACCTTCATGAATAAAGTGAACAACTTAATGAGCTACTATTTGCTCAGAGCCTGCTATACAGAGTTTGCTAAAGGACACAACTTGTCAGAATGGATAATTCAATGAAAGAAATCATGTTCTCCACAATTGTTTGCAGGTCACTACTGCCCTCAGGCAAGCCCTGAGCCAATCCCCTGTCCGAAAGGTACTTACAATCCGAGCGAAAGAGCAGTGAGTGCTGACAGTTGCCTGAAATGTCCTACAAACTACTTCAACCATTTAACAGGCCAGGGAGCCTGCTTCTTCTGTGGCTCCCAGGCTGAGCAGTCTGAAGAAGGACAGGACATCTGTGTTTGCCATCAGAAAGGGGAGATCTTCCAGGTAGCAATGTCAACATTCTCATTTTAAACCATTTGACTTCTTGATCTCTTATTGCATGAGAAAGCAATACAGTCTTGTGCTTAGTAATTTCCAACTTGTGACATTTGCAGTGCATTTGATGTCAATCAACTTTCATTAAGAATGTTGATGGCCAACTTTAGTCTCCACTGCCCAGTCCATCCTCTGTTAAAACTATGCTGCTAATGCAAAGCAGATCCTACCCTAAACCACCAGATGCTTGCCCAATTTCAAATGATGAGGCTACCTGCCCCTGTGGGAGTTGGTGGTGCCACAGTGATATCACTGGCCTAGTAAGCCAGAGATCTAGGCTTTGGAGACGTGGGCCACCCCAGCAGTTGGTGCAATTTCAACTTCATTAATAAATTTGGAATTGAAAACTTGTGTCAGCAATAATGATCCTGAAACTATCATGGATTGCTGTTTCAAAATAATTTATTCTGGTTCAATAATGATCTTTCTTTAAGAAAGGTAATCTGCCATCCTTACATGGTCTGGCCTACATGTAACTCCAGAAGCCTAGTCATGTGGGTGCATCCTCACTGTCCTCTGAAATGGCCTTGGGCAGATAGGGATGGATGATAAGTCCTGGCCTTGTCAGTGAAACATGCAGATCCCATGAGAGAAGAAAAGAAAGGCAGTGTCATCTCCCAGTGAGGAATGATGGGATTTGAGGGAGTGGGTCATTTGTTTTAACCACAAGTTCAACTCAGGCCTATGTAGCCCCATGGACAAAAGCTGACTAAAGCAAAGTTCCAGAACCACAGGAGGATCAATACAGAAAAGAACGAAATGTGACACCATATCCTGACCCTGCAATAGGCTTTCCCACTCATGTCCTTGCTGACAACCTCCTTTGCACCTATCGATCCCATGACATTGGTCTTTCGTATATCTGCCTTCCAAGCATTCTAGCATTAATCGAGGAACCCAGCAGCTTCCTTGTCTCAAACTTCTGGGCGCCCCTCTGCTCTCTCTTTATTCCTTTTCCATTACAACTTTGTTAAAACCAATCATTTTGACCGAGCTTTTTGCCATTCAGTCACTGTGACTCTGTTTCCATTCCCCCACCCTCTGTCAAGAGCTCTGAGGCATCTTCCAACTTATCCTCACAGTTGTTAGACAGGGAGGATGTGTTTTATACAAATTAATGATTGGATCTTTCTTAGCCTAGTGATTCTCATTGCACATGTGCTTTGAGACACCGATTGGTATCTAAAGGAACAAGAGCATGCGTCAGAAAGCTGTACAATATCTGCCGAGATGGGACCAGCAGAAATCAGGATGGAGTCTGTCTCACAAATGATGAGTGGAAAGAATATTGTTCTCTGAAGGTGTGTATCCAAAAAGGACTTAATCAAGATCCTTTCATGAGCACGGGACATCCCAGAGCATAGCTTTAGAGATGTTGTCTCTGGAGTAATGTGGAGAAACTCAATATGTTCCAATCCAGAATGTCTATCACCTGAAGGACAAAGGCAGCAGATATGTAGAAACGTCAACACCTGCAAGTTCCCCTCCAAATCGTACACCGTCCTGACTTGGAACTATATCACCTTTCCTTCATTGTCACCAGGTCAAAATCCTGCAACTCCCTCCCTAATAGCTCTGTGGGGTTACCTACATCTGCAGCAGTTCAAGAAGGCAGCTCACCACCACTTCCTTAAGGGCAACATGGGATGGATAGTGAATGTGCATCTTGCCACCAAACAAAAGAAGTTAAAAGATTATTTGGACAGAATCTAGGCATAGACTTTCCTAACCAGAGCTTTATTTCACCTTTCACATCACAAACCTTCAAACACACTGATTACCTGCTCCCCAGCACCCAGTGAGGAGGGTTACATGGTACAGTAATGAGACATAAAAGCATAGAATGTAGAGGCAGTAGCGAGCTATTTGAGCCCTTGAGCCTGTTGCACCATTCAACATGACCGCGGCTGATCATTGCGCTCAATACCCTAATCCACTCCTACCTTATTCCTTCATACCTTTAGCCAGGAGTTCATAAAACCCAGTGGCAGCTTTCCTGACATCTTCCACCCCCAAAATAATTGCCATATTTAGAGGACAGGGAAACGCACATGCTCTTGGGCTATTGAAGAATTGAAGTGCTCAATTATTGGCCATTTAAGGATCCCATCCTACAGTTGCTAATATTTTACCAGCTGCAGAGGGACACCCAGGCCTTTGTAGTAAGCTAGGCAATGCGAGGAGGGATTGCCTTTAGGTCCCTTTGGATCCAATGGAAATAATCCTCCAAAGGTTATTTGCCCTTCCACTTTAATCTTTAATCCTCTTCCTGTCCATTGACCCCAGCACTGCACTTCCAAGATACCCCACTGACCCTGAGTTCCCTGGGCTCTCGGTGGGTCTGCCTACAGTTCTAGCAGTGGGCAATGTTACCATCTGCCTTTGCAGAGACGAGAAAGATGTGGAAATTAAGATGAGGCGTCCTCCTGTGACAGTCTCTCCTTGGAGTAATTAAAGCTGCTCAGCATTAAATTGGTATGGGGTAAACTTCAGAATCATGGGGTGTTTCTCTTCCCACCCTGGCTTTTTCACCAGGGGATGGGGACCACACCACTCTGTAAACTTCAACCGCACATCATCGCCAGCTTTAGATATAACTATTAGACTCTGGCCATCTTTTGTGGGAATATTCAGCAGAATACATAACGCAGTGCAGTTTTGGTTTGATGGGACCTTCTGTCACTCTCCTTGTAATGTTTTTCTGATGTTTGTTCTGATAGTCAACAAGGGCATCGCCAGTAACAACCACTCCCCATTGTCAATGTTATGCCCACTTTTATCTTGTTTGAACTCCTTTTACATCCATCTAGAGTCAAGCAGCTACAATTACTTGTGAAAAATAATATTAATGTTTTCAGTAAAATCATAAGGAAAAGTAATACTTCCATTGGTAGAGTAGGTTGTGTTCTGAGACATGGGGCAAGTGTTTGAAAAACAGGTTAATGCTCTGAGGAAGGCCAAATTGGAGTCAAGCTGTTAACTCTGTTTCTCTCTCTATAGATATTGCTAGACCCGCTGAGTTTCTCCAGCAATTTCTGCTTTTTATTTCAGATTTTCAGCATCCACATTATTTTACTTTTATTTCCCACAATGTTTCATGTGACTTTGAACAGTTCACGTACTGAAACATCGGTCCAAACAAATGTCATTATCGTACATTGCAATGCAGCTGTTTTGATATTTCTGCCACGCTGTTTTAACTGATCTAAGATAACCGAATATTTGGTTATGTCACAGGTTTGCGCTTCCCCTGTCGATTACCAGGGGTTTGATCGAGTTCTCGGCCTGTGTCTCTGTCAGGCACAGAGGTTGGACTCAGTGTGCAACTGGAAATGCAGGCAGTTACAGTGGAGCAGGCTGCAGATCGCTTGTGAAAGAGGAGCACAGTTCCGTATCACTTTCAGAGATGGTTCAAAGGTAATGACAGGATCTATTGAAAAGAAAGCAGCTTCTGTCTTGGTTCATCTGGTGATTGCACTGACTGAGTTAAATGTAGAAACATAGAAAATAGGCCCTTCGAGTCTGCCCTACCATTCATTATGATCATCTAACTCAGTGCTCTGTTCCCACTTTTCCCCCATATGCTTCAGTCCATTTAGCACTAAATGCTATATCCAACTCCTTATTGAAATCACACAAAGTTTCCATCTTAGCTGCTTTCTGGGGGAGTGAATTCCACTTTCTGGGTGAAGAAATTTCTCCTTATCTCAGTCCTAAATGGCTTACCCCGTATCCTTAGACTGTGACCCCTGTTTCTGGACTGTCCCACCATCAGGAGCATTCTTCCTGTTTCTACCCTCTCTAGTCCTGTCAGACTTTTCGAGATTTCTATGAAATCCCCCTCATTTTACTGAACTCCAGCAAAGAAATAACCAGCGTCTGCTCTCATCTGTGTTATAGAATCATAGAGTTATAGAGATATACTGTACGGAAACAGACCCTTCGGTCCAACCCATCCATGCTGACCAGATATCCCAACCCAATCTAGTCCCACCTGCCAGCACCCAGCCCATATCCCTCCAAACCCTGCCTATTCATATACCCATCCAGGTGCCTTTTAAATGTTGCAATTGCACTAGCCTCCATCACTTCCTCTGGCAGCTCATTCCACACATGCACCACCCTCTATGTAAAAAAACTGCCCCTTAGGCCCCTTTTATATCTTTCCCCTCTCACTCTGAACCTATACCCTCTAGTTCTGGATTCCACCACCCCAGCAATAAAACCTTGTCAATTTATCCTATCGATACCCCTCATGATTTTATCGACCGCTGTAAGGTCACCACTCAGCCTCCAATGCTCCAGGGAAAGCATCCCTAGCCTACTCAACTTCTCTCTATAGCTGAAATCCTCCAATTCTGGCAACACCCTTGTAAATCTTTTCTGAACCTTTTCAAGTTTTACCACATCCTTCTGATAGTTGAGTTAACTAATTGAAGACAGGTGGCAGGAAAGGGAGTGAAATTAGTTCCAGCACCTCTGTACGAGAGAGGGATATTGTCAACCAGGGTTCATGCTCCAGTGGGATGATTGTCCTCTTCACTTGCTGGACAGCGATCTGGTCGAATACGTTGCCTCATCTGTTGTAGAACCAATGAAATTTTAACTCTGAGTATGTCAAGGTTGAGACCTTACCTTACTTGAAACACGTAGACTTTGACATGAGATAAAGTTGGGTTTAATCTCCATCAATTGATCTCCCATTACACAGTGAACAGAACTGATTGTTACATTAGAGCTGCAAATGTGTTGCTGGAAAAGCGCAGCAGGTCAGGCAGCATCCAAGGAGCAGGAGAATCGACGTTTTGGGCATGAGCCCTTCTTCAGGAATGACCTGCTGTGCTTTTCCAACAACACACTTTCAGCTCTGATCTCCAGCATCTGCAGTCCTCACTTTCTCCTGATTGTTACATTAACTGATTGTAACATTGAACACGACAGAGCTCAGATCTGATGTCCCCACAAGTTTTTGACACTGGCTCCTGTGCATCTCGTGGAAGAATTGATGTTGAGGTAATTTGCCCACTGTAAACCTATCAGCAATGCTAGGGGTTAAAAACATGGAATTGTTTCAATACAACAGAACTATATGTGTCTCTTTAGATTGATTTGCCTTTAAAAAGTATTGGAAGAGTTTTGAACAGCAGGAATGTCATCGAGGGAGGCCAGTGTCACCAGCAACAACCAGTGCACTTGGTGGAAATGTCTGGTAAGAATCTATTGTGTGCACTTGCATAGAACTTACTAAGCTAGAGATGGTTCGGAAGAGATTTACCAGGATGTTGACAGGTGTGGAAGCTTTGAATTACAAAGAAAGGCTGGATAAACTGGGACTTTTTTCACTGGAGCAGAGCAAGTTGGGAGGTGATGTTATAGAGGTTTATAAAATCATAAGGGATATAGATAGGGTTAATAGTAATCCCTGAGATGAGAGATTTCAAGACTAGGGGGCATATTTTTAAGGTGAGAGGAGAGAGATTTAAAACAGACATGAGGGGCAATTTTTTTATACAGAGGGTGGCTCGCATGTGGAATACACTTCCTGAGGAAATGGTGGATACAGGTGCAGTCACAATGTTTAAAAGACAAGTACAAGAACAGGAAAGGTTTGGTGGGATATGGGCCAGGAGGAGGCACGGAAGACAAGTTTAGTTTGGGATTATGTTCAGACCAAAGGGTCTGTTTCTGTACTGTACGACTTTATAAAAGACACAGCACTCTCTCAAATCTCAGCTTCCTAAAGGTGGAGAGATTACTAAGTTTCACTCCCATTATTGTGTGTTCATGGGTTGGTCTATTCATTTAGACACAAACACACGAACTAAGCCCTGGTCTGCTTCAATAAGCGATAACACAATGGTTGTCCTTTACTGAGGGAGGAAGCTAATGTTTGAATAAATTGGCAATGAACTGAAATCAAGGGCTTGTATCTTTGCTGTTCTGCTGGATTGAGAAATATAATTCTTGTATCTTTGCAGTTCAGTTGGATTAAGAAATATAGTTCTTGTTGAGGTAATCCTTCCACTAAAGATATTTCTTTTTGAAACCTTTCAAAAGGGAAGTTGGTTATGATGTGACAGGGCAGAGATTAGACACAATGTGTTAGAAATAGGAATGTTTGAACTGTTTCCTGGATGGGAAGAATGACCTTTTCTTTTGTGGGGCTACATCCTTAGTCACAGCGATGACTTGAAATAGATTTGATATTATTCTGAGACAGGCAATTTTTCTGGAATCCTTGATGTCGCCTAGAACCAGGCATTGGTTCATTATTAACAGAAATGTGGGACCAAATGCCTGTCTCAGGGCCTTTTCCCAAAGTTAGGCTGCTCATACTCCAATCAATTTATAACTGAACCATTGATCCTGAAAAGACCGCTGGAAGCTATGACCAAAAAGGGAGGATTCTTTATGCTTGCCCCACCTGCAAGTGGACCCTGGAGGAACACGAGTAGTTCTACAGAACCACTAAAGACTCTAAAGGCAGCCCACCCTCAGTCTCTTCCCGACTGTCAGCTTCCCCGGAGTTTTCGTTGATCTGACCAACATCCTCTTTGCTGGAGACTTCTCATTGAAAGTAGGCCAGAAGTGCAATTTTAGTTGGACTTTAAGCCTACTCTCGGTTGTTTGGTCTGTCCAGTCATGCCACCAGTCTGAACCTTTTCAAGATCTACCCTAATGTTTTGTATGTTTTACGATGCCTACTTCCATCTCATTCAGTAAATTCTTTGCCCTGTTTTCTCATTGATGCTATGATCCATGTTTGAAAAAGAAGCAGCCCTTGAGTACTCTGACTACAAATGGCTGAATAATGAAAATGTATTGCTGATGCTTAATTTTGTCATTTAGCAAGCTTACAGTTCAAGGCGTACAGAATAGGTAGAAAATGATATCTGTACTTAATCATGTTTTTCAGATGCAGGTTTTCTGGGTGTTTATGATCCAGATCCCATGAAGTTAAAGAATTTGCTGGAGATGAACCTGCAACATCATCCATTAATAAATGTGTCTCCAGGTACTGATGTATTATTTAAATATCACTTCACACTCATTACCATTTTGTCACTGCTTGTGTATCTCCTGCTATAACTTTATTGTTCTTTATTATTGTTTGTAATCTCTTGGGTGGCATGGTGGCTCAGTGATTAGCACTGCTGCTTCACAGCACCAGGGACCCAGGTTCAATTCCAGCCTCAGGTGATTGTCTGTGTGGAGTTTTCACATTCTCCCCAGGGTCTGTGTGGATTTGCTCTGGTTTCCTTCCACTGTCCAATGACGTGCAGATCAGGTGAATTGGCCACGCTAAGTTGACCATCGTGTTAGGTGCATTAGTAAAGTATAAGTGTGGCGAAATGGGTCTGGGTGGATTACTCTTCGGAGGGTCGGTGTGGACTTATTGGGCTAAATAGCCTGATTCCATATTGTAGGGAATCTAATCTAATCATCCATTAACCTGATCTAATCTACTTTCTGTCACAAAAAGGGGATTTTTCTGAACCACACTTATTCTTCTTTGGCGTGAGGCTTCATTTTGAATTTATTCTCAGACTGTGTGTCTATTATCCCTTAGATAATGCAACATCACGAAGTCCTGGTGATCCTGAACCTCGCTGGTCAAGAAAGTTTGTTGACTCTACCACGAATGGCATTCTGTTTTTTGGCATCTTCAACCCCACCACCTGCATCCACCTTGGGAGTATTATCCTGTTCACTGTGTCCTGTGGATATTACCCTGTGTACAATATGTATGTATCATAGTTCATCGGTTAACATCTTTTAGCACTATTCACCCGATTTAATATCCCAGCATGTGATTTTAGGAAAATTATTACCTGAGAATTGATAAGCATGTGGCAAAGAAAAAGAAAAACTCTCTTTAAAATTGAATCTTCTATCATTAGAATAATATTGACACAGGTAACTTTACCTGTTTGTAATATGGAATGATAGAGCGCACAGATGTAGAAATAGAATGTGAGACTGGAGAGTTATAAGCTCAGAATTAAATTAAGGTATTTACAACACACACACTGAAAAATTACTTTATACAAAGTTGTACGATTAGAAAATTCTTTTTCTCATTAGTGACTGAGGCAGAAACTATGTTCAATTTTCAGATTCATTAGAAGAATAAAAGAATAAGAAAAGAAATTGTCTCAGTGCATGAGAAAGTGTTCATGTGTGAAGGGTAAATACCATCAGAGACTGGTTGAGCTGAATGTCTTGTTACCACGCAATGAAGGTTATTCAACCTTTATATCTATCACTACACATTGGTCAAGGTTTCATAGACCATCACCCATTTGGACGGGACGCCTGGAGACAGGAGACACTAATAATATCCAAACATTTTCGTGAGGTTTATACACAAAGTTGATAAACAAAATTAGCAAGAGAAAGACTGAATTGTTTTTACTTTCTAGTGAAAATCTTTACAACACTAATAGTGAGTTTGACTGGGGACCATTCCGTGGCCTTGCAGAGGAGATGGAACCCAACTCAAGCACATCCTGGCTTTTATTGTATCGCTTCAGACAACCTGGGGTGCATGTCTTCCAACTGAACAAGGACCCTAACAAGAAGATGGTATGTGTTCCAATTATTGCTCTTATGTTGATTCTCTGTCTCTGAACCCTTAGTTCTGAATTTTTAATGATGCAAGGTGTTCGCATGCAATGTACCTTGAAAGTACTCCGCATTTCTGAATTAAATTTTCAGCCATTAAATTCCAAAGTTACGATTTCCTTCATGGTGAACTTTGTAAAAACACAGTGATTATATTGACTTCTTGATGAGAAATTGTTAACATAAAACAGTTTCACTAAATGTTCAGATGACTACTGCTGGCACTGTGTGTATCAGTCAGCTGGACCTTTGGTTCCAATAAAGTAGATGTTTTGTCACCATCTTTTTAAGTTGGGATCTGCAGGCCCCACTTGGTCTTGTCTGATGGAGCAAAACTATTTGGTCATCTAATAGAAGAGGTTCTTGTCTTAAGTTAAGTCTAATTTGCTGCATGATATAAAACGGCTACATGTTACATTGGTGTAATGGACATTGTTATAAGGATTATGGAGAGATCTGGTCGGTAGGTCAGTCTCCTTTAAGATCCACAGCTGTTCTGCCTTTCCTCACTAAAGTCCTTGTGCTGTCATCCAATCTGGTAGAGCTTACTGCAGTCTTCAGCTTGAACCATGTCAGAACCATTACCTCACGCAACAGAAATATTCACAGGTCAATTGTTCTTTTTCCAGTATATCCGAGTGATGCCTGTCGGGGGCCAGTGCTATGAAGAAGGCCCCTTCTTCCCAACCACAGCTAGAAACATGATCCGCATCGGTATCAGCAGGAACCCAGATTTACTGCTGAAACCAGACTGGCTCCTCATTTCCAGCTTGCTGTTAGCAACAGTCATAATAGTCGGTGTTTATGCAGGATTATTGGTAAGCAAGGCATCCAATTATAATTCATAGAATCATAGTATCCTTACAGTGTGGAAACAGGTCCTTTGACCCAACAAGTCCACACTGACCCTCCATAGAGTAATCTACCCAGACCCATTCTCCTACCTTATACTTCCCCCTGACAGATGCACCTAACCTACACATCCCTGAACACTATGGGCAATTTAGCATGGCCAAGTCACTAAGCTGTACATCTTTGGACTGTGAGAGGAAACCGGAGCACCTGGGGGAAACCCAAGCAGACACGGGGAGAATGTGCAAACTCCACACAGACAGCCACCTGAGGCTGGAATCGAACCAATGTCCCTGGCACTGTGAGGCAGCAGTGCTAACCACTGAGTATAATTGTTAACATAATTGGGAGATGTTGCTCCTCGGCTGGTCATCCCTAACTTTGATCTATGTGATTTCATGGTGTCACTGCATAATATTACCTGAATAATAAGGGAGGCATTTATTTGGGTTCATAACCCAGAACCTAAAGTTAATGTTCTGAGACATAGGTTCAAATCTCACCGTGGTAAATGGTGAAATATGCAATCAGTAAAAATGTGGAGTTGAAAAACGAACCAAATAGCAACCATGTACTCACTTTCAATTGTCATAAGATCCTGCCTGGTTAACTGATGGAAGGAAATCTGCCATCCTTATCTGGTCTGGCCTACATCTCACTCTACAACCACAGCAATGTAATTGATTCTTAACTGCCTTCCAGACAAGTAGGGATGGGAAATAAATGCTGAACTAACCAGCAATGCCTAAAACCCATTAATCAAAAGAAGAAATATATGGCAGCTCTATTTGAATATGCATTATAAGATGAATTTGGCATCATTAAAAAAATTTAGGAAAGCTCTGCTCAAACCTTTCAGAACAATTCGGGTTTTTACCTCAAGAAGGTAACAGATGAATACTCCACATATATTGTAAGCTGTGTGCAAATCGCTCACTATATTTTCTTTCAATTAAATTAAGAGACATTAATTTACAAAAACAGTGTATGAAAACAGTCATTTTAATGAAGCTTATTTTCTCTTGGTGCAATTTCAATGCACAAATTAACTGCTGCTTTTCCCACATGACTAACTGTTCCAAAGTACTTTATTGACTGAAATGTACTTGGGACGCCCTTCTGACATGAAAAGTGCTATATAAATGTAAGTCTTTTATTTTATTCCAGGTTGGCAGGATAATCATTTATAATGTCACTTATTCAGACTTTGGTGGGGAATATGAACTGGATGTTACAATTGGCTTCAGCACTCCTGGATGTCAGAGTCAAAAAAGGAAAGCAAGGTGCCTGCCTCCTAGCTACTTTCTGGCAACCTCAACTGGAGTCTCTGCTGGTGTCCAAGTAATGGCCACTGGGCTGAGGTACTGGAAGGTTCCTGTGGAGAGGTATCTCAGTGTGAAGTAATGGGAATAAATTTAACTTGGGCAGAAGAACCAAACAGGATCTCTTATGATGGTTGCCAGATGTATATTCCATCCAATAATCAATTTTATTGAGAATAGTGAAATGATTGTTGGATCTGAAGGAAAATGGCCAAGCCTCCCCTCAAGGGGAAAAAACTGGAAAAGCTCAGCAGGACTGAGGAAGGGTCACCGGACCCCAAACGTTAATGCTGATTTCTCTTCACAAATGCTGCCAGGCCTGCTGAGCTCTCCCAGCAAAGTCTGTTTTTGTTTCTGATTTGTAGCATTCACAGTTTGTTTGGTTCAAGGTGAACTTGTACCGTACTCTCCTCTAGAAAGGAAGAAGCATGAAATGATAAATTTGATGGGTGGAAAATTTTGTTTAAGCTCAACTCTTCAGCTTCTCTTTAGAAAGTGCAAATGGCCTGAGAAAGCAACTGTTGAACCAACCTATCGGGAACTACACAAAGTGTACAACTTTGATGATTACTCTTCGAAAGGAGCTGCTGTCACCACCATTAAAAAATTCCATCGGAGTCTACACTTCAAGGAACAAATTGAGGGGAATGAAGATGATAGGGAACAAGGAGATGGTAAGTATCACTGAGTCATAGAGTCATATAGCATGAAAACAGACCCTTTGGTCCATCTCGTCCATGATGACCAGGTATCCCATATAAATCTAGTCCCCTTTGCCAGCATTTGGCACATTTCCCTCTAAACCCTTCCTATTTATATACCCATCCAGATGCCTTTTAAA
Source organism: Chiloscyllium punctatum (assembly GCF_047496795.1). Taxonomy (NCBI): domain Eukaryota; kingdom Metazoa; phylum Chordata; class Chondrichthyes; order Orectolobiformes; family Hemiscylliidae; genus Chiloscyllium; species Chiloscyllium punctatum. The sequence goes on from NC_092761.1 coordinate 83,251,336, forward strand.
TATTGTAATTGTACCAGCCTCCACCACTTCCTCTGGCTCATTCCATACACGCACCACCCTCTGTGTCAAAAAGTTGGCCCTTAGGTCCTTTTTATACCTTTTCCCAAGCTATGCCCTCTAGTTCTGGACTCCCTGACCCCAGGGAAAAGACCTTGTCTATTTCCCCTATCCATGCCTCTCGTGATCTTATAAACTTTTATAAGATCACCACTCAGCCTCCGACACTTTAGGGAAAACAGCCCCGGCCTATTCAGCCTCTCCTTATAGCTTAAACCCTTCAACCCTGGCAACCTCCTCTTAAATCTTTTCTGAATCCTTTCTAGGTTCACAACATCCTTCCAAAGCAGGGAGACCAGAATTGCATACAGTACTCCAAAAATGGCCTAAACAATGTCCTGTTCAGCCACAACATGATCTCCCAACTCAATGCTCTCACCACTAAAGGCAAGCATACCAAATGCTTTCTAACTATTCTATTTACTTGCAACTCCACTTTCAAGGAACTATGAACCTGCACGCCAAGTTCGCTTTGTTCAGCAACACACCCCAGGACCTTACCATTAAGTGTGTAAGTCCTGCCTGGATTTGCCTTTCAAATATGCAGCACCTCACATTTATCTAAATTAAACTCCATCTGCCACTTGGCATTTAATTCCAAGTCAACCGCAATCAGACGTCACAACTGTACAGATGTATAGTAACAAAGCGCATGTATCAAGAATTCATTCTAGATGACTGATGAGATCCTACCTGTCATGTGAATTGGCATCTAGCTGCATGGATTGCTGACTTTTCATTTTGTACTGAGCAGCTTCATTTAAGGTAGGTCATGAATTTATTTAAACAAAGTAAAATTAATTTAGAGAGAAAGACTTGTATTAATACAATTAAGTTCTGACATTTCTAAATGCCTGGAAGTATTTCATCTATAATGATTTTCTTTGCAGTACGACAAGCATACCCGGGATCACAGTGATTCATACACAGCAAGATCCCACAGATCAAGTTCTCTTAAGATCTTTTTCGATCTTCACAATTTCTTTCAGAAATTAAATAAGAACTATTTTATCTTAGATTCTATTCTGAAAAATGATGAATTTTGGGATTATGAGAAGCAAATTGACCTGGAGTCCTTTAATGCCAACACATTCTATCAAATTCTGCTGAAGCAATCACTTGCTGTGTCTATCAGATTAAGTCAACATAAGAATGAGGTAAGACATATGGTGAGCTGTGTACATTGATGTAGCCTCAGAAAGAGATTAGATTAGATTACTTACAGTGTGGAAACAGGCCCTTTGGCCCAACAAATCCACACCGCACCCGCCGAAGCGCAACCCACCCATACCCCTACATCTACCCCTTACCTAACACTACGGGCAATTTAGCATGGCCAATTCACCTGACCTGCACATCTTTGGAGTGTGGGAGGAAACCAGAGCACCTGGAGGAAACCCACGCAGACACGGGGAGAATGTGCAAACTCCACACAGAGAGTCACCTGAGGCGGGAATTGAACCCGGATCTCTGGCGCTGTGAGGCAGCAGTGCTAACCACTGTGCCACCGTGCCACCCACTAAGAGCTTTCAGTTAAACAATTCCCTCACATTTATATCCATCGTCTTTTCCAACACAGCGAATTATTTCAAAAGCAATTTTGTTGTTTCATAAAATTGCCAGGTGTGAGGTGATAACTTGGCTTCTTTTTTATTCATTCATGGAATGTGGGTGTGTTGGTCTGGAATTTAATGTCTATCGCCAATTGCCTTTGAGAAGTTGGTGGAGTCCCTTCTTGTACTGCTGCAGTCCTTGCTATGTAGGAACCCCATGATGCCACTCGGAATGAAATTCTAGAACTTTGACCCAGCAACCAGGAAGGAAGAGTGATATAGTCACAAATAAGGATGGTATGTGACTTGGAGGGAAATATTACAAATTGTGATGTTCCTATGCATCTGCTGCCTTGTCATTCTAGATGGTGGAGAAAGTTTGGAAAGCGCTGCCAAAGTTGTGTTTGTGAAATACTGCAGTGTATTTTGTAGATGGTGCACAGGTGTGTTGGTGATGAAGGGATAGAATGTTGAAGGTGGTGAATTGGATGCCAGACAAGTTCACTGCTCTGTGTTGGATGATGCTGGGATTCTTAGCTGGTGTTGGAACTCCTGCACCCATCCCTTCTCCTGGCTTGAACTTTGTAGAAGGTGACAGATATTGGAGAGACAGGAGGTGAGTTACTCACAGCAGAATGACAGCCTCTGACTTGCATTTGTAGCTGTGATATGTAGGGCAGCACGGTGGCTCAATGGTTAGCACTGCTGCTTTGCATCATGAGGGATGCAGACTCGAATATAGCCTCTCGTGACTGTTTGTGTGGAGCTTGCACTTTCCCCCTGTGTCCGCGTGGATTTGCTTCGGCTTCCCCCCACAGTCTAAAGATGTGCAGGTTAGGTGAATTGGCCATGCTAAGTTGCCTCATAGTGTTCGGGGAGTGGGTTGGCAGTGGGGAATTGCAGGGTTACGTGGATAAGGTAGGGGGTTCGTCAAGGTAGATGCTCTTCAGTTGGGGGAGGGTTTGGTGTGGCTTCAATGGGCCGAATGGGATTCTATGATCTATATATAAGTCTGGCTATGTTCACTTTCTAGTCAATTGTAACCTCCAGTGGGGCATTCAGTAATCATGAATATCACGGGGCAATGATTAGATGCTCTCTTGTTGGAGGTGCTCATTGCCTGACACTTGTCGTGAAAGTGTAATTTGATATTGCAACTTGTTAATTAATATTTCTGACTTGACACTGAAACTTTCACATCCATATTCAAGTATACTCACTTCTGTTTATTCTATTGACAACCCAATAGAACCATGTTTTGCATTTTTTTAAATTAAGTTTTCATTGTAAAAAAATGTAGGACATACATATCAGTGTCCTATGACCATTGCACAAAGGGAACCAAGAGGTCAAATAAAGTATTAAGAAGTTCAATATAAAGATGTCTTCTAAATCTCTTCTTGACAGGTGAAAACATTGTACCAAAAAATAGATCAGGAGACCACTTCTCTCAGGAAACTATGGATGGAGAGAATGCACTTCGCTGGAAGATGTGTAGATGTGAACAACAAAGACATGGAAATGCATGAGAAAATGTGCCTCAAGGTTGGTTTTTAAAACTGCCATTGCATTTTGAGCTTGTGGATGCTAATTAGAATAACTTACTTGGACTTTGTTCCTCTAGTTGCATACTGTACAACACACAGTAAGCTTCTGTCACCAGCCCCAGTCTATCACTATCTCTTTCACCCCAAACCAGTGGTGTCTCACTCCTGAAGTTCCTCCTTAAATATAATTTGCCAGGTCATCCTTGGCCGTCCCTTTCTTCTTCACCCAACTGGTGGTGCCCATTTCACTGCCGCTTAGGTAGCACATGTCCAGCAGATGAAACATGTGTCCTGCCAGTCTCAATCATCTTCCTGGCACAACATTGCGCACATGACTGTAGCCACTTCTTCATCGTGTATGTCTCCAAGTGATGCCCAAGATCTTAAAGAGGCAAATTTGATGGAAGATGTCTAACTTACGTGGCACATTATGATTTTATCTGCAATAAGTAATCAATATACATATCATCAAATAGTATTGTGCCAATGAAAATCGATACATAGGTCTTTCTTACAGGGTGCAACTAGAATGAGATGAGTAGATCTGAATGAGAAAGGAAAAATTACTTTAATTAAACATGGGGACAAGGCTATGAAGGACTCCTGAGTTGTACGTTAGTCTCCTCCACATCTCCAGCTCTCCTCAAGTGGACAAGCTCTCTCCATTGTGTCTCTATGTCCTAAACTCTTGACAGTTTTTAGGCTCCAAATTCTACTGGCTGTTGTTTTGCTCTAGCTTCCAGATTTTTAACGATTCCAACCTGAAGATGAGTCATGGACACTTGGAGTAGACTCAAGTACATGCAGGGTGTCCTCATTTAAAGTTGGGGTGTTATTCCTAAAAATTGTGAACTTGTGTTAAAAAAACATAGTTTGAGGTGAAGCACTGACTTCTGTAGGAACGAGTGCTCACTGGGCTCTGGGCCACAGGCTGAGACTGTAACAGGTTCCAAGCCACACTGTAGTTGTTGTCTGGTGGCGTGTTTCGGGGGATCCGTGGCATCCTTCTTACTGGCTACTGATGTCCCTTGGGGTCTACTTGGGCCATTTATTTGCTGAGAATGTGCTTCTTGTCAGGGCCTGTACTTCCTTCCCTCCTCTTGGCTAGTGGACAATGGGAGTGTGTCTCTCTCTGATGTTGGTTCCTGTGGTGGATTGCGAGGGAGTGGTAGATGGGGACGCATGGAGGAGGGGAGCTGCTGAGTCTTGTCTGGGCTGGAGACTGGGGTAATGGCCTCTCTAGTCCGGATGACTCTCCTGCTGGCTGTGGGCCACAGCTTGTGACAGGGGCCGTGCTCCTCCAGCCACTGCCGATGGAGGGAAGGGGGTGCTGCTGGGATGCTGCCAAGATTGTGGGTCAGGGTAGGAGAGGATGGTCTACCAAGCCCAGCACTGACCTGCATGCTGCAGATACAGAGAGGTGAGGAGCAGGGGACCTAGCACTGAAGCCTGTTGAATGGGGAGTGATTAGTGTGGACCTTAGGTATGATGCAGCTCAACAAGCTAGAGGCTTAGGGTGGCCTGAAGTATCAGAAAGAGAGAGAGAGAGAGAGAGGTCAGCAATGGGTCCAGTGAAACACGTCAGTAAACAACATTGAGCATTATGCAATTTGTGTACCAATGAAACGTTTGGTCCTAAGAACTAAGTGACATTATAGCAAAACAATGCTAAAAGGGGCAACCTTAAATAAGGATTGCCTGTATTATTGATTGCTGTTCTCCATGGTGGATTCTGGTTTTGCACAAGTGGAGCAAGTTCTAGTAGAAAAGTAAGAAAATAAAATAAAAGGAAATTGGCTGATCGAGCAAGTCCCCAGATCCCTCCTTTCCAAAAATATATTCGCCTTTAAAATTGTTCCAATAATCAGTGGTTGTAGAGGAAATGTTAAAAACACCATAACTAAGACTGTTAGCTTACAGAATGGGTTGCATACTCATTGTAGCTAATAGGAACTGTTAAGTTATATCTCTCAGATAGTGTGTGAATTTCCTTTAATAGACATGCACATGATACCATGACCATATTATAGCATGTGACCTGATTCCTGATGAAGGGCTTATGCTCAAAACACTGACGCTCCTGCTCCTCAGATACTGTTGACCGGTTGTGCTTTTCCAGCACCTCACTTTTTGACTGTGGCCTAATGGTGTATGGTCTCAGTCTCCATCTTACTGAGACCACTTGCGTCATGATACCCTGAAGGAAGTAGTCTACAGCTTGTAGCTAAAATGTTCAGTACTACCAGACGTAGCAGTGCCTCTGACTGTAATATATGTAGATACCAGGAGCTATAATGGTGTCAAATGAATCTTTCAGTATTATCCCGTACCTATGGCACAGTAGCTAACATAAATGTAACCTAATCAGGTGTAAATACCCTGCAGAAGTTTAAAAGCCCATCATTGCCTGGTAAGTTGGATAACTTTCATAGCAGATTCTGAAGGCAGAACAGATCAGGGTTAACAGCAGTGGCTGTTAATAGGGAGACAACTCCTTGATATTGCACTCGGAACCCAGCTGAAAATGTTGTTTTTGTAAACTGAAGACTTGTGTCTGGAATTCACATTCCTGAATGGGTTGGAATTGAAGACGTGACTGGCTGAATCCATGCCTGTGTTATCCTTTCAGATAAGGACCGAGATTGAGAAGCGAAAGCATATTGGAGTGGAGTTTAAGGAGGTTCTGAACAGACAGCAGCAACTGCTTCACAGTGACTGGAGATGCCGAGAGGAGCATCACATCTCCTTCAACACGGTCCTGAGAGAATCAGTCCGGTTTCTGGAGGAACACACTGTCAACAGCAAGGGAGACAAGATACTGCCAAGCACTAGGTAGTGATCCTGGATCATTGTAAAACCAAGTGTTGGCAGGTGGGAATGTAGTTGCTTCGCTGAAGTTAGTAGGCTACAAGTATTCATTGTAATTTTCTTTCTTCATATACCATTCATAAAAGTTTTAATCTGTTTCTCAACCTCTTCTTCTGACACTCTGTTTCTCATTCTGCTTCTCTCTCTCTGCTTCTCACCCTCTGTATCCAGCAGAAAGTATAGATGGAGTCAGTGGATGAAAGGCTGGTTTGTGTGATGGACTGGGCTGTGTTCACAGCTCTCTGTAATTCCATGTGGTCTTGGGCACAGCATTTACCATACCAAGCTGTGATGCATCTCGATAGGACGCTTTATATGGAGCATCTATAAAAATTGGTAAAATCATTGTGGACATGCTGAATTTCCTTAGTCTTCTGAGGTAGTGGAGGAGTTGGTGTGCTTTCTTAACCATAGCATCCATGTGGATGGACCAGGACAGATATTTACTCCGAGGAACTTGAAGCCCTTGACCATCCCCACCTCAGCATCATTGATACAGACAGGGGCATGTCCTCCACTCCACTTCCTGAAGTTAATGACCAAATCCTTCATTTCGCTGACATTGAGAGAGAGATTTTTGTCTTTACATCATGCTGCTAAGCACTCTATCTCTTTCCTGTACTCTGTCTCGTCGTTGTTGAGATCTGACTCACTACAGTGGTTTCATCAGCAAATTTGTAAATGGAGTGAGAGCTGAATTGGGTTACAGTTGTGTTTGTATAAGGCGTTTAGCAAGGGACTGAGTATGCAGCCTTGCATGGCACTGGTGTTGAGGATTATCATGGAGGAAGTGTTGTTGCCTGTCCTTAATGATTGCTATCTGCGGGTCAGAAAGTCAAGGATCCATTTGCAGAGTGCTAGGTCTCGGAGATTTAGTTTATTCAGGAAAATAAGGTTTGGCACAAGATTCAACACAAATTTCAAAATAGAAATTATAAAAAGTCATAACCAACTTGCTAAGTAAAAATGACTGCAATGTCAAAGCAATAAACTGAGAATTTCCACATAACAAAAATCATAAAAGCGACAGTTCAAAAGTGTCAAGCAGCAGAGTTAACCTGATGAAACTCATTTCCAAAATTATTCCATTGTAATGTCCTCTTGCAGAGTTGCTGAGCAGTTTGAAGCATTGATATTACAAATGTCAGACGCCATCACAAGTGAGTGTCAGAGATTAAACGCTTGGGCTCTCCTGGGAGATGGAACAGGTGCCCAGCTAGTGAACAGGAGCACATCAAAAGCTCTCTCGAAGGAGGAACTCATTGGTAAAGAAAAATTATGTTCATTATCATTTCCCAGTTAAAATACTAGATTTATTTCTTGCTAAAGTAATGTAGAATGCTGGATGACTTGTGATAGTGAGGTGTGAAAACTGGCGTTGATCAGGTGGGTAAACTGTTGGTATGGCTTATTGAAAATGGTAATCAAAAACATATATATTTTGCTAATTCTTTGTATCTTTCAAGAAAGCCAGGAATGATTTTGACAATAGTTGTCAAATATATCAGTTATTTTAATTGTCTGTTAATATCTCGCATGAGGAGATGTGCAATGAATGCATTGAAATGTTTATTTAAATATGCCAGATTTAGGAATATCCTGTACTTGGTTAATATCTACAATGCACCCTGACTACGGATCGCAGACATCTCTGCACCGGGGGAGGTACATGGAATGCTAATCACATAGACTGTTTTATGACAGACCGTTGATGAGATTCTTGAGTGTTCCTGCATCAATCCAGGCAAATGGAGAGTATCTCATCACACTCCTGAGTTGTGCCTGAAACCCTTTAATGAAGAATGGGTCTTTCATGAATGCAATCAAAAGACATCCCAAATTGATGAGTTAATATGCAAGGGGAAAATTGCAGGTCATAGCACCAGTGAAAGAGAATGACTCCCTTAAATTCTATTGTAGATTGTATGGACCTACAACACACATAATTCCTGAACACGGAGCCCCATTCCAATTCTCCCCTCGCACCGCACCTCACCAGCATGACTGTGTGTGTGGGAAGCTGTGTCTTATTAACCAGATTGAGTTTTTTGAAGAGGTGAGAAAGAAGGTTAATAAAGGCAGACCAGTAGGCGTTGTCCATATGAACTCCAGAAAAGCATTCAGCAAGGTTCTGTGTGGTAGACTGGTTAGTGAAGTTAGATCACACGAGATCCAGGGGGAGCTAGCCAATTTGAGACAAAATTGATTTGAAGTTTGGAGACAGAGGGCGGAGGTAGAGGGTTGTTTCCCAGACTGGAGACCTGTAACCAGTGGTGTGCCAGAAGGATTGTTGCTGGGTCCACTGCTTTTCATCATTTATATAAATGATTTAGATGTGAAGAAAAGAGGTATGGTTATTAAGTTTGCAGATAACACCAAAATAGGTGGTCGTATATTGGACAGTGAAGAAGATTATGTCATGGTACAACGGGATCTTGATCAGATGGGCCAATGAGCCAAGGGTGTGGCAAATGGAGGTTAATTTCGAAAAATGTAAGGTGCTGCATGAAAGGCAAATCAGGGCATGAAGTGTACATTTAATGGTAAGATCTGGGGAATGCTGCTGAACAAAAAGAGCTAGGAGTGCAGGTGCACAGTTCCTGGAAAGTGGACTCATGGGTAGACAAGGTGGTGAAGAAGACATTTGGTATGTTTGCCTTATTAGTCAATGCATTGTGTTTCGGTTGGGTATGGGAACTCTTCCTGATGCTTATGCTCGAAACGTTGATTCTCCTGCTTCACAGATGCTGCCTGACTGGCTGTGATTTTCCAGCATCACACTCTTGACTCTGACCTCCAGCATCTGCAGTTCTCACTTTCTCCCTATAAGGGTTGGGAGGTCATGTTGTGGCTGTTTGGGACATTGGTTGGGTTATTTTTGGAATACTGCATACAACTCTGGTCACTTTTCTATAGTGAAGATGTTATTAAACTTGAAAGGGTTCAGAAAAGATTTACAAGGACGTTGCTGGGACTGGAAAGTTTGAGTTATCGGGAGAGGCTGAATAGGTTGGGTCTATTTTACCTGGAACATCGGAGACTGAGGGGTGACCTTACAGAGATTTATAAAATCATGAGGGGCATGGATAGGGTAAATAGACAAGGTCTTTTTCCTCGGATGGGGGGGGTCCAAAACTAGAGGGCACAGGCTTAAGGGGAGAGGGGAAAGATTTAAAAAGGACCTGAGGAGTAACTTTCACATAGAGGGTAATGCGCATATGGAATGAGCTGCCAGAGGAGGTGGTGTAGGCTGATACAATTGCAACATTTAGAAGTAATCTGGATGGGTATATGAATAGGAAAGGTTTAGAGGGATGTGGGCCAAGTGCGGGGCAAATGGGACAAAGTCAGATTGGGATGTCTGATCGGCATGAACAAGTTGGACCGAAGGGTCTGTTTTCGTGCCACATAACTCTATGCCTCTGCAGGTAGCAGGTATTGTAAGATACTCCAATTGTGAAATGTCAGAATGTTGTCATTTTAATACTCACTTTAATTTCACATGACAGGAACTGATGGAACAATCCGAGCCTGTGACCTCCTCCAGCTGGATCAGCTGACAGGGCTGATCACTCCACGTCCGGAAACTGTTATGCTTCTGGCCAACAAATACATCATGCCTGTACCTGAAGGCCATTTCCTGCACCCTCAGACTGGGAAGGTGCTGCCTATTGCTGGCAACGTGTGTTACGATTCCACAAGATCTCAGCTTATCCCGCTCACGGACTCAACAGGTTACTTCCCCAAAGCAAAGAGCCAACTGTTAATATAAGAAAAAGATACATGTTAAAGACCCTTGTAGAAACAATGCATCAGAGTCATCATGTGTGCTAACTAGAATAATTATATTTAACACAATACATGAAACATTTGCCTAATAACTTTGTTAAATACTGATAAATAAGGGAATAATTCATGAGCAATCAAGCTGAGCAGAGAGATGAAACTAGTAATTAGTTCAACTCAGTCATAGAATTATAGAGTGATGCAATGGAAAGTATTTCTACCTTTTTCACACAGCTGCCCTATTACCCCCAATGTCCTGCTTTTTTCCTATGGTCCTGTGAATATTCTCCCTTCAACTTAGTATTTATCTAATTCTCTTTTTGAATCTTGCTGTTTTAATCTGCTTTCAGCAACTTTTCATCCACTTCACCCTCTTTATCTTGTTCAAAGGCACTGAATAACTAAAGAATTTGAGGACCATTTCATGCCTCACAGAATTGTTCTATACACCTGGGTGAGATCCTTCTCATTCCAACCCCTCACCATCAGCCAACTCCACTAGGCATTATTCTCTTTTTTTTCACTTGCTCTATTCCCCTGGATATTACAGAGGAACAAGTCCTCCTTTTTATTCATTTATCTAATATGGGTGTCACTGGAAAGGTCAATTCTTGTCCACTTTAGTTGTCATTGTGAACATGGTGATGAGACATTATCTTGAATAAAACTGTGTGGCTTGGTAGATCAGAAGGCAAAAATGAATGAAGCACATTACTGTGGATCTGGACCTGCATATAGACTTGAGTAAGGACAGCAGATTTTCTGATTTAAGGAACATTAGTGAACCAGATAGATGTTTACAGCAAGAAAGTTAACGTTTTGGCCTGAAATGTTGACTCCCCTGTCCTCAGATGCTGTCTGGCCGACTGTGCTTTTTCAGCTTCACATCTCTTGACTCTGGCTTCCAGCATCTGCAGTCCTTCGTGTCTCCAGGTGTTTATAGCAACCTAGTTATTACATACTGACCGTGTTCATTGTTAATTGTTATTACAAGTTTTATTTGATTAGTTAAATTTAAACTTCCGAGCTGCTGTTCTAGGATTTGAACGTGGGAATATCGGAGCAGGGGTTGGTCATTCCATTCCTTGAGCCTGCTCCACCATTCTAAATCATTGCTGATTTGCCGATCTCAACGTCATTTTCCTGCACTATCCATATATCCCTTGATTCATGAGTATCTGGAAACCTGTTAATCCCTGTCTTGAAGATGCTAAGCTTCTATTGCTCTCTGAGGCAGAGAATTCCAAAGACTTACAAGACTCTGAACAAAGAAATTCCTTATTTCCGTTCTAAATGGCTTGCCTCTTAGTGCATGACCGTGTGTCTAGATTCCCAGGCAGATGAAACATTCTTTCTCCATCTATCCTGTCTACCCCTTTAAGAATTTTGTCAGTTTCAATGAGATCGCCTTTCATTCTTCTACAGACTAGAGAATACAGGCCCAGATTCCACAAACTCTCCTGACAGGATAGTTCCATCACCCGAGCAATTAGTCTTTAGATGCTTTGTTGCATTTCATCTATGCCATCTATATTGTTCCTGAGGTAAGGGGACCATAAACACACACGATACTCCACGTCCTATCTTACTAAGGTCCCACACAGCTGAAGCAAGACTTATTTACTACTGTACTCACATCGTCCTGCTGTAAAAGCCCGCAGCCCATTTGCCTTCGTGATCGCTTGCTGCACCTGCAATTGACTTATAATTGTTGGATCATGAGCCCAGTCCTTGGGATTACGAGTCCTATGACAAATTCATTATGCTACTGTGCTAGAATTATACATAAAGCATCAGGTAAATGACTTTTAAAACAAAAAGCAAAAGCAGTTTTAAAAACCTGAAAGAAATAACCAGTGAACATTCTAGAGTGCTAGAGTGATACAGATCCTTCCATCCGGCCAATCCATACTAACCATATTCCCAAACTAAACCAAGTCCCACTTGCCTGCATTCGGCCCATATCCCTCCAAACCTTTCCTACTTATGTACCTATCCAAACGTCATTTAAATACTGTAATACATATACCATTTCCCCTGGCAGTTGAGGGTGGCATGGTGACTCAGTGGTTAGCCCCAGGGATTCAGGTTTGATTCTAGCCTCAGATGACTATCTGTGAGGAGTTTGCACATTCTCCTCGTGTCTGTATGGATTCCTCTGGGTGCTCTGGTTTCCCCCCACAGTCCAAAGGTGTGCAGGTTAGATAGACTGGCCATGCTAAATTGCCCTATTGTGTTCAGGTGAGGTGGGTTAGCCATGGGGAATGCAGGGATAGGGTTAGCCTGAGTGGGAAGACCTTTAGAAGGTTAATGTGGGCTTGCTGGACCAAATGGGCAGTTTCCATACTGTGGGGATTCTATGATTCATTCTACACATAAATCATTGTCTGTGTAAAAAAAGTTGCCCTTCATGTCCTTTTAAAACTTTTCTCCTCTTACCTTAAAAATATGGCCCCTCGCTTTGAACTCTCCCACCCTTGGAGAAAGAATCTTACCATTCACCTTATCTATGCCCCTCATGATTTTATAAACCTCTATAAGGTCATCCCTCAACCTCCTACACCCCAGCCTATCCAGCCTCTCCTTAAAACTCAAACCCTCCATTCCTGGCAATATCCTACCTGGCAAATCTTCTCTGATCCCTCTCCAATTTAATTATCTCCTTCCGATGTCAGGTTGACCAGATCTGGACACAATACTCCAGAAAGGGCCTCACCAATGTCCTGTAGAACTTCAACATGACTTTCCAACTCCTTAGCTCAATAATCAGGAAAGCAGAAGCTTGTTAATATGGAATGCTTGAAGCCAATCAGGAGGTGATGGCTTAATGGTATTGTCACTGGGCTGTTGACCTAGTTAATATTCCAGGGACCTGGGCTCAACCACCCACCCACCCCACCCACCTCCCCCACCCCACTGCTCCCACGGTAGATGGTGGAATTTGAATTCATGGGAAATCTGGAAGTAAGTGTAAGTTTTTACCAGAACAACATTATGAGGTAAACCCATCTGGTTCATTCATGTTCTTAAGGTAAGGAAACTGCTGTCCTTACCTGGTCTGACCGATATGAGGCTCTCGGGTTATAACAATGTAGTAGCTGTCAAGGCAATAATGCTGGCCTAGCCAGTGGTGCCCACATTCCAGAAATAAAAATGAATAACAAAAGGTTGCTTTGAGTGCCTCATTCAGTTCTGAAGGCAGAAAGCTAAAAATATACAGATGTCATTTAATTTTGCTATCTGAGTAGTTGGTGCTGTACTATTACTGACATATTTATGAAATTTTGGATTTATGCATATGAAGTAATCTCATTTTATTCCTTACTTTCAAATCCTAGGAGTGGCCTGTCAACGTGTGGAACATTTGATTCCATATGTGCCTCACCCACTGAATCCAAACACTGGCCTCCCAGTGAAGATTCAGCTAAGGAGCCTGCATCAGCAGTGCAAGCTGAGGCTGGGAGGACCAATTGGAGATGCAGTGACAGGCATTGAGGTGCCCATCTTGGCTGTGACCATTCATCTGAGGACAGGGCTGGCCTATCCATTGGGGGGAACGTACATTAGCCCAGCCACAAACATGTTGGCACCGATTGAAATTGGAGCACCTATCATCCATGAGAAGACTGGCCAGGTGGTATCCATCATTGGAGTTGGTCTGGATTCCAACACAGGTATCAGTGAAGGGCAAGTGATCTGTGAATGATGCTGCAATGTCATTCCAAAATAGAGAACATCTAAAATGTAGCAAGGTTTGTCAGGGGAAGTGAGGTTGGGTTTGGATAAGGAGGGCAAAAGCATATTGAATAAGTTTCAGAATATACTGGGGAGGTAATTTAAATGAAGCAAGATTTTTTTTCCCCTTGTACTTCTGGCTATGTAAAATATTTTAAAACTCACATGGTTTATTTTTAAGCAATTAATGACAGCTGTCATGGTCATCATGACTACACCTAGCTTTGAATTCCAGGCTTATTCATTGAATTGAAATCTCACCAGTTGGCATTTGATCTTTTTTAACCCAAGCATTAAAGCCAGCCTTTGCATTACTAGGCTAGTGATGTCACTGTTACACCATCGTCTGCTGTTGCTGTTGGCTAGAAAATATCAGAAGCGCAGCAATAGCTCTTTCTAAGCTAAATGTACATATTTACAAAGAGGCAGGGGTAGATCTTCAACACCTCACACACTCTTCACCATTCAATAAGGCGATGGTTGATCTGATTGTATACTCGCATCTGCGTTTCTGCCTATTTAATATTTTGCTCCCTTACTTATCAAGAATCCGCTTTTAAATTATCCAATACTCAAGCTCTGTCTTAAATGGGTGACCCCAAGTTCTAGATTCTCCCATAAGAGGAAATATCCTCTCCACATTGTTGCTGTCAAGACCACTCAAGTAGAGAACATAGGACATTGCAGCGCAGTACATGCCCTTCAGCCCTCGATGTTGTGCCGACCTATGAAACTAATCTGGAGCCCACCTATCCTACACTATTCCATTTTCATCCAATGACCATTTAAATGCCCTTAAAGATGGCCAGTCTACTACTGTTACAGGCAGGGTGTTCCACACCCCTACTACTCTCTGAGTAGAGCAACTATCTCTGACATCTCTCCTATATCTATCACCCCTCAATTTAAAGCTATGTCCGCTCATGCTAGCCATCACCATCTGAGGAAAAAGGCTCTCACAATCCATCCTATCTAACCCTCTGATTATTTGATATGTCTCAATTAAATCTCCTCTCAACCTTCTTCTCTCTAACAAAAATAGCCTCAAGTCCTTCAACCTTTCCTCATAAGACCTTCCCTCTATACAAGGCAACATCCTATTAAATCTCCTCTGAGCCCTTTCCAAAACTTCCACGTCCGTCTTATAATTGTATGCAATATTCCAAGTTTGGCCGCACCAGAGTTGTGTACAGCTGCAACATGACCTTGTGGCTCCGAAACTCAATCCCTCTACCAATAAATGCTAACACACTGTATGTCTTCTTAACAACTCTATCAACCTGATTGGAACTTTCAGGGATCTATGTACATGGACACCAAGCTCACTCTGTTCATCCACACCAACAAGAATCCATCATTAGCCCAGTACTCTTGATTCCTGTTGCTCCTTCCAAAGCGAACCATGTCACATTTTCTAGATTAAACTCCATTTTTCACCCCTCAGCCCAGCTCTGCAGCTTATCTATGTCCCTTTGTAACCTGCAGCATCCTTCCGCACTATCCTCAACTCCACCGAACTTAGTGTCATTTGCAAATTTACTAACTCATCCTTCTACTTCCTCATCAAGGTCGTTTATAAAAATGACAAACAACAGTGGCCCCAAAACAGATCCTTGTGGTATACCACTAGTAACTGAATTCCAGGATGAACACTTCCCATCAACTACCACCCTCTGTCTTCTTTCAACTAGCCAATTTCTGATCCAAACCACTAAATTACCCTCAATCCCATGCCTCCGCATTTAATGCAATAGCTTACCGCGGGGAACCTTATCAAATGCCTTACTGAAATCCATATACACCACATCAACCGCTTTACCCTCATCCACCTATTTGGTCACCTTCTCAAAGAACTCAATAAGATTTGTGAGGCACAACCTACCCTTCACAAAACCATGTTGACTATCCAAAATCAACTTATTCTTTTCTAGATGATTAGAAATTCTATCTCTTATAACCTTTTCCAATACTTTACTCACAAACAAAATAAGGCTCACTGGTCTATAATTATCAAATTAACAAAGGGACAACATTTGCTATCCTCCAGTCTTCTGGCACTATTCCAGTAGATAATGATAACATAACGATCAAAGCCAAAGGCTCAGCCATCTCCTCCCTGGCTTCCCAGAGAATCCTAGGTTAAATCTCATCAGGCCCAGGGGACTTATATATTTTTACACTTTCCAATTGCTAACACCTCGTCCTTGTGAACCTCAATCCCATCCAGTCTAATAGCCTGTATCTCAGTATTCACCTCAACATTGTCTTTTTCCAGAGTGAATACTGATGAAAAATTTTAATTTAGCGCTTCTCCTATCTCCTTGGACTTCACAAACAACTTTCCACTACTATCACTGATTGGCCCTAATCTTACTCTAGTCATTCTTTTATCCCTGATATACCTGTAGAAAGCTTTAAGGTTTTCCTTCACCTTATCTGCCAATGACTTCTCATGTCCCCTCCTGGCTCTTCTTAGCTCTCCCTTTAGGTCTTTCCTGGCTAACTTGTAACTCTCAAGCGCCCTAACTAAGTCTTCACATCTCATCCTTACATAAGCCTTCTTCCTCCTCTTGACAAGAGATTCAACTTCTTTAGTAAACCACGGTTCCCTCGCTCGACCACTTCCTCCCTGCCTGACAGGTACATACTTATCAAGGACATGCAGTAGGTGTTCCTTGAACAAGCTTCATGTTTCTATTGTGCCCATCCCCTGCAGTTTCATTCCCCATCCAAAGCATCCTAAATCTTCCCATATCACATCAAAAGTGCCTTTTCCCAACTATAACTCTTGCCCTGCAGTATATACCTATCGTTTTCCATCACTAAAGTAAACATAACCAAATTGTGGTCACTATCACCAAAGTGCTCAGCTACCTCCAAATCTAACACCAATACGGTTTCATTACCCAGCACCAAATCCAATGTGGCCTTGCTTCTTAATGGTCTGTCTATATACTATGTCAGGAAACCCTCCTGCACACAACAGAAAAACTGACTCATCTGAAATACTCAAACTATAGTATTTACAGTCAATATTTGGAATGTTAAAGACCCCATAACTAACATACCCTGGAGCAAGGCAGGGGCATGAGAAGTCATTGGCAAATAGGGTGAAGTAACATACCCTGTTACTCTCGCTCCTGTTCAGAATCACCTTTGCTAACCTTTCCTCAACATCTCTGGAACTATTTGGAGACCTATAGAAAACTCCCAATGGGGTGACCTGTCCCTACCTGTTTCTAACCTCAGCCCATACTACCTCAGTAGATGAGTCCTCAAGTGTTCTTTCTGCCACCGTAATATTGTCCTTGACTAACAATCCCACACCTCCCTCTCTTTTACTATCTTTTGTTCTTATTGTAACATCTAAATCCCCGAACGTGCAACAATCATTCCTGTCCCTGTTCTATCCATGTCTCCGAAATGGCCACAACATCGAAGTCCCAGGTACCAACCCATGCTGCAAGTTCACCCACCTTATTCCGGATGCTCCTGGCATTGAAGTAAATGCACTTCAAACCACCTTCCTGCTTGCTAGTGAACTCGGTATGTTGTATGTTTCAATCAAGTTGCCTCTTACTCTTCTAAACTGCAGCAGATACAATCCTGGTCTGTCCAACTTTTTCCCATAAGACAAAGCATTCATTCCACACATTAGTCCAGCAAATTTCTCTGAACTGACCTCAGTGCATTTACATTGTTCCTTAAATAAGGTGACCAATATTTCACTCTGCACTACAGAAGTGATCTCACCAATGCTCTGTATAACTGAAACATTGCCTCCCTACTGTTTTATCCAATTCTCCCTATGATAAATACTGTCAGCTTTCCTCATTACTTGCTGTTCTTGCATTCCAGCCTTATGTGGTTCATGCACTAGGAAACCCAGATCCCGCTACATCTCAGAGATCTGCTGTCATTTCATTTTTATGATGTGGAGGTGCCAAAGTTGGATTAGGGTGGACAAATTCGGAGGTCACATGACACCAGGTTTTAGTCCAACTGGTGAAGTCACCTGACCAAGGAGCAACGCTCCAAAAGCATGATTTCAAATAAACCTGTTGGACTATAACTTAGTGTCATGTGACTTCGTTTCATTTTTAGCCTTCCTGCTGAAAGGAACAATTTCACATTTCCCGGTATTTCATAAACGTTTGACAAATCTTTGCCCACGCACTCAACTTATCAAAATATTTCACAATATATCACAAATAAGATTATTAATGATTTTTGACCATGACCATCTTTTTTCATCTTCCTCTACACCTTTGTAATATTTTGACAATGTTCAGAGTCCATCTTCCTCTAATGGCTTTCTTTCATCTTCCAGCTCAGTGTCACAGCTCTCAGTTGTTGCAATCCAAGACATATCATCTCTAGAAATCATTTCTCTTCCCACCTCTACACTGGTGTCCCTGGAGAATCCCAAGGGTCTATCTCTAGCCCTAGCCTCTTCCTCATCGACATTCTTCCATTTTGTAACATTATTCACAAATACAAGATCTGTTTTACAACACAAGCCACCAAGCTTTAACCCATTGCCACCTCCCTTGTCACCTCCACTGCCTCTGTGCTGTGCTGGACACTACTTGACATGTTAGAAATGCCGAGAGTGTGATGCTGGAAAAGCACAGCAGGTCAGGCAGCATCCAAGGAGCAGAAGAACCGACGTTTCAGAAAAAAGCCCTTCGTCAGGAATTCCATATCGACTCTGATTTCCAGCATCTGCAGTCCTCGCTTTCTCCCTGTGTTACAAATGCCGCAGAGTGTCATTACTTTTGTACAGCTTTCAAAATATATCCTCTGTGATGTTTTTTAAAATACTTGCATGTGAAAGAAATGAAAACTGCATTTATGTAGCACTATTCACAGCTTCTCAAAGTCTCCAAGTGCTTCATCGTCAATTATTTACTCCGGAAATTAGTCACTGTGTTTTTACGGCAGGAAATGGGTCTGGGTGGGTTGTGCTTCGACGGGTCAGTGTGGACTTGTTGGGCCAAAGGGCCTGTTTCCACACTGTAAGTAATATGGGTGGCACGGTGGCACAGTGGTTAGCACTATTGCCTCACAGCGCCAGTGACCTGGGTTCAATCCCCGCCTCAGGTGACTGACTGTGTGGAGTTTGCACATTTGCCCCGTGTCTGTGTGGGTTTCCTCTGGGTGCTCTGGTTTCCTCCCACAGTCCAAAAAAGTATGGGTTAGGTGAATTGGCTATGCTAAATTTCCCGTAGTGTAAGGTGAAGGGGTAAATGTAGGAGAATGGGTCGGGGTGGGTTGTGCTTCGATGGGTCGGTGTGGACTTGTTGGGCCAAAGGGCCTGTTTCCACACTGTAAGTAATCTAAGAAATGGGGCAAACAACCTGTGGACAAGATTTCACAAACAGCAATTTGATAAGCAAGTAATTTATCTGTTCTTGGTAATAGTGGTTCACAGATAACTTTTGGATAGTTTGGCAAGGAATGAACTTCCTGCTCTTCCTCAAGAGCATCATGAGATCAAGAAAATAATGCTTCATCCAAAAGACAATACCTTTGACAGTGCAGCATTCCCTCATTGTTGTATTGAGGTGTCTGGCACAAAAATGAGAGTTATTCTTGAGCCAAACTGATACTTATGCAATGTAAAGGCTTTAAGTCAAGTGTACTACCTTCCATTGTCATGTAGAGTCACAGATCAACTATGATAGTAGGACAATGAAATAAAGTACCAGTTGGCACAAGTTCAGAATCCTATCTTAACAAAAGGGACAGATAATTGAGTTGGGGAAGATTATACATAAAATTCAATATTTTCAATATTTTCAAAATGTATTTATTTATTTCCCTATGCCTTTCAAGTGTCCAAAATTGGCATTTTTTTCATTCTGGGTTAACGTAGACAACAGTATCCAGGTGCATTATCATGTCAGAAACATTGCACTTTTCAAGGGTTAATGGAATCCATAAAATGTCTCAGTTTATCTATTGCTAAAAGCCTCACTCATACTTTCACTAACTCGAGATTGACTATTCCAACACACTCCTATCTCCTTTCCGACATTCTACAGACTGACGGGCAGAGGGGGTGGGGTGGCCATGTTGGTAAGGGATGATATTCAGTCCCTTGCGCGGGGGGACCTAGAATCAGGGGATGCAGAGTCAGTGTGGATAGAGCTGAGAAATACTAAGGGTAAAAAGACCCTCTTGGGAGTTATCTACAGGCCCCCAATCAGTAGTCTGAATGTCGGATGTAAGTTAAATCAGGAGCTGAAATTGGCCTGTCACAAAGATGTTACTACAGTTGTTATGGGGGATTTCAACATGCAGGTAGACTGGGAGAATCAGGATGGTATTGGACCTCAAGAAAGAGACTTTGTGGAGTGTCTCAGAGATGGATTCTTAGAACAGCTGGTGCTGGAGCTGACCAGGGAGAAGGCAATTCTGGATCTGGTATTGTGCAATGAACCAGAATTGGTCAACCAGAATTGGGACCTTGAAGTGAAGGAGCCATTGGGAAGTAGTGACCATAATACAATAAGCTTCAATCTGCAATTTGAGAGGGAGGGTACAATCAGAAGTGACAATATTTCTGTTGAATAAAGGGAACTATGGAGCTATGAGGGAGGAGCTGGCCAAAGTTCAATGGTGCAATACCTTAGCAGGGATGACAGTGGAGGAGCAATAGCGGATATTTCTGTGTATAATGCAGAAGTTGCAGGATCAGTTCATTCCAAAAAGGAAGAAAGATCCTAGGAGGAGGCATGGGTGGCTGTGGCTGACAAGGAAAGTTAAGAAACATATAAAGTTAAAAGAGAAAAAGTATAACATAGCAAAGATAAGTGGGAAAACGGAGGACTGGGAAGCTTTTAAAGAACAACAGAGGATTACTCAGAAGGAAATACGCAGAGAAAAAATGAGGTATGAAGGTAAACTGGCCAATAATATAAAGGAGGATAGTAAAAGTTTTTTTAGGTATGTGAAAGGCAAAAAAATGGTTCAGACTAAAATTAGGCCCTTGAAGACAGAAACAAGGGAATATATTACGGGGAACAAAGAAATGGCAGAAGAATTGAATTGGTACTTCAGATCTGAGATCACTGGGGAAGACACAAGCAATCTCCCTGAGGTAACAATGGCTGAAGGACCTGAACTTAAGGGAATTTATATTTGCCAGGAATTGTTGTTGGAGAGACTGTTAGGTCTGAAGGTTGATAAGTCCCCGGGGCCTGATGGTCTACATCCCAGGGTACTGAAGGAGGTGGATGCGTTGGTGATTATTTTCCAGAGTTCGATAGATTTGGGATCAGTTCCTGCGGATTGGAGGGTGGCTAATGTTGTACCACTTTTTAAGAAAGGTGGGAGAGAGAAAGCAGGAAATTATAGACCAGTTAGTCTGACCTCAGTGGTGGGAAAGATGCTGGAGTCTATTATAAAGGATGAAATTATGACACATCTGGATAGTAGTAACAGGATAGGTCAGAGTCAGCATGGATTTATGAAGGGGAAATCATGCTTGACTAATCTTCTGGAATTTTTTGAGGATGTAACTCTGAAGATGGACGAGGGAGATCCAGTGGATATAGTGTACCTGGACTTTCAGAAAGCTTTTGATAAAGTCCCACATAGGAGGTTAGTCAGCAAAATTAGGGCGGATGGTATTGGGGGCAAAGTACTAACTTGGATTGAAAGTTGGTTGGCTGATATGAAATAAAGAGTAGTGATAAACGGCTCCATTTTGGAATGGCAGGCAGTGACCAGTGGGGTACCGCAGGGATCAGTACTGGGACCACAGCTTTTTATAATATATGTTAATGATATAGAAGATGGTATTAGTAATAACATTAGCAAATTTGCTAATGATACTAAGCTGGGTGGCAGGGTGAAATGTGATGAGGATGTTAGGAGATTACAGGGTGACCTGGACAAGTTAGGTCAGTAGTCAGATATATGGCAGATGCAGTTTAATGTGGATAAATGTATGGTTATCCACTTTGGTGGCAAGAACAGGAAGGCAGATTACTACCTAAATGGAATCAATTTAGGTAAAGGGGCAGTACAGAGAGATTTGGGTGTTCTTGTACACCAGTCAATGAAGGTAAGCATGCAGGTACAGCAGGTAGTGAAGAAGGCTAATAGCATGCTGGCCTTCATAACAAGAGGGATTGAGTATAGAAGCAAAGAGGTTCTTCTGCAGCTGTACAGGGCCCTGGTGAGACCACACCTGGAATACTGTGTGCAGTTCTGGTCTCCAAATTTGAGGAAAGACATTCTGGCTATTGAGGGAGTGCAGCGTAGGTTCACGAGGTCAATTCCTGGAATGACAGGACTACCTTACGCTGAAAGACTGGAGCGACTGGGCTTGTATACCCTTGAGGTTAGAAGACTGAGAGGGGACCTGATTGAAACATATAAGATTATTAAAGGATTGGACACTCTGGAGGCAGGAAACATGTTTCCGCTGATGGGTGAGTGCCGAACCAGAGGATACAGCTTAAAAATACGGGGTAGACCATTTAGGACAGAGATGAGGAGAAACTTCTTCACCCAGAGAGTGGTGGCTGTGTGGAATGCTCTGCCCCAGAGGGCAGGGGAGGCCCAGTCACTGGATTCATTTAAGAAAGAGTTGGATAGAGCTCTCAAGGATAGTGGAATCAAGAGTTATGGAGATAAGACAGGAACAGGATACTGATTAGGATGATCAGCCATGATCATATTGAATGGTGGTGCAGGCTCGAAGGGCAGAATGGCCTACTCCTGTACCTATTGTCTATTGTCTATTCCATAAACTAGCAGTCATTCAAAACTCAGCTGCCTGTGTCTTCGCTATCATTGAGTCCCATTCTCCCATCAGGCCCTGTGCTTACTGGCTCCTGATGAAGAGTCCTGACCCAAAACATTGACTTTTCCAGCTTATCGACTCTAACTTCCAACATCTGCAGTCCTTTCTATCTTCAGGATCCTGGTGAAGCAGCATTTTGATTTTAAAGTCCTTGTCCACGCTTTTTAATTCAGTGGAAATATTGTGAGCAGGTTCTGGAAGTTTCTAGACACCAAAATAGACTTTAACTATTACACAATGGCACTGTCCAGCAGGGGAGAGGTTCATTGGATCCTCCTCCTTAAACTCCCAATCCCGTGTGAGCCAGTACCACCTGACATCACTTAATGAGGCACTCTAGCTATTAGCTTATAGTTTTTTTCAATCCTATATACAAGAAAGCCCATCACAAGGGTCTTGCACAGTGGTAGTGTCCCTACCTCTAAGTCAGGAGACCCAAGTTCACATCCCACTTCTCCAGAAATATCATTCCATCTCTGAGCAGGCTGGTTAGAAAATATCTAAAACCTACATGGCCTTCACCCTTCCTTATCACTATGATTTCCTCCAGTGTCATAGCCATCTGAGATTTTAACACTTATCTAATTCTCTGGCTTCTTGAGCTTCACTGATTTCAACTCCTCTAACAGTGATAGTGCTGCCTTCAGCTGCCAAGGCCCATAGCTCTGGCATTCCATCTCTACACCTCTCCATCTCACTGACCTCCTTTAAGATTCTCCTTAACAGATTCTCCTTCCTTGTCAACTGAGCTAATGTCTACTTTAGATGGCTCGGTGTGATAGATATATTTTACAATGCTGCTGTGAAGTGCCTTACAATGTTTAATTACATTAAATGTGTTACATAAATATAAATTATTTTGGAAAAGAAGTTACGTGTCTTTAATAGAGTAATTTTCATTCAGGTCTGGTGGTGCCTCTCGGAGGAGTTGCAGAATCTTCAAACACTCCCCTGATAGTTGGGGACAGTTTCTTGGAGCCTCTCAGTGGAAAGTGTACTCGAATTTCAGGTGCTTACATACAAGGGAATCGGGTGTTACCATGTGCTGGCGGTTACCAGTCACTGCTAGATGCTATCACTCTATCCTGTGAGACCCAAGTGCTGGAAGCGTTGAAGGAAGAAATGGCAATGGGGACGTCAGAGACACCTTCCTGTCCTCAGAAGCAGCTGAGCTTGCTAATGGGCGCAGTAGATGATTTGGTGAAGGCACGGGCCAGAAGCTGGGCACACATCATTCACACAGGGTACAACCTGCAGAGACAGAGGAAAGAAGCCAAGGAGTTAGCAGACAATGGTGGAAGTGTGGGTAAGCTTACATATGCATCAAACTGAACTTGGAAAAGGTTTTGTAGGAGATTTTCAGACAGCCACTGATGGTCTGCTGAAACATTTAGGAGTCTTATTTCTACTCAAAATGAGTGTGAAATCAATTGAGTCTTCAGTCCTCTTCCCTGGCAACAGGAGTCATGTAAATTTGGTTAACATCCTAAAGCTGTGTCATGAATTTCCCTGTACCCACCTTGTGCACCACCATCATAAGGTATTGGCATTAAATGCTGGCCTTGTCAGTGATGTCCGTTTCCCAAGAACAAATAAAAATAATCATTTTCAGAGTCTCGCCTCATTTGCTGGGCAATTGTTGCTGTTGAAGAAGAGACCCATTGTCACTTGGGAGGATGGGAATCCATTGGAATCCCCCAATGAATGAACTGGCAGCTTGGGAGAGTGGGGTGGTGGGAGTGAGCAGGAGAAGGAAGGATCCAACACCAACGCTGCTTCTCCTGGCCTCCGAAAAAACTTCCTGTAAATGGTATTTCCAAATATTTCTCTGGTTAGGTCTTTCCATCCATCCTGAAAATTTCAATTGGAGTCTTCCACCTGTGTGTGTGTGTGTGTCCTGTGTGTGTGTGTGTGTGTCCTGTGTGTGTGTGTGTGTGTGTCCTGTGTGTGTGTGTGTGTGTGTGTGTGTGTGTGTCCTGTGTGTGTGTGTGTGTGTGTGTGTGTGAACATGTACGTGTATGAGAAGCAGCTGATTACCTCGTTGCAAGTAAATGATGGCTGACAATCTGTTGAATGTTGTCCTAGTCTCCATTAAATTACTTTGACCATCCATTTGTGGCAGTGTCCTACACTTCACTCGGGGAGTCCTTGTGCTGTTGTAACGCACACTTTTATAAACACTTTGTTGCCTGGAGCTATGGATGGTGATGGCAGAGGCTCCAATTTCTTTCCATTAGTGGCTGATTAGGAATGTCTCCTACTCCTACCACCTGCTATTGCTGTATGCGGGAAGATTGCACAAGTTGACACTCAAACTGTTTGGCCACATTATGAATGCACTTTAATCCTCAGCCATCAAACCCCAGAGTGGGACTCAAACCCAAAGCTCCTGGCTCACGCAGAAATGCCATCTCTGGTTCATCCATTTAAAATTACCCAGGTCCATGTTTTCCCCGGCCAATGAAATAAATCTCAAAAATCCCAATCTTGCTGAACATTGTTTTCCCATTTCCATACTTTTATTCCTGTCTTTTCATTCTTTTCAGGAGATAGGACACAGGGAAGCTGTCAAAACAGTATATAGAGAACAACATTAGTTGAGAAAGAACTAATCTAATCTAA
The DNA here is from genome assembly GCF_047496795.1 of Chiloscyllium punctatum. Classification (NCBI taxonomy): domain Eukaryota; kingdom Metazoa; phylum Chordata; class Chondrichthyes; order Orectolobiformes; family Hemiscylliidae; genus Chiloscyllium; species Chiloscyllium punctatum. The sequence goes on from NC_092761.1 coordinate 83,276,322, forward strand.
AAAAAAACTCTGGAACAGAGTTCATGTGAAGTAAATACACAAAGGGCTGGACAAACTGAGCAGGTCTGGCAGCATCTGTTTATGTTTTGTCTCCTTTTCAGAACTTCAAAACGTATTTTTTAAGTTGATTTTGTTTTGCCTATAGGGATGATCTCATTTGCTAGCACTGGCCTGCCGATCCCTGCTGTCATTGGGATGCAGATACCTGATCCTGGAGGTTCTGACCTGGAAGTGCCTATTTTAGGGGTGGAAACCGACAGGGCAACTGGTCAGCTCATCCCTCTTGCTGGAACCATGGAGGATCCAGATGGAAGAGGTACCGTTCATATGGTTACTTTGTTGCCTTGAATCCTGCCTTTAAAAGCCTGCATTTTTGTGAATTATTGTGATCCTAGCTGATGTCTTTACTGGACAAGTCCAATCCCTAACCAAAATCGGGCTTGATGGATCATATTTTGTTTTTCTTTCGTTTTAGCGAGATCGTTTTCACTAAAACACAAGCACACAATGCTGCTGTTTAAGTTATAAAACAGAAGTTTATTACTTACATAGAATAAATTAAGATAAAATACAATAAACAAAACTATTGACATATAACACAAGTTTAGTCATTTCAGAACATATAAGTGCAATCCCATTAATTCTAACAGCATCTCTCTATAATACTCATATCTATTCAGCTTGTCTTGTTGCTTCAATTCTCAATCTTGAAATTCTGACAGCCTCTTCCTTGAGGCGTCATACACCTGAAATCAGACTTTTATTGAAGTATTCTGAAAAAAATGTCTACAATCTAAAAACATCTGAAAAGAAAACATTCAGGATCCTATTTTCAGCAAGAACTGTCATTATGAGGCAACGTGACTCTTTACCTCATTTTTTCTTTCTGAAAATGACAATTAAACATGCTGTGTATCTCCAGTATTCTCTCTTCAGATTCCATTTTCATTAGATTGGCATTAAATTTTAAACTGGTGATTCAAGATTTGTTTTTACTTTGATTTGACTTTCAATACCATAATCAGAAGTTCATCATGGCCCCGTTTTACGATCTTGCGCGAGATAAACGACACGGTGGCTCAGTGGTTAGCACTGCAGCCTCACAGCACCCGGATCCCAGGTTTGATTCCAGCCTTGGGTAGCTGTCTGTGTGGAGTTTGCACGTCTCCCTGTGTTTGCGTGGGTTTCCTCCAGGTGCTCCAGTTTCCTCCCATAATCCAAAAATGTGCTGGTCAGGTGAATTGGCCACGCTAAATTGCCCATAGTGTTAGGTGCATCATTCAAAGGGAAATGGGTCTGGGTGGGTTACTTTTCGGAGGGTTGGTGTGGACTGGTTGGGCCAAAGGGCCTGTTTCCACACTGTAGGGAATCTAATCTAATAAACGTCTGCCACCTGATGGGCATTTCTCACTCAGACCTTCAGCGTCCAAGCTGTAAGGTTTAATCATTTTCCAATTTATCAGTGCAACAAGATTCCCCACCATTTCCAATTACTTGCATTTGTCAAGCACTTTTCTGAATTTTCTTCTTCCTCTTAAATTTCAAATATTTCATCCTGCACATTCTTCCTCTTTGCTGAATTGATATAGAATCATAGCGTATCCACAGTGTGGAAAGAGGCCATTCAGCCCATTGAGTTTACACCAACATATCACCATTTCCAATGTTAATTCTCAAAATGATAGGTCTCCTTATGTTTTTCTATAATATGCCCCTTTCCAACAATGCGCATATGTTTAAAACCAGAGCTTGCTCTTCCATAGCTTTTACCATGTGGCATGGCGGCTCAGTGGATAAACTGCTGCTTCACAGCATGTGGGACCAGGTTCAATTCCACCCTCGGGTCACGGTCTGTGCTGAGTTTACAGATTTTCCCCATGTCTGCGTAGGTTTCCTCCCATAGTACAAAAATGTGCAGGTTAGGTGGGTTGACCATGGTAAATTGCCCATTGTGTACAGGCTAGGTGGATTAGCCATGGGAAATGCAGGATAACAGGGATGAGGTGGGTTCAGATGAGATGTTCTTCAGAGGGTCAGTGTGAACTCGATGCACTGAATGGTCTACCTCCACACTGTAGGGATTCTATGACACTACAGACTAACGTCATGCTTCCTTCTAACTCTTTTTCAGCCTCCACATGGCCTTCTACATTGTGGCTTTGTATCTTCACCAAAATCATTCAATTGAAAACTAAATGTAGAATGCATTTCCTCATTTCAGAACTGATCATGTTTCTTCTGTTTTCTAGGTCTGATACCAATCACTCTTGGTGCCAGAAGCATAGATCAGCTCACGGGTGAAATTGGTCCAGTTGTTGGCGCTCGTATCGATCAACAAACTAGAATTGTGGTACCCATCACACAGTCATCCCGAATCTCTGTAAGACGAAAACCAGTTCTAGAAATGGTAATGTAATAGATAGCTGGGACACCACTGAATCTTCTCTTAATAGTTTCTCAGCTAATATTTCAGCAAAGTGCTTTAGACAAAAAGCCTTGCTTTCCAGCAACTATTCTCTTGACGAAGGAGATGCAATGTTTAGATTAGATTACTGACAGTGTGGAAACAGGCTCTTCAGCCCAACAAGTCCACACTGACCCTCCAAAGAGCAACCCACCCAGACCCATTCCCCTACAGCTAACACTACAGGCAATTTAGCATGGCCAATTCACCTATCCTACACATTTTTGGACTGTGGGAGGAAACCGGAGCACCCAGAGGAAACCCACGCAGACACGGGGAGAATGTGCAAACTTCACACAGACAGGTGCCTGAGGTGGAATTGAACCCGGGTCTCTGGCGCTGTGAGGCAATAAGTGCTAACCACTGTGCCACCCATGTTGGCAGACAACCAGGCTGTACTGTTGTATAGTTATCTCCAACATAGTCTCTGATGTGATTTACAGTTTTATTTTGGAGCGAACTTAGATCAGGAATATTTCCTTGAAAACTTCTATCTGCTGAGTTCAAGCTTGTCAATTTTCTAAAGGTTTAAAGTTGTGGATTTGTAAGATTTATATAACCATCCCAAAGGAAAAGAAGTGACCCAGGAATGTAACCATCTTCTCAATAGCCTGCTTCATTTTAATAATCATTCATTTTGTTATAAACATCCCAGATACTTTAAGGTCCAATTTTTATTGCTTCAGCACATAGACTTCCAACATAAAGAAGTATATACGGCATTAGGGGTCATTTTAGTTGTAACACAAACATAAATGAGATGATTTATTAACTTTAGCATGTTATTAACAGAAATTAACAAGTAATATGTTTCATGTGTACAAATATATTGCTATGCCAAAAACAATCAAAAGATGTAATACTGCATGTAATAGTTTGATGTTACTTTTAATTATTCAAGTGCACCTAAAAACATCTAGGATTATAATATTAGCTAAGAATAAAATATTTAAAAATAGCTAAGAATATTCATCATGAAGTAAAGTTTTACCTTAAAGTTCTGAGCGAGGATGATATCTCCTCCCTGTGGGAGAAAATATTTTGAGAAGTGTTACCTGAGGTCCTCTAATATTTCTAAAATTTCACTGAAGAATTCTATTTTAGATTAAACAAAAACCGAAAGAACTGCAGATACTGCAAATCAAAAACAGAAAAAAAAAAACAGAAATTGCTAGAAAAGCTCTGCAAGCCTGGCAGAATCTTGGAGAGAAATCAGAGTTAATGTTTCCAGTCAAGTTCTGCTAGCTGGGATCAATACCAGGCTGCAGAAGTGAAACTGTCAGGTGTATCTCTCAACTGCTGCCAGACCTGCTCAGCTTTTCCAGCAATTTCGTGTTTTTGTTTCTTTGTTACATTAGCTTGATTTCTCCTGCTTTGCAAATGTGATGTCTCCCTCTGTGTAGTTTTCTTCCTCTTTCATTTGATGCTGTCTTTTTTTATTAGATTCCCTACAGTATGGAAACAGGCCCTTCAACCCAACAAGTCCATACTGAACCCTCCGAAGAGTAACCCACCCACACCCATTACCCTATCCTCTATTACCCCCTGACTAATGTACCTAACACTATGAGCAATTTAGCAATGGCCAATTCACCTGACCGGCACATCTTTGGACTGTGGGAGGAAACCGGAGCACCCGGAGGAAACCCACGCAGACATGAGGAGAATGTGCAAACTCCACACAGACAGTTACCCAAGGCAGGGATTGAACCCGGGTCCCTGGCGCTGTGAGGCAGCAGAGCTCAGCACTGAGCCACCAGTTTTTTATTCTTATTACTTTATTGTTCTGTGAAGATTCATTTATGAAGTTGTGAGTTTTCACATAGTCAATATTTACTGTACACTCTTTCAGCTCTCCCTTTAGTCTTCTCATCTTAAATGAACTCTTCACTGAATCTTTCTAACATGATAAGGATCTTTGGCATTCTTATCAGTGGCTGTTTGAAGTATTTCTTCCATAATTACCATTTTAAATTTTACGCCCAGGTATGATGTTACTATTTGTCTTTCAAGATCTCATTTTTAGTGACTAAATACCGTTTATACTTTATTATTGTCTGTGCTGCGCATTAATTTAGTTAATAGCATATAAGTTGTGTTTCCATGTCCCCATTATAATTTTTGTGCTGGCTGTGATACATTTTCATGGTTAATTCTGACAAAAATCTTTATCTTTAAAAGCTTTTAATATCTATGTGTATTTGCCTAATCCATTATATTTATTTCTCAATCAAAACTATATTTCTAACCAGATATCATTACAACCCTGTGACCAATGCTGCCCTCTTGGAACATGGTCTCATGGAATGATAAGTGTAAATGTTTCTGTTTGTCATTATTCACTGGAAGAAAGGCACATGCTGTTGTATTTGTATCCTTGGGGTGACAAACTGAGTCATGCTACTTTTCTTACATGAGGTGTGTATTTCTAAAGCCATTTCTATGGGATTTCATGCTGGAGTGAATGGATCTTCTTCCATATTGGTCATTCCTGTGTCATTCTCACACTAGATATTGCATATATCTGTTGGTGGACAGGTCATCTAAATGAGGTATACGCATGATAAAGGGATTTAATATGGAAGATACCATGCAACTATTTAGCTCATTTCTGTGGTGCTGGCAAACAAAATAAGGAAGTTTAATAACTGGCTTACAGCTAAGGCGTGTAATCACCTTTTCGCGAAGGGTATTGGAAATTTAAAACAGCCTCTCAATAACGTCTGGGAATGCTGGGGACCAACAGAAATTTTGTTAACTCAAGCTATCTTGTAATCTGTCATAAAAATAGGTAAATCGAATTGCGATGCCAATTAAACATAATCTAATGAACTGTGGAACAAGCTTGAGGAGTTGAATGTCCTATTCCTGTTTATATTCATTCTGCCATTAAAGTATTTCAGCCTCCCCTCAAAAGTGTGGGTAGCCTACAGCACCACTAACATTTATTCATTTCCCATGATGTTGCTCAACAGGTTTCATGTGTAATATCAGCAATGAGTGTCAGATTAGGGAAATTGAATGGGGACTGCGTGGGTAAAATACTGAAAACAGCTTCTCATGCTGGCTGGGTTCAAAACCTGACTGCAGAGGTGGAAGTGCCAGGTATATCATCCTGAAAATGTTCACAGCTTCAATTCTACAAGAAGACTCAGTGCTCCAAATTGATGGTGATATTTGTGTTTCTGTTCAGCTCAATGTCCTTGAAGAGGAACTCCGTTATAGGCAAGATAATTGGCAACATCAACGGCAGAAAGAGGAAGATCTGTATGTTGCTTTGAAGGGTTTGCTGCAGGAGGTATCTGACACCAAAGCTGATTGCAAATTCATGAAGGTACATTGTCATTAAAGTAAGATCTACAAAAAAGCCAGGTCATCAGTTTATTAAATATACAACATTGCAGTCAGACGTAAACATTTCCTTAGTATTACAATCACACCTGATAATGTTTGGTCGGTCACTCAAACAGCTTGCAATTCAATATCTTCGGCCTTTACATACCCAGTTAGTCACCACAAACTGACATTTGTATGCATCTCTTTCATGAACTAAATTAAAATCCTTGTGTGTCACATTACATCTCTATATAAATGTTAAACTGCAACTCAGTACATAAAAGACATTTAATTGATTTACCCATGATCAATAACTTCAGTTTTCCATACATAATGGTCTAAAAAAAGACTTTGTTTCACTTTTACTGAGCAGCCCTAAATGGGGAGATGATGGTGTGCTGGTGACATCACTGGTTTAGCAATCCAGAGGCACCTACTAATGTTCTGAGGATGTGAGTTCAAATCCACTCACAGCAGTTTGTGGAATTTAAATTCAATTTATTGGTCTGAAGCTAGTCTGTGTAATGATGATGAAACTGCCATTAATTGTTAAAAATATCATCTGGTTTGTTAATGCCCTTTAAGGAAGACAATATGCCATCCTTGCCTGGCTGCAGTTGACTCTTAACTAAGGGCAATTAGGTGGGCAGCAAAACCCACATCCTCTTGACAAATGAAAATAATCACTTGTATCCAGTTACTAGTCAGTAAGATTATTTCATCTTTTTTGGAACCAGACAAATGAACTTGAGATGTTGTTTCTTCAGACCCAAGGTGCACACTCTGTGGACCATCCAGCAGATCAACTGTTTCCTGCTTTGACTATTCTGTTTCTCTATAGAGTGTGTAGCAGGTCTGAATCTATTTATCTGGATTTCCGAAGGTTGAGAAGAACGTGGTGGCCTTTGATGATATCATTGACTCGTTGCGAGACTGTGCACAAAGTGAAGCCCAACGCAGATGCACACAGGAGTCGCAGCTTGCATCCTTGATGCCGGTAGACATTTTGTTTCTGATTTCTCAAGGTAAAATCGGTGACAGCTGCTGTTTACATTCAGCTTTCCATCGAGTCTTTCTTCCAAAGCCTTCATTCCATCTCCCAGCTCCAAGTATTTCCAAACTGTGGAGACAATTTCTCTAGGTATTTAATTCTGTTCCCACATCCACACTTTAAAGGCCTTTTTACCTCCATGATGCCCTTTTACTCTGCCCTTTTTCTATCATAAGAGGGAATCCATGAGGCAGTGTATGAATCAACAATCTAAAGTCTGCAGACCTCTCTGCAGTGGTTGATAATTACAATATAAAAACAGAAACTACTAAAGAAGACTCACTTCGGACTCCAAATGTTAACTCTGTTCCTCTTTCCAGACACTGCCAGACCTGTTGGGTCTCTGCAGCATTTTCTGTTTTTATTTCAAATTCCCAGCATCCGCAGTATTTCACTTTTATCTGATATTTGGGGAAGATTCACTCCAGGAGGGGGCAGAAGTAACCAAATTCTCTGGGTAGATCTGGGATCTCCAGAGTCAGTGATGCCACTTCAGCGCTGATGTTACTTTAAAGTTGCCGTCAGTGTAAGTCTCCACTCTGTTATAAAGACACAAGGAGAAGGTGCCAGGGTTTTCTGCCAAAGTGGTAAACCAAGTCTGCCAGCCTGGAAGTCAGGGGCAACACTATCTCTATTGCATACAGATGCCCCAATAGGATTTTGCATTAACCAGGCAGCTCATTGCCTACAGTGGGCTCTTATTTTCCGCCCCTTGTAACTAATCTGGTCAATCTGAAAGCTGGCAGCTCTTCAATCTCAACAGCGCCACCAGGAGCAATGGCCACTGATGGGACTGCAGCCAACCTGGACCGGTCACCATGGAGGAAGCCCCCAAAATAAGTGAGTTTGTGGAACTCTAGCTGGTTCCAGAGTGGGGAGGGTCAGTGGTGAGGGCAGGAGATTGTCACTGATGTGGTTTGAGGGAGATTTGTAGTGAAAGGACAATGTTAACAAATTATCCTCTATTTGGACCAGACCAGACTAGACTCAGATTTCTTTGTTTAAATGTTTATTCATCCGCTCGTGGGAGGTGTACCCATCAAAGATGACACACAACTCAAACTCCACTACAAAAGGAAATGGTTTTATATTAATTCTACAGATAATAAGTTTCCAATCAAAAGGTTACACACTTCCTCACCCATCTCGCTATCCACCTGTATTCACATAGTCATGGGTCCCAAACTGGAATGTTAATTATGTTATCCAATCATGTTGAAACTACCAATAATACATGTGATCAATTATCTGACCATGTCATAAAATGTTCACATCTTCTATCATTACGTGCTTGTGACGATCAGAATCCCTATACTGTCCTTTTTCCCCGCAGTGGCACATACTGTGCCCAGTCAGAGGACAGCCCTGAGCTAGCAAGAGGCTGGTCTCTATATACTTGCCAGTTTTTCCACATGGCAACGTGCCCACTAACGACTGACAAATGCCAGTGGTAGGGAAGGGCAATAGACATGTTACTGCCTCACCATCTTACCTGATATTATAAACCACCTCCCCATCTCCAATCCTCCCATCATGTTCCTTAGCCCCCATAAAACCCCAATCAGGAGATGGTCCAAGGAGAGAGCAGTAGCCTTCAGAACTCGAGCCTCTTGTCTTAGCATTAATCTGTATATATGAGAAATGAGTTATGTTCCCAGGTTGATTCAGAGATGCTGGGATAGGGGGATATGGACTATGTGTAGTGTTATGACACAAGATAAATTTCCCTGCTTAATTTAAAACCAGCAACACGGAAAAGATTTATCCCATGCAGTAATCTGTAAAACTTCAAGTAGCCCAGAACTATTTAAAGTAAAAATTAACAACTTTATCTCTTAAAGTATAACAGAGAATAATTAACTTACAACTATTCACAAGTCCTTACTCTAACCTGTCTTTTACCTTCCCTTCTATAATACTCGTCCAATAAAACTCCCAATTAAGATTTACAAAATAACACTTCTTATCTCAAAACCACACAGCTTTCGGTTCTTCTATTTTGATCTTCATGTGTCTTATTTTCTTCTTCTTAGGAATTTCTGCATCACAGGTTACTATTGAAAAAGGTACTTTTAAGAGAGCTATTTTTCAGACAGTCTTTTACCCACTAGGGCTTGGCAGTTCTCCTCCCAACTGTTCAACTTTCCCCGATCTTCTACCTCAGAGCATCGGATTGTGTCATTGGCTTTTAAGGTTGTCAATATACTCAAACTTGATTGGAAATTGGTATTTTTTTCGGGGATTGATTTGCCTAATTCGAATCTGTTTTTTGTTGTTTCCAGGCAACCAGCTACTCCAGTAGCTGGAGCATTGTGTCTTAGTAAGAACACTTTTAACTCTCTTAAAAGGTGTAGTTCACCCACATCTTCATAACAGAAGGCAGATGACTATAATTTAGAATGGTATCATGGTTGGCACAGACACAGTTGGCCATAGGGCATGTTCCCGTGCTATACTGTTCTATGTTCTATAACTACAGAACCTTTGCTTTTCTCCTCACTCTTTGTTGCATCTACCAATCGCTGTCCTTAAAGATATTATCCTGTGTTCTTCAATCTGTAGTGGATAAGGAAGAGGTGGAGCAGCAGCTTCTGTATTTAGCCATGGCTCACACCTTCATCGAGAAGGTCAAACAGTTTACTCAAAAGATGCGTCAAGAAGAGGTTCATCTAAGGGGTCAACTGCAGGAATATATCGACCAGCAAGAAACTTTCAGACTGAGGCACCAACAGGTGAGCAATGCTAATCCATGTTGGATGCATCTAAGTCCAGTTTGTTTTTTCATAGTCACCATTTATTAATTTAAAAGCATCCTACTCCTTAACTACTAAAGCTGTTGATTTCTCCAGCCAAACAATGTGAATGGTATTTCTCTGCAATGGTGCCTTATAGAGATTCCCAAGACACTGCTTCTTAATTCCATTTTGATTATCTGGAACATGCTGCCTGTAAACAAAGTGGGAACAGAATCAGTAGTGATTTTTATACTAGATTTGGATTTTATTTGAAAAGGAAAAAGTTGAAGGGCTATAGGGAAGAAAGCAGAGGATTGTGATTAAGCGCATGGTTCTTTTAGAGGGCTCGTACAGGCATGGTGGGCTGAACAGCCTTCTCAATGTTGAAATAATTCTATTTGTCTGAGATATACAACTTTAACAAGATGAGAAGGCAAGCAGATAAAAATTTAAAACTCAAATAGTGTGGTGACGTTGAAAACAAACCAACTAGGTCACTATGAAAACTGCAACTGGTCAAATGTCAGAGTTTGTGGCTTGCTATGGCACCCACTCTATTTTGAAGCCATTACTGAACAAGTTCAGAGGTTGTCAGGCCTTTACTCATTGGAGTTGAAATGTGTGGCGCTTGAAAAGCATAGCAGGTCAGGCAGCATCTGAGGAGCAGGAGGGTCGACATTTTGGGCATACGTCCTTCATCAGGAATATCATTCATTAGAGTTTAGCAGAATGAGGGCCAAATTTGTTGAAATGTATAAGATTCTGAAGGGGGCCTTGATTGGGCAAATATTGAAACAATGTTTCCTCTGGTGGAGGCATTTTGAAATATCTTTCCATCTTATTCTACTTCACAGGGGCCAACATGACTGACAGTGGCATGCACAAATCCCACTAACCTATCTTAAAAGTTTAGATTAGATTAGATTAGATTAGATTAGATTACTTACAGTGTGGAAACAGGCCATTCGGCCCAACAAGTCCACACCGCCCCGCCGAAGCGCAACCCACCCATACCCCTACATTTACCCCTTACCTAACACTACGGGCAATTTAGCATGGCCAATTTCACAAGTTCACAACCATCAATGTGCCTTCATTCTCCGGGTGCAGCTCCATCACTGGCCACCAGCAGTGGGGATGCTGCTGAGACAGCCAGGCTACTGGTTCTCTATTTGGACCAGCAGCCCTTGGCAATGGGCCATCATCCTGAATAAGATGGTAACCCCGATGGTAGCCATGTAATGCAGTCCTCAGTCCTTTCACCTGCCAGACTGGAGTCTCTCCCAATCGGATCACTGCTGCTTCCGGAAAACTCTGTCCTTGATTTCATCACACTGAGGATTCAAAATCTCATTATTTATACCAACTAACTTCCCCTCATCTGATTGGTTTAGACTAGATTCCCTACAATATGGAAACAGGCCATTTGGCCCAACATGTCCACACCGACCCTCTGAAGAGTAACCCACCCAGAGCTATTCCCCTGTCCTATATTTACCCCTGGCTAACACTATGGGCAATTTAGCATGGCCAATTTGCCTGACCTGCGCATTTTGGGATTGTTGGAGGAAAGCAAAGCACCCAGAGGAAACCCATGCAGACATTGGGAAAAAGTGCAAACTCCTCACAGACAGTCACTCAAGGCGGGAATCGAACTCAGGTCCCTGGCACTGTGAGGCAGCAGTGAGCTATCGTGCTGCCATACATCTGTTCTAGTTCATTTTAATGCACACAAATGTGAGTCAAGTCCTCACCAATTTGGCTTGTTCCTGAGAGTGGATGAAGTTTCCTTTGATTTTCACCCATTTAATGGTTTGAATTAGTTGCTCATCTTCCATTCTCTCTTTCCTGAAGGTGAAAATGCTTCTCACTCAAGACTTTCACAAAAGCATGATGAGCAGGTGGACTGGCCTTGAGATTGCCTGCATCAGGCTGGAACACCTCCGAGACTTGGCTGAGCTGTGTGCTTTGGGAGCCAAGGTAAGCACAGCTCATTTATTTGTATGATAGTTGGTGCATTATCCACAGGAATGTGTGCTTCCAGGAGAGGGAGAAGTCATTGTGGTCCATCCAGTCAGTCCCAACTTATAAACAACACGGTGTCTCGTGATCCCTCTCAATCACATACTAATTTTTTCTCACATTATTGATCCAACCCATTCTTGAATTTATTATTAGTCAGACCCCCACAGTCTCCCATAACAATTCAATTCCTACTTTCACTATCTTCTACAATAGACTGTTAAACCTAAACTATGCTTTCACCTTCCTTGAATCAACAGCATGACAGCCATTATTAGGATGTTTAAAAAAATATCTTGTCTGGAAAAGCAATGTTTCTAAATAGAGGGTGAATATTTCACACACACACCAGGTAACTTTGCTTGGTTGGCCATGGAGAACAATCATTAGGCTTAGGCAATTAGTGATTCTTATCTCTTATACGTTTCCACTTTAGGATATTCTTTCTGGGAAGCTCTACTGTTTTGGAGACTACCAGCTGATTGGACATGGAGCCAAGGGAGAATTGTATGAGGCTCCATATTTGACGACTCAAAAGTTACTTCCTCTTCTCAAACAGTTAATAGGCCTGTTAGAGACTAACAAGAACATCATTCTATCTCCAGACACTTTGAATCTTGTAGCATATCATGGTAAGCACTGGACTTTTTCCAACTTCTATTGTTTTCCCATCTCTTTACCTTCAGTCGTTAAATATTGAATGTGCTTAGTGGTCTGAATGTGTAATTTATCCAATATGGTTTTCCAACTCCATTGATCCCATGTCCATCTACTGCTTTATCTTGTATCATCATTCAGGCTGAATATACCATTGCTCTCCAGTCCAGCATGACCCAACCTCCATGCAATTAACCTGGTGCCATTCTCGCAACTGATACCATCAAAGTGGAGCCTGCTAGCTCACATCCATCATGTACAATGTGAAAGTCTAAATTCAAGGTTGTTGATACCTTTAACAGATGTGACATCCAGCTCTTTTGTTTGTGCCACCTTGTGTTCAAAGCAGAAGATGGGCTTAAAGAAAAGGCTTGGCAGACACAACAGCACCTTGCATTAATGTAGCACTTTTAATTTAAAGACAATGTGATGCTGGCCAATCTACAATGAGACATGTGATAAATGAGAAATCAGCCTAGGGGAAGGGGGTATAAGGTTGAGGGCATGCCACCTAGACAGTACTGATTGGAAAAAGAAACAAAAGCAGAACTCAACCAATCTGGATAAATCAATCCACCTGATCCAGAGGTTTATTTGAAGAGCAATAGGGGAATTCCATATCACTGTGTCCCTGTGATGCTGACTCAATCGTAGATCTTTTCAATCTTGCAGAGAAAGACAAGGGCAAGCTGTTATCCCAATCTCCACTCATTAAGCTCCTCAAGGAAATCAATGAGCAACTGAAAACAAATCCAAAAACAGAAGAGCTTTGGCAAGGGAATGGCCATCTGCAGAACACTACACAAACAGAGGCCAAATACCAAGGTACATTGACTTAATAAATGATTCAAGTTGTGAAAGTTTCCCCAATCCCTAACCTTGTAATGCACAACCGTTTACTTTGTTCACTCATTAAAAACTTTCAATTTCGTATTAACTTCCAAGAACTCTCTCTCTAAAATTGTTTATGTATTTTTACAAGTAATCAACATATCTTCAGAAATATTTACAGGTACAGTGAAACTACAGAGCTTAACCAGAACATTGTTTGTGCAAACTAAAAATTTTGATCTTGAACTTGTACTTTCTGATTAAATACATTTTTGGGAATCATACATTTGTCAATTGAGATCAGGTATTGTTTAGTTCCAGAAGCAGACAGACCATACATGGATATTACAGATGCCCAGTGGACATGTGAAGGAAAACTTGTGCCAGTGTCCCTTGAGATGGTTTCTGTGCCCGAGCTGGTTGTCTATCGGTTTGGAATCTTTGTGGCCAAGCTAGTGAAGAGATCAATCAATGTAAGAGCTTCTGATGCAATTTTTATTCAAAATTCATTCCTTCCTTATAAGATTTCAAAAACGAAACTAATTCATCTTCCTTGTTCTTCATGTTCAGTTGCTTATGGGATTTCTTTCACTGAGACAGGGAAAGCTAAGATTAATTATGGTTTCCAAACTGATGAAAGGGGCAAATGCTGAGAGATTTGTTATGATCTCAGCAAATATTATTCGTGGACATGTCAGATCTGGCACTACAATCTGGCATGATCGATCATATTTTGTTGTTGTGTTTTACTGAGGTAGTCTTTCACTGCATCACAAGCAGACAATGTTACAGAAGTTTATTATGCAAAAGAAATTATGCTAAAATAGAATAAGCCAAAATATTTACATATAAGACAAGTTTAAAGATTTCAAAACATGCAGTAAACTGCAATTCCATTAATCCCAAGAACACTCCTTTATACAACTCGCACCATAGAGAATTTCTTTCTCTATCAATTCTATTATAACTTTGGCTTCAATTTCCAATTGTAGAATCTGATAGCCCCTTCTTAGAGCCTCCGACAAATATGCTTAAACTTTCTTTGCTTCAAATAATCCCTTCAGGTTTGTAACTAAACATTTCTGGTCTGAAATATTTAAACTAAATTTCTTACACTGAGATAACCAACTTCTTAACCGTTCTGAACTACATCCCTTTCTTCAGAGCAACTGTTTTACACATCCAGATTCAGCCAAGATTTCTGCAAAACCTGCCAAAGTGAAACCCAAAACCTTTCTTCAAGTTATGAATGTTGCCCCTAATCAAAAGAAAAAAAAATCAATCCCTACCCTTCTAGTGCATAACTCTCCAAATATAAACAAATGCCTATTAACCTCCAACAACTATTTCTCTCAGTTTTTTTTTCCACAAGTAATCACCATAGCTTCAGAAGTAGCTACAAGTTAATCATTACACCCTTCCAGGCACATCATCTAAAACCCACATGCCACTAGTTCAAAATCCAAACTTTCAAATAAATGCATCATATACTTACATCACTGATTACTTATATTGGTTAAACAAGGTGGAATAGACTGAGGAGAACAAAAGGGGGAGTTCAAAATATTTTTATGTATATGAGTTTTATAACATGGAATGCATTACAGCCTAATATTGAAACAGAACCTATAACATCATTGCTAAGTGAAATATGATAGTTGAAAAGGAAGAATATATAAGGACATTAAGATAAAATTAGTAAACGGAATTAGTTCCAATTGAAAAATTAAGATTGACTAATACTGTGATGTGTGACAACTGCATGGTCTTTTTCATAAAATTCTATGGTTCTTTTAAGTTTAGCCTTGGTATTGTTTAAGTGCTGTTTGCTGAGTTAATATGCCTTTTTAAAATTAAGACCTGTGTAAGCACCAGACACCACAGTCTCCCATCCTCTTACAAACAAAGCTCCATGTATAAATACAGAGAACAGGATCCATTTAGTAACAATTTCCAAAAGCAATGATAAAGAAAACCAAATCAATATTTCATACTTGACCTTGTACTTTTCTCAAACCTTTTCTTACTCTTTAGAACATTTTACATTGTTATTTATGCCAACATCAACCCCCCCTCTCCCCCCATAACCAACTCTGTTCTCCTGTAGGTAAAATTACAATTACTCCCTCTTTTTATTCATAGAATGTGGGGGTCATTGATCAGGATAGCATTGATAGAATGCTGGTTTTAGACCCTGTTCAATTTTATAGTCTATTGAACAGTGGGACAATGCGATGATATCTTAAACTAAGGGTGAATGAGTGCCACAAACCTTCTGTCTGGCTCTTTAAGTTAAAATTGCTGTACTCATTGCTAGCTGTTACTCTAACTGAAGAATAACGTGTTCACATTTCTCTAAAGGCTCCGGAGGTCGATATCCTTCTCGCCTCAAGTTTGCCGGCTAACAATTACACGCACAATGCTTTCCGCAATTCCTTTTTTTATCAGGTATGTAGTTCAGTGGAACTTGTGTCTTTATGAACAGGAATTGAGAAGGGATGAAACCTCATCCCATCCCTTACAAAGTCAATAGTGTCAGTGATCAGACTTGAGTGATCTAGGGACACAGACCTACTATGTTGGGGGCTCCCACATGGTAACTCAGAGATGACTGAGATGTACCAGCCTCCAGATGGGCAACAGTGTACCTGGGGGGCAGGGAGGGGCAGTGGAGTTAGGGGTTGTGGGGTACGGCATGATGGGTAAAGCTCTGTACAAGGGATGGAGTAATAATCCACAATGAAAAAGCATGTTTCTGAAGCTTGTGCTCTTGTGGGGTTAAAAGGTATAATTTCAGGTTGTGGGAAGCATTCTGGGCATTCCTGGTCAGTAATATCAAGGTACCAGAGATTTTGGAAGCAATGTGTGGGTGGGCACTGGAGATGTGCCCATAATTACGCTGGCGCCCACAGGTCCTTTTGGAGTTCCTACCAGCTGACCTCAAAAGCTCCCGGTGGGATCAATGCCACAGGAAACTAAAAGCAAAAATTCCACTGTGGTCATTAGAACCATGAGCCACAAATTTCAAGTCCATGTTAAATATAAGCATCACGTCTCAGGAAAAGACACAAAGGAAGTAATTTTTTTTTGCTAAATTTTAAAATACTGCTATCTGACACAAAACTGCATGGTAAAACTCCTTAATGTTCAAATTTGCAGTTGAGGGAAATCTCTGTACAATAGTGAAAATGCCCTCTTGTGGTACAGCAGTAGTGTCCATACCCCTAGACTGAGAGACCTGAGTTCAAGTCTCACCTGCTCCGGTGCTGTGTAATAATGTCTCTGAACAGGTTGATTAGAAAAATGGGGTAAAGATAATAGCAAAGATTCTCTGACAAGCAAATTTACATTACTTGTCAATTTTCTCAATGGATATAACACACTTTTGGCCAGAGTTACTATGGTGTTAAAACCGATTTCGATCTAACAGGAAGAAATCAGTCCAATCTTCCTTTATTGTTGATATGTGATCCTAGCCCAGTTCATGATGATCTAGTGGACAGACGTACCCACAATTGATGCTGTCACACACATTGTCTATAAGGTATAGAAAGATGAGGAATACTCCAGTTGATGCAGCAGGAACAGCTTCTCCTAATCTGATTTTAAGATAATGTTGAATTGTTCTTCTAGTGTCAACTCAGTAGAAATCGGGGTAGCCTTGCTTATTAGAAAATACAGGCAGAAACAGAATAAATGCTATTTTCTTAAATTCATAACCTAAATGTAGCATCAAAGACTATGAAGTGACCTTCAAAGCTTTTTCTTTCAGCATTCTCAGAAAATATTGTTTATACGAAGACAACAGCTGGCATCTGTGGGTACCTTCTCGGTCCTTCTGGTCCACTGTCTGTCTCACCTTGCCACAGATGAGCTCAGTGATGACTCCAATCCTCTGTTCCTTCAGCTCTTTCACCAGGTAATGTTGGAGGAAAGGGGAGCCAGTAATATAGCAGTAATGTCACTGGATTAGTAATCCAAAGCTCCAGTCTAATGTTCTAGGGAACATAGGTTTGAATCCCTTGTCAGTAGATAATAAAATTTTCAATTTAGTAAAAAAAATTGAAATAACTGCATGGAGGCCAGTTTCCCATTGCCAAGTCACTCTTTATTTACATGTGTACGGTGCATGGACTCTGACCAGCTAGTTCAGAGCCAATTCCTGCAACAAGGAGAATCCCTGAAACTCCTGTGTATGTCTGTGAACTAGGGCTCCCTGATTATTCCAAGTGAACAGCCCCAATCAAAGATCTCATATTCAATGAGATCCACCCGGCCAACCTCATTCCAATCACCACAACCTAGAATTTAAAAATTGCCGAATACAAACTATGTTACCATCATTGTAAATAAAAAAAATCTGGTTTACTCATGTCCTTTTGGGAAGGAAATCCATGGTCATTAAACTAATGTGGCAGGGGACTGGGAACCAGAAGAGAAAACGAGTAGGTAGCGAGGTGGAGACTGGAGACTGTGAGAATTGTGAAGATAACATTAATAAAGGGAAGAATAGGCAGAGAGGAGGTGAGCACAAAAGAACTGGTGGCCTGAAATGCATCTACTTTAATGCAAGGAGTATAGTGTGTAAGGCAGATGAACTTAGGGCTTGGATTGGTGCCTGAGAGTATGACATTATTGCCATCACAGACACTTGGTTGAAGGAAGGGCATGATGATTGGCAATTAAATGTTCTAGGATATAGATGTTTCAGACAGGACAGGGAGGGAAGTAAAAGAGAGGGTGGAGTTGCATTGCTGGTCACGGACGATATCATGGCTGTGCTAAAGGAGGACACTATGGTGGTCTTGGGTAGTGAGGCATTATGGGTGAGCTGAGAAATAAGAAGGGTACAGTTACATTGTTAGGGCTGTACTACAGACCTCCCAACAGTGAGCGTGAGGTAGAAGAACAACTAGGGAAACAGATTATGAATAGATGTAGAGGCAATAGGGTAGATTTTAATTTTCCCAACATTGATTGGGATACACTTAGTGTCAGAGGTCTGGATGGGGTAGAATTTGTATGAAGCATGCAGGAGAGTTTTCTAGAGCTATATGTCAATAGTCCACTGAGGGAAGGGACCATATTGGACCTGGTACTGCGGAACAAGCCAGGACAAGTGGTAGAAGTTGCGGTGGGGGATTTCTTTGGGAACAGTGACCACAATGCTGTAAGTTTTAGAATACTCATAGATAAAGAAGAGAGTGGTCCTCAGGGAAGAGTACTAAACTGGGCCAAGGCCAATTATATCAAAAGTAGACAGGAGCTGCGAAATGTGGATTGGACACAGCTGTTTGAAGGGAAGTCCACATTTGAGATGTGGGAGGCTTTCAAAGATAGGTTAACGGCTGTGAAGGATAGGCATGTCCTGTTGAAGGCAAAAGGTAGGAAGGGCAAGATTCGTGAACCGTGGATGACAGTAGAAATTGTATGACTAGCCAAGAGGAAAAGGGAAGCATACATAAGGTCTAGGCAGCTAAGAACAGAATGGGCCCTGGATGAATTTTGGAAGAGTAGGACAAGTCTTAAACAAGGAATCAAGCGGGCTAAAAGAGGTCATAAAATAGCTTTAGCAAGCAGAATTAAGGAAAATCCCAAAGCATTTTATTCTTATATAAGAAGCAAATGGGTAACTAGAGAAAGGATTGGTCCACTAAAGGATAACGAAGGAAGGCTGTGTGCCGAACCTGAGAGAATGGGTGAGATTCTGAATGATTACTTTGCATCAGTGTTCACTGAGGAGAGGAACATGATGAATATTGAGATTAGCGATAGAAGTTTGATTAGACTGGATCACATTAACATAAGTAGGGAAGATGTGTTGGGTATGCTAGAGGCTATTAAGGTGGACAAATCACCAGGACCGGATGGGATCTATCCCAGGTTGCTGAGGGAGGCGAGATTGAAAATAGCTGGGGCCTGACCGATATTTTTGTGGCATCCTTAAATACAGGTGAGGTGGCGGAGGACTGGAAGGTTGCTTATGTTGTCCCTTTGTACAAGAAAGGTAGTAGGGATATTCCGGGTAACTACAGACGAATGAACCTGACATCAGTGGTGGGGAAGTTGCTGGAGAGGGTACTAAGAGATAGGATCTATTTATATTTAGAAAAGAATGAGCTTATCAGTGATAGACAACATGGTTTTGTGCGGGGGAGATCGTGCCTTACCAACTTAATAGAGCTCTTCGAGGAAGTGACCAAGTTGATAGATAAAGAAAGGGCTGTTGTTGTCATATACATGGGCTTTAGTAAGGCATTTGATAAGGTTCCCCATGGTAGACAAATGGAGAAATGAAGTCACATGGTGTGCAGGGTGTTCTAGCTAGGTGGATAAAGAATGGTTGAGCATCAGGAGGCAGAGAGTAGTAGTTGAAGGGAGTTTCTTGAAATGGAGAAAGGTGACTACTGGTGTCCCACAGGGGTCAGTATTGGGTCCACTGATGTTTGCAATATACATAAATGATCTAGAAATGATCATACCACTGTTGGTATGATCAGCAAGTTTGCAGATGACACAAAGATTGGTGGAGTAGCAGAAAGTATAAGGGACTGTCAGAAAATACAGGAGGATATAGATAGACTGGAGAGTTGGGTGGAAAGGTGGCTTTCAATCCAGACAAATGTGAAGTGATTCATTTAGGCAAGTCTAATTCTAGAGCAAATTATACAATGAATGGGAGAGCCTTAGGACAAGTTGATGGGCAGAGAGATCTGGGAGTGCAGGTCCATTGTACCCTGAAGGTTGCTGCACAGGTGGATAGAGTGGTCAAGAAGGTGTATAGTATGCTTGCCTTCATTGGATGGGGCATTGAGTATAAAAGCTGGCAAGTTATGTTAAAATTGCACAAGACATTGGTTAGGCCACATTTGGAATATTGTGTACAGTTCTGGTCACCACAATACCAAAAGGATGTGGACACTTTGGAGAGGGTGCACAGAAGGTTTATGAGGATGTTGCCTGGTATGGAAGGTGCTAGCTATGAAGAGAGGTTGAGTAGGTTAGGTTTATTTTCACTAGAAAGGAGATTGAGGGGGGGGACCTGATTGAAGTTTACAAAATCATGAAGGGTATAGACAGGGTAGATAGAAACAAGCTTTTTCCCAGGGTGAAGGATTCATTAACCAGAGATCATACTTTCAAGATGAGAGGTGGAAAGTTTAAGGGGGATACACACGGCAAGTACTTCACACAGAGGGTGGTGGGCGTTTGGAACGCGTTGCTGGCAGAGGTGGTAGAGGCAGGCACGGGAGATTCATTTAAGATGCGTCTGGACAGATGCATGAGTAGGTGGGGAGCAGAGGGATACAAATGCTTAGGAATTGACCAACAGGTTGAGACAGTACATTTGGATCGGCTCGGGCTTGGAGGGCCGAAGGGCCTGTTCCTGGGCTGTAAATTTTCTTTGCTCTTCTTCTTTGTTCTATTACTTAGTCTGGCCTCCAGATCCAGAGCAATGTGGTTGTCAGTGATCTGCCTTCTGAAATGGCTGAACAAGTCCTCAGTTCATGGGAAAAGAGGAATTGGTAATGAATGCTAGTTCAGCCGCAAAGCCCAAATTCCATGAACAGATAAAGAAAAGGAATCATCGTGTTATAACAACACCTTTCAGGGTGACGGTGGCACAGTGGTGAAGTAATTGGACTAGTAATCCAGATGCCAAGCTCTGGAGGCACTGGTTAAAATCTCACCATGGTGACTGCTGGAATTTAATTTCAATTCGTGATTCGAACTCTATGGTTTTATCAACTGCTGTTTGAAAGAAAATCCCATTCCGTTCACTAATGTCCTTTACGGATGGAAATCAACCATCTTTGTCTGATCTTGCCCATGAGTCCAAATCCACAGCAGCCCAACAAGAAAAAAACAGTAATACTCGGTAATGATCTTATTGCAGCTCCATTTTGAAGTCTACAAGGTGAGGTTGGAATGCAAATGTATCATTCACAGATTTTTACTGGCTTTCCTCCAGGGAATGGGGTTGACTCTTAACTGCCCCATCCTGCCCCTCAATTGAAGGACAGTGACACCTACATTCCCTGAAAAATTAAAGGATGAACAGTAAAGGCAATCACTTTATTGATTGTTGCATTCTCCCCAAGCAGGTAAATCTGAAATTAAATGCCTCCTGTGTTCTGATCTCAGGCATTGAAGACTTTGTTCGAAGACATGTTCTTCATCAGATTCCAGATTCTGCCTCCTATGAATGCACGTAAGCCAAGAGCCCCGACCTCAAACAAATTATTCCAGAAAGAATTCCACCCGGAAATCTATACTGATGCAATTTCTGACTTACTGAATTTTGATATGAAGGATTCACAAGCCTCAACAATGTTTGCAGAGGTATTAGTTGTTGACTTTTTTTTCCTCTAAGTATATAGATAGTGCATTGTTAGTTTGACTCTTTCCTTGATTTAGAGAAACTTTGAGCTCCACAATTGTCTAAAGCAATCAGAGCAAGGAAGTAAAGACTTGCAACCAATTGCCCTCAGAATCATCACAATGTTCTTTGCATATGAATAGGTACTTTGAAATGCAGTGACTGTTTGAATGTTAAATATTTTGCACATAGCAAGAACCTATAAAGACTCAGTAATGTAATAAATAACAACTCTTTTGTGATTGGTGTTGCTGACTGTGTGGTAAATGCGCAACTTCAGAGCACTTAAATTCCAAAATCTCAGTCGTCATAATCAAAGTGGAAAGTGTGAGGTAACCAAAAATGGCAAATGTATAGAAGAAAACTTATGGAGGGAGTTTGTAAATTCATCGGAAGACTTCCGATTTGGATTCATCTTTAAGAATCTTCACTGAGAACATGTGCTTTCTAAATGGATCAATGTGTGTATTTTTCAGCAATTGCAGCAGCACACAGAAGCTTGGAACAGCAAGACAACTGGGATGCCAGCGAAAGACCAACAAGCTGACATAATAAAGGAATGTCTGCAGAGCGAGAGTGAAATACAGAAGGACAATGGGTAAGGGATCAATGCACTCACTAACATGTGCGTCCTATTACTTTTAGAGCTTTACACACGTTGTGAAATGTCTTGATAAATATTAAACTATATCAATAAGTACTCAGTATTTTCTTTATTCAGAATACATTCTTACAATAAATCATTTGGAACAATGTGAACACAAGTTTATTATAGAATATTTCTACATCTTATTATAATTTGGTGTATCCCTTAATGAGCCACCATTGGAACAAGGAATTAGTCTTCAAAAGATCTTAAAACATTCAATGTCTCTTTCTGAAGTGATTTATAGCTTTTTAAGTATTTTTAGAACTAACTTTTTTTTTAACTAAATTCTGCTGCTGAGTTCATGCTGGTCTGTTTCACAAATATTTAAAGATTTGGGTTTGAACAGAAGAAGCAGCTGTCCGAGATTGTCACTGTCCTCCAACTAGCCTGCTTAATTTTAATAATACTTAGCTATGCTATAAACATCCCAGGTATTTTTAAGAGTCCAGGATTGTTCTCTCCAGAAAGTAAGAGATGATGGTTTATTTCTGCTGTAACCAAAAAAACTTCCACGTGCCGATTTACTAATTTTACAATTTATTAAAAGAAATGAACAAGTAATATAATTTATGCAGATAAGCACACTGCTGTACCAAAATCTATCAAAAGATGTAGTGCCAAACCTAACATAAAAGCAAAATACTATGAATGCTGGAAATCTGGAAAAAAAAGAGTGCTGGAGAAACTCAGCAGGTCTGTGGAAAGAGAAATAAGATTGATTTGTGTCCAGTATGACTTTTCTTCAGATACCTACATGTATCTTCAGCATTCTAAGGAGCAGTACTTTCTGATGTTATTTATAACAGTTCAAGAATATCCAAAAATATCTAGGAATATCTTAGAACAACCAAAAATAAGATATCCTACAATATCTAAGAGTAGAACGATCATCAATAATTCAAGCTGTTTTACTACAAAGCCCTGAATTTGTAAGATATATTCTTCCTTCTGAGGAGTAATATTTGAAAACCTTTAATGATAATGAAGTTGTGATGTTTTGTATCATCAATGTTTAAACACCTTCCGTCTCTCACTTATACATTGAAACTTCAATCCTTCATTAAACAATAATCAGTAAAGATATTTTATTTCTTTGCCTTTGAGTATTGTCTCACCCTGGTTACTATTGGTATTCAGGTGATATGAATTTTGTTGTTATCAGTTGGATGATTCCAGTATTTCTTCTGTAATTAACATTTTACTTGCATGCCCAGGTTGTTGCCATTTGTCTTTCTGGACTTTTTTTTAAGCGACTATTGTTTACAATTCTTTTTATCTGTCCTGTACATTAATTTAATTACCAGCATATGTGTGTCACCTTTGGCACTTTTTTTCTGCTATTTGCAATAGAATTTATCAATTTTAAATGGTAAATGTATCTATATCTTTTAAATATTTTTAAATGTCTATGTACGTGCTACAGAATGAGTTATACTTAATAGTCAAAAAACCTATGTTTCTAACCAGTTATCATTATACTTTTGATCCATTCCATTACTACGACATATTTCTCAGTCCATGGCTGTGATAAGTTCTGTTCTGTTAGAACATCATTTGGAGCATGGTGGTTCAGTAGTTAGCACTGCTGCCTCACAGTGCCAGGGACCTGGGTTTGATTCCAGCCTCGGGTGACTGTGTGGAGTTTGCACATCCTGTTTGGGTTTCCTCCAGGTGCTCCAGTTTCCTCCCACAATCCAAAGATGTGCAGCATTGGTGAATTGGCCATGCTAAATTGTCCACAGTGTTCAGGGGTGTGTAGGTTAGTCAGGGGAAACATAAAGTAATAGGGTTGGGGAATGGGTCTGGGTGGGTTACTCTTCAGAGGGTCAGTGTGGACCTGTTGGGCCAAATGGCCCGTTTCCATACTCTAGGGATTCTATGAAATGGAACTAAATTTGGTTATCGCCTCATGGTTTTGACTAATTCAGAATCGTGATCTATACATTGTGAAATCTTGACAATAGAGTGCTAGCTAATGTAAACCAGAGGGAAGCCTTCAGAACGAGTCAGACTCCACACAGACAGTTGCCCAAGGCTGGAATTGAATCCGGGTCTCTGGCACTGTGAGGCAGCAGTGCTGACCACTGAACCAAAGAGTTCATGGGCTGAAGGGATCAAAGGTGATGGAGGGAAAACAGGAACATGAGATTGAGTCAGATGAACAGCCATGATCATACTAGATGGTGGAGCAGGTTCGAAGGCTGAAAGGCTTACTCCTTATCCTATTTTCTGTGGGGTTTTTTTGAGCTTCATTAATTAAAAATAAAATGCATTGCAGCGGTAAAATTAAATTCATATGTTTTTGCAGAAGTTTCTTCGAATTCAAATCAGAACTGGACCTGGAAGAGATTGAAGAGAAGATAGATAATATAACCATGGAGCTGTCCGCAATCTTTGACGCAGAGCAGAAGGTGCAACGGAGCATGGTGTCCATCTCCAAGAAAAGAGCCTTCCTAAAGGAAATTGAAGAATTGGAAACAGAATTAGATAGCAAGAAAAAATGAACTCTTCCCTGATGTCCTACCATTGTACTACTGCGCCTGGAAAAATCATACCATACATTCATGAGGAGAATTTGGCAGGGCTACAGAGAAAAGCATTGAAGTGGGACCAGTCATAAATGGGTGGCAAGGTGGCTCAATGGTCAGCCCGACTGCTTCACAGCTTCAGGGATCTGAGTTCAATTCCAGCCTTGGGTGACTGTCTGTATGGAGTTTCCACATTCTCCCCATGTCTGCATGGGTTTCTGCCGGGCACTCTGGTTTCATCCTATAGTCCAAAGAATAACAAGTTCGGGTGGATTGGCCATAGTGGATTGGATAGGAGGTACTAGGTATAGGTGGGATGCTCTTCGGAAGGTTGGCGCAGAATCAATGGACTGAATCACATTGTAGGGATTCTGTGATATGGTCTCCCACTCCCACGGGCAGTGACATCCAGGTTCCCAATGCCCTCTGAGTGAAACAGATTTTACTCACATCTCCTGGTTTGAAGGTTAAAGACCAGCACTCAAAAGCAACCTACCTGCACATTAAAGCCAGCCCTACAACACTTTAAGATATTTGTGCTGCTCCAAACCTGGCTTCTTGAGCAGGCCGACGTTAATCTCGGCAACATTGGTAGTGGCAATGTTTTCACGCAAAGGGTGATGTGTGTATGGAATGAGCTGCCAGAGGAAATGGTGGAGGCTGGTGCATTTGCAGCAATTAAAAGGCATCTGGATGGGTATATGAATAGGAAGGGTTGAGAGAGATATGGGCCAAGTGCTGGCAAATGGGACTAGATTAGGTTAGTATATCTGGTCAGCATGGACGAGTTGGACAGAAGGGTCTGTTTCCATGCTGTACATCTCTATGATTCTATGACTTCCTTACCCATGCCCTAAGCTCTGGAGTAAAAAGGTAAAAACAAGGTAGCTTATCTCTCCACGCTTCAGGCTCACTGCCTTTATTCCTGATGAAGGGCTTTTGCCCGAAACATCGATTTCGCTGCTCGTTGGATGCTGCCTGAACTGCTGTGCTCTTCCAGCACCCCTAATCCAGTACTAAGCTCTGGAGTGCCTATCCTATACCTTTCTATCTTTCTACACACTCATTTTCTCCTTTAAAACACTTTTTCCAAACTACCTTTCATCAAGCTTTAGATCAACTGACATGTGGCTCAGTGTCAAATTCTGTATCTCTCCTGTAAAGCGCCTAGGATGTTTTATTATGTTAAAGGAGCTGTATAAATATAAAGTGTTGTTATTATTATGAGCAATTTTGTTCTTCCTATATACTAATTCATCTTTTCCTCAAGAAGTATTGGCAACCTCTGCAGAGGATTGATAAATCTTTGAACTGTGTGACTGCTTTTGCTGTGGATCATTATCAACACTGCTCTGTGTGTTTAGTTTCTCTTTCAAAACAGTTAATTGAAATAGTTTGCACTTAGTGAGAGACAGCAGTTAACTTGAATCCTTACAGGTTTTGTTGAAGATTTATTTTAATTTCCTCAGGTGCTTTTAAAATAAGATTAACAGTGATTACTTAATTGCTTTCAATTGCAATTCATAATAATACAGTGCAGTTGTAAATGAGTAATCTGCAACATTGCTTTTGTTGTCGCACCTGAAGGATACTCTGAATACCCCGCTAAAAGTTCAAGGTCACAATCAGAACATCATATCAAATAAAGTCAATCTTTAGCACTCACATGAGCAATTTTGTGTTTCGTTACCTGCTTTTTACCTAGATTGTGCATCGCACAAAGACTTCTTGCCACAAATGATTGTTTTCCTTTTGTCTGGTCTCAGCTTTGTTTGTCTGGGTTACAAACTGGATGTGATCAAGGGCACAAATCCTTTTATCCTTGTATAGCAGAGTCAGAATTTGTTGCCATTTCAGAGGGCATTTACGAATCAACCAAATTGCTATGGGTCAGGAGTTACATATTGGCTCCAACAGGTAAGGATGGCTGATTTCTTTGCCTAAGGGGCAGTCATAAACCAACTAGAATGACAATGAAACACAGAAAATAGAAGGAATAGACCATTCGGCCCTTTGAGCCTGCCCTGGTATTCATTTGATTATGGCTGACCATCCAACTCAATACCCTGTTCCTGCTTTCTCCCCATAACCTTTCATCTCTTTAGCCATAAGAACTATTTCAAACTCTTAAGAGATTAGATGAATTCTTAACTCTTGAAAACAGTGCGTTTTAGCCTAATCTACTTTCTGTGGAAGAGAATTCCACAGGCTCACACTCTCCGGCTGAAGAAATTTTTCATCTTAATCATCTTTAGGGTGGCATGATGGCTCAGTGGTTAGCACTGCTGCCTCACACCGCCAAGGCCCTGGGTCCGATTCCAGTCTCAGGTGACTGTCTGTGTGGAGTTTGCACATTCTCCCCTTGTCTGCGTGGGTTTCCTCCAGATTTTCCAGTTTCCTCCCACAGTCCAAAGATGTGCAGGTTAGGAGAATTGGTCATGCTAAATTGCCCGTAGTGTTAGGTGCATCAGTCAGAGGGAAATGGGTCTGGGTGGGTTTCTCTTCAGAGGGTCAGTGAGACATTTTCGGCTGAAGGGCCTGTTTCCATACTCTAGGGAGTGTAATCTAGTCTAAAATGATCCACCCCACATCCTTAAACTCTGCCCCAACTCCATATTTGAGAACACCCTTCCTACATCTATTCTGCCGAGTCATCCTAAAATTTTATAAGTTTCTCTAAGATTGCCCCGCACTCTTATAAACTCCAGTGATTGTAGTCCGAACTGAATAAAAAGCCAAAAGAATTGCAGAAGCAAGAAATCAGAAACAAAAACTGAAATTGCCGGAAAAGCTCAGCAGCATTCAGTGCTCACAATGTGGTCTCCTCTACATTGGGGGAAAAAGCATAGACTGGGTGACCACTTCGCAGAACACCTACGTTCTGTCCACAAAAAAGACTGAGCTTCTAGTTGCCTGCCATTTCAACACACCATCCTGTTCCCTGGTCAACATCACTGTCACAGGCTTGCTGCAGTCCTCCAGTGCAGCTCAGCACAAGCTGGAAGAACAGCACCTCATTTTCCGGATGTAAGTTTGCTCGTTCAGCTGAAAGGTTCATTTCCAGACGTTTCGTCACCATACTAGGTAACATCTTCAGTGGGCCTCCGGGCAACACACTGTTGATAATTCCTGCTTTTCATTTTGGATTTCTTTGGGTTGGTGATGTCATTTCCTGTGGTGATGTAATTTCCTGTTCTTTTTTTTCAGGGGGTGGTAGATGGGGTTTAACTCAATGTTTTGTTGATAGAGTTCCAGTTGGAATGCCATGTTTCTAGGAATTTTCGTGCCTGTCTCTGTTTGGCTTGTCCTAGAATTAGAGGAAATCTTCAAGACTATCAATGATACCTTTACTGGCATAAAATTCACTAAAAAGGAGGATAACATCAACAAACTGCCATTCCTAGATATCACACTACAGCGAACAGACAATGGAGAAATTCATTCTGGATTAGTGGTGCTGAAAGAGCACAGCAGTTCAGACAGCATCCGAGGAGCAGTAAAATCAACGTTTCGGGCAAAAGCCCTTCATCAGGAATAAAGGCAGAGAGCCTGAAGCATGGAGAGATAAGCTAGAGGAGGGTGGGGTTGCCCCCAAACGCCTCATCTTCACCATGGATATCCAATCCCTCTACACCTCCATCCGCCATGACCAGGGCCTCCAAGCCCTCCGTTTTGTTCCTCTCCAACGTCCCCAACAGTACCCTTCCACCGACACTCTCATTCATTTGGCCTCACCCTTAACAATTTCTCCTTCGAATCCTCCCACTTCCTCCAGACCAAAGGGGTAGCCATGGGTGCACGTATGGGCTCCAGCTATGCCTGCCTCTTTGTTGGCTACGTAGAACAGTCCATCTTCCGTAATTACACTGGCACCACTCCCCACCTCTTCCTCCGCTACATTGATGACTGCATTGGCGCGACCTCGTGCTCCCGTGAGGAGGTTGAGCAATTCATCAACTTCACCAACACATTCCACCCTGACCTTAAATTTACCTGGACTATCTCTGACACCTCGCTCCCCTTCCTGGACCTCTCCATCTCCATTAGTGACGACCGACTTGACAGTGACATTTTTTACAAACCCACCGACTCCCACAGCTACCTGGATTACATCTCTTCCCATCCTACCTCTTGCAAAAATGCCATCCCGTATTCCCAATTCCTCCGCCTCCGCCGTATCTGCTCCCAGGAGGACCAGTTCCACCACAGAACACACTAGATGGCCTCCTTCTTTTGGACTGCAATTTCCCTTCCCACATGGTTAAAGATGCCCTCCAACGCATCTCGTCCACATCCCGCACCTCCGCCCTCAGACCCACCCCTCCAACCGTAACAAGGACAGAACGCCCATGGTGCTCACCTTCCACCCTACCAACCTTCGCATAAACCAAATCATCCACTGACATTTCCGCCACCTCCAAAAAGACCCCACCACCAAGGATATATTTCCCTCCCCACCCCTTTCCACCATCCGCAAAGACTGTTCCCTCCACGACTACCTGGTCAGGTCCACGCCCCCCCAACAACCCACCTTCCCATCCTGGCACCCCCTGCCACCGCAGGAACTGCAAAACCTGCCCCCAAACCTCCTCCCTCACCTCCATCCAAGGCCCTAAAGGAGCCTTCCACATCCAAAGTTTTACCTGCACGTCCACTAATATCACTTATTGTATCTGTTGCTCCAGATGCGGTCTCCTCTACATTGGGGAGACTGGACGCCTCCTAGCAGAACGCTTTAGGGAACATCTCTGAAACACCCACACCAATCAACCACACCGCCCAAACTTTCAACTCCCCCTCCCACTCTGCCAAGGACATGGAGGCCCTGGGCCACCTTCACCACCGCTCCCTCACCTCCCGACACCTGGAGGAAGAACGTCTCATTTTCCGCATCGGAACACTTCAACCCCAGGGCTTCAATGTTGACTTCAACAGTTTCCTCATTTCCCCTTCCCCCACCTCACCTCAGTTCCAAACTTCCAGCTCAGCAATGTCCCCATGACTGGTCCTACCTGCCTACCTTCTTTTCCACCTATCCACTCCACCCTCCCTCGCACTATCACCTTCATCCCCTCCCCACTCACTTATTGTACTCTATGCTACTTTCTCCCCACCCCCACCCCCACCCCCCTCTAGCTTATGTCTCCACCCTTCAGGCTCTCTGCCTTTATTCCTGATGAAGGGCTTTTTCCCGAAACGTCGATTTTACTGCTCTTGGATGCTGCCTGAACTGCTGTGCTCTTCCTGCACCACTAATCCAGAATCTGGTTTCCAGCATCTGCAGTCATTGTTTTTACCTAATGGGGAAATTCAAACCAGTGTCTATAGGAAAACAACACATACAGACCAAATATTGAACTACAGAAGCAATCACCCCAACATCCACAAATGAAGCTGTATCAGAACATTATTCCAATGAGCAACCACACACAGCAGCACAGAGGAACTATGCAGAGCAGAAGAAAATCACCTATACCGTGTATTCAAAAAGCATGGGTGCCCAATGAACACAGTCGCAGATTTCTCAGCAACAAACCCAAACAAGCAGACAAAACATGTCCAGAAACCCTAGCCACTCTCCCCTACATCAAAGACATCTCGGAAATGACTGCCAGACTACTCAGACCCCTTGACATCATGGTAGCCCACAAACCCACCAACACACTGAAACAGCAGCTAATGAACTTGAAAGAGCCTATACAGACAACAAGCAAAACTAATGTCGTTTACAAAATACCGTGCAAGGACTGTAACAAACATACATTGGACAAACAGCCACCAGGATACATGAACTTCAACGTGCCACAAAACGACATGACTGTCTCTCACTAGAATCCTCACATACGGATCAGGAAGGACACCACTTCGACTGGGAAAACACATCCATTCTCAGATAAACCTAACAGAGACACGCACAAGAATTCTTAGAAGCACGGCATTCCAACCGGAAATCCATCAACAAACACATCGAGTTAGACCTATCTACCACCCCCTGAGAAAAAGAACAGGAAATGACATCACCACAGGAAATGACATCATCAACCCAAACATATAAATAGAAAGCAGGAATTATCAAGTGTGCTTTGCTTGGAGGCCCACTGAAGATCTTACCTAGTAGGGTGACAAAATGTCTGGAAATGAACCTTCCAGCTATGCGAGCAAACCTACCTCCAGAACCTCAACCTGAGCTACAAATCTTCTCAAAACTCGCTAACCACATTTTCCACTTTGGAACTTGACAGCCTCCTGGACACTATCAAATTCAATAACTTTAGGGCTTCAGCTTCTCCCATGACCTGACATTAACCTTCCTGATGAAGGGCTTTTGCCTGAAACATCGATTTTCCTGTATCTTGGATGCTGCCTCACCTGCTATGCTTTTCCAGCACCACTCTAATCCTGACTCTAATCTCCAGCATCTGCAGTACCCACTTTCACCTAACCTCCACAACCCAGGCCTTGTTCTAACCTTCATCTCCTCCCCCACTCACCCATTGTACTCTGTGCTACTCTCTCCCCACCCCCACCCTCCTCTAGCTTATCTCTCCATGCTTCAGGCTCACTGCCTTTATTCCTGATGAAGGGCTTTTGCCCGAAACGTTGATTTCGCTGCTCGTTGGATGCTGCCTGAACTGCTGTGCTCTTCCAGCACCACTAATCCAGTATTTGATTTTCAGCATCTGCAGTCATTGTTTTTACCTAATGGGGAAATTCAAACCAGTGTCTATAGGAAAACAACACATACAGACCAAATATTGAACTACAGAAGCAATCACCCCAACATCCACAAATGAAGCTGTATCAGAACATTATTCCAATGAGCAACCACACACAGCAGCACAGAGGAACTATGCAGAGCAGAAGAAAATCACCTATACCGTGTATTCTCCCAGTTTCATTCCCCACAACGTCCGGGACCGGGTCCGCAATCAAGCCCCAGGTCGGACTAGGCCTCAAAGAGCGAGCGCTTTGATTTTAACCCTACTGCGAATCCTCTTGCAAGGATGCCTGCCTTGAAGAAGTTTTCCTCCTCTCTCTACAAGAATCTCAGGGAGTCCCTCTCCCACTGCAACTCCCAGGTCATTTCCTCTGCTCTGAAGCTCTTCAACCATGTCCTGAAACAAACTCGGTACCACAGCCACATTTGCTTCAAACTTGCAGCTCAGTTACTAACTCCTTAACTTGTCCGACCTGCCTATCTTCTTTTCCACCTATCCACTCCACCCTCTCCTCCTTGACCTATCACCTTCATCTCCTCCCCCACTCACCCATTGTACTCTGTGCTACTCTCTCCCCACCCCCACCCTCCTCTAGCTTATCTCTCCATGCTTCAGGCTCACTGCCTTTATTCCTGATGAAGGGCTTTTGCCCGAAACGTTGATTTCGCTGCTCGTTGGATGCTGCCTGAACTGCTGTGCTCTTCCAGCACCACTAATCCAGTACTTGTTCTAACATAGTCTACTGTTACACACAACCCCTTTTTAACAATTAACAGTTCCCATCAATACTATTCACTCTCCTATCCTGATCGTTAATCACTCCTTTGTCTGTCCAAGTGTCTGTGTCTCTTTCTCTCTCTTTGAGCTCTATCTCTACCTATTGTTTACTCCTTGCCCCCTTCCCCACCAGCCTTTCTTCCACTATGTCTACATTTTCCACCGCCTTGGGACAGCGGCCAATGTAACCAAAACCCCCTCTCACCTCGGATAAACACTCTTCCATCTGCCAGGAGATACTAGAGTATGAAAACACATACCAACAAAGTTCAGAACAGTTTCTTTTGCGCGGTTATCACACTTATGAACAGACCCCTCATATATTCAAGTTAGAATTTCTGTAAGCCTTCACTGTAGCTGTAACACTATATTCTGCATTCTGTTCTATTACTTTGATGTACTTATCTCATGTACGATTTTCTGGATAGCACGCAAAACAATACTTTTCACTGTATCTCAGCACATGTGACAATAATAAATCAGAGACCAACTCACCTGGTGGAAGAGGGAAGTGACTACAACTCCCAGCATGCATGGCGCCGCGTGGTGCGAGTGCGCATGTGCAACTGATAGCGCACGCGCGCTCGCTCTTTGAGGCCTAGTCCGACCTGGGGCTTGATTGCGGACCCGGTCCCGGACGTTGTGGGGAATGAAACTGGGAGAACGCTACCTCTTCACGCGGTGACACGGACTCTCCTCGCACGGTGTGCGAATGTCACCTGCAGACCCCGAGTTTGTTTCCGTGCCGTGGGGGCTGACTTCATTCGGTTTGCCGCGTTTTCTCTGGTTATTGTTTGATTCCCCCCGGCCGCCCACCCGATGTCGGCCCTGCCCACACTCCCCCTGCTCATCAACCTGAGCTGCTCGTTCCTGGGCTTCCTGGGAACCCTCATCCTCATCCCCGCCTTCAGGGAGCACTTCATCGCCGCCAGACTCTATGGGATCGACCTCAACAAAACCTCCAAACAGCAAATGTGAGTGAGCCCGGGGGGGGGGGGAACACTCTGATTGGGGGGGGGAGGAAGGAACACCCTGATTTGGGGGGGGGGGGAGGAAGGAACACCCTGATTTGGGGGGAGGAAGGAACACCCTGATTTGGGGGGGGGGGGGGAGGAAGGAACACCCTGATTTGGGGGGGAGGAAGGAACACCCTGATTTGGGGGGGGGAGGAAGGAACACCCTGATTTGGGGGGGGGGGGGGGAGGAAGGAACACCCTGATTTGGGGGGAGGAAGGAACACCCTGATTTGGGGGGGGGGGGAGGAAGGAACACCCTGATTTGGGGGGGGGGGGGAGGGAGGAGGAAGGAACACCCTGATTTGGGGGGGGGGGGAGGAGGAAGGAACACCCTGATTTGGGGGGGGGGGGGGGGGGGGGAGGAGGAAGGAACACCCTGATTTGGGGGGGGGGGGGGGGAGGAAGGAACACCCTGATTTGGGGGGGGGGGGGGGGAGGAAGGAACACCCTGATTTGGGGGGGGGGGGGGGGAGGAAGGAACACCCTGATTTGGGGGGGGGGGGGGGGGGGGGGGGAGGAAGGAACACCCTGATTTGGGGGGGGGGGGGGGGGGAGGAAGGAACACCCTGATTTGGGGGGGGGGGGGGGGGAGGAAGGAACACCCTGATTTGGGGGGGGGGGGGGGGGGGGGGGAGGGGGAGGAAGGAACACCCTGATTTGTGGGGGGGGGGGGGGGGGGAGGAAGGAACACCCTGATTTGGGGGGGGGGAGGAAGGAACACCCTGATTTGGGGGGGGGGGGGGAGGAAGGAACACCCTGATTTGGGGGGAGGAAGGAACACCCTGATTTGGGGGGGGGGGGGAGGAAGGAACACCCTGATTTGGGGGGGGGGGGGAGGGAGGAGGAAGGAACACCCTGATTTGGGGGGGGGGGGAGGAGGAAGGAACACCCTGATTTGGGGGGGGGGGGGGGGGGGAGGAGGAAGGAACACCCTGATTTGGGGGGAGGAAGGAACACCCTGATTTGGGGGGGGGGGGGAGGAAGGAACACCCTGATTTGGGGGGGGGGGGGAGGGAGGAGGAAGGAACACCCTGATTTGGGGGGGGGGGGAGGAGGAAGGAACACCCTGATTTGGGGGGGGGGGGGGGGGGGAGGAGGAAGGAACACCCTGATTTGGGGGGGGGGGGGGAGGAAGGAACACCCTGATTTGGGGGGGAGGAAGGAACACCCTGATTTGGGGGGGGGAGGAAGGAACACCCTGATTTGGGGGGGGGGGGGAGGAAGGAACACCCTGATTTGGGGGGAGGAAGGAACACCCTGATTTGGGGGGGGGGGGGGAGGAAGGAACACCCTGATTTGGGGGGGAGGAAGGAACACCCTGATTTGGGGGGGGGAGGAAGGAACACCCTGATTTGGGGGGGGGGGGGGGAGGAAGGAACACCCTGATTTGGGGGGAGGAAGGAACACCCTGATTTGGGGGGGGGGGGGGGGAGGAAGGAACACCCTGATTTGGGGGGGGGGGGGAGGGAGGAGGAAGGAACACCCTGATTTGGGGGGGGGGGGAGGAGGAAGGAACACCCTGATTTGGGGGGGGGGGGGGGGGGGGGAGGAGGAAGGAACACCCTGATTTGGGGGGGGGGGGGGGGAGGAAGGAACACCCTGATTTGGGGGGGGGGGGGGGGGGAGGAAGGAACACCCTGATTTGGGGGGGGGGGAGGAAGGAACACCCTGATTTGGGGGGGGGGGGGGGGGGGAGGGGGAGGAAGGAACACCCTGATTTGTGGGGGGGGGGGGGGGGGGGAGGAAGGAACACCCTGATTTGGGGGGGGGGAGGAAGGAACACCCTGATTTGGGGGGGGGGGGGAGGAAGGAACACCCTGATTTGGGGGGGGGGGGGGGAGGAAGGAACACCCTGATTTGGGGGGGGGGGGGGGGGGAGGGGGGAGGAAGGAACACCCTGATTTGGGGGGGGGGGGAGGAAGGAACACCCTGATTTGGGGGGGGGGGGGAGGAAGGAACACCCTGATTTGGGGGGGGGGGGGAGGAAGGAACACCCTGATTTGGGGGGGGGGGAGGAAGGAACACCCTGATTTTGGGGGGGGGAGGAAGGAAGGAACACCCTGATTTGGGGGGGGGGGGAAGGAAGGAAGGAACACCCTGATTTGGGGGGGGGGGAGGAAGGAAGGAACACCCTGATTTGGGGGGGGGGGGGAGGAAGGAACACCCTGATTTGGGGGGGGGGGGAGGAAGGAACACCCTGATTTGGGGGGGGGGGGAGGAAGGAACACCCTGATTTGGGGGGGGGGGGGAGAAAGGAAGGAACACCCTGATTTTGGGGGGGGGGAAGGAAGGAACACCCTGATTTTGGGGGGGGGGAAGGAAGGAACACCCTGATTTTGGGGGGGGGGAAGGAAGGAACACCCTGATTTTGGGGGGGGAAGGAAGGAACACCCTGATTTTGGGGGGGGGGGGAAAGGAAGGAACACCCTGATTTGGGGGGGGGGAGGAGAGGAAGGAACACCCTGATTTGGGGGGGGGGAGGAGAGGAAGGAACACCCTGATTTGGGGGGGGGGGGGGGAGGAAGGAACACCCTGATTTGGGGGGGGGAGGAAGGAACACCCTGATTTGGGGGGGGAGGAAGGAACACCCTGATTTGGGGGGGGGGGGGGGGGAAAGGAAGGAACACCCTGATTGGGGGGAGGAAGGAACACCCTGATTTGGGGGGAGGAAGGAACACCCTGATTTGGGGGGGGGGAAGGAAGGAACACCCTGATTTGGGGGGGGGGGGGGAAGGAAGGAACACCCTGATTTGGGGGGGGGGGAAGGAACACCCTGATTTGGGGGGGGGGGGGGGGGGGGGGGGAGAGGAAGGAACACCCTGATTTGGGGGGGGGGAAGGAAGAGGGACACCCTGTTGGGGAGGGGGACACCCTGTTGGGGGAGGAGGGTTGGGGATAAACCCACTGGGGAGTGGGTGGCACAGTGGTTAGCACTGCTGCCTCACAGCGCCAGAGACCCGGGTTCAATTCCTGCCTCAGGCGACTCTCTGAGTGGAGTTTGCACATTCTTCCCATGTCTGCAAAGATGTGTAGGTCAGGTGAATTGGCCATGATAAATTGCCCGTAGTGTTAGGTGAAGGGGTAAGTGTAGGGGTCTGGGGTGGGGGGTGGTTGCGCTTTGGCGGGTCGGTGTGGTCTTGTTGGGCCGAAAGGCCTGTTTCCACACTGTAAGTAATCTAAATCCACTGGGGGGGTGGGAAGAAGGGGAGAAACCCACTAGGGGGAGGGGAGGGGAGGGGGAAGGGTGAGGAGGACAAACCCACTAGGAGGGGAGGGACATTCTTAAGGGAGACAGTCTGGGGAGGGTTAACCCTGGAGGAGGTGGGGGAGACACACTCTGGGGAGACACACTCTGGGGCTGGGGGGTGGAACCCTGAGGGGGTGGGGGGAAGAGAGACAGACAGACAGTCTGGGGGGGTGTTAATCCTTGGGGTAAAACCTGGGGAAGGAGAGGTAAGACTCTGGGACGATGGGGAGAGAGCTTGGATAGAGCCTTGAGTGTGGGTGGGGTGGGGAAGGGGAGATTCAGGAAGTGGACGCTTAGCCTGGGGAGGGAAGCTTAGGCTGGGAATGAGGAGCACATACTGGATTAGTGGTGCTGGAAGAGCACAGCAGTTCAGGCAGCATCCAAGGAGCGGCGAAATCGACGGTACATGCCAGCCATGTGCAGTAATAATTGGCACCAGGGTGAGTTGTAACCTGGTAGAGTGTCTGAACTGGAAAAGACTTGACAAAGCCAGGGGCCAGTGTCGCTATGCCTTCATTGTGCAACACGTGCTACCAGTGTGACTGGTATAACACCAGTAAGGAGAAAGTGAGGACTGCAGATGCTGGAGATCAGAGCTGAAAATGTGTTGCTGGAAAAGCGCAGCAGGTCAAGCAGCATCCAAGGAGCAGGAGAATTGACGTTTCGGGCATGAGCCCTTCTTCAGGAACGAGGAAAGTGTGCCAAGCAGGCTAAGATAAAAGGTAGGGAGGAGGGACTTGGGGGAGGGGAGTTGGAAGATAAGGTGAGGGTGATAGGCTGGAGTGGGGGTGGGGGCGGAGAGGTCAGGAAGAAGATTGCAGGTTAGGAAGGTGGTGCTGAGTTCGAGGGTTGGGACTAAGACAAGGTGGGGGAGGGGAAATGAAACTGGAGAAATCTGAGTTCAACCCTTGTGGTTGGAGGGTTCCTAGGCGGAAGATGAGGCGCTCTTCCTCCAGCCGTCGTGTTGCTATGGTCTGGCGATGGAGGAATCCAAGGACTTGCATGTCCTTGCTGGAGTGGGAGGTGGAGTTGAAGTGTTGAGCCATGGGGTGGTTGGGTTGGTTGGTCCGGGTGTCCCAGAGGTGTTCTCTGAAACGTTCCGCAAGTAGGCAGTCTGTCTCCCCAATATAGAGGAGGCCACATCAGGTGCAGTGGATGCAGTAAATGATGTGTGTGGAGGTGCAGGTGAATTTGTGGCGGATATGGAAGTATCTCTTGGGGCCTTGGAGGGAAGTAAGGGGGGAGGTGTGGGCGCAAGTTTTGCATTTCTTGCGGTTGCAGGGGAAGGTGCCAGGAGTGGAGGGGTTGGTGGGGGGTGTGGACCTGACGAGGGAGTCACGGAGGGAGTGGTCTTTTCGGAACATTGATAGGGGAGGGGAGAGAAATATATCCCTGGTGGTGGGGTCCGTTTGGAGGTGGCAGAAATGGCGACGGATGATACACTGTACATGGAGGTTGGTGGGGTGGTAGGTGAGGACCAGTGGGGTTCTGTCCTGGTGGCGGTTGGAGGGGCGGGGCTCAAGGGCGGAGGAGCGGGAAGTGGAGGAGATGCGGTGGAGAGCATCGTCGACCATGTCTGGGGGGCTATTGCGGTCTTTGAAGGAGGAGGCCATCTGGGTTGTTTGGTATTGGAACTGATTCTTCTGGGAGCAGATGCGGCGGAGACAAAGGAATTGGGAATATGGGATGGCGTTTTTACAGGGTGGGAGGAGGTGTAATCTAGGTAGCTGTGGGAATCAGTCGGTTTGTAGTAAATGTCCGTGTTGATTCAGTTGCCTGAGATAGAAATGGAGAGGTCTAGGAAGGGGAGGGAGGAGTCTGAGACGGTCCAGGTAAATTTGAGGTCAGGGTGGAAGGTGTTAGGAAAGTGGATGAACTGTTCAACCTCCTCGTGGGACCACGAGGCAGCACCAATACAGTCATCGATGTAGCGGAGGAAAAGGTGGGGGGTGGTGCCAGTGTAGCTGCGGAAGATGGACTGTTCCACATATCCGACGAAGAGGCAGGCATAGCAGGGGCCCATGCGGGTGCCCATGGCTACTCCTTTGGTTTGGAGGAAGTGGGAGGATTGGAAAGAGAAGTTGTTCAGAGTGAGGACCAGTTCAGTCAGTCGAATGCGGGTTGGTACGGCAGGAAAGGTAGAAGCGGAGGGCTTTGAGTCCTTCGTGATGGGGGATGGAGGTGTACAGGGACTGGATGTCCATGGTGAAGATAAGGCGTTGGAGACCAGGGAAGCGAAAATCATGGAGGTGGAGGGCGTGGGTGGTGTCCCGAATGTAGGTGGGGAGTTCTTGGACAAAGGGGGACAGGACCGTGACGAGGTATGCAGAGATGACTTTGGTGGGGCAGGAGCAGGCTGAGACAATGGGTCGGCCGGGGCAGCCAGGTTTGTGGATTTTGGGCAGGAGGTAGAAATGGGCGGTGCGGGGTTGTGGGACTATGAGGTTGGAGGCGGTGGATGGGAGATCTCCTGAGGAGATGAGGTTATGGATGGTCTGGGAGATGATGGTTTGGTGGTGGGAGGTGGGGTCATGGTCAAGGGGGCAGAAGGAGGAGGTGTCCGCGAGCTGGCGTTTAGCCTCAGCGGTGTAAAGATCGGTGTGCCAAACTACCAACGCACCTCCCTTGTCTGCCAGTTTGATAGTGAGGTCGGGGTTGGAACAGAGGGAGTGGAGGGCTGTACGTTCCAAGGGTGAGAGGTTGGAGTGGGTGAGAGGGGTGGAGAGGTTGAGGCGGTTAATGTCATGGCAGCAGTTGGCTATGAAGAGATAGAGGGCAGGTAAGAGGCCAGCACGGGGTGTCCACGGGGTGTGTTGGAGATGGGCGAAGGGGTTGTCAGAGGGTTGGCGAGATTCCTGGCACGGAGGCGAAGACGGCGGAAGAATTGTTCGATGTCTCGCCGTGTGTTGAACTCGTTAATCAGAGAGCGTAGGGGAATGAAGGTGAGGCCTCTACTGAGGACTGATCTTTCATCCTCAGAGAGGGGGTAGTTCTGGAGGGATGGTAAAAATACGGCAGGGCTAGGAGCTAGGTCCTGGTGTGGGGCTGGAGCTGGGAGTGGGGACAGGGTTAGGCTTGGGGTCGGGAATCGGGGCAGGGACGGAGTGGGGGTGGGGTTCGGCTTGGGGACGGAGATCGGAGTGAGGGTGGGGTTAGGCGTGCGGGTGGAGATAGGAGTGGGAGCGGGGTTAGGCGTGCGGACGGAGATCGGCGTGGGGGCGGAGACGCATGCAGCGTGGTCGTTGTGCATGTGAGTGATGGCACTGGGGGCGGAAGTGGCTGCGGTGACGGCAACCCCAGGGGCGGAAGTGGCTGTAGCGACGGCAGAAACGGTGTTGTTCCCGATAGCCGTGGACCCCGCGGAGGCCACAAATCTGTCAGCGATGGTCTTCCTGGCGATCGTGGAGGCGGTTGTCTGGGCGGCGATCGCGGAGGCTGCATGGTCGATGGGGGCGGAAGTGACGTCACCATAATACCAGTGAGCCTGATGTCGGTGGTGGGCAAGTTGTTGGAGAGAATCCTGAGGGGCAGGATATCCATATATTTGGAAAAGCAAGGACTGATTAGGGATAGTCAACATGGCTTTATGCATGGTAAATCATGTTCACAAACTTGATTGGGTTTTTTGAAAAAGTAACAAAGAGGATTGATGAGAGCAGAGCAGTAGATGTGATCTATATCTTCAGTAAGGCGTTCGACAAGGTTCCCCATGGGAGACTGGTTAGCAAGGTTAGATCTCACGGAATACAGGGAGAACTAGCCATTTGGATACAGAACTGGCTCAAAGGTAGAAGACAGAGGGTGGTGGTGGTGGGTTGTTTTTCCGACTGGAGGCTTGTGACCAGTGGAGTGCCACAAGCATCGGTGCTGGGTCCTCTACTTTTCATCATTTACATAAATTATTTGGATACGAGCATAAGAGGTACAGTTAGTAAGTTTGCTGGTGACGCCAAAATTGGAGGTGTAGTGGACAGCAAAGAGGGTTACCTCAGATTACAACAGGATCTTGATCAGATGGGCAATGGGTTGAGAAATGGCAGATGAGTTTAATTTAGATAAATGTGAGGTGCTGCATTTTGGGAAAGCAAATCTTAGCAGAACTTATACACTTAATGGTAAAGTCCCAGAGACTGTTATTGAACAAAGAGATCTTGGAGTGCAGGTTCATAGCTCCTTGTAAGTGGAGTCACAGATAGATAGGAAAGTGAAGGCGGTGTTTGGTATGCTTTCCTTTATTGGTCAGAGTACTGAGTACAGGAGTTGGGAGGTCATGTTGCGGCTGTACAGGACATTGGTTAGGCCACTGTTGGAATATTGTGTGCAATTCTGGTCTCCTTCCTATCTGAAAGATGTTGTGAAACTTGAAAGGGTTCAGAAAAGATTGACTAGGATGTTGCCAGGGTTGGAGGATTTGAGCTATAGGGAGAAGCTGAACAGGCTGGGGCTATTTTCCCTGGAGTGTTGCAGGCTGAGGGGTGACCTTATAGAGGTTTATAAAGTTATGAGGGGCATGGATAGGATAAATAGGCAAAGTCTTTCCCTGGGGTGGGAGAAGTCCAGAACTAGATGACATAGGTTTAGGGTGAGAGGGGAAAGATATAAAAGAGACCTACGGGGCAGCTTTTTCACACAGAGGGTGGAACATGAATGGAATGAGCTGCTAGAGGATGTTGTGGAGGCTGGTACAATTGCAACATTCAAGAGGCATTTGGATGGGTATATGAATAGGAAGGGTTTGGAGGGATATGGGCCGGGTGCTGATAGGTGGGACTAGATTGGGTTGGGATATCTGGTTGGCATGCACGGGTTGGACCGAAGGGTCTGTTTCTGTGCTGTACATCTCTATGACTGTATGACTAATATTCTGAGAGTGTCTGTGCCAAGAGAATGAAGAAGAAAGAGAGATTCCCATTCATATTGCTGTTTCCTTCATAAGTAGTCCCTCTGGATTGAATATGACTTGCCACTACTGCAGTTCAACAGGTTTTGAGATAGCAGAAAAGTCACTCATGTTATCTGTGGACTCTTCTGTGTGGTGTTGATTGAGGGGTTGGTGAAATGGGTTATTTGGTGGTTTGTGCGCACTATCCAATAGCCTGAAACCAATTCAATAAAGTCTTAATCTGTTTGGTACTTTCCCGGATAAACCTATATTTTGGTTGATCGTAAGCTCAGGTCATCCATGAATCCACAGGTATGTTTGTTTGACGTCTTCAATTATGCTTTGAGGGCATCCCTAAAATGTTTCCCCACTATCCTCCTGAAATCTCCCCCTTGACTAAGTTCTAGTTGAGTGGTTGCTTTGGGATTCTGATGTCAGGTCCATGAACTCCGTCTCTCATCTGGTGGTGCTGATCTTTGAGTAATTAGTACTTCGTTGCTGGGTAAGTTAGCTTTCATTTATATCAGGCTTTTCATGACCAGCAGAAGCTTCAAAGAGTTTACAGCAAATGAAATAATTTTCAAGCTGAGCCCACTTTAATATACTGCGTGAATGTAAATATTAGTTAATGTCATTTCCACTTCTCGCTAAAGTATCCAAACTTTGGCAGGAGCAGTTTCTATGAGGCAACTGTGCATTAGCAAGATAATAAATGAGGTGGGATTTCAGACCTCCAAAGATTTTACATGTGCAAAAGTCAACCCCTCCATTTTAACTCAAAATTTGGTCCTACCAAACTCATGTAAAAGTTGAATTTCCTTGGTAGTTGATCAGTCTGTTTCAAAATGATCAGAAATTTATTGGTTGGGTGCTACAAATTTTGTATGTCTAGACATCTGATTGCTGAACATTATGTTTCTAAACACATCTCATGAATTATAATACACAAATGTAAGTAATCCATTTCGTGCCTGACTATTACTTTTAAGTAGCATCCTCGATTTGAGGATTAAAGAATCGCCTTTGTATTGTAATTTTACACTGGGCCAGAACAAGGTGTGTCCCAGGTTTACCTCCGCCAAGGTAGGGATTGAGCTCCCTGTAGCTGGTGTTGCTCTGATCCACATACTAGCCATATAGCCAAGGTAACTAACCGGCCCTATTTCATACCCCCATGCCTCAATAAACTTGCCAGTATTGAAATACATGTAACTAAAACAGGGAGTGTCAATTTGTCCTGATGAGAGTGGAAAGGAAGGACTTGCATTTATAGAGTGACTTTAATTATCTTGTGATGGTCAAAAATGCTCTTTGCCAATGAAATAGTTTTTAAGTGTATTCACTGTTGTAATGTAGAACAACGAACATTACACCACAGGAACAAGCCCTTCGGCCTTCCAAGCCCACGCTAATCCAGATTCTCTATCTAAACCTGCTGCCTATTTTCTAAGGATCTGTATCCCTCTGCTCCCTGCCCATTCATGTATCTGTCTAGATAAATCTTTAAATGACGTTATCGTGTCCACCTCTACCACTCTGCTGGCAACGTCTTTCAGGCACCCACTGCCCTCTGCAAAAAAAACTTGCCACGCACATCTCCCTTAAACTTTTCCCCTTTCATCTTGAACTTGTGATCCCTAGTAAATGAGTTCCCCACTCTGGGAAAAAGCTTCTTGCTGTCTACCCTGTCTATGCCTCATGATTTTGTAGACCTCAATCAAGTCCCCCCCCCCCCCCCCCCCCCCCAACCTCTGTCTTTCTAATGAAAATAATCCTA
The DNA here is from genome assembly GCF_047496795.1 of Chiloscyllium punctatum. Taxonomy (NCBI): domain Eukaryota; kingdom Metazoa; phylum Chordata; class Chondrichthyes; order Orectolobiformes; family Hemiscylliidae; genus Chiloscyllium; species Chiloscyllium punctatum. The sequence goes on from NC_092761.1 coordinate 83,319,393, forward strand.
ATCGACTCAACCTCTCTTCGTAGCTAGTGCCCTCCGTACTTGGCAATGTCCCGGTGAACCTCCTCTGCACCGTCTCCAAAGTATCCACATCCTTTTGGTAATGTGGCGACCAGAACTATATGCAGTATTCCAAATGTGGCCAAACCAAGGTCTTATAAACTGAACATGGCCTGCCAACTCTTGTACTCAGTAGCCAGTCCAATGAAGGAAAGCATGCTGTATGCTTTCTTGACCACTCTATTGACCTGCATTGCCAACTTCAGGGTACCATGGGCCTGAACACCCAGATCTACATATAGGAAAAATGTCAGGCTGCTTACTAAACAGTGAGCAGATGTTCTGATTTAATGTGCAGAGGTAAGTATTATTCCATGCACTGTAGAGAACTCTCTTGTCCTTTTTCGCATCAGTTCTGTAGGATAATTTACATCTATCTGAAAAAGAAACAGGGCCTCATTTTAATAACACACCTGAAAGATGGCAGCTTTAACAGTGCAGCACTCAGTCAGTACTGCAGTCGAATCTTAGAGATTTTGCTCAGCTCTCCAAAGTGGGACTTAAACTTAAAACTTTCTAATTCTGACATGTTACTTCAGCCTGTGAACCACAGTTGACACTTTTCATTGGCTAACGTTATTGATGTAATGTTAACTTTGCACACCACTGAAGGCATTAGGACTTTTTTGGGTTAATAAACTAAGCTGTCGTATCAAAGGATATAAACACTGCAATAATTTGCAAAGTAATATGCTTTCAGCTTGCTTCTCAATCATACAGCCAGCCTGGTAATGCTATAAAATTTTAACTCCTGCTTGGATGCCTCTGTTCAAAACTACTTGTTAAAGAGTGACTTTTGTTCAGTTGCATTCCTGTTAAATTTCTGCTTATTTGTCTTGCAGCCCAGAATCCCAGGGAGTAATCAGTGGTGTTGTATTCCTCATCATTCTTTTCTGTTTCATCCCTGTTCCTTTTCTGCATTGCTGGGTGAAAGAGCAATGTATCAGCTTTCCTCATGATGTGGTAAGTTATTTGCTTCTGACCCCAAAATGCCTATGGATTGCTATCATATCCCTAAGCTGGTTTTCAGTATGCTATTCCTAACTCAGACAATGTTACCCTGTACCTAAAATACTTTAACAGCAATACTGGGCGGTCAAATCTGAAATTCATCTGTGATCTCCTAGAGACTGCTCAAACACCAGAGGGACTGAGCAATGTTAATTCAGTTTAGTCCTTTGTATGACAAATATAATGGACAATTAGCGAGTTTTGAGAAGATTTGCAGCTCAGGTTGAGGTTCTGGATATAGGTTTGCTCACTGAGCTGGAAGGTTCATTTTCGGACGTTTTGTCTCTATACTACGTAATATCTTCAGTGAGCCTCTGGATGAAGCACTGCTGGTGTTTCCTACTTTCTATTTATATATTTGGGTTTCCTTGGGTTGGTGACGTCATTTTCTGTAGTGATATCATTTCCTATGGTGATGTGATTTCCTGCTCTTTTTCTCAGGGGGTGGTAAACAGGAACCAAGTCAATGTGTTTGTTGATAGAGTTCCTGTTGCAATGTCATGCTTCTAGGATTTCTGGTGCATGTCCCTGTTTGGCAGGTCCTAGGATGGATGTGTTGTCCCAGTTGGAGTGGTGTCCTTCCTTATCTGTATGGATACTAGAGAGAGGGGGTCATGTTGTTTGTGGCTAGTTGATGTTCAAGTATCCTGGTGGCTAGTTTTCTGCCTGTTTGTCCAATGTAGTGTTTGTTACAGTTCTTGCATGGTACTTTGTAAATGACATTAGTTTTGTTTATTGCTTATTGTCTGCAGAGGGTCTTTCAAGTTGATTAGCTGCTGTTTTAGTGTGTTGGTGGGTTTGATACAGATAAGGAAAGACACCACTTTGACTGGGACAACACATCCACCCTAGGACAAGCCAAACAGAGACATGCACGAGAATTTCTAGAAGCATGGCATTGCAACCGGAACTCTATCAATAAACACATTGACTTGGATCCCATTTACCATCCCTAAGAAAAAGAACAAGAAATGACGTTACCATAGGAAATGACATCACCGACCCATAGAAAGCAGGAACCATCAGCAGTGCTTCGTCTGAAGGCTCACTGAACATGTTACTTAGTATGGTGACGAAACATATGAAAACGAACCTTCCAGCTCAGCGAGAAAGCCTACATCCATAATGGAATACTATTGACAAATCAAGCAACCATTTATGGTATTATATAATTTTATACATTACAACAATGATAATTTCAAGGTAATACCTCATGAGCTGTAAAGCATGCCATGGTCATAAAATTCACAATATAAATGCACATCCTTCATTATTATCTTGAGGTAACTTCCATGAGTTCCCAAAGCTTGTATGTATAATACCCCATCAGTAATCTTCCTTGTTGTTTTAGTAACATGGAACTGGGTATACTTCATCTGTGAACTTTCGACCATCCACCAGTGCCTTGTGCTCTCTGTTCCAGCAGTTACATTGCTGAACCGGTTCCTTTAACCAGACAGTTTTGTGCTCCCACATTTCTGATGTTGGGCTAAAGGAATTGATGTTAATATTGAATTCCATCCCTAAGGCCCCTCCACCTCACGTTCCTCCTTGATGACACTTCCTAAAGTCTATCTGTTGGACCAAGCTACTGGTCATCAGATCCACTATGTCCTAATGTGGCTCATTTTGTTTTATCATGCTTGTGTGACATGTTTAAGATGTTCCATAAATATGTTTTTATTCATCATATCTGCAGCCTTATAAGGGGATGAAAGTTGCAGATTGTTGTTGTGAAAATGTGTTCTTCTCAATCTAAAAGAAGTTTACAGTAACCTTTTTACAAAGCTTTTGGTCACCTGTCCTTGTATTCTTCTTATGTAACCTAATGTCAAGTTTTATCTGATGTGCCTGGGTTGGAGGGTTTTTGAGCTGTCGGAGAGGCCAAATAGGCTGGTGCTGTTTTTACTGGAGTGTCAGAGGCTGAGGGGTTATCTCAGGTTTGTAAAATCATGAGGGGCATGGATAGGGTAATAGACCAGGTCTTTTCCGTGGGTTGGGGGAGTTCAGAACTAGAGAGCATAGGTTCAGGATGAGAAAGGAAAGATTTAAAAGGGACCTAAGGGGCAAATCTGTCACACAAAGGGTGGTGCGTGTATAGAATGAGCTGCCAGAGGAAGTGGTGGAAGCTGGTACAATTACAACATTTAAGAAGCATCTGGATAGGTATATGAATGGGAAGGGTTTGGAGGGATGTGGGCCAGATGCTGGCAAATGGGACGAGATTAAGTTAAGATGTCTGGTCATCATGGATGAGTTGGATCGAAGGGTCTGTTTCCTTGCTGTACATCTCTGACTCTGACAGTTCTGAGTGTGTCTTGGAACATTAAAGGTGGTGTGTAAGCACATGCATTTATCATGTATTATAAATGTATTTGTCAAAACAAATAATATTTTTCACATGTTTGCCCCAATAAAAATTGTCTGAAGTATTTAGTTTTACAATGGTGTTGATAAATAGCAGACAAATTGCAAATGTTAACAAAAGCGCTGTGGAACGGACATATTTTACCCAGAGTGCCATAAATTGGGGTGTCATGTAAAGACATGAGGCCTCATCGGGTATCCAGATGGTGTACAATAAAACTCAGAAGACAGAAAAATGGTGTCTAAATTGCATTACTTGCCTCTTAATGATCTTCCTGAGCATCTGGCAGTAGCATGAATAGAAACTGGCATTTCATAGAGATTTGTGCTGTGAATCACAGGAAAGAGACAAAGTATGAAGTCATTGCTAAAAGTTTTCAATGCCGTGATTTTATTTGAATTTGTGTTTTCAGTTTGTACAGCTGATTGGGGCACTCCTTGCCATCTGCTGCATGATATTCCTAGGGTTCGCAGATGACGTCTTGAACTTGCAATGGAGACACAAGTTGCTACTGCCGACCATGGCATCCCTGCCCCTTCTCATGGTGTACTTTACCAACTTTGGTAATACCATGATTGTCGTGCCAAAGCCATTTCGCTTTCTTTTGGGTCTCCATTTGGACTTGGGTAAGTTCTGAATCTTGGAGTCTACTACATGCCAGCAGCATTATCATAGCAACATAGAAGATAGGAGCTGGACAAGGCCATTCGGCCCTTTGAGCCTGTTCTGCCATTCATCATGATCTTGGCTCATTACCCAACTCAATAGCATAATCTTGCTTTCTCCCCATTACCTTTGATCCCATTCCCCAAGTGCTATACCTAGCCATCTCTTGATGTTTTGGCATCATAGCTGCTGTTCAACTAAAACAAAAAGGGCGTTTACTTCACTGTTGATCTTCACAGGTTTGTGAGAAACAGATGTAGTATTTATTATAAGTCTGGTCTTTAGCATTTTCTATTGTTAATACATACAGTAGTGCCAAGATTCTACTCTGTGGTAAATTTTATGTTTATAACAACATGGAATTAGTGAAGCAACTTCACAAAATGTTATGCATCAACAAGCCAATCTGTTTCCCTTTTGTAAGCAATCATTATTGAACCCAAACTGAGTTAGGCTGGTCATTTACAGTTGGAGATTTATAATGGACATTAGCATTATAAATAGAGGTTGTAGTTCTAAGTGTTAAGGACCATTGCGATGTCACCTTGGTATGGGGGGTGTGTGTGTGTGTGGAGGTGTTGGTGACACTGCCACAGAGCAAAAGGAGGGTGGTATAGTGAGTAATGGATCTAGCATGTAGTTACAGGACAGTAATCTCAAAGATAAAGTCAACATAGCCAATCGTACCATATGAAAAACATTAGAGAGATGACCAGTGATGGTTTAACCTAACACCTCCGATGGAGGGAGGGTCCTTCATGATGACCTCAGTCAGTGCAGGAATTGAAACTGTCATCGCTGTGCCTCGCAAACCAGCTGTCCAGCTAACTGAGCTAGCCAACTCCCTAGTGATCTCAATAGAGAAGTCGTGTGCAGGCAGACCAGTGAAGATGTATAACCTATATCAAGAAATTTCTATTCTGATTTTTGTTTGCTAGTTTTGCTGACATTGCATTTGGGTATACATTGATATAGTCATGAGGCAGTATTTATATCTATTTTTTAGTGTATGCAGGAAATAATTCCTTTCACAAGTTAACTAGGACCATGCATATTTTAGATCTATTTTAATTGGGAATTAACCTGTTTTTGATGTAAAGCAATGTTGTAAGTTTTAATTTTTTTTGAGGGTCAGTAGATTTGAATACCAAATAAATGGATTTTTTTCTCTATTGGACACATCAAATAAACTCCTGTGTAAATATCCATCTCTCTGTTTATGTTGTTCCCTTTCAGGAATCCTTTATTATGCATATATGGGAATGCTAGCAGTCTTCTGTACAAATGCTATCAACATTCTGGCAGGGATCAATGGCATTGAGGCTGGACAATCTCTGGTGATTGCCATGTCCATCATTGTTTTCAATTTAGTCGAGTTAAATGGTAAGTTGACCAGAATGTGGAATTTAGATGTTTCAGCCTCATGTTCTCGAAGGCAGGACGTTTTCATCTTACTTTATGTTTGGGGTTTGTGTTATTCTTCCTGAACCCAGTTGATTGTTTTGATAATGCCATGACACTCTGTCCCTTTCCTCATATGGTCAGCTTATATAATGTGAAAGAGTAGACCATCATTTTCCAATAAAAATTTGGAAAAATTGATTCAGTATTTCAAATACCCTAACACTAAGATTTTAAGGGAACTTATTAACTAGATACAAAATTAGGTGCAATAATGATTCACAGAATAAAGATAAATTATGAAGTGTTTTTTATCCTAATGTCATGTACCGTCTATGCTGGAGTACAACATAGGTTTATCAGAATGATGCCTAGATTTCAGGGGTTAAGTTATGAGGAGAGCTGGTACAGACTTATCTGGAAATTAGAGGTTTAAAGGGTGATCTTATTGAAACCTTCAAGATTGAAGAGGAAAAGACAGGGTAGATAAAGGTTGGAGAATCTATAACTGAGGAGCATGGTCTGAGAATTAGGGCTGAACTGTTCAGGAGAGATGTGAGGAAGCACTTGTATGCACAAAGGGTGTTAGCTATTTGGAACACTTTCGCAAATGACAATAAGAATCAGTTGTTAGTTTTAAATCTGAGATAAACCTTTTTGTTTTGTTAGGCAAAAGTATTAAGGGATATGGGGCCAAAGACAGCTGTATGGAGTTAGGCCACAGATCAGCCAGGATCTCATTGAATGGTAGAACAGGCTTGAGAGGCTGAATGGCCAAGCTATGTTCCTATCATAAGTTGAACTGTAGCTACTTGTTCCTTATGGAGTTGAAAAAGTATGTTTTAGATAATGTTTCACCCTCACCTTTTTTACACACTGACACTGGATGCTCATTGAGTTGTAGCCATATTGCTGTCCTACAGAGTCTGTATCTAGTCTGAAGATCTTTGATGTTGAAATAAGGAATTAAAAAAGGACAGTGCTACATTCCCTTGCATTAACATTCTTTGCACTTGGGAGCAAAAATACATTTTTAAAATCTGTAGATAAAGATCAGGAGGTTCAGAGACAATTTGATTTTTTTTTTCTCTACGCCCAGAGGCTTGTGTGTATCTAGAACTCACTGCCTAAGAGGGTTCAGACAGAAAGCTTCAAGACATTGTCATAGTATTTAGATGAGTATCTGATAGACCAAACTGAAGACTACAGACGGAGTGCTGGAAAATAGGATTAGAGTAGATAAATGCTTGATGATGAGTGCAGACATAATGGCTGTATCTCTGCTGTAAAAAAACCTACAGGGATATGGGCCTTGTCTCTTATTAAAGACAATTGGTGGTGATTTCACCTGCAGGTCACAAAACTCCAGGCAAGGGGCAAGGGGCAAGGTCAAGAAAGTGGGACTTTAATTGTGACCTCAACTAGCTCAGGAAATGAACTAAATGATTCTTTGACTCTACACTTTTTAAACTTTCACCTGAAAGATCATCAATCTGACTAAAACTGTTTTGGTCTCTACAGATGCCAGTAGACTTGGATATTTCCAGCATTTTCTACTTTAGATTATATATTGCATTTCCAAAGTAGTATTTTGACTTGGTATTCTTTAAAAGGGCAAAATAAATAAATACAAATTATTATTTAGACCATCAGGTTAGGAAATATGAACAGTAGTAGGCAGTTCGGCCCCTTGAGCCTGCTCTGCCATTCAATAGAATCATGGCCGATTCAACATTTCCCAAATCCACTTTCCTGCCTGTTCTCTGTAACCCTTGATTTCTCCTACCAATCAAACATTTATCTACTTCAGCCTTAAATATACAAAAGGATTGTGTCCCCACAACTCTCTGTGGCAAGGAGGTCGAAAGACACCAAACGTTCTGAGAGAAGGAATTCCTCCTCTCTCAGTCTTTAATTTATGATGTTTCATATCAAAAAGGACACTCTCGGTTTAGACACGTTTCCTATGTAGCAACGGCTAAAGCACAAAAAGAGAGTTAATTTTGTATTAGATACTTTGGCTGATCTAAACTATGTTTAAAAAACATTGTATAAACACCAAGCTCATTCTTTTATCATTTAACCCAAGGTGAGCACAAACATTAGTGAAACTAACTACCAAATGTTAGATCCCTGATTTGTATTCTCGGCCAATCCTAGCCAGGGTGGTGCTATAGGTCAGGCAGTTGGTCTTAGCCATCTGAAGTCAGGGAGGGCAAAATGTTGAAGTCTCTCTTCGTTGTAATCTGCTACAGAGCTGAGAAACGCAAGTCTGTGTAAGGTGAGGCCATAGTCAGATGGGGAGGCCCAGTGAAAAATAATAGAAGAGAAAAGTTTTAAAAAGACATTTTAAATAAAAAGACAGCGAGAGAAGTAAGATGGAGGGATTAAAGAAGGGAGTTCAATTCAGATTGCAGCACAGCGATTGAGAGTATTTTTCCAGAGTGGAGCAAACTAGACAGGGATCAAGATCAGGGTCAAGAGCGACTGACTGAGGAAGGAGAAATAGCTGAGGAAGTCACCAAAGAACATTGGCAAGAGTATTGCTGTGAAAGAATTTGAACATTTATATAGCACCTTTTAACAATCCCAGGCTGCCAAAGTTTTACAAACAATTAAGTTAATCTGAAATATGGTCACTGTTGCAATGCAGAAAATGCAGGATCCAATGTGATAAATAGCACTGTGATAATTAGCAGATAATCAGGATATTGTTGGGTTAGGCCTCCTGGAAAAATATCCTGTGAACAAATGGTTACATTAGATTCCAGAGTGTCAGAAAAGCAACATCTTTTAGCTGTAAATTCGTGTTGAGAAAAAAGAAAACAAATTTAAATGCAAGGATTAAACCAAGAGATTACAACTGCTCTGGGTAATAGTACCCTCTCTTGTGTATGGAATAAATATTAACAATTTTTGTTTTCTCCTTTTAGGTGACTACAAAGATGACCACATATTCTCCTTGTACTTCATGATACCATTTTTCTTCACCACTTTAGGGCTTCTGTACCATAACTGGTATGGTAACTTTTTACATTATGTTGTTTCACTTCATACAATTAACACAAGGTACAGATGTACCCGATACTTGCAAGTATCAACTCAGGAAGTGTACACTCGTCAGCAATCATATTTGCAATGATGTTTTTTTCTTCCTGTGCATTTCTTGGACTCGGCCTTTTCCCTACTCAATAAGTAAAATATGCATCAAACAAACCACATTCAAAAGGGAACATGAAGGTACAGAAAGGCAGCAACCATTTGCAAATAGAATGTTGCAGCTAGTGACCAACAGAACAATAAGATAAGTTCAATTCTTACACCTTCTTTGATGTATAAAATTGATTTCAAAATAAAAAGTTACAGCACAAAATTGGGCAGTTTGAACCAACTGGTCAGTACTGATCTTCATTACCACAGAGTCGCCTCCCAAATCTATTTCATCCAACTTTATCTGCATATCCTTTTTTCTTCTTATTTTCTTTATGTATTTTGCTGGCTTCAAATTAAAGATGCCTCCTGTTTGTCACAGCCATCTCCACGTGATTGAGAAAACAAATTGCTCTTCAATTCCTTATTGGATTTATTAGAAACTAACTTCTATGTAAAGACCTTTGGATTCCTTGCAAATCTGCAAAGCAATTTGCTTGTATTTGCATATCGTCGTTGTTTTAAATGAAACTAGCTATTCAAGTCCCAAGTGGGAGGACATCTGCAGAATATCTGCTCTATTAAAGAAAACATTTTTTTTTAATAAGGAATCTATTATTTAGAACAGTTAATTTTCAGCACTTGCATGTGAGAATGATTTGCCAAGTATTGAAGCAATCCTGGAGATTCCCAGTCACATTACTTCGGTATACCTGTCAAGCGAGGAACCTAGAAACATGCAGGCCATTCAGCTCCTCGAACCTATTCCACTATTCTAGATCACAGATGATCATCTACCTCAATGACATATTCCCATGCCATTCCTATCTACCTTGATATCATTGGTAATTACAAATCTGTCAATCTTGAATTTATTTAATGGCCAAGTTTCTATAGCTCCCTCACGTGGACAATACTAAATATACCCCATCTTTAGAGTGAAGAAATCTTTCCCTATTTGAATCCAAAATGGCTTACTCATCCCATACTCTGAGATTGTGTGTTATATGCAGTGGGAGAGAAATGTTTTTGAATAGTGTAAATGTCCACATTTTCAGTGAGAATTTTATTTTGGTTAACTATGCTCCATAAAACTTTCATCCCACTGTTTTAAAAAATACTTTCTCATCACATTGTTTTCTGAAATGTTATTACACACCTTAGGAGCAGGTGGGATTTGAAGCCAGGTCTCCTGATTCAGAGTTAGTGTCCCAATCACTGCCTAAATAAAATGCTTATCTGACTGTTTACTAACTCCCTGTACTTATATGATCAATTCACATCCAATCACCTCTTTAATTAACATCATCAACCTGTTCCCTCAATGCATGAGGTCTCGAGCATCACGTCAGACCATATACAATGATAACAGTGTCCTCTGGCTCTGGACTTATCCACCTCAATCAGATGAAACATCCTTTCTGCATTTGTCCCTTTTATGAGTTTTAAGTTTCTATGAGATCATCTTTCACTTTTCTACACTTTAGAGAATACAGGCCCAGTCTCCTCAATGCTGCTGTCCCAAGAATTAATTGGTGAAACTTCTCTGCACTTGCTCTGTGATAAATATATTCTTCTTTAGGCATTGGACCAAAACTGCACACAGTACTCCAGGTCCAGTCTCAGCGGATTCTAAACAATTGAAGCAAGATATATTCTGTCTTGTGATAAAGACCAGCAGACCAACAGTCTTCCAAATTGCCATCTCTGCCTGGATGTTAGCTTTCAGTGAGTTATGTACAAGGCAACCCAGGTTGTTAGCACATTAACACTCCCACACACTCATCCTTTAATAAATACTCCACACTAATGTCCCCACAGCTGCTCCAATGTTCCACGTACAGCAATCGGCATGATTTACTTCAGTTCTGGAGGTCTCTGCTGCGCACGTAACTTAGAGGTCCACACAGAAGAAGAAAATGTTAGAAGGAACACTACTCTACACCTTTTCTCCTCCTACCAAAATGGATAACCTCACATTTTCCTTCTGCCATATTTTTCCCACTCACTCAACTTGTCACAATCCCTTTGAAATGTCTCTCCTTCATCCTCACGCACACATCACCACTTAATTTCCTGTCAGTTCCAACATTAAACTTAGTTGCCATACCCAAATTATTGATTTCATAATGTGAACAGTTGGGGCCTAAGGACCAATGGATACAATACCACACCAGTCGCAGCATATCACCCTGAAAATAACCTATTTATTCTTATTCTCATGTTCCTATCATTAAATAATCCTTAGTCCCTGCCAATATATTACCCCATCTCATGTGCTCTAATCATGTTTACTAACCTGTGTGGAGCTTTATCGAAAGTCGTCTGAGAATTCAAGTACTGTACTCAAAGGGCAGTCATGCTCTTTATGCCCACATATTGTGGAAGCTGCATTTTTTAAAATCCCTTTTCTAACTGGTAAGTGTAAGGAAAATCCAACTAAATGGATTGTCCTGTTATGCTTCCATATCCCTTTGTAGAAGGCAGAGACTGCAGCAAAAAATGGAAAACCTTCTTTAAAAAGAAACTGAATATGGGATCACTGCATGTGTACACCATCAGAACAGAGAGGGAATAGGCAGTCAAAATTCCTTACTCCACTGTGATTTACTCTTCATGTTGGATATTTGGAGATGTGTCGCAGTTTGTTGGTAGCGCGGTGGCCCAGTGGTTAATACTGCTGTCGCACAGCACCAGGGACCTGGGTTCAATTCCACCTTCGAGTGACGGTCTATATGGAGTGTGCACATTCTCCCCATGTCTGCGTGCATTTCCTCTGGGTGCTCCAGTTTACTCCCACTGTCCAGTGATGTGCAGGTTAGGTTGATTGGCTGTGCTAAATTGCCCATCGTGTCCAGAGATATCCAGGCTAGGTGGATTAACCATGGAAAAAGGGTTAGGGTTGGGTGTTGTTTGGAAGGTCGGTATGGACTTGATGAGCTGAATGGCCTGCTTCCAAGTTGTTGGAACTCTATGACTCTATTTTATGAAAGCTGTTTTGACTTGTACTCCTTCATGTGCTGCAGGTATCCTTCTAAAGTCTTTGTGGGCGACACGTTCTGTTACTTTGCGGGAATGACATTCGCAGTGGTTGGGATCCTTGGCCACTTCAGTAAGACCATGATGCTGTTCTTCATCCCTCAGGTGCTCAACTTTCTCTACTCAGTGCCTCAGCTCTTCCGTATCATTCCATGCCCACGACACAGACTGCCAAGGTACATCCACGTTTACATACCGGATATACATTTATAAGAACTGGAAAATGACTCTCTTTCAGGAAACCGCTATTTCCGTGTGCAACCTGTTGGTGAACCTTTGTGAACCAATTAATTATAATGAAGCAAGTTAAGGCCACTGAGAACTTTTTGAAGGAGCACAAAATAGTTTAAATACATTGTCAGTATCTAATGTTAAACTTGGTAGGTTGGGATGTTGAAGGGATTTCAACTGCTTTCTGCATATGTAACCATGAATTTGTCTTAGATACTGTGTAAATATGTCTATAAATAGATCTTGTATTACGCATACAGGATATGACATATGTGCTGGAAAAAAATGCATTATACATATTTTACTTCTCTGCTTTCACATCCAGATTAGATCCTCGTACTGGAAAGCTGGGAATGAGTTATTCAACGTTCAAAACTAAGGATTTGCCTAGACTTGGAGATTTCATATTAAGGGTACTTGTTTTATTAACTGCTGTGTTTTCTGTGGCCTTGGTTGGGGTGGAATGTCTTTGTAACTGCATTTATCATTGTGATCTGAACAAGGGTTATTGCACCATGGCAGGAGTAAGTAAATTTAACACGGGTTCTTGCAAGCCACACCAACACTGGAGGAAAAATTGGGAAATGCTACCTATTAATTTCCATACTGGGAGCCGGCAGTATTGCCAATTCAAAAGATGCAAATATAATGAACATTTTGTCATCTTTGTATGTGTGTATGTATTTTGTCCCTCTTTGGACTCTCTGCTGCAGACCACCCAACCATGTTGCTGGAAGGAGTTTTGTTTTTGCATGTGAGGGAAGAGAAAACTGCTTCTCAATGTAAAGTTGAGCCAAATTTGGTTTGGAAACACCCCATTTAGTTCCTTTGCAACTTTTGCTTTAGAACAAAATGTATTTCCTTGTAACAAATCCAAGTCCTAATGCTGTGAAATACAACTAGTGTCACTTCTGTTTAAATCATGTTAATCGAATGTCGTTATCACATCTGCCTGAAATCTTCTGCATTCAAAAAACAAGATACCGAAATTAAAATGGAATAGCCTTCACATGCCACCATTATGAATTCAACAATAAGAGTCCTGCTAGTTGTGTGAAGTGACCGTGAAAGTGGAGTCGCAGGTAGATAGGATAGTGAAGAAGGCATTTGATATGCTTGCCATTTTAGTCAGTGCATTGAGTAAAGGAATTGGGAGGTCATGTTGCAGCTATACAGGACATTGATTAGGCCACTGTTGGAATACTTTATACAGTTCTGGTCTCCCTGCTATAGGAAGGATGTGAGATTTGAAAGGGTTTGGGAAAGATTTACAAGAACGTTGCCAGGAATGGAGGGTTTATATTATAAGGAGAGGCTGAATAGACTGGGGCTATTTTCCCTGGAGCAATGGAGGCTGAGGGATGACCTTATAGAAGTTTATAAAATCATGAGGGGCATGTATTGGGTGAATCGGCAAGGTCTTTTCCCTGGGGTGGGCGAGTCCAGAACTAGAGGTTTTGGGTGAGAGGGAAGATGGGACCTAAGTGGCAACTTTTTCACACAGAGGGTGGTATGTGTATGGAACAAGCTGCCAGAGGAAGTGATGGAGGCTGGTACAGTTGCAACATTTAAAAAGCATCTAAATGGATATGTGAATAGGAAGGGTTTAGAAGCATCTGAGCCAAGTGCTGGCAAATGGGACCAGATTGGGGTGGCACGGTGGCTCGGTGATTAGCACTGTTGTCTCTCAGCACCAGGGACCTGGGTTCGATTTCAGCCTCGGGCAACCGTCTGTGTGGAGTTTTCAGATTCTTCCATGTCTGCATCGGTTTCCTCTGGGTGCTCTGGTTTCCCCCCACAATTCAAAGATGTGCAGGCTAGGTGAATTGACCATGCTAAATTACCCATAGAGTTCAGGGATGTGTAGATTTGGCGCTTTGGCAGGAGTAAATGTAGAGCTATAGGATAGGGGAATGGGTCTGGATGGGTTAATCTTCAGAGGGTCGGTGTGGCCTTGTTGGGCCAATGGGCCTGTTTACACACTGTAGGGATTCTATGATTAATTTAGGATACCTGGTTGGAAAGGACAAGTTGGCCTGAAGGATCTGTTTCCGTGCTATACTGCTCCATGACTCTTTGTGCTTGTGCTATTGTAAATGAAGTGTTTGAGGTATGCTGAGGTTTCATGTAAATAGAAGTTCCTTTTGAGTTAAAGTGGCAGATATTGCGCAACCGTATCTGTGTCAGAAGGATGTCCAATGACTTTAACGTAAAAAGTGAGGCTGACATTCTCGTGCAGCATTGAGGGAATACAGCAACCAGAAACAGCATCTTTCTATTGAGGCATTAAACAGATGTCCTTTTTACCTATTCAGATGGATGAGAGAGATGTAATGATGCTATTTCAAAGAAAAGTAGGGGAACTATCTCTATATATAAAAATAGAAAATTCTGGAGAGACTCCGTAGATCTGTGGAGATGATGCTGCCATCATTATTATTTCAAGTCCATGTGAAGGTGATATCAGTCTTCAAATGTTAACTCTCTTCCTCCATGGATGCTGCCAGACCTGCTGAGTTGCTTCAGTAATTTCTGTTTTTATTTGAGTATTTGTGTTCACAGTATTTTAGTTTGATTTGAGATTCCTGACTGTCTTTGTCAATTTTTATCTCTCAGTCAACATGACTAAAGCAGATTACCTAGCAGTTATTGAGTTGCTTTTGTGGAAGTTTGCTACATGCATTTCCTATGTTACAACACTGAAAACATTTTAAACTATAACATTTATTGTCTGTGTAGCACTTAGTGCCTTAGCTACTTGTCACGATAGAAATTCAATTTATTTTTCTTTTAATCTAGCCCATCATTTTCCTCCTGATATCGGGTTTGCTGTTTACTGATTTTGTAGTTAAAGCATCAATTTATTTTAGTTAATTTTATTGTACTATTATCTACACACTACTGCCAATTTTTTATTTTATGTAGACACTTTTATTTAATAATTTCGACCTAGACCTGTAAATCTGTTTGCTTGATTTGATTTTGACTACTTGTAGAAAGTTAATGCTGTTTGCACCACAGTGATTTGGTTGTATGTGATCAATGTTTAAAATTACAAGCTAGAGAATAAATAAAAATGTACTCCCTAAACGAATGAAATTTGTGTTTACCCAAAGTGAGACAAATCAACACAAGGCACCTTTCACAATGAGAGGCCTAGCTAATCTCACCCAATCAGCCACTCACAGATAATCAGACCAAAATCATGTGGAGGGACACCTTTCTTTAAAATAGCGGGGAAGCAGTGAAAACTTCATTTTGGGAATGAATGTTAACACTGTTTCTTGTAGGTGGCTGAAAAATTCCATTTGGTAGAAGTGACTCGTGGAATTGGAGACAACAAAGAGTACATACAGTGCAACAACCTCACTCTGCTAAACTTTGTATTAAAGCTGATTGGCCCTACACATGAGAGAACCCTGACCATTATACTTCTGTTCATCCAGGTGAGAGTTGCTGCAGGCAACAAAAATCTTGCACCAATTCAACTTAATCAGTAGAGCAGATGGAAGATATTTTAAAGTGTTGTTGCTATGGAGACAAAGTTGCTATGGACAACTTTAGTGGTTTCTTATAATTTTGCTGTAATTAATCTGTAAATACGTACACATAGCTTTGTCAAATTCACCAAAGGTAGATGTTGTGACCTGTGAACCTGAACAAAGCCCATTATTTTCAGTTCACCACAGTCACTCAATAAGTGGAACAGACTTTTTCTAATAAGTATAATTGGCTTTAGGACAACAGGGTAGAAATCAGCCTTTTGCAAGATTGTAATCTTTGGTGATACAGCAAACTTTGTTTAACTAGAAACTAATGAACCAGCACTCTCAACAAACTGGCCAAAACTGAATACCTCACATTTACTGTATTACCACAATCTACTGTGACATCTGAGTAGTCTATGTTCTAGTCCTTTGAGGGTGCGAGCGAAAAGGTTTTTTGCTGATGATTTTTATTATTATTCATGTGATTTATGCTGTCAAGTATAATAGTGATGTGCATAGCCCCCCTCCGTTACAATCATTCCAGCAAAGCTAGTAGTCGTTTTGAGCAGACCTTCCAAATTCTAGTTCCAAATTTTGCACTGAATGCATGAATTAATAAAATCTGCAAAAAAATTGGTTTTATGACCCCTGGAGATTGAGTTTTGTTTCCTGTCTATGGACTGGCTGCAATTAACAGTAGAGCAGACAAGAGCTAAAGGACAGTTTAAGAATAAATTGCCTGTTTTAGGACAAAGAAAAGGTGACATTTTTTTCTCTCTAAATCATTAGTCTGTAGAATTCTCTTCTCCAGAGGAGATAGGATCATTGACTATATTTATTCAAGGCAGAGCTTCGTAGACTTTGGAAAAAGTAGTATGTGGTTATGAGGCAAGGGCAGATTGGAAAGTGAAGTGAACCAGATCAGCCATGATTTTATTGAATGATGGAGCAGGTTAAAGGCTGAATAGCCTACTCCTGGTATTAGCTCCTACGTTTTTAACTGCTGCACTTAATTATCTGTGGCATCTATTTGATTAAATATGTGAAATCAAATGCATTTTACATTTGTTCAACTCTACAAAAGATTCAAGGACACAAACCAATTTGAATGTTTTGCTGTTTCTGTGCTTTTAACCTTGCATTTGTCTTCTCACTCCCAACATCCAGGTCACTGGAAGTGCGTTTGCTTTCATGGTCCGTTATCACCTGGTCCGCTGGTTTTACGATGTTTGATTCGGAATCAAAAATACTTGAAATATAGTTTGGATTATTCCTATTTTGGGAGTGAGCTATTTACCTTATTTTCCCCCTTACTGCACCAACTCAGGGGATACTGGAGAGTTAATCACTGCTCTAGATGAATGTGTGTTTTTTTTTGTCTGTTTTAAGTATCTATTGTCTCATCTTACATAATGTGCCTAAGAATTAAGTTTGAAGATTTTCGGTTCCATTTCCTTAGAAATTTTAGGAATCAGTTGATGGAATAGGGAAGTTTCTGTTCTTGTATTTTAAGGGATCACTTGAAATAATATGGCAAGATGTTTTCTCCAGTTAGTGGGGATAATTTAAATTCAATGTAAATTTTCCCTGAGCATGCACTTGGTGTATTGCACACCTCATTGATATATGTTCCTGTAGTATTCAGTGCAATATTTAAGGACTTTAGTTTACTTTACAGTGGGTATAGTATTTTGAACACCTTAAAACCAGAAGTCTTTGTCATCTTCAGACTAATTCTTACCTTTAATCTTCTTTGTTCTAGTGATTCTGGACTGTAATGTGCGGTAAGGCACAATCTCCTGTATTATTGCACTTCCCTGTTTAGACTTGGAAGTTTAGCATCCTGAATTAAATTCGGCCATAAAATATCTTTTCCAATTCCTCAACAGTGTTAGCATTTAAATAGTGTCTGTCATTGTTTGTGCACTGGATCTTTGAAGGAATGAAGAATTTGAGAACCAAGAACAGTCCTCACTTAGACAATAGTGTACACTGGCAGTAAGTGAGGAGAAAGCCCATTCATATACCCGAGCCTTCTCCCAAAGAATGTGTAGCTTGAAATTTTGAATATGGTGTGACCAGATATTAAAATGACTACATTGTCAAAACACTAGTTATGATATCAGAGGGTATGTCTGCAGGCTTATTCAACAGGCAGCATCCATTTTATAATTTCAGGAAAATACAAAAGCAAACACAGGTGAAAAGGGTACAATGCAATCTGGTTAGGTGACCCATTCTCCAGTGACTCTTACAACTTTCCAGAATATGCAAACATTTTGGCAATGTCAACGATACAGTGTTTACAACTCTTGCAGGATCGGTCAAAGATAATAATCTGGCCAGAATGCTGGTGAAATTGCCATCCTGATTTAAAAAGCAAATTGCATTCAAAAGGAAATGGTGGTCAAGCAGCTGCAACAAAGTGGTTTGTACATTTAAGGCATGTGATATTCCCAAATGCCATTGGCTGGTAATGAGTCTGCTTTCGGCAGTCTGTTGCCAAGGGTAAAAATCCAAAGAAATTGCTTGCCACTTAAACAAAATACCGTGGATGCTAGAAATCCAAACTGATGCCAGAAAATGGAAGCATTCAGGCAATATTTGTAAAGAGGGAAACTGAGTCAATATGTTTAGGCTGGTCACCCTGAAGTATTGACTTCATTTCTGTCTCCACAGATGCTGCAAGACCTGCAGATTGTTTACAGCATTTTTGGTTTTAATGCTATTGTTTAGTTTTTTTTGTGTTGAGAAAACGAAGTGTTATACATGGAGACTGGGAATGAATGTATGAGCAAATCACACAGTGCATGAAAGTCAAAGAAATGTTGCTTTGAAATACAACTAGCATGCTTCAGGTGCTAGTAATTTTTTTTTAACATTTTGGAATTCAAATCAACCTGTAACCAACTTATTTGAAAATGCATAAAATTATTATGTTGGTCTTGATGGGACACACTAACAACTAAGCTGAATTTGACACTTATTTAATCTTAATTTGCATCAGAAGCAGAAATTCTGTTGTCTGGATATTTTGAGTCAGAGAGACACTTTTCACTGTGAAGATGAGCTGTTGCAGGCTATGCACATGGTTACTGAAGTAACCATACATAGATACCTACTGTTTATAAGTCCTTTGTGTGAATAATTCACACCTTTGTTCAATTGCTGTTGATGTGGTATGACCTCAGTTCAGTGCATGGTAACTGAAAAGATTAATGAATGAATAATTGATTAAAGTGCAAGAGCATATTGCTTTTTATGTGCTAGATTATACGAATTGTGTGCGAGTGTATAATTGAAACTCGGATACTCTGGAATTTGGTTAATATAAATGGCAAACATGAGTTTGAGATTGTGACTTCAGTATCTAAATAAAATCTTTAAAGAAACGACCTAGTAAGAGCATTTTTTTAATGATCCAATAACATGCATAACAAATTCCAAATGGAATAATTTTGCACTGCTTTATCAAGTGCGGTATAAGTGAATATTGAATATGAGTTTTGTTCTGAGGTGAAACAAAAAGAAATCCTTGTATTTGTAGCCTTTCTCCAACTCTGGTCATCTCAGACTACTTCACATCCAACATGGAAATAGGTAATTTTGCTCTTTGAACCTTTTCAGTCAGTCAATAAGATGACGGCTAAACTGTGATCTAATTCCACATACATACTTTGGCACTTTATCCTTTTAAAAGCTAACTTCAGTTAACACATCTCGACAACCTCACGTTTAAGATTATTAATTACATATCATATAGAACTCAAAACATGAACTCGATTCTTCTCACTCCAGTTTCTCCAGCACTTTCCGCTTAATTGCTGCTCTTGAGAGGATGTCAGAAATAACAGCAGGAATGAGTTAATTCGCCCTTTGAGGCTGGTCAGTACCTTCCTACATTTTTATTGCAGTGTTATCCTTGGTTCAGTCAATCATCATAGATTCACAGACATGTACAGCAGAGAAACAGATCCTTCGGTCCAAGTCGACCAGATATCCTAAATTAATTTGGTCCCATTTGCCAGCATTTGGTCCATATCCCTCTAAACCCCTCCTATTCATATTCCCATCCAAATGCCTTTTAAATGTTGTAATTGCACCAGCCTCCACCACTTCCTCTGGCAGTTCATTCCATTCATGCACCACCCTCTGCATGAAAATGTTGCCCCTCAGGTCCCTTTTAAATCTTTCCCTCTCACCTTAAACCTATACTGTCTAGCTTTGGACTCCCCTACCCTAGAGAAAAGACCTTGACACTTGATTTTACAAACTTCTAATGAAGTCACCCTCAATCTCTGATGCTCCACAGAAAATAGTCTCAGCCTATTCAGCCTCTCCCTATAGCTCAAGCCCTCCAACCCTGGCATAACCCTTGCAAGTTCTTTCTGAACCCTTTCCATTTTAACAAAATGTTTCCTCTAGGAGAAGACCAGAATTGAATGCAGTATTCAAAAGTGGCCAAAACAATGTCCTGTCCAGCTGTAACATGACTTCCCAACCTGTATACTCAATCCACTGATTAATAAAGGCAAGCGAAACAAGTGCTGTCTTCACTACCATGTGTACTTGCACTTCAAAATCTCTTTTGCTCAGCAACACTCCCCAGGACCTTACCATTAAGGTTGCATTGGTAGTTTTACATGAGTCAGTGTTCCTTGGGAAAAATTTCCACTCCCCGGCTTGAACACAAAAGTGCTGATATACCAGTGCCATACAAGAAGTGGTGTTATCTTTCAGATGAGTTGTTGAACTAAAGCCTGTCTTCTCAAGTAGAGAAAACATGCAATTTTGAAGAGCAAGGAAGTTATTACCAATGTCCGGACAATGTTAGCCCTCCACAAACATCACAGTGAAAGATTAGCTCATCATTATCACATTGTAAGGAGTTTTGCGACATCCAGTGACTGTGAAAGACACACTGATTGCAAGGTTACCCTTTTTTTCATACTTGAGGTGACATAAAAGAACAAACTTCTCCCCAATTATCTCCACCTTTTTTCATAATATCTAAGTTTTAAGAGACTTTTTTTTTGTCTTGCAGTGAACTTCAATTTTTTGGTCCTTTTTTCCTGCAATATTTACATCCTATACTACCAAATTTAATGAGGAATGCAGGAAAAACCTTTAACCATAATGGTGAGTAGCATAGTTCTATTTCAAGGAAGTTAGATGTATGTGAGTGAAAAACCATGGAAGGAAATGTTGGTATTCCTAGATGAAGAATAGTGGTCCAAGAAAGCTCATGTGGAGCCACTGGTAATAATGAATATCCTGGGGACGGGCTCGAATTCCACCACGGCAGATGGTGTAAGTTGAATTCAATAACCATCTAGAATTGTTTTTAAGCTGGCTAATGGTAACCATTTAACTTGTTTTAAAAGCCTATCTGGTTTACTATATTTAGGGAAGGAAATCTGCCTTCCTTATCAACACTATATGTGACCCACTGCAAATGTGATAACATTCTTAACTGTGCTCTGGGCTATCAGGGATGGACAATAAATGCTGCCCTTAAACATGAACAAATAAGAAAAATAATAAATGCTGGTGTAGAGCAGTCAAACCGAATGGACCTGCTCCGAGATATTAAGGCACATTTCTGGAGCAGATGGGAACTGAATCGAAGTTTACTGGTCTAAGGTAGGGGCACTACTACCACACCACACAAACTCTCCAGCCTTGGCTCAGACTCCTGTCCCTTTATGTCCAGTCCCCTGGTGGAGTGGGAGAGGGAACGTTATATTCGGGTTTGACGGCTCCGGCCGGACGCTGAAGCCGTCGGAAACTGACACAAACCAATCAGAGCCCACCGTCGACCGAGCCAATTATTGATTGGTCAGCCGTCCCGGGATCTCGTCTGTGATTGGAGGAATCAGAGCGGCCCACCGCCCGGCAAACAAGGAATTTCAATCCGTTTGGTCTCCTCAAGAGACGGACAGACGGACGGGGAAATGATTAAACAAAACGAACAAATAAAAGTCTAATCCGAGGGCGACGGATCTTGTTTAACGAGCTGAGTGGAGACAGAGAGGGACATTCCGACGGGCGGCCGTTACCGTTTGAATTGGCGCAGGCGCGAGCGACTGGTTTCCGCTTGGGCTGGGGCGCCGGATGTGGCCGGCCGGGAGGCGCGAGGGTGCTGTGGGGTCCGCACTTCCGGTACGTACACTTCCTCCCCCTGACCTGACCTGACCTGACCTGGGACTGAGACCAGGTGAGGGGAGGGAGGAGGTGAGGGGAGAAAGAAAATAAAATAAAATGAAAGGTGAGGTGGGCAAGAAGAGAGGGAGAAAGGGGGAGGGGGAGGGGGAATGAAAGAAAGTGGAGTCCCAGGTAGATAGGATAATGAAGAAGATGTTTGGTAATGCTTTCCTTTATTGGTCAGAGTATTGAGTACAGGAGTTGGGAGGTCATGTTGCGGCTGTACAGGACATTGATTAGGCCACTGTTGGAATATTGCCTGTAATTTTGGTCTCCTTCCTATCGGAAAGATGTTGTGAGACTTGAAAGGGTTCAGAAAAGATTTACAAGGATGTGGCCAGGGTTGGAGGATCTGAGCTACAGGGAGAGGCTGGGGCTGTTTTCCCTGGAGCGTCGGAGGCTGAGGGGTGACCTTGTAAAATCCTGAGGGGCATGGATAGGATAAATAGGCACGGTCTTTTCCCTAAGAATAGGAGAGACCAAAACTAGAGGGCATAGGTTTAGGGTCAGAGGAGAAAGTTTTAAAAGGGACCTAGGGGCAACCTTTTCACACATGGGGTGGTGCATGTATGGAGCGAGCTGCCAGAGGAAGTGCTGGAGACTGGTACAATTACAACATTTAAAAGGCATTTGCATGGGTATATGAATAGAAAGGTTTTAGAGGACTATGGGCCAAGTGCTGGCAAATAGGACTAGAATAATTTTGGATGTCTGTTTGGCATGGATGAATTGGACCAAAGAGTCTGTTCCTTTACTGTACATCTCTGTCACTGTATAACTGAAGAAATAAAAAGGGAGAAAGGGAAGAAGAAAAATGAAAAGTGGGAGGAGAGGTGGAGGAAAGGAAAGAAGGAGGGAATGAGAGAAGGAAGAGGGAGGAGAGGTGAGGCTGGAGGGAAGATGAGTGTAGAGCAGAAGAAGATGCGTGTGAGCAGTCTTCCCCAGTCACTATGATCCCTCCTAGGCTTTCACCTGCTCCTGTGGAGGATGGAGGAAATTATTGAAAGGTGGGGGTGGCAGGATTCAGTTTATATATTTTCTCCTCACCACCATTTTACGCCTCTTGTGTTTTACAAGTTGTCAAAAAGTAAGGTTGAGATGATCCTCGAACAAATTTGGTGCAACTATGTTGTAACCAATCCAGCCCAATAAGGGCAGTTTGCAGTCTCGAGTGAAACAAGCACAAAGAAATTGCTGGCGAAACTCCGTACGTCTGGCAGCATCTGTGGTGATAGAATAACAGTTAACATTTCAAGTCCTATATGACTTCTTCAGTACTTGAATTTTGATATTATTAGCCTTAAGAGTGAGATTGGGGGCTGGGGTGCCTTCTCTGCTTTACTGGGTCAAGATGATGTAACTGCCCACCCAAATGTGGTTGTATCTGTTCCACTTGCACTGCAGTGGCTCAAGAAGACCACCTTCGCAGCAGCAATTAATTTTGGGTCAAATTCACTTGCAACCTGTGAAAGATTAAAAGTAATTTACTATTCTTTGATCCTGAAAATTTTGATTTTTTTTTAAAAGAATGAGAAAATCCTATTTTTGCCTTTGCTTTATAGAAACAAAAAAGTGATTTTTAAAATTTGTAGCACAGGTTGATAAGTATGTAAGTTAGCTCCCTGAGCTGGAAGGTTTGTTTTCAGACATTTCGTTACCATGACTAGGTAACATCATCAGTGAGAGTCTCCGGTGAAGTGCTGGTGGTATGTTCTGTCTCTCAATTTATAGGTCTTGGTTTCTTAAGGTGAATGATGTCATTTCTGGTTCTTTTTTCAAGGGGAGGTAGATTGGAGCTAAATCGCTGTGTTTATTGATGGAGTTCTGGTTCGAATGCCATGCCTCTAAGAATTCTTGTGCATGTCTTTGTTTCACCTGTCCTAGGATGTGTGTGTTATCCCAGTCAAAGTGGTGTCCTTTTTCTGTATGTATGGAAACTAGTGATAGTGGGTCATGTGTTTTGGTGGCTAGTTGATGTTCGTGTATCCTGGTGGCAAGTTTTCTGCTTGTTTGTCCAATGTAGTGTTTTTTTACAGTTCTTGCATGTTATCTTGTAAATGATGTTAGTTTTGCTGGTGGTATCTAATGGATCCTTTAGGTTCATTAGTTGCTATTTAAGTGTGTTGGTATGTTTGTGCTGCCAAGGGGTCTGAAAGTCATTCATTATATGTCTTTAATGTAAGGTAAGGTGGCTATAGTTTTTGGTTGTGTTGTGTCTGCTTGTTTGGGTTTGTTTCTGAGGAATCGGCAGATTGTGTTTATTGGGTGTCTGTTTTCTTGAAAACGTTGGATCGATATTTTTCATTTTGTAGTTCTTGGGTGCTGTAGTGTGATGTAGCTCGTTGAAATAATGTCTTGATGCAGCTCTCTTTGTGGGTGTTGGGGTGAATACTTCTGAAGTTAAGTATTTGGTCTGTGTTTGTTTTTCTGTAGATGCTGGTTTGAAGCTCTCTGTAAACTGTACATTCAACTGTCATGTCTTGACAGTTGGGCACCTTGTTGTCGTCCTCCTTCTCCTTTGTGAATTTTATGCCTGTCAGGATATTGTTAATAGCACTGTATGTTTCCTCTAATTCGTTCTGTTTGTGATGACAAAGGTGTCCATGTAGCGGACCCAAAGTTTGAGTTGGATAGATGAGAGGGCAGCTTGGTCAAGTCTCTGCATTACTGCTTCTGCTATGAGCCCTGATTATTGGTGATCCCATGGGTGTTCCATTGACTTGTTTGTAGGTTTTGTTATTGAATGTGAAGCAACAAAGAAGATAGGAGCTATAGGAGACTATTTGGGCCTTCAAGCCTGCTGTGCCATTCATCATGATCATGGCTGATTGTCCAACCCAATAGCCTAATTCTGCTTTCTCCCTATAAATATGTTGTTCGGCATTTCCTGAGCAAACGTTCCTACCTTGTTGTTAACTGCTGTTTCTCACCACAAATGATGCCAGATCTGCTGGGTATTTGCAGCATTTTCTGGTTTTATTGCTGTAGGTGAACAATCTGCTCTTGAAATGGAAACATGGTGGACTATCTCTTTGATAGGTTTAAAGTTAAAGTTTTTATTTGTGAGGTTGCGTGTGGCAACGAGACAGTGAATCTCACAGTATACAAGAGGCCCTTTGGTCTATCGTGTCTGCACTGATTCCATGCATTCTGTTGTTAAACATACAAAGATCCTTAAATGATAGTATCTTGTTATTTCTGTTAAGTATGACTTCATTCCTTTTTTTATGGGTTCCGTGGTCAGCTAAACCACCTTGTTGGGAGTGAAGTGAGACATTTGAATCTAAAGCAAGAAATGGTCAGCATTAAAAGGTTTATTTTAAATAACACGTGGTTAGATAGTGTTTGATAATGTAACATCCATTTTGGGGTGGTTTGTTACAGAGGTAATGTCGTATGGATGAAAAAGCTGGACTGAAGTATTCTGATTTGATGTTTGGAGTCCCTTCCGTTGGGCTTCACTTGAAATTAAGAAAACCCAATACTGCAAATTGGAAATAACAAAAATAGCTGGAAAAGCTCAGCAGGTCTGAATGCACCTGTGGAGAGAAACAGAGGTAATGTTTCAGTTTGATCTTTCATCAGATGTTAACCCTGTTGATGATGAAGTTCTGATGCAAGGTTATCAATCTGAAACGGTTACTGTTTCTACCCACAGAGATTGTTAGACCTGCGGAGTTATTTGAATTTTTATTTGTTATATTTCTCTTCAGGTTTGAAATGATCATACCCCATATCTGCTTTGAAAGTTTTTGTATTACTGTGAAAGTTTTTTATCCTTCCAAAGGTTATATTTTATGGCAACTAGCTGAATTGCTGGCAAAACATATCTTGAAGTTATTTTGAAAAATAAATGCAGAAGATACTCAGTTCTGGCAGCATCTGCAGAGAGAAAAAAAACAGATCAGTATTTCAGGTCTACCTGACCTGTGTATTCCACCATTTTCTGATCTATATTTCAGATTTCCAGCATTTTGGTATCAAAGGTAGTTCTTTGTCAATTCTGGCATAAAATATGGTTCTATGTAGATGCTAGTTCTTATAAACTCTGTCAGTGGAGATTATGTAATGGTGAATGTGAGTCAGTCAGTAATAACTGGAGCAGTCTGAACAATAGCATATCAACAGATGTCATGATGTAGCTTTTTATTATTGTTCCTTCATCACATTTGGGCATCAATGGTTAATCCAGCGTTTATCGCCCTGGAGAAGGAGGTGTTGAGCTATCACCTTGAACTGCTGCAGTCTTTGGGCTATAACGGCCCCCACTGTACTATTAGGAAGAGGGCATGAATTTTGATGCAGCAGCAGTGAAGAAACATTGATAAAGTTCCAACTTCCAATGGAAATATGGGCAAAGTATCGACTGGTCAGTGTCTTATGTAGCTCAAAGAAAGTTGCTGGAGGTCAGTCACCTTCGCTGCAAGATATCTCTCTGCAGATGTTCCTCAGAGTAGTGTTCTAGGCCAAGCTATGTTTAGCTACTTGATCAACAAGCCTGTCCGTCATGAGGTCGGAAGTGGAGATATTCACTGATGGTTGCACAATTTTCAGCATACTTCATGACTCAAATAATGAAGCAGTCCCCAGAAATACCTGGAGGATGTCCAGGCTTGGGCTGACGTGGCAACTAGCATCGCCTGCCACTTGTGTAGCAATAATGAGCATCTTCAGAAAGAGAGAGTTTCACCATCGATCTCAACATTCAATGCCACAACCATTACTGAATTGCTCACTGTCAACATTGATCAGAATCTGAATTGGACCAGCCGTATATAAATAATGTGGTTACCAAAGCAAGTCAGAGGCTAGGAGTTTTTGTTGCAACTGGCTCACCAATTAACTTCCAAAGCGGATTCTCCATCTAAAAGGCACAAGTCAGATCATAGGATCAAATTCCTACAGATGCTGGAATCTGAAATGAAAGCAACAAATGCTGGAGATTACAGCGGGTCTGGCAGCATCCATGCAGAGTCCAGATGGACTCTTTGTCAGAGCTGGTCCAATTCAGATTCTGGTCAGTGGTTTTATGGTAGGGTATTCAACTTTTAAAGCACATTGCCTTAAATCCAATTTAAAGGCTTCTTTGTATTTCTTGCTCTGTATTCATCTCATAACAACAGGCAAAGATCTAGCCAATTATCGGCAGATACTGAAATTGTCTCTCACTCTGTGACTGAAAATAAGGCATTACCTTTTTTTACATTCAGTTCTTTACAAATCAGCAGATATTTATGATTCATAAAACAAAATTGAGACATTAACAGTTGAGAAGTGTATTATTACCTTCCGGAAAGGGAAACAGGAGCTTTTAAAGCACTTTGCCAATTTCTGTAATATATCTTGTTATATTAGGAAGGAGAAAACATTACAAGCTGACACCACAAGATGTGATGAAGTATTCTTAAAAACTTGTAATGCACCGAGTGCATTTTGTTATTTTGATTAGGTGCAATATAATGGCAGCTGGGAAGAGTGTAAAGTATAATTCTCTGGTGCTTTTGTGCGAATGGAGCTCATGTGGATTCACTGCATCTGGAATGGAAGATTTCAGCAATCACATTGCAGGCCATTTAAAGGACCAAGTCCAGGGGGATGAAAATGACATTGAACCACAAGGTAAGATAACAGCGCAGAGGGTCAAACACAAAACGTGTCAATGACAGTGTTTGATATAAAAACAAATAATTACAGTATGGCATGATGTATGCAAATAACTGAGGAACTAACCAATTATATTTTGAATTTTTAAAAGTACTTTGATCATTTTTTCCCCTCCTATTTTTAAATTGGGCTCTCTCACTGAGTGGAAAGTGAGCACTGCAGATGCTGGCGATCAGAGTCAAGAGTGTGTTGCTGGGAAAGCACAGCAGGTCAGGCAGCGTCCGAGGAGCAGGAGAATTGACATTTCAGGCATAAACCCTTCATCAGGATTCACCTGCTCCTTGGATGCTGCCTGACGTGCTGTGCTTTCCCAGCAACACACTCTCAACTCTGTCACTGAGTGACTAGTTTCCAGATTTCCATAATTGCAACTCTTGAAAATGCAGAACTTTGTATTCCTGTTATAATTGGTGTACTCCTCTTTCCCCTTTTGTGACCACATTTCAAAGGCACCTCATTGTCTGCAAAGCAACTTGGACCTATCCGAGGCTGGGAAAGGTGTTTGAGTTCGTTCTTGTCTTTGAAAACTTTAAGTTATACTACTCTGGGACAGCGAGGCAATGCAGGTTGATGAGAATCTGGTGATGGGTGAACAATATTAAATGATGGAATGAAATTTTGGGATAATTTGGAGATTGTGGAATGTTAAAAATTACATGACCATTTCCCATTCTGCAGAAGAAAATGTTTATTGAAAATGTTCTGAAAAGCATTTTGTTATTTTTCATCCAGTAACTGTGGGTAAATTCGCATTTTAATCTTAAACAGTTTTTCCTTCATGCTTCTGAGAGCATGGTGTATTGTCTGGAAAAGCATTTCCATTATTGTTAATGCAGCTAATTGAAACAGTAACTTAGTTTTGAATAGCTCAAATTCTATACACGACAACAGAAATGGAGTTGTGGTTGGTGTTAACACCATTACTGCTGACCTATGCTGCAACATTTACTATTTTAGACCTTTTCTCTTCTATGCATGCTCATTCACTTAATATTGGACACAGTTGTACAATGACTGTATTGTAAATTCACCTGAGGAGTTTTGCTATAGCACTGACCCAATCAAATGAACCAGCCATTCAAATGTGGCAAGAAAGAACTGATAAACTATGCAAAGTGTGCAGATGTCCTGCAATTAAATTGAATGGGTTACAGAGAAAGTCAGTAGAACATGCTCCTCCTGTGAACGAATAAGAGAGAAAAAAAAAATTCTCCCCTTTAGAATAAAGCTGCATGTTTGTCAATGATAAATATAGATGACTCTGACTTGAATGCTGGAGGATTAACCTTTTCTTAATTGTGAAAGTCTTTTTGCCTGATCAAAATAATCCAGGCTGTGCTGAACCCGTTTTGTGTCATTGTTTCCTAGAGGAGCACCAGTGTCTGTGGGCAGAGTGTGGATTCTACTCCGTGGAGAGCTCAGCTGACCTGATCCGTCATGTTTACTTTCATGCCTACCACACAAAACTGAAGCACTGGGGTCTGCAGTCCCTGCAGGCTCAGAGCGAACTCGAACACTGCATAATGGATCAGCAGAGCCGCAACGTCATTCCAGAAATCCCAGAGAGTTTTGTCTGTCTCTGGGGCCACTGTGATGTAAGTCAGCCATGCAAATCTGAATCGTCTTTACGTATCAAGTACTCTGTGCACTCGTGTTTATTTCAGTTTTACCCTTGAGATTTCTTTTTAAAGAGATTTGTTTTGAGCTTCAATAGAACCCCTACAGTGTGGAAACAAACCCACACTGACCCTCCGAAGAGTAACCCACCCAGACCCATTCCCCTACTCTGTATTTACCCCTGACTAATGCACATAACCTACACCATTGGCAATTCACCTAGCCTGCACGTCTTTAGATTGTGGGAGGAAACCGGAGCACCCGGAGGAAACCCACGCAGACACGGGGAGAATGTGCAAACTCCACACAGACAGTTGCCCGTGGTTGGAATCGAACCCGGTTCCCTGGCACTGTGACGCTGCAGTGCGAGCCACTGAGCCACCGTGTCGCCCCCATGACTAAACATAAAAATTTCTAGAGGTGAGCAGGATGATACTATCACAGAGAATGTGATGCTTTATGGGAGAGGAAACTAGCATTTCTAAAACTTCCTTTCGGGCAGCAGATTTTCAGCTCCTTTGTTACCCCTGCAGCATCTTTATTGCTGCAGAAGCAAAACGCTGCAGATCTTGGAAATCCGACATAAAAACACCAAATGCTGGAAACATTCTCTGGTCAGGCAGCGTCTCTGGAGAGAGAAATAGAGTTGATATTTATGCTGTCGTTGGAATTGAAGCATTGAATTTGTTTCTTTTCCTCATGCAATGACAGAGAAAGCTCGAGGGGCCAGATGGCCTATTTCTGCTCTACGTTTGTGTATTATATGTTTATATTTTTACTGACCAGACAGGATGAACCTCCTATCGTGAACTATTAAAATCAGCTGCCCCCAGAAGGGCACTGACCTGACTTGTGCTGGTTCCTACTATTTTATAGTAATGGTGAAATTGGCACAGATTGAAGTTTGTTTTTAACAGTTTCTAGTGAACCATATGGGCTTTGACACTTTTTTTTCAGTCTTTGTACTTTCTCCCTAGAGCACATTTGAGAATCCAGAATGGTTCTACAGGCATGTGGACATGCATGGAATGTGTTCAGACAGGGATGCAACCACAGATTCTAATCTAATAATTCCCTGTCGTTGGAAAGGTATGTTCTTGGGAAGCCAGACTACCAAGCAAGTTGTGGTTGTTTCCACCATTCCTGTTTTAACAAATAGGCGCAATTGACGACAAGATAATGCTTAATGGGAGCATCCCTTGACAATTTAATTATGACAGAACCTTTCGTTAGCACAGGACATCCCAAAGTGCTTCATAGCCAATGAATTGCTTTTGAT
Organism: Chiloscyllium punctatum; assembly: GCF_047496795.1. Classification (NCBI taxonomy): domain Eukaryota; kingdom Metazoa; phylum Chordata; class Chondrichthyes; order Orectolobiformes; family Hemiscylliidae; genus Chiloscyllium; species Chiloscyllium punctatum. Next base: position 83,349,568 of record NC_092761.1, read on the forward strand.
GTGTCGTTAGTCGTCTTATGAAAATTTGGCAGCAAGCTCCATTTAGTGGAGCAATTCATTTCCCATTTGCTGTCTTTTTAGATTGTGATGCAACTTTCAGAGTGAAATTTAAGCTTCGAGAGCATTTACGTAGCCACACGCAGGAGAAAGTAGTAGCATGTCCCACCTGTGGAGGGATGTTTGCAAGCAACACTAAGTTCTTTGATCACATCCGCAGGCAGATGGCCATGGAATGTAAGTCAAATATCTTTGGAATGTTGAAAAGGATGTGGTTTTTCAGTTGATGTTTTAATTCCTTTCTGGAGCCTGGAAATCTGATTTTTTTTTTAACCATAGCAGTTTTTATTACCTTAAACCAATTTGGAACTTGGAAATAATGCGTAACGTGGCTTAGCAAAGTGTTAATTGGTTTCTAGAGTGTACTGACTCGTTGTGTCTGTGTGACAATATATTGTGCTAGTTATTCATAATTTAATTTTAGTGTAAAGCTATGACTTCAAACTGGGTTGTGTTTAAGCATGCCATTTAATGCTGTTGATGCAGGTGCAAAGCTTCACAAAGGCAGCATGCAAATGTATGTTTTTACAGGGTGCTTATCCTAGTTCTAAATGTATTACATGCTGTCCACCATTTTGTCTTGGCAGACCAACGCTTTCAATGCTCCCACTGTTCAAAGAGATTCGCTACCGAAAGACTACTCAGGGATCACATGCGACATCACGGTAAGCAGAGTTTTATTGCTGTTACTAATCTTCATATCTGGGATAATTTCTTACAAACTGCTGACTGTTTTAGCTACACTGTCTCTTTTCAGAAGGATAAAATATCAAGCTTTCACCCACACCATTTACATCTTTTTTTAAGAATAAACAGCACAGTCTAAGAAGAGAAGTAAAATAGTGTTGGGTATTTACCGTAGCAAAAGGTGTAGAGGAACAAATGGAACAGGAGGCAAAGTCAGGGAAAGGATACTGGGTGACGGGCATTAGATAGTACAGATATCAGATGACATAAGGCAAAGTGAACAGTAATGGTTGCAGAGAAGAGAGGTCCAGAGTCCATGTTATGTCCTAACAAAAAAGTTAGTTGGAAAACACCATACTATTACCCTCCACTCAAAAGAAAGTTTGCTTCTCTCAAATCAGATTTGGATATAAAAATCTTGCAAATCAATAGGAAGAAAACAAAACATTGTGATGTTACAGTGTGGTAAAAGTTTCTATTCTTTTGGAATCAGAAGGAATGTCCATCATCCCGTGTCTCAGTAAACAGTTGACTAACCCTCATTGTGAGGGGATAGATGAAATGTTTAGCTGGGTTTGAATGAACACTTGAATGTTTGTTTTCTAGTGAACTATTACAAGTGCCCATTTTGTGATATGACCTGTCCAGCACCTTCTGCCTTGCGGAACCATGTCAAATTCCGTCACAGTGATGAGAAACCATTTAGTTGCGAATATTGTGAATACAGGTATTATCTTCAATTCACATAATGGTGTATTTTGTCCAGATATTTCTGCTTTACCACATTATTTTCTGCTTCTAGAAGTAGTTGGTCTGGATTTTTCATGGCTATCTTTACTTCTGATGTACCTTCTAAATTTTATATGCTCTCCCTATCATTTCATTGAAGTGTAAATTCTGGTAGGATTGTTCCCAATTGTAACCCTGCAGAGTCTTAATGATCTTTGTGAACTAATCCCTTCGCTTTTTCATTGTAAACTATATTCCTAATTTTAAATCTCTGCACACTTGGTAGTGTACTAATAAATCTGTGTGCAAGGTTTGCATTACTTTGACGTGAACCCCATTCATGTGGTGAGGAAAGCCATGTGGCAGTCCACACTTGTCCAGTCAGAATATGACAAGCTGTTAGAGCTGCCTTTTATCCTGCAATAAGATCGATGCAAACTTAGTCGCATTATGGTATAGAATCGTAGAAGAGTCATAGAATCCCCACAGTGTGGGAGCTGGCTATTCAGCTCATACCTCCAAAGGGCATCTCGCTTGGATCCATCCCCCTAATCTATCCCTGTAACCCTGCATTTCCCATGGCCAATCCACCTAACCTGCATTTCTTTGGGCTGTGGAAGGAAACTGGAACACCCAGAGGAAACCCACACAGACACGGGAGGGTGTGCAAACTCCACACAGTCAGAGGGTGGAGTCGAACCCAGGTCCCTGGCAGTGCTAACAGCAGTGTGAGACAGCAGTGCTAACCACTGAGCCACCATGCCACCTGATGTTCCACTAATTAAGCTCCAAGTATTTTATGTGCTAGCTGATCCCATCACTTTCCGGAAATAACGCACTGAATTTCGTGTATTCTCTTCCACTTCAGATTTTGATGTTGTTCATGCTTAGGTCTTGCAGAAATGCTGTTCGTTTAACGTGAAAAATTTATTTCTTCAAGTAATTTCATTCCATGCAAGAAATTTTCAACTTGAAGAAAGACTAATTAGCCTATAATTTTCTTAGACTCTTCTTTTAAGAAACAAAGTGACCAGCTGTCATTCCTTCATCAAAGTGTTTAGAGCCTTCACAGAAATTGGTGGAGAAACCCAGCTCTGGTAGCATCAGTGGAGAGGGAAACAGAGTTAATGTTTCAGGTGCAGAGACCCTTCTTTAGAACTGATTGTAGCTGGGAGAAGGCAGAGGTAAGTAGTGAAGTACAGCTCTTATAGCTTGTGCTGAGTTTTGCTGGAGCACAACAGTAACCCTAAGTCAGAGACTTTGGCCAGGGATTACAGTGGTGTGTTGATTTTACTACAAGCTTGAAGCAATGGTGGGGAGATCATCAGATAAAATGAGATTAGTGACCAGCGTGGACACAATGGCCTGGTGTTCCATGGTCCAGGGAAGATAGGAGAAGCTATCTTTTACCATTAACTTGAAGGCAGTGAAATTCTTCATTTTCCACATGGGAGCCCTGTCATCTTCTGAAGTCAATACTGAGTTCATCAATTTTAGGGCTTGAACACTTTCTCCCAGGTCCTTAGTCTTGTCATCACAAACAACCCATTGTCAGAGACAAAGATCCATATTAGCAGCAGTTCATTCTCCCAGGCTATCCTTTACACTGACCTATATCTAACCAACTGTTTTCTCTCCCTGGGCTGTCCACCTACAATTTACTCCCCAAATCCTCTCCACCCCCACCCCATCCTCAGCACATCAGTCTTCTAGCTACAGTCATTCCAAAGAAAGGTTTCTGGACCCAAAATATTAACTCTTTCTCTCTCCACTGATGCCACCAGACCTGCCAAGTTTTCCGACAATTTGTGTTTTTCTTTCAGATTTCCAGCATCCATAGTTTTTTTGGGTTTTTTTTTAGAACATTAGGACCCACTGTTTGTTCTGTAACCACCTACAAATCAATTAATTGTAGGCAGTGACTACTTTTTAATGCACAATCCTGGTTACTCCATCTGAGTGATACTGAAGATAAAACATACGGACTTGGAAAATAGCAAAAATATTATAAATCTTCCCCTTCATTAATAATTCCCTATTCTGATCATGGCTGTTATTTTACTGGTAGTGTATCTGCTGTGTGTCATTTAGATTTTATTTTGCTAATGTTCCCTGCTGTGGTTTATCTGCTGTAATTGCATTATCATTCAGCCTGGCTATAATCTCTTTACAGTTCCAACAGGGGAAGATATAAAGTACTCTTGTGTGCTCTCTTTATTTTCTGGCTTCTCTTTTAAGTTAATTGAATCATGCAGAGTGATTTCCAAATACGACTTAGTTTTCAGGTTCCCTACAGCTCCTTTCATTAACCAGAGCATGGTCATGCAGTACTTTCTGATGGAGTGGCCAAGTACTGACGTGGAGCAGTCCTAACTAATCTAAATGACATATTCTCCTTTTGTTCCTCTTGTCTTCAGTCATCTTTGGATAATTCAAATGTCTTCAATTACAGCTATTATTTATACCCACTATTCTATTTTTTTTTAAATTTCAGTTGTTCCACTATTCAGCAGCCAGTAATAAACATCTGGTTATGTGACCAATCCCTTGCTATTCCAGATAATTATCTTTTAGATAGAAATGGTGAAACTAATCTTTAGTATCTGGGATCCAGTGTGATGTACAAGCTGGAGGATCCTAACATTGTCACTTAAGGTCTTTGCTAACGCTCTGTGGAGAGTAGGTGCCTATCTACCAACATTACAAAATCACTTGAGATCCCCACAACAAAATCTGTAAACTTAAGAAAGGCAGCATTCCTAATGATATATCTCCAGTTTGGAGCTGTTATTGATGTTGGGTTGTTCTCAATATTATTAGGGGTTTTAGAGATTTGTATTGAAAGTATTTTGAAAATTATGTTTGCTGTAATGTGTTTCTACCCAGCTGCAAGAACTTGGTGGATCTAAGAAAGCATTTAGATACACACAGTGAGGATCCAACCTACCGCTGTGAGTTTGCAGGTTGTACATTCACTGCACGATCCCAGTATTCCATCAAGTCCCATTACAGGAGAGTACATGAGGTAAGCTTTGAAAGTGATGCTGTGTTTTGTGGCATTTTGCAAGATCCAATCGCAACATTTCCAATCTACCTATAAGAGTCTCCCACCTGAAGTGGGATGTTGCATCAATGAAGAAAAGGATACTTTATTGCAATCCTTGCAGTAATTGTGTTTGACCATTGCTGATATCAAGTGAAAAGCTAATGAAAATGTAAAAATAATGTCACTGTACTTTATATTTCTCAAACATCTTGGTTGATGAGCTCGAGTTTGACTCCTTGAAAGGTATCCCTTCTAGAAAATGGACGAGATGATGGAGTTAATCTGTTCTGACGTATCCATTATGTCTGATTATTGATGAAAGCTGAATTACTGTGCTTTCTGTCTTTGCTTGATCCCCCTGTCCTGACTACAATTTGAAAAGGAGGCAAGTGAGTAACATGGTTTAAACCGCTCTGAAGCAGTTATCTAAGCGTGTTTGTGACAGCAGATGGCTGACACTGTGGATTTTGTTTATTAACTATGGATTTGTTAGCTTCAGCTACTTATTGGTTTGAATCTGTTATAAAGGCACAGTAATTCTCAAAAAAAAAACAGTTTCCAAAATTGGAAGATCTAAATTTTCACCCCTTTTTTTTTAAAGGAACAGGACCCAAATAACTTTAATTCTTGCACATCTCACATAACTTTAATTCTTCATATCATAAACATTTCTTCTCTGTATGTTTTGATAAGGGCTACCTCTTTGAGGGTAGTTGTGGCTACAGTTTAACTTTACATTGTGGCTCCTAGTTAATTCAGTGTCACTGAATTCTCCTTCCCAGGGGGATAAGGAACCCAGATATAAATGTCATGTTTGCGACAAATGTTTCACCAGAGGTAACAATCTGACTGTGCACCTCAGGAAGAAGCATCAGTTTAAGTGGCCTTCAGGTCACCCACGTTTCAGGTATGTTGATATATTGTATGTTTACTTCACGTTATCGTGTAACTTTTTATTTCATATTGTCACATCACATTGTCCTAATGTTATCACATTACCTTATCCTATTTTATGAGGTCAGTTCGCTCAGTTGGCTGGACCGCTGGTTTGTGATGTAGTGACACAAACAGCATAAGTTCACCTCCTGCGCCAACTGAGGGTATGTGGAAATCTTTCCTTCTCAACCTCTCCCCTCGCTTGAGATGTGGTGACCTCAAGTTTAAACCACCCCCCAGCCCTATGACCTGGGAGGCTGATCTGACTTCTATCCCTTGAAATGAGTGACTGCAGCCACAACTCAAAAGATGCAAATTTGTTGCCCAAAGCTTGTTGCTTGGAGCCGCCTCAGTTTTGATGACCATGACTGTGACTGTTTTGAGAAATCGAACTGATTTGGGTCAGTTTTTGGGCTTGTCAAGAGCGCTTTGCAGTGCAGCTATGTCTATCAGCTGTGACTAAAGCAAAAATGAGTTTCATTCCCCAGCATGGACTTTAAAGTCTAAAGCGATTCTTCATTTCACGGTCCCTTTAGGTTTGAACAAAGTATGTGCGAGTAAATATAGAAGTGAAATGTCCAGGAAAGTAGGTATTAAGTCACTAACTTTGGAACAGTGAGATGTAATGAAATGACATTGCTAATCACTGCCAACCTTAGCTCTTTATTCCTATACCCATCGCTTATAAAAATCCATCAGTCTCTGATTGAAAATGGAGTTGAGCTGACATCCACTGCTTCTTGTGGGATAATGTTCCACATATCGATTACCCTTTGTGGGGGAAAATATTTCTAACTCTCCACCTGAATGGCTCCAGTTTTGGGGTGATGTTTCCTTGTCATACCTGGAGGAAATGTACCAAAATTAGACAGAGGTGGATAGATACTTGATAAATATGGGGGCTGGAAGGTTATCAGGGATTTGGACTGTCAACTAGATCAGGAGAAAGTGAGGACTGCAGGTAGTAGAGGTCAGAGTCAAAGAGTGTGGCACTGGAAAAGCACTGCAGGAGAGTCGACATTTTGGGCATAGGCCCTTCATCAGGAATGAGCGTTCATCAGCATTCCTGACGAAGGGCTTGTGCCAGAAACATCAATTCTCCTGCTCCTCGGCTGTGCTTTTCCAGTGCCACCTTCTTTGCCTCTGTCAACCAGATCATTCATTATCTTATTAAAGGAAAGACTAGGCTTGAGGAGCCACATGGCTCAGTGTTTGTATATTCATATAAACAAGAAAGCATTCTCATAATGTGGTATGGCTTGTGGCCACATTGGCACACAAATTGATACATTTGTTGTGAATTCAAATCTGCGATGTCCCATATAGCAGCTGGTAAATAGTTATAGAAATGTACAGCACTGACACAGACCCTTTAGTCCAACTCGTCTATGCCGACCAGATATATCCTACATTAACCTAATCTCATTTGCCAGTGCTTGATAACTATTAATTACAAGCCATTTCCTTTCAGGGAGAAGGAAAAAAGAACCTTTTCCCAACTGCTTCACTCTGAAGATCCAGAAAGTGTCTCTGCCCAGATCTTGCTTTACTGGAAATAAGAGGTGGTTAGCTATTTGTCTCCTGTCTGGTTAAGAAATGTTACAACTCTGGGGTAGAGCGAAGAGAGTCAATGTGAGGCACAAACTGCATGCTCTCAACACTTGCATTAATGTCCATTCCTCAGGTACAAAGAGCATGAAGATGGTTACATGAGGCTGCAGTTGGTTCGTTATGAGAGTGTTGAACTGTCCGAGCAGCTAATGAAAGACCGGGAAAAGCAGGATGGCCGCATGGACAGCATGTCAGAGAGTTTGTTTCTGTCAGAAGCAAATCTAAGAGGGATTATACTAGAGCCGCTGGAAGAGTCAAACAGTGAGGAACAAGACACAGGGAAGCGCAGTCCTGATGCTCTGAACTATTGTACAGCTGAGACCTTGCAACAGCCCAGTCATAATGAGGTTGCTGGTGGGGGACAGCTCCAACAATCGCAGTCGAATTCCCCAGATACAAATAAAAGTCCAATCATCCGGGTGGTCAATCGGACGAATGAGTACGGAGAGAATGAAACTGTTTATTATGTTCTGACCAATGCACCACCCAGCCCGGGTAACGCTGAAGTATCTGGTGAAGATGTGAATATGGAGATTGAGGGAGCCTCAACTGACAATATAGAAAAGACTGCAGAAGAACTAGGCATTCAAATAATCGGCTAGGATTAATGGTCCACTCACATCACTGCTGCTGTTCTTGATGGGAAACTGCTATTTGGTCTGATCTGTATATTCTGTTTTAGTCGAGTCAAGAATGAGCTTTGTGATGCTGTATCGATTTGGTTGGGAGACTCAGACCATATTTGTGGTGGTCATTTTTTTCCTAATGTACCCCCTCCCTTCAAAACAAGAGGTTTGTTATGTTCTGTCTGTAATGCTGTCAGATGCAGTGCAGTCCCTATTCAATTATACTAAATCATTGGATTAGACAAATCTATTAGAAAATAGATTTTGACAGGTTCTGGATGGTCAATACAAATGCAGTTCTCACTAGTATTTTTATTGTGTAAAAATCCTGTACTGTTACTGTTCATTTTTGTGAAATGTCCTTTTTTAGCCTGGCCGTCCAACACCCAAACAGGTCCTTACTATTTTTTTACTCTTTTTAGGAGTAGAAATTGCTGTAAAAATTTCCTCTGTTACCATAGGGTCTGACATTACACAGATTAACAGGATGATTTGAGGTCCTTTCTCTTGTAAGCCATTGATTTATGCTCTTTTGATCCAGAAGTATCTGCATCGCACATGGGCCGTTCGTATTATATTAACACGATATTCAGCCAGTGTAATAAAGATCAATGTTTTCAGTAACAGTGGTATTTTACCATTAGCTTCTCTTCATACTCCTATCTTCAAACTCCACCCATCCACATTCTCTTCCATTTACATTCCTGTTGTTAAGCACCTTTTGAACTCTCATCAGATATCTGCATATCTGGCCATCCTTGTGATTCCATGCCCATCTTTTTAAGTTTGTACGTTTTTAACTTGAATTTGTATTGCAGCTACTCAGAGTCAAACAGAATCAAATAGACTGAGGCTGAATTCCATGCACCAACACTTCAATCTGAGATTGCTATCTCCTTCAGCTGAGAATATGATGCAACCTACTTCAGACTTATAGTCTGACTTAGAATCTTGCACTACTTTTAAAAGCATCTTTAACTACTAAGTAGTAACAAATGATGTGATGTGAGTTTCAAGTGTCAAGTTTGGCATGTAACATTAAGCCTGTGTGTTTACCAGCTTGCTATGGATTCATAATTGAACTAACACTCACAATGTAACTAACGCCACGTATGCTTCTAAGAAGGTGGTGTTATTTTGACAAATGTACGATTGATTTCTTGGGAAATTATTAAAGTGGAGTATTCTAATAGTTATGATTGAGCTAAATTATTATTGTAATGTAATTTGTGTTCGAATAGTGTGGTGAGCAAGTTTGCTTAACCTGCTATTCACTAGCATGTGCTAAATTTTGTTTTGGCCAGTTCTTGAGTTACAACTTTGTATTCATCAATTCCTTGAAGTGTTGGACTGTGCTTACCCCTGAGCCTTAAGCCAACGCCAAGAGTCACACAACCTCCACTCGGTATCTTTCTTTCTTTAGGAAGACAGGTCAGGTGGAGTGCAGTACTGATTTCATATATTATTGGCCTTATCGTGTATTCTATAGGGGGGATTGTGTTTTTACATTTTCACTTAAGAGCACCAATTTACATGTAACAATAAAGAATGTGTCGGCAGGGACTAATGACAACTTGTGGCTGCGTAAGCACCTTAATGTCCTTAAGTACTTCACAGGAGCATTATCCAATAAAACATGACACCAAAACCATGAGTTATTAAGACAGAGGGAGGATGGATGGGAGTTTTAATGGAGACATTCGAGAGTTTAACACCCAAGCAGTTGAAGACAGGGCTGCTAGTGGTGGATTATATATATTCACTCATGGAATGAGGGCTCCACCAGTTAGGCTGGCTTTTATTGCCATCCCAGAGGGCAGTTAAGAGTCACCCACATTGCTGTGAGTCTGGGGTCACATGTAGGCCAGACCAGGTAGTGTTCTTTCCTTAAAGAACATCAGTGAACCAAACAGGTTTTTCCAAGATTTACAAAAATGTTGCCAAGGTTGAGCTATAGGGAGAGGCTGATCAGGCTGGGGCTGTTTTCCCTGGAGCATCAGGGCTGAAGGGAGGTTTATAAAATGATGAGGGGTCTGGATAGAGTAAATAGAGCCAATATCTTTTCCCTGAGGTGGGGGAGTCCAGAACTAGAGGGCATAGGTTTAAGTTAAGGAGGGAATGGTTTAAAAGGGACCTAAGGGCCAACATTTTTATGCCATTGGGTGGAGCATCTATGGAATGAGCTGCTGGGGAAGGGGTGGGGACTGGTACAATTACAACATTTAAAAGACATCTGGATGGGTATATGCAAAGGAAGGGTTTAGGAGGGAAATGGGCCTAGATTAGGTTAGAATATCTGGTTGGCATAGACAACTTGGACCAAAGGATCAGTTTCTGTGCATACATCTCTATACTCTAGAATTAATTTCAAATTTCACTATCTGCCATGGCAGGATTTGAACCCTGGCCCCAGACCATTCCCTGGGTCTCTGGACTAATAGACTAACACTAATAACACCAGGCCATGCCTTCCCAACTATTGGAAAGTGGGGACTGCTCAGCAGCACAAGATAGAAGCAGTGCTGACATCTGTAGTACTCAGTATGGGGGGGAGCAAAAGACAATCTTGTATCTCTGTACAATTAAATACAAATGAAAAATACATTGATTCCTTCCCTGAAGGCTTGGCTGTCATGCAAGTTTTGTACTCATAAATAGCCATGGGGATTTCACAACCTGTATTTTTTTTTTGTGGTTGGGGCAGGGACAGTGATGGTGGTAGTGAATGGACTATCATTTGCTCTCCCGAATGCAACCCTGCAATTTCTGGTGGATCAATTGGATCAATATTGGATCAATGTAGCATTCGTTTCCACCCTGAAGCCCATCCTGTTCAATTCTTGTGTGTAAACATTGTTCCTTTACAAGAAACTGAGTGGATCATGTATGAAAACAAGCATCAGAGAGAACTGACATTGTCTTAAGGATGGAAGATTAAAATAGGAAATTGATAAAAGTAGAATGAAAAGAAATGCATTAATATTTCCCTTTTAATGCAGGCATTATGCAAGTCCAGTTTCACAGTACATCTAAATGTGTGAACATGTTCTTCCTGTTTCTATTGGAAGTTTGAAATTGCAACTTAGATATCTTTGCCCCCTCTATTGATAGTTCATTATCTGGGGCAGACGAGGGGAAGTGTATTTTCAGATTCAAAGGCACTTTCTCCCTGATAAAATGTAGCTTCCCACTTTCTCCAAGTGAGATAAAACTGCAGAATGCATAGATGTCAAAGTATGCCATCGGTGGATTCTAATGAAAGCTATATGGTCTTTTGACATGGTTCTCCTCCTCTGTACTCTTGCTACCAGGGGTTAATGGGAAACACTGGAAGAGCAATCCATCACACTGACTCCAAAGGATTTAGTTATTACATTTTTAACAGAATTTGACCTTTTTTTTAACATGTGGTGTGAGAAGAGAGACTGCCACAATGCAAAATTGTGATTGCTGCAGTAAAATATGGTCCAGGGGTAGGACAAGGAGAACATCTGAAATTATCCAAAATTGGGGAAGTCAGTGGAATTTCCATTTTGCTAAATATGTGCTTCAGTTTAATGAAAAGCAGTCCATTCACTCCTCAGACTACAATGATTTAATGAGTCATTTGGATATTTGCTAAATTTATATTCAGTGTTGCCCAGGCTAAATTGTTTTTGGCATCTTGTGTTTGTCAGGAGCTGTGTTGTCCATAAAAGGAGTCAAAAAGGGTTAAGTTAGGTATAGCTAGCTAAGGTTGGTCTAGTAAATGTACTGCATTACTTAGGGAAGTTTAAAATTTGACTGAGCAATGTACTAAACTTCTAGAATAACAAAATGCTTGAAATACATCAATGAAAGAAATAAGAGTTAGCCTTTCAGGTTAATGACCCCAGGTTTCGTATGTGGTGACTCTTCAATGCCTTCTGAAATCACCTAGCAAGGCACAGTTGTATCGAACCACTATATAGGCTGCTAAAAGGACTGACGCCAGAGGGATAAACTTGGCATTAATCAAGGCAATGGAAATGACAACAGTGAATGGCTCCAGTTTTAACTGCAGGAATTTGGAGGCTTGTGCCAGAACTTGGGAGAGCATCATAACTTGACCTCATCCTTATCAAATTGCCTGCAGCAAATGTATGAGTCCATGACAGTATCAGCAGGGGTGACCACTGCACAGTCCTTGAGGATATCAATATTTTACATTGTGTCGTGTTACATTAACGCCGTGCTAAATGGCATTAATTTCGACTAGTTCTACTCGGTCAACTGGGCACCCATGAGTCTGTGGACCATTAGTAGCTGCAGAATTGTATTCAACCATGATCTGCAGGCTCTGTGCATAAACCAGCACTATCTTCCAACATTGAGGAGTTGAGGATTAAGGCAGTTTGCCTTAAAAGTGGAATCAGACTTTTCAGAAGGGAAGAAACAATTATACACCTGAGGGATAGTTGAAATTTGGAATTGTCTTCCATGAATTGTATTTGATGCAAAGCCAAATGCTAATTAGATCTGTGACTTAGATTTCTGTTAATGAAAGGTAGTAATGGATCTGAGGCAAAGGTGGGTAAATAATTAGAATACAATCAGCAATGAGTTAATTAGATCCATAGAGTTATACAGCATGGAAACAGACCCTTCAATCCAACTCGTGTGTGCTGACCAGAGATCCTCAACTGATCTAGTCCCATTTGTCAGCACTGAGCCTATAATCCTCTAAATTCTTCCTTTTCACATACCCATGCAGATGCCTTTTAACTGTTGTAAATGTACCCATCTCCACCACAACTTCTGGCAGCTCGTTCTATATACGCACTACCCTCTGCGTGAAAAAGTTGTCCCTCCCTCATGTCCCTTTTAAATCTTTAGCCTCTCAACATAAACCTATTCTCGTTAGTTGTAGATTTGTATAAAATTCCTTGGCTATTCACGCTTCTCATGACTTTATAAACCTCTGTAAAGTCACCCTTCAGCTTCTGACACTCCACGGAAAAGAGCCCCAGCCTTATCAACCTCTCCCTGTAGGTCAAACCATCCAATCCCAGCAACATTTTTGTAAATCTCTTCTGAAACCCTTGCAAGTTTAACAACATCTTTCCTGTAGCAGGGAGACCAGAACTGAACACAGTATTCCAAAAGTGAATGATAAAATGGAACCTGATGAAGGGCTTTTGCCTGAAACGTCAATTTTCCTGCTCCTTGGATGCTGCTTGACCTGCTGTGCTTTTCCAGCACCACTCTAATCTTGACTCTGATCTCCAGCATCTGCAGTACCCACTTTCGCCTCTAAGGACTAAATGGTCTACGTTATTCCAATGTTACTGTTCATGTGTTTAGTTTCACTGTATTATGATTATTCATGTCCCCAATGTTAGTGATGTACTTCCACATTAACGGAGAGAGGTGAACAGATTTTGAGGGATGTCTTGCACCTAGAGTTACTTCTGTTGTTTTATCTTTTGTGTGATCAGTTGAGGAACAAATGAGAAAATCATAGCTTGAAATGTGAAAATGCTGAGAATAATCGGTAATTCCATCAGCATTCGGGTGCAGCTACAGGTTAACTTTCCAACAGAACAAGAGTAACAGAAACCAGTGACTGAGTTACCTGCAGGTGCTCCAGTCTCACGATACATCTATGTCCACCTGATTCAGCCCGTGTTGTAAATTTAGTAATGAAGGTTCAAAGTTCACAAATCAGTGGTTTGTCTGTTCATATTTTAACAACGTTGAAAATATTGAAGACAGTGATTTCATAAGAAATAGGAGTGAGAGTCTGATCCATCATTCAATAAGACCATTACTAATCTTCAACTCCACTTTGCTGACTGATCGCTTATCCCTTTCGAGTGGAATAATCAATAGATCTTCGCTCTGAATTTTCTCAACAACATTCACAGTCCTCTGGGATAGAGAATTCCAATAATTCAAAATCTTTGTGGGAGAAGAAACTTCTCAGTCCTGATTGGATGGCTCCTTTTCTCTGAGATAATCCTGTGAGGCTGCTGGGGGAAGCAATCTCGTCAAGTTCTCCCTGAATCTTATTTACTCCAACTCATCATTGAAATCTAAGCTCCAGAAAGGGCAGGCCTTTTGTACCTTACTAAAACTTCGTTGCTGAGATGTGGGCGTCGACTGGTTGTGACTATTTGTTGCCCACCCATGACTGCTCCTTGAGGAGGTGGTGGTGAGCTGCCTTCTTGAACTGCTGCAGTCTGTTTGGTCGAGGTAGACTCGTGATGCCATTAGTGGGAACTGTACAGAGTACTCCAGTGTTGTCTCAGGAAACTAAAAGAGAAAATGCTGGAAAATCTCAGCAGGTCTGGCAGCATTTGTAAGGAGAGAAAAGAGCTGACGTTTCGAGTCTAACTGACCCTTTGTCAAAGCTCTGACGAAGGGTCAGTTAGACTCGAAACGTCAGCTCTTTTCTCTCCTTACCGATGCTGCCAGACCTGCTGAGATTTTCCAGCATTTTCTCTTTTGGTTTCAGATTCCAGCATCCGCAGTAATTTGCTTTTATCCGTTGTCTCAGGAAATCCTTGTACAATTAAAGGAGTTTTTTTTTTCCTTTTGTACTCTAACCCACCAGCATTTAATAGTTTCTCACCTTTAAGAAATAGAATAAATTGAATTAGCTTTATTACCACATGTAATCAAATGAGTGCAGTGAAAAGTTTACAAGTTGCCATTGACAGAGTCACCTTAGGTACAAAAGTACCTGGGCACAATGCGTAGTTACAGAATAGAGAAATAAAGAGGAAAAAGTTACATTGCAGCTGTAGACAGTATAACCATAGGCCAGAAAAATAAGACGCAGTTAAAAAGATAAACATCACAGTCTCTCTCCAAAGGCTCCCTTCAGCAGACCAGTGCAAAAGGCTTCCATGTTATCTGACCGCTGGCTGACACTCTGGGCACTCTGGGCACTCTGCTCTGGGCACTCTGGGCACTCTGGGCACTCTGCTCTGGGCACTCTGGGTACTCTGCTCTGGGCCAGTGCCATCTCCTCTCTGGTCACTGGCATCTCTGTTCTGGGCCACTGATGTCTCCACCAACCGTGCCTCGGAGGCTGGCACTGGGTCCAGGTCTATCTCTCTACCCACTTAAACTGAATAAGCTCAGACTTTGTCCATTATATACTGTCACCTTGTGGCTCATTCATCTAACGTTTGCAGTCTTCATATTTTCCTCAAAGTTTACTTCCATTCCCGGTTTTATATCACCAGTAACGCAGATATATTCAAACCATTCCTATGAATTGCACGTAACTGATGTCTCAGCATTGAGATTTGCAACACCACACTAGGAACAGACTTTGTTCAATTTTGAAATTGTAATGGGATCCCCTGCTTGTAATTGAGAAAGTGGAATCCGATTGTACAGATGGTTTTAGAGTGCTTCAATCGTGGCTTACACTGACTGACAGAAATATGCAGTCCGCATGTTCAGTGCTTGCATAGGAGTCTATTTGTGTGCATGTGGGTCAGCGAAAAGAGCTTGCTTATACTCTTGTTCAACTGTTCTTCACTTAAGAACAGAGACAATAAGGCTAAAGAATATAAATCTTTTACATCTTTCGCTGGGTGAGGTAACCCTGAGCTGTATGAGGGAACGTAGAGTGAATATAACTAATGACACATGAAGGGTGGGGGATTGAACATATCTTGTTTGCTTTGTATAAAATTGCAGCAATGATCTTGCACCTTATCAAAATAGAACTATTGACTGTTGGCTGTGGCAATGTTAAGTAAGCGCACTTTTCTCTGTGTTACTATATTTCTCGTGAATTTTTATAATAAATGCAGAACTCCTTAGGCTGTGTGCAATATAATAATTGGAGGAGTAGGTCATTTTGAACCTTTCACATGTTAAAATGTCCAATCCACTGAAGATGTGGTTAGCTACAATCTAAGATTGACACATGTGGGCCAAGATTTCAATAGAATCACAGAACCATTACAAATCTATTACTATGACAGTGCAGAAGTGGGCCTCCTATTCCAGCACTGGCTCTCTGGGTATTTTAACTTAGTGCTGATCTCCTGTCTTTTCCATGTAATCTTGCACAATGTTTCTATTTAAGTATTCAGTCAATGCCCTCTTGAATGTCTCCTTTGAAACTGCCTCCAATACTCTTTCAGGCAGTGCATTCTAGTTTGAAAACCCCTCACTGTGTGAAAACTTTTTTTTTCCCAGCTCGCTTTTGCTTCTTTCGTGAAACAATTTCAGACTGTCTGTTCTGGTGCTTGATCCATTTGTGAATGGAAACAGTTTCTCTGAATGCACTTTGGCCAAACGCCTCGATTTTGAAATGTCCTCTCAGCTCTCCTCTCCAAAGAAAACAATTCCAACTTCTTCAACCTTCCCTCATTCCAATGCTCACATCCTTCCTGTTGTATGATATCCAAAACTGTACCCTGTACTCCAGCGGAGAGCTAACCAGTGCTTATATAAGTTTATCATCACTTCCCTGCTCTTGTACTCTCTACCCCTATTTAGAAAGCTGAGAGTTCTGTATGCTGTGTTAACAGATCTCCCTACCTGTCCTACCATCTTTAAAGACTTATGCATATATACATCCAGGTCTCTCTCTCTGCCCCTCACACTCTATAGAATAGTTTATTCTGTATCTCCACATTCTTTGTATCAAAATGTATTACTCACACCTATGCACATTAAACTTCATCTGCTACATATCTGCCCGTTCCATCAATGCGTCACAGACCTTCGAAAGTTCTACACTCTCCTCCTCACAGATTACAATTCTTCCAAGTTTAGAGCCAGTTGCAAAAGTTGAAATTGTCCTGTGCACACCAAAATGTAGATCATTTACATAGAATCAATAAAAGCCAAAATCCCAACACTGACCCGAAGGGAAATCCACTAAAAAGCTTTCTCGAGCCCAAACAATACCCATTAACCTTAACTCTGTTTGCAATCTATTGGTCAGTTTTGTATCCACCTTGTAACTCTCCCTTTTATTCCACCTTCAATAAATTTCTTCACAAAGGTGTCTCTGGCATTGTATCAAACACCATTGAGAGGTCCATGCAAACCACATCAATACTCTTGTTATCAATTGTCTTTGTTGCATAGAGTCATAGAGATCGACAGCACAGAGAAAGACCCATCAGCGCATCATGTCTGCCCCAGTCAAAAACAATGGCCTAACTATTTTAATCCCATTTTCCAGCACTTGGCTCAGAGCTCTGTATGTCTTCACATTGCAAGTCATCCAAATGCTTCTCGAATGTTTTATGAGGGTTTCTGCCTTCAACACCCTTACACCCCAGCGAGTTCCAGATTCCCATCACCCTTTGGATGAAAAAGTTTTCCTCACATCTCTTTGAAACCTTCTGCCCATTTCCTTAAATCTATCCCCTCTGGTTATTGACCCTCCATCAAGGGAAAAGTCTCCTCCTATCCAATCTGTCTAGACCTCTCATAATTTTATACATCTCAGTCATGTCCCCTCTCAATATCCTCTCCCTTCAGGAAATCAGTCTGATCTGTCTCTCTTCAAAACTGAAACTCTCTGGGCAAAGTCCTTGTAAATCTCTTCTGCGCATTCTCGAGTGCAATCATATCGCTTGTAAAATGTGAATTCCAGAACTGCAAATGTTTAAAATCTACCCTCTTCGAAAAACTCTAATAAGTTAAAAAAAAACAAAGAATTGCTAATGCTGGATATCAGAAACAAAACAGAACTTGCTGGAAAAGCTCAGCAGGTCTGTCAGCATCTGTCAGAAGAAAGCAGAGTTAACGTTTCACATCCAGTGAATCAACATGGACATTTACTATAAACCGACCGACTCCCACAGCTACCTAGACTACACCTCCTCCCACCCTGCCCCCTGTAAAAACGCCATCAAATATTCCCAATTCCTTCATCTCCTCCGCATCTGCTCCCAGGAGGACCAGTTCTAATACCGTACAACCCAGATGGCCTCCTTCTTCAAAGACCACAATTTCCCCCCAGTAGTGGTCAACGATGCCCTCCACCGCATCTCCTCCACTTCCGGCTCCTCCGCCCTTGAGCCCCGCCCTTCCAACTGCCACCAGGACAGAACTCCACTGATCCTCACCTACCACCCCACCAACCTCCATATACAGCATATCATCCGTTGTCATTTCCACCACCTCCAAACGGCCCCCACCACCAGGGATAGATTTCCCTCCCCTCCCCTATCAATGTTCTGAAAAGACCACTCCCTCCGTGACTCCCTCGTCAGGTCCACAACCCCCACCAACCCAACCTCTATTCCCGGCACCTTCCCCTGCAACCGCAAGAAATGCAAAACTTGCGCCCACACCTCCCCCCTCACTTCCCTCCAAGGCCCCAAGGGATCCTTCCATATCCGCCACAAATTCACCTGCACCTCCACACACATCATTTATTGCATCCGCTGCACCCGATGTGGCCTCCTCTACATTGGGGAGACAGGCCGCCTACTTGCGGAATGTTTCAGAGAACACCTCTGGGACACCCGGAACAACCAACCCAACCGCCCCATGGCTCAACACTTCAACTCCTCCTCCCACTCCACCAAGGACATGCAAGTCCTTGGACTCCTCCATCGCCAGACCATAGCAACACGACGGTTGAAGGAAGAGCGCCTCATCTTCCGCCTAGGAACCCTCCAACCACAAGGGATGAACTCAGATTTCTCCAGTTTCCTCATTTCCCCTCCCCCCACTTTGTCTCAATCAAATCCCTCGAACTCAGCACCACGTTCCTAACCTGCAATCTTCTTCCTGACCTCTCCGCCCCCACCCCACTCCGGCCTGTCACCCTCACCTTGACCTCCTTCCACCTATCGTATTTCCAACACCCCTCCCCCAAGTCCCTCCTCCCTACCTTTTATCTTAGCCTGCTGGACACACTTTCCTCATTCCTGATGAAGGGCTTATGCCCGAAATGTCGATTCTCCTGTTCCTTGGATGCTGCCTGACCTGCTGCGCTTTTCCAGCAACACATTTTCAGCTCATGTCATTTTGTGGCATGTTGATGTTCATGTATCCTGGTGGCTAGTTTTCTGCCTGTTGGTCCAATGTAGTGTTTGTTACAGTTCTTGCAAGGTACTTTGTAAATGACATTAGTTTGTTTGTTGTCTGTATAGAGTTTTTCAAGTTCATTAGCTGCTGTTTTAGTGTGTTGGTGGGTTTGTGGGCTAGCATGATGCCAAGGGGTCTGAGTAGTCTGGCAGTCATTTCCGAAATGTCTTTGATGTGGGGGAGAGTGGCTAGGGTTTTTGGACATGTTTTGTCTGCTTATTTGAGTTTGTTGCTGAGAAATCGATGGATTGTGTACATTGGGTACCCGTTCTTTCTGAATAAACTATATAGGTGATTTTCCTCTGCTCTGCGTAGTTCCTCTGTGCTGCAGTGTTTGGTGGCTCATTGAAATAATGTTTTAATGCAGGCATTACAAACAGACAGAAAACTAGCCACCGGGGTACATGAACATCAACTAGCCACAAAAAGACATGACCTACTCTCGCATACAGATGAGGAAGGACACCACTTCAACTGGAACAGAACATCCATCCTAGAACAAGGCAGAGACATGCACAAGAATTCCTAGAAGCATGGCATTCCAAACAGAACTCTATCAACAAACCATTGACTTGGACCCCATTTACCATCTCCTGAGAAAAAGAATAGGAAATGACGCCACCACAGGAAATGATATCACCAAGGGAAATGACATCACCAACCCCTGGACACATAAATAGAAAGCGAGCCATGCCACCAGTGCTTCATCTGGAGGCTCACTGAAGATGTTAACAGGTTTGGTGACAAAACGACTGAAAACGAACCTTCCAGCTCAGTGAGCAAACCTACATCCAGAAACTCAACCTGAGCTACAACGCTTCTCAAAACTCAATAATACCTATGGGTGCATTATGCAAAAACTGGCCCGAAAATGGGAAACCAATGCCATCTGACACGGCGCCACCTATGAACAGCTGTACTTCCGCACGAACACCTAAAGAAACAAGTACTACCTAAATATTTTCAATACAAACTTCCCCTTAACACCCCATTAGCTAAAAAAAAGCAGAACAAAATGGCCGCAGAATGCTTAGAGAAGTGATTAATGATGCCCACAACAGACTTTGTAAATGCAACTGGGAAAGTTCGCGCCAAAAAACTTTACTCACTCAATGCAACAAACCATGAATGGACAGACACAGTGCAACAAGCCATAGATATTAGACAGCAACAAACACAGGAAATGAAAAAAAAACTGGACCTGCAGAAAATAACTAGACAAACTTACACAAAATAACAACACAGAAGCATGGATTAAGAAAAACTTATCTGACCGACCCTTAACAGACACTGAAAAAGCCGCCTTAGTAAGAGGATTAAATTACAACTTCCAGGATGCGGGCAAGAAAGATTTCTTCGCAGCATTAGAAACAACACTGAAAGATAACCAACTCTCAGAATAAACCCAGCAAACCGTCAGACAGACAGTCGCACCAATATTAAGCAGGAAAAGGGAAGGAAACACATTCGTTGCACAAGAAAGGAAAGTGCTAGAAAGACTAAAGAAAGACAAAACATTGTTATCCTACCTGCAGCCAAAGGATGCTTGACAGTCATTTTAAATCAAAGAGACTGCATTGAGAAAGTGAACGTACTACTTACAGGTGCCAACACTCATCAAGAAGTGGTGATAGACCTGACCCCACAACAAGAGAACTGAATCACAGCCCTACTCAAAAACCTTCAGAAATCTGGAGAAATAAATAAGACCGACTTCCAAAAAATGAAGCCAGACAGATCCAACACACCACGCTTCTGTGGATTATCCAAAATTCACATGCCAGGAGCACCACTCGGACCCATAATCTCACTACCTGGAACACCAACTTACAGACTGGCTAAGGATCTACAACAAAGACTAAAACACTGAGTAGACTCATGCCACTCCATCCACTCCACCCAAGAATTCCTGAAGACCATCAAAGACACCAAGGCAGAAGAGGATGAAGTAATGGTCTCCTTTGACGTAACAGCCCTGCTCACATCCATCAACATCAACCTGGCCAAAGAAACACTGACTACACGATTAGAAGAACCAAAGACACATACACCAAACACTTTTAACTTCATCAGCAAGGACAATATCATCAAGCTACTGGACCTATGCCATACCACCCACTTTACCTTCAACAAAAAAACTTACAGACAAACCAACGGAACACCCCTGGGATCTCTGATATCAGGGTTCTTAGCAGAGGCAGTAATGCAGAGACTCGAATAAACAGCTCTGCCAACCATCCAACCCAAACTTTGGCTCCGCTATGTGGATGACAGCTTTGTCATCACTAAATGAAACAAATTAGAGGAAACCTTCAAGACCATCAATAATACCCCTCACTGGCATAAACTTCACTAAAGAGGAGGAAAGCAACAACAAACTGCTATTCCTAGATATCGCAGTAGAGCGAAACAGCCAATGGGGAACTTCAAACCAGCATCTACAGGAAAACAACACGTACAGACCAAATACTAAACTACAGAAGCAATCATGCCACCTACAGGCCGCCTACTTGCGGAACGTTTCAGAGAACACCTCTGGGACACCCGGACTAACCAACCCAACCACCCCGTGGCTCAACACTTCAACTCCCCCTCCCACTCCACCAAGGACATGCAGGTCCTTGGACTCCTCCATCGCCAGACCATAGCAACACGACGGCTGGAGGAAGAGCGCCTCATCTTCTGCCTAGGAACCCTCCAACCATAAGGGATGAACTCAGACTTCTCCAGTTTCCTCATTTCCCCTCCCCCGACCTTGTCTCAGTCCCAACCCTCAAACTCAGCACCACCTTCCTAACCTGCAATCTTCTTCCTGACCTCTCCGCCACCACCCCCACTCTGGCCCTTATCACCCTCACCTTATCACCCTCACCTTAACCTCCTTCCACCTATCGCAGTCCCCCTCCCCCAAGTCCCTCCTCCCTACTTTTTATCTTAGCCTGCTTGGCACACTTTCCTCATTCCTGAAGAAGGGCTCATGCCCGAAACGTTGATTCTCCTGCTCCTTGGATGTTGCCTGACCTGCTGCGCTTTTCCAGCAACACATTTTCAGCTCTGATCTCCAGCATCTGCAGTCCTCACTTTCCCCTAGAAGGTTTTACCTACTGCGAATCCTCTTACAAGGATGCCTTCCTTGAAGAATTCTCTTCCTCCCTCTACAAGGATTTCAGTGAGTCCCTCTCTCACTGCACCCCCCAGGTCATCTCCTCTGCCCTGAAGCTCTTCAGCCACATCCTGAAACAGACTCGCCACCACAGCCACATCTCCTTCCTCAGCACCTGCCTACTGAACCAACTGACCCCGCACGGACTCCGGACTACATTCAGACCAACAAAGTTTGGTCCCAACCAGGACAACCAGTACCTACAACAAATCCAAAGCCTCCAGCAACAGACCTCCCTCCGGATCCTCCACTCCACGCTTGCAGCCATGCGCCGCTACCTACATTCCCTGCAATTAAACCTACCCCAGCTCAGGACAACACTCTCACAGACTTACGAAGGACCTCTACTCTTCTTCATCCACAGAAGAATCCATGCACTAAACAAACAGTTCTTCCTAGCAGCCTCCTCCTGCCCCACCAAACTCATCTCTGCATACTTCGACCCTTAGTCCAAGAACTCCCCACCTAAGTTCAGGACACCACCCACGTCCCCCACCTCCTCCATGATTTTCCCCAACGCCTTATCTTCACCATGGATATCCAGTCCCTGTACACCTCCATCCCCCATCACGAAGGACTCAAAGCCCTCCGCTTCTTCCTTTCCCGCCATACCAACCAGTACCCTTCCACTGACACCCTCCTTCGACTGACTGAACTGGTCCTCACCCTGAACAACTTCTCTTTCCAATCCTCCCACTTCCTCCAAACCAAAGGAGTAGCCATGGGCACCCGCATGGGCCCTAGCTTTGCCTGCCTCTTCGTAGGATATGTGGAACAGTCCATCTTCCGCAGCTACACTGGCACCACCTCCACCTTTACCTCCACTACATCGATGACTGTATCATCGCTGCCTCGTGGTCCCACGAAGAGGTTGAACAGTTCATCCACTTTGCTAACACCTTCCACCCCAACCTCAAATTCACCTGGACCATCTCAGACTCCTCCCTCCCCTTCCCAGACCTCTCCATTTCTATCTCGGGCGACCGAATCAACACGGACATTTACTATAAACCGACTGACTCCCACAGCTACCTAGATTACACCTCCTCCCACCCTGCCCCCTGTAAAAACGCCATCCCATATTCCCAATTCCTTCATCTCCGCCGCATCTGCTCCCAGGAGGACCAGTTCCAATACCGAACAATACCAGATGGCCTCCTTCTTCAAAGACCGCAATTTCCCCCCAGACGTGATCGATGATGCCCTCCACCGCATCTCCTCCACTTCCCGCTCCTCTGCCCTTGAGCCCCGCCCCTCCAACCGCCACCAGGACAGAACCCCACTGGTCCTCACCTACCACCCCACCAACCTCCAGATACATTGTATCATCCGTCGCCATTTCTGCCACCTCCAAACAGACCCCACCACCGGGGATATATTTCCCTCCCCTCCCCTATCAGCGTTCCGAAAAGACCACTCCCTCTGCGACTC
The DNA here is from genome assembly GCF_047496795.1 of Chiloscyllium punctatum. Lineage (NCBI taxonomy): Eukaryota > Metazoa > Chordata > Chondrichthyes > Orectolobiformes > Hemiscylliidae > Chiloscyllium > Chiloscyllium punctatum. The sequence continues at coordinate 83,372,894 of NC_092761.1, forward strand.
CCTCGTCAGGTCCACACCCCCCACCAACCCAACCTCCACTCCCGGCACCTTCCCCTGCAACCGCAAGAAATGCAAAACTTGCGCCCACACCGCCCCCCCTTACATCCCTCCAAGGCTCCAAGGGATCCTTCCATATCTGCCATAAATTCACCTGCACCTCCACACACATCATTTACTGCATCCGCTGGACCCGATGTGGCCCCCTCTATAGTGGGGAGACAGGCCGCCTATTTGCAGAATGTTTCAGAGAACACCTCTGGGACACCCGCACCAACCAACCCAACTGCCCCGTGGCTCAACACTTCAACTCCCCCTCCCACTCCACCAAGAACATGCAGGTCCTTGGCCGCCTCCATCGCCAGACCATGGCAACACGACGGCTGGAGGAAGAGCGCCTAGGAACCCTCCAACCACAAGGGATGAATGTAGATTTCTCCAGTTTCCTCATTTCCCCTCCCCCCACCTTGTCTCAGTCCCAACCCTCGAACTCAGCACCACCTTTGTAACCTGAAATCTTCTTCCTGACTTCTCTGCCCCCCACCCCCACTCCAGTCTATCACCCTCACCTTGACCTCCCTCCACCTATTGCATTTCCAACGCCCCTCCTCCAAGTCCCTCCTCCCTACTTTTTATCTTAGCCTGCTTGGCACACTTTCCTCATTCCTGAAGAAGGGCTCATGCCCGAAACGTTGATTCTCCTGCTCCTTGGATGTTGCCTGACCTGCTGCGCTTTTCCAGCAACACATTTTCAGCTCTGATCTCCAGCATCTGCAGTCCTCACTTTGTCCTACAGAAGCAATCCTCCCAACATCCACAAACGAAGCTGCATTGGAACATTATTTCAATGAGCCAACACACACTGCACCACAGAGGAACTATGACAGAGCAGAGGAAAATCACCTATAACGTGTATTCAAAAGGAATGGGTGCCCAATGAACACAGTCCGCTGATTTCTCAGCAACAAACCTAAACAAGCAGACAAAACACGTCCAGAAACCCTAGCCACTCTCCCCTACATCAAAGATATTTCGGAAATGACTGCCAGACTACTCAGACCCCTTAACATCATGGTAGCCCACAAACCCACCAACACGCTGAAACAGCAGCTAATGAACGTGAAAAACCCTATACAGACAACAAACAAAGTAAGAGGTAAAAACAATGGCTGCAGAGGCTGGAAACCAGATTCTGGATTAGAGTGGTGCTGGAAAAGCACAGCAGTTCAGGCAGCATCCGAGGAGCAGGAAGATCGCGTTTTGGGCAAATGCCCTTCATCAGGAATACAGGCAGAGTGCCTGAAGGGTGGAGAGATAAATGAGAGGAGGGTGGGGGTGGGGAGAAAATAGCATAGAGTACAATAGGTGAGTGGGGGTGGGGATGAAGGTGATAGGTCAAGGAGGAGGGTGGGGGAGGGTAGCAAAGAGTACAATGGGTGAATAGAAGTGGGGATGAAGGTCAGAGGGGAGGGTGGAGTGGATAGGTGGAAAGGAAGGTAGGCAGGTAGGACAAGTCATGGGGACAGTTCTGAGCTGGAAGTTTGGAACTGGGGTGAGGTGGAGGAAGGGGAAATGAGGAAACTGTTGAAGTCCAGTTTGATGCCCTGGGGTTGAAGTGTTCCAAGGCGGAAGATGAGGCGTTCTTCCTCCAGGCGTCGGATGGTGAGGGAGCGGCGGTGAAGGAGGCCCAGGACCTCCATGTCCTCGGCTGAGTGGGAGGGGGAGTTGAAATGTTAGGCCACAGCGGGGTGTGGTTGATTGGTGCGGGTGTCCCAGAGATGTTCCCTAAAGCGCTCTCCTAGGAGGCGCCCAGTCTCCCCAATGTAGAGGAGACAGCATCGGGAGCAACGGATACAATAAATGACATTAGTGGATGTGCAGGTGAAACTTTGATGGATATGGAAGGCTCCTTTAGGGCCTTGGATGGAGGTGAGGGAGGAGGTGTGGGTGCAGGTTTTGCAATTCCTGTGGTGGCAGGAGAAGGTGCCAGGGCAGGAGGGTGGGTTGTTGGGGGGGCATGGACCTGACCAGGTAGTCATGGGGGGAATGGTCTTTGCGGAAAGCGAAAAGGGGTGGGGAGGGAAATATATCCCTGGTGGTGGGATCTGTTTGGAGGTGGCGGAAATTTCGGTGGATGATTTGGTTTTATGAGAAGGTTGGTAGGGTGGAAGGTGAGCACCAAGGGGATTCTGTCCTTGTTACAGTTGGAGGGGTGGGGTCTGAGGGCGGAGGTGCGGGATGTGGACGAGATGCGTTGGAGGGCATCTTTAACCACGTGGGAAGCGAAATTGCGGTCTCTGAAGAAGGAGGCCATCTGGTGTGTTCTATGGTGGAACTGGTCCTCCTGGGAGCAGATACGGCGGAGGCGGAGGAATTGGGAATACGGGATGGCATTTTTGCAGGAGTTAGGGTGGGAAGAACTAATGTCATTTACAAAATATACTTGCAAGAACTATAACAAACACTACTTTGGGCAAACAGTAGGAAGATCATGTTTCGGGCAAAAGCCCTTCATCAGGAATAGAGGCAGAATGCCTGAAGGGTGGAGAGATAAATGAGAGGAGGGTGGGGGTAGGGAGATTGCATAATATTTGCAATTCTATCATCCTCTGGCACCAACTCCAAAGCCAGGGAAGATTGAAAGATAATTCATAGAATCATGAACTTATTACGGTGCAGAAGAAAGCCTTTAACCTATTGTGCCTGCACCTGTTCTCTTAGCTAGTGCCAATCTCTTGCTGTTTCCCATATCACAGCATATCATTATTACCCAAATAACCATCCAATGCCTCAATTGAACCTGCAGCCACCACATTTTCAAGCAGTATATTCTGTATCCTAACTACTCACTAAATAAAAAGTCTCTTTCTCACATCACCCTTGCTTCGTTTGCAAAATTTCCAAATTTTGAAAATAATCTGATCAATTTCATTCCATAACTGAATCGTTGGTTATGAATGGACATGGGGCGAGTGTGGGGTGGGGGTGGTATGTATGTGTTTTGTTTTTTTTTTGTCAAGTGCTTCTGGAGCTTTCTGATGTGGAGTCTGATACTCCTAAATAATTGTCATAAGTTGATGAGGCTGTTTAAAATTCAGCTAGCGTAATCCTCCAAATAAAGGGACAGGCAAAACTGTTTTGGTGCAAGAGTAAATAGACAAGGCCTTGGGTGGGGGAGTCCAGAACTAGAAGGCATAGGTTGAGGATGAGAGGGGAAAAATTTAAAAGGGACCTAAAGGGCAAACATTTCACACAGAGGGTGGTGCGTGCATGGAATGAGCTACCAGAGGAAGTGGTGGAGTCTGTTATAATGACAACATTTAAAAGGCATTTGGATGGTTATATGAATAGGAAGGGTTTAGAGAGATGTGGACCAAGTGCTGGCAAATGGAACTAGATTAAGTTGGGATACCTGGTTGGCATGGACGAGTTGGACTGAAGGGTCTGTTTCCATGCTGTACATCTCTATGACTCTATCGGGCTTTAAATTAGATTAGATTCCCGACAGTGTGGAAACAGGCCCTTCAGCCCAACCAGTCCAAACCGACCCTCCAAAGAGTAACCCACCCAGACCCATTTCACTCTAACCAATGCACCTAACACTACGGGCAATTTAGCGTGGCCAATTCACCTAACCTTCACATCTTTGGACTGTGGGGGAAACCGGAGCACCTGGAGGAAACCCACACAGACACGGGGAGAATGTGCAAACTCCACACAGACAGTCACCCGAGGCGGGAATCAAACCCAAGGCTTTACTGCAGCTTTCCAAAGCGGAGTGTGATACAAACTGACACAAAGTGCTGCTACAATAATCCCCCAATTAAAAGCAATTACCTTTGCATCAATTTCTGAGCACTGCATTAGCTGTTACTGTCCTACACCTGGACCAGTGTCAAGTACAGGAATGGTTTAGGGGGGCAAAAATGAATTGATTTTAAAATTTTTGAAAAGCAGAAAGTTGGGAAAGGAGTGCGTCATTTCTATCTGCTGATTGAGGGCTCTTTTAAATCAAGAAACTGAAGCATGTTTGAAGTCCTCTTCCAGATAGCGATGGTGAAAAGTCAGCAAGGTAGTGGAATATCTGTGACATCCCAACCCAGGATTTCACTGGGCTGCTGCTGCTCCTGCTTTTGCAATAACCTGATCTTCCTGTTACAGGTGTGGATCATTTGGCTTTTTTTTTAAACTGGACTGCACTTCACTGTGGCCGACAAGAGAGCAGCTTTCAGTGCAGCATCACACGATACTGATCCCAGTGAGTGACGAAAAGCAAACGAAGTGTGGATGCTGTAAAATAAGCCAGAGGAGGAAGTGAAACTGGTGAGTGATGCAGCCCTGAGCCAGCATGATGTGACGCTGTTGGAGAGTGAGAGGGGTCAAGAATGTGCGTGTGACACCATGTGGCACTGAGTGTGGATCTCAGGATGCAGTGAGAGCAGCTGCCTGTGGAACATCACACGTTCCAGAGATACCTGTGATCCTGGGTGGGTTCAAAGTGCGAGGGATGAAACTCGAGTTGGAATCCACCTGGGGTGAATCTGAACCAGGGGCAGTCACTGAGGAACGTCATGTGGCTGTGGAAACGAGAAAGACCTGGTCAAACAGCGAAGGAGTGACAGCGAAACTAATGACGGTGGCCAAGAAAAATGATTGGAATGGAAATCCTGTCGGAGGGAGGAGCAGAACATCTTCAAGGTGGGCATACCTGGAAGAGATGTGGCAGTCAGTTAAATATTAAATATTAAATAAAAACTGAAAGAACTGCCAGTAAGTGATGATCCCACAAAGCGATCCTTGACACCTATCTGATCAATGGTGCTAATTGTCCTCACTCAATGTAAAAATCAACATCATCATTTGCTCCCATGGACCACTGGGTGAACTAGTGTTCTTAAAACCAGGATGTCAAGAATTTAATGAAACAGTTTCTTGAGGGAATCTTTACTGTAAGTAAAAAGTGGGAATTATGTGCACTTATTGCTGACATTAATCCTTAGTGATTCATTTGTTGAATAATAAATGTAGCATGTATTGATTTGTTAAGAGTAGGTTAATGAGAGCGTCCATACATCTGCAGTTGAAGCAATGGAATTGGTCTGTTTTCTAAACTAATCAATCCGTCTGATTGCTGTGCTTGCTCCCTTAGTACCAACGTCTTTGCATTTTTTTGATTTAAGTTATCAATCAATGCAGTCAGACTGTGTGTTCTGTGCTTGTGCACTTGACTCAGTTGGTATAAAGCTCTTATTCCTCAGTAAGAATGTGTTGATTCAATTCCTTGGGCATATATTGTAGTCTGACATTGTAGATACAATTCTTCCATTAAAGAGTTCAATCATGAACCCACCTTGCTGTAGTTTGGGTGAATGCTAATTGTTTTGCACAGTGTCGGGCATCAAGACATTACTGGCACGGTGGCTCAGTGGTTAGCACTGCTGCCTCACAGCACCAGGGATCCAGGTTCAATTCCAGCCTCGGGCAACTGTCTGTGTGGAGTTTGCATATTCTCCCCATGTCTGCGTGGTTTCCTCTGGGTGGTCTGATTTCCTCCCAATGTTCAAAGGTGCACAGATTAGGGCGGCTTGACCAAGCTAAATTGCCCGTAGTGTCCAGGTGATTGCAGGCTAGGTGGGTTAGCCATGGGAAATGCAGGGTTAGGTTTAAGGGGTTGGATCTGGGTGGGATGCTGTTAGGTGGGTTAGTGTGAGCTCGATGGGCTAAATGGTCTGCTTCCATACTATAGGGATTCTATGATCCATCCAGGCTATCCTGTATAATCCTGCATCACTCAGACTTACCACACTTCCTGGGATCTTGTTGTATGTTACAACAGGCATAACTCTGAAGAGTTTTAGGATCAACTGATGTTGAGAATGGCACGATATCAATGTATTTTGTTTTCATGATCTGTTCCTCTATGTATGTAAAAAGTGTCATGACAAAATTCTTGGCACTAGTTCATTTTGAACAGTTATCACTTTAGCCAATGAATGTAAAAATAAAAATAAATTCTTTTTTGATCTGCGTCGATATTTCTCCACTCAAGAATCAGCGCCAATTCTTCACCAACCTGAATGATGGAACTGGAACCAACAGGTTGTAAATGATCCACTGGAGACCCCGGCGGTGTGAGAATGGTCAGTTGGCTGGAGACCCTGAGAAACGAGGGAATGCTCAGTGGGATGGAGACCCTGAGGGATGAGGAGATGGTCAGTTGGCTGGAGACCCTGAGGGATGTGAGGATGGTCACTGCGATGGAGACCCTGAGGGACGTGGGGACAGTCAGTGGGCTGGAGACCTGAGCGATGTGAGGGCAGTCAGTGGGCTGGAGACCCTGATGGATGAGGAGATGGTCAGTGGGGTAGAGACCCTGAGGGATGAGGGGATGGTCAGTGGGATGGAGACCATGATGGATGAGGGGATGGTTAGTGGGATAGAGACCCTGAAGGATGAGGGGATGGTCAGTGGGATGGAGACCCTGAGGGATGAGGGGATGGTCAGTGGGATGGAGACCCTGAGGGATGAGGGGATGGTCAGTGGGATGGAGACCCTGAGGGATGAGGGGATGGTCAGTGGGCTGGAGACCCTGAGGGATGAGGGGATGGTCAGTGGGCTGGAGACCTGAGGGATGTGGGGATGGTCAGTAGGCTGGAGACCCTGAGGGATGAGGGGATGGTCAGTGGGCTGGAGACCTGAGGGATGTGGGGATGGTCAGTAGGCTGGAGACCCTGAGGGATGAGGGGATGGTCAGTGGGATGGAGACCCTGAGGGATGAGGGGATGGTCAGTGGGATGGAGACCATGATGGATGAGGGGATGGTCAGTGGGATGGAGACCATGATGGATGAGGGGATGGTCAGTGGGATGGAGACCCTGAGGGATGAGGGGATGGTCAGTGGGATGGAGACCCTGAGGGATGTGGGGATGGTCAGTGGGATGGAGACCCTGAGGGATGAGGGGATGGTCAGTGGGATGGAGACCCTGAGGGATGAGGGGATGGTCAGTGGGATGGAGACCCTGAGGGATGAGGGGATGGTCAGTGGGATAGAGACCCTGAAGGATGAGGGGATGGTCAGTGGGATGGAGACCCTGAGGGATGAGGGGATGGTCAGTGGGATGGAGACCCTGAGGGATGAGGGGATGGTCAGTGGGATGGAGACCCTGAGGGATGTGGAGATGGTCAGTGGGGTGGAGACCCTGAGGGATGTGGGGATGGTCAGTGGGCTGGAGACCCTGATGAATGAGGGGATGGTCAGGGGGCTGGAGACCCTGAGGGATGAGGGGATGGTCAGTGGGCTGGAGACCTGAGGGATGTGGGGACGGTCAGTGGGCTGGAGACCCTGAGGGATGAGGGGATGGTCAGTGGGATGGAGACCCTGAGGGATGAGGGGATGCTCACTGGGCTGGAGACCTGAGGGATGTGGGGATGCTCAGTGGGCTGCAGACCCTGGGGATGTTGGGATGGTCAGTGGGCTGGAGACCCTAAGCGATGTGTGGATGATCAGTGGGCTGGAGACCTTGGGGGATGTGTGGATGGTCAGTGGGCTTGTGACACTGGAGGATGTGGGGATGCTCAGTGGGCTGGAGACCCTGGGGATGTGGGGATGTTCAGTGGGCTGGAGACCGTGGGGGATGAGGGGATGGTCAGTGGGATGGAGACCCTGGGGGATGTGGGGATGGACAGTTGGCTGGACCCACTGGGGAATGTGGGGATGGTCAGTGGGCTGGAGACCCTAATGGATGAGGGGATGGTCAGTAGGATGGAGACCCTGAGGGATGTGGGGATGGTCAGTGGGCTGGAGACCCTGTGGTATGAGGAGATGGTCAGTGGGCTGGAGATCCCGAGGAATGTGGGGATGGTCAGTGGGCTGGAGACCCTGGGGGATGTTGGGATGGTCAGTGGGCTGGAGACCCTGCAGTATGAGGAGATGGTCAGTGGGCTGGAGACCCTGAGGGATGTGGGGATGGTCAGTGGGCTGGAGACTCTGGGGGATGTTGGGGTGGTGTGTGGGCTGGAGACCCTGGGTGATGTGGGGATGGTCAGTGAGCTGGAGACCCTGGGGGATGTGGTGGTCAGTGGGCTGGAGACCCTGGGGGATGTGGTGGTCAGTGGGCTGGAGGCCCTGGGGAATGTGGGGATAGTCAGTGGCTGGAGAACCTGAGCGATGTCGGGATGATCAATTGGCATGTTGACACTGGGCGATGTGGGGATGGTCAGTGAGCTGGAGACACTGGGGGATGTGGGGATGGTCAGTGGGCTGGAGACCCTGCAGTATGAGGAGATGGTCAGTGGACTGGAGACCCTGGGGATGTTGGGATGGTCAGTGGGCTGGAGACCCTAAGCAATGTGTGGATGATCAGTGGGCTGTAGACACTGGGGGATGTGGGGATGGTCAGTGAGCTGGAGACACTGGGGATGTGGGGATGGTCAGTGGGCTGGAGACACTGAGCAATGTGGGGATGGTCAGTGGGCTAGAGACACTGGGGATGTGGGGATGGTCAGTGAGCTGGAGACACTGGGGGATGTGGGGATGGTCAGTGAGCTGGAGACACTGGGGGATGTGGGGATGGTCAGTGGGCTGGAGACACTGGGTGATGTGGGGATGGTCAGTGGGATGGAGATCCTGAGGGATGTGGGGATGGTCAGTGGGCTGGAGACACTGGGTGATGTGGGGATGGTCAGTGGGATGGAGATCCTGATGGATGAGGGGATGGTCAGTGGGATAGAGACCCTAAGGGATGAGTGGATGGTCAGTGGGATGGAGACCCTGAGGGATGAGGGGATGGTCAGTGGGCTGGAGACCCTGATGGATGAGGGGATGGTCAGTGGGATGGAGACCCTAAGGGATGAGTGGATGGTCAGTGGGATGGAGACCCTGAGGGATGTGGGGATGGTCAGTGGGCTGGAGACCCAGAGGGATGATGGGATGGTCAGTGGGCTGGAGACCCTGGGGATGTGGAGATGGTCAGTAGGATGGAGACCCTGAGGGATGTGGGGATGGTCAGTGGGCTGGAGACCCTGGGGGATGTGGGGATGGTCAGTGGGCTGGAGACCCTGGGGGTTGTGGGGGCGGTCAGTGAGCTGGAGAGCCTAAACGTTGTGAGGATGGTCAATGGGCTGGAGACACTGGGTGATGTGGGGATGATCAGTGGGCTAGAGACCCTGGGGGATGTGGGGATGGTCAGTGAGCAGGAGACCGTGGGGGATGTGGTGGTCAGTGGGCTGGAGGCCCTGGGGAATGTCGGGATGGTCAGTGGGCTGGAGAACCTGAGTGATGTCGGGATGATCAATGGGCATGTTGACACTGGGCGATGTGGGGATGGTCAGTGAGCTGGAGACCCTGAGGGATGTGGGGATGGTCAGTGGGTTGGAGACCCTGAGGGATGTGGTGATGGTCAGTGGGCTGGAGACCCTGAGTGATGTGGGGATGGTCAGTGGGTTGGAGACCCTGAGGGATGTGGGGATGGTCAGTGGGTTGGAGACCCTGGGGGATGTGGGGATGGTCAATGGGCTGGAGACCCTAGGGTATGTGAGAATGGTCAGTGGGCTGGAGACCCTGCAGTATGAGGAGATGGTCAGTGGACTGGAGACCCTGGGGATGTTGAGATGGCCAGTGGGCTGGAGACCCTAAGCGATGTGTGGATGATCAGTGGGCTGGAGACCTTGGGGGATGTGGGGATGGTCAGTGGGCTGGAGACACTGGGGGATGTGGGGATGGTCAGTGAGCTGGAGACCTTGGGGGATGTGGGGATGGTCAGTGAGCTGGAGACACTGAGCGATGTGGGAATGGTCAGTGGGCTGGAGACCTTGGGCGATGTCGGGATGGTCAGTGGGCTGGAGACACTGCGTGATGTGGGGGTGGTCAGTGGGATGGAGATCCTGAGGGATGTGGGGATGGTCAGTGGGCTGGAGACCTAGAGATATGTGGGGATGATTAGTGGGCTGGAGACCCTAATGGATGAGGGGATGGTCAGTGGGATGGAGACCCTAAGGGATGAGTGGATGGTCAGTGGGATGGAGACCCTGAGGGATGTGGGGATGGTCAGTGGGCTGGAGACCTAGAGATATGTGGGGATGATTAGTGGGCTGGAGACCCTAATGGATGAGGGGATGGCCAGTGCTGGAGACCTGAGGGATGTGGGGATGGTCAGTGCGCTGGAGACCCTTGGGGATGTGGGGATGGTCATTGGGCTGGAGACTGTGGGGGATGAGGGGATGGCCAATGGGATGGAGACCCTGGGGGATGTGGGGATGGTCAGTGGGCTGGAGACCTAGAGATATGTGGGGATGATCAAGTGGACTGGAGACCCTGATGGATGAGGTAATGGTCAGTGGGATGGAGACCCTAAGGAATGAGGGGATGGTCAGTGCGCTGGAGACACTGGGGGATGAGGCAATGGTCAGTGGGCTGAAGACCTTGGGGATTTGGGGATGGTCATTGGGCTGGAGACCCTGGGGATGTGGGGGTGGTCAGTGGGCTGGAGACCGTGGGGGATGAGGAGATGGTCAGTTGGCTGGAGACCTTGGGGGATGTGGGGATGGTCAGTGGGCTGGAGACACTGGGGGATGAGGCAATGGTCAGTGGGCTGAAGACCTTGGGGATTTGGGGATGGTCATAGGGCTGGAGTCCCTGGGGATGTGGGGCTGGTCAGTGGGCTGGAGACCGTGGGGGATGAGGAGATGGTCAGTTGGCTGGAGACCTTGGGGGATGTGGAGATGGTCAGTGGGCTGGAGACACTGGGGGATGAGGAGATGGTCAGTGGGCTGGAGACTTTGGGGCATGTTGGGATGGTCAGTGGGCTGGAGACCGTGGGGGATGAGGAGATGGTCAGTTGGCTGGAGACCTTGGGGGATGTGGGGATGGTCAGTGGGTTGGAGACACTGAGCGATGTGGGGATGGTCAGTGGGCTGGAGACCCTGGGCGATGTGGGGATGGTCAGTGGGCTGGAGACCCTGGGCGATGTGGGGATGGTCAGTGGGCTGGAGACACTGGGTATTGTGGGGATGATCAGTAGGATGGAGATCCTGAGGAATGTGGGGATGGTCAGTGGACTGGAGACCCTGGGGATGTTGGGATGGTCAGTGGGCTGGAGACCCTAAGCGATGTGTGGATGATCAGTGGGCTGGAGACCTTGGGGGATGTGGGGATGGTCAGTGAGCTGGAGACACTGGGGGATGTGGGGATGGTCAGTGAGCTGGAGACACTGGGGGATGTGGGGATGGTCAGTGGGCTGGAGACACTGGGGGATGTGGGGATGGTCAGTGGGCTGGAGACACTGGGGGATGTGGGGATGGTCAGTAGGCTGGAGACACTGGGGGATGTGGGGATGGTCAGTGGGCTGGAGACACTGGGGGATGTGGGGATGGTCAGTGGGCTGGAAACACTGGGGGATGTGGGGATGGTCAGTGGGCTGGAGACACTGGGGGATGTGGGGATGGTCAGTGGGCTGGAGACACTAGGGGATGTGGGGATGGTCAGTGAGCTGGAGACACTAGGGGATGTGGGGATGGTCAGTGGGCTGGAGACACTGGGGGATGTGGGGATGGTCAGTGGGCTGGAGACACTAGGGGATGTGGGGATGGTCAGTGGGCTGGAGACACTGGGGGATGTGGGGATGGTCAGTGGGCTGGAGACACTGGGGGATGTGGGGATGGTTAGTGGGCTGGAGACACTGGGCGATGTGGGGATGGTCAGTGGGCTGGAGACACTGGGGGATGTGGGGATGGTCAGTGGGCTGGAGACACTGGGGGATGTGGGGATGGTCAGTGGGCTGGAGACCCTGGGGGATATGGGGATGGTCAGTCAGCTGGAGACACTGAGCGATGTGGGGATGGTCAGTGGGTGGAGACACTGGGGGATGTGGGGATGGTCAGTGGGCTGGAGACACTGAGCGATGTGGGGATGGTCAGTGGGCTGGAGACACTAGGGGATGTGGGGATGGTCAGTGGGCTGGAGACACTGGGGGATGTGGGGATGGTCAGTGGGCTGGAGACACTGGGGGATGTGGGGATGGTTAGTGGGCTGGAGACACTGGGCGATGTGGGGATGGTCAGTGGGCTGGAGACACTGGGGGATGTGGGGATGGTCAGTGGGCTGGAGACACTGGGGGATGTGGGGATGGTCAGTGGGCTGGAGACACTGGGGGATGTGGGGATGGTCAGTGGGCTGGAGACACTGGGGGATGTGGGGATGGTTAGTGGGCTGGAGACACTGGGCGATGTGGGGATGGTCAGTGGACTGGAGATACTGGGTGATGTGGGGATGGTCAGTGGGATGGAGATCCTGAGGGATGTGGGGATGGTCAGTGGGCTGGAGACCTAGAGATATGTGGGGATGCTCAGTGGGCTGGAGACCCTGATGGATGAGGGGATGGTCAGTGGGATGGAGACCCTAAGGGATGAGTGGATGGTCAGTGGGATGGAGACCCTGAGGGATGTGGGGATGGTCAGTGGGCTGGGGACCTGAGGGTTGTGGGGACGGTCAGTGGGCTGGAGACCTGAGGGATGTGGGGATGGTCAGTGGGCTGGAGACCCTGGGGATGTGGGGATGTGGGGACGGTCTCTAGCCCAGTGTCTCCGGGGGGGAGGGGACAAACTGGATGTTTAAAAAGGAAATTGAAGGGAAAGTTAGAACAAGAGAAGTCAAGAAAGACAACTGTATCAATGAGGCAGAAAACTCGGAAAGGGATCATGCTGTAAAGTTGAGTGAAATAGGGGTTGATGGGAAGGGTGAGAGCAGTAACAAATTAAAAATACTATACATGAATGCACAAAGCATTAGACATAAAATGGATGAGCTTGAGGTTCTTTTGGAAATTGGCAGATACGATATTGTGGGGATAACTGAGACGTAGCTTCAAGTGGACAGGACCTGGGAAATGAATATCCAAGGCTACACATGCTATCGTAAGGATAGACTGATGGGCAGAATGGGTGGAGTGGCCTTGTTGGTAAGGGAGGATATTCAGTCCCTTGCGTGGGGGAACCTAGAGTCAGGGGATGTAGAGTCAGTGTGGATAGAGCTGAGAAATACTAAGGGTAAAAAGACCCGCTTGGGAGTCATCTACAGGCCCCCAAACAGTAGTCTGGATGTCGGATGTAAGTTGAATCAGGAGCTGAAATTGGCCTGTCGCAAAGATGTTACTACAATTGTTATGGGGGATTTTAACATGCAGGTAGACTGGGAGAATCAGGATGGTATTGGACCTCAAGAAAGAGACTTTGTGGAGTGCCTCAGAAATGGATTCTTAGAGCAGCTGGTGCAGGAGCCGACCGGGGAGAAGGCAATTCTGGATCTGGTATTGTGTAACGAACCAGAATTGGTCAGACACCTCAAAGTGAAGGAGCCATTGGGAAGTAGTGACCATAAAACATTAAGCTTCAATCTGCAATTTGAGAGGGAGAGGGTACAGTCGGACGTGACAGTACTTCTGTTGAATAAAGGGAACTATGAAGCTATGAGGGAGGAGCTGGCCAAAGTTCAATGGTGCAATACCTTCGCAGGGATGACTGTGGAGGAACAATGGCGGATATTTCTGTGTATAATGCAGAAAGATCCCAGGAGGAGGCATGGGCGTCCGTGGCTGACGAGAGAAGTTAAGAAACATATAAAGTTAAAAGAGAAAAAGTATAACATAGCAAAGATAAGTGGGAAAACTGAGGACTGGGAAGTTTTAAAGAGCAACAGAGGATTACTAAGAAGGAAATACGCAGAGGGAAAATGAGATACAAAGGTAAACTGGCCAAAAATATAAAGCAGGATAGTAAAAGCTTTTTTAGGTATGTGCAAGGCAAAAAAAATGGTTAGGACTAAAATTGGGCCCTTGAAGACAGAAACAGGGGAATATATTACAGGGAACAAAGAAATGGCAGAAGAATTAAATGGGTACTTCAGATGTGTGTTTACTGGGGAAGACACAAGCAATCTCCCTGAGGTAACAGTGGCTGAAGGACCTGAACTTATGGGAATTTATATTTGCCAGGAATTGGTGTTGGAGAGACTGTTAGGTCTGAAGGTTGATAAGTCCCCGGGGCCTGATGGTCTACATCCCAGGGTACTGAAGGAGGTGGCTCGGGAAATCGTGGATGCATTGGTGATTATTTTCCAGAGTTCGATAGATTCGGGGTTGGTTCCTGAGGATTGGAGGGTGGCTAATGTTATACCACTTTTTAAGAAAGGTGGGAGAGAGAAAGCAGGAAATTATAGACCAGTTAGTCTGACCTCAGTGGTGGGAAAGATGCTGGAGTCTATTATAAAGGATGAAATTATGACACATCTGGATAGTAGTAACAGGATAGGATAGAGTCAGCATGGATTTATGCTTGACTAATCTTCTGGAATTTTTTGAGGATGTAACTCTGAAGATGGACGAGGGAGATCCAGTAGATATAGTATACCTGGGCTTTCAGAAAGCTTTTGATAAAGTCCCACACAGGAGGTAAGTGAGTAAAATTAGGGCGCATGATATTGGGGGCAAAGTACTAGATTGGATTGAAAATTGGTTGGCTGATAGGAAACAAAGGGTAGTGATAAACGGCTCCATTTTGGAATGGCAGGCAGTGACCAGTGGGGTACCGCAGGGATCCGTGCTGGGACCGCAGCTTTTTACGATATATGTTAATGATATAGAAGATGGTATCAGCAATAACATTAGCAAATTTGCTGATGATACAAAGCTGGGTGGTAGGGTGAAATGTGATGAGGATGTTAGGAGATTACAGGGTGACCTGGACAAGTTAAGTGAGAGGGCAGATGCATGGCAGATGCAGTTTAATGTGGATAAATGTATGGTTATCCACTTTGGTGGCAAGAACAGGAAGGCAGATTACTACCTAAATGGAATCAATTTAGGTAAAGGGGCAGTACAGAGAGATCTGGGTGTTCCTGTACACCAGTCAATGAAGGTAAGCATGCAGGTACAGCAGGTAGTGAAGAAGGCAAATAGCATGCTGGCCTTCATGACAAGAGGGATTGAGTATAGAAGCAAAGAGGTTCTTCTGCAGCTGTACAGGGCCCTGGTGAGACCACACCTGGAGTACTGTGTGCAGTTCTGGTCTCCAGATTTGAGGAAAGACATTCTGGCTATTGAGGGAGTGCAGCGTAGGTTCACTAGGTCAAATCCTGGAATGGCGGGATTACCTTACACTGAAAGACTGAAGCGACTGGGCTTGTATACCCTTGAGTTTAGAAGACTGAGAGGGGATCTGATTGAGACATATAAGATTATGAAAGGATTGGACACTCTGGCAGCAGGAAACATGTTTCCGTTGATGGGTGAGTGCCGAACCAGAGGACACAGCTTAAAAATACGGGGTAGACCATTTAGGACAGAAATAAGGAGAAACTTCTTCACCTAGAGAGTGGTGGCTGTGTGGAATGTTCTGCCCCAGAGGGCAGTGGAGGCCCAGTCTCTGGATTCATTTAAGAAAGAGTTGGATAGAGCTCTCAAAGATAGTGGAATCAAGGGTTATGGAGATAAGGTAGGAAGAGGATACTGATTAGGAATGATCAGCCATGATCATATTGAATGGCGGTGCAGGCTCGAAGGGCTGAATGGCCTACTCCTGCACCTATTGTCTATTGTCTATTGTCTATTGTCTAATATTTAAGCAAATGTAGTCCACAGATGAAATTAAGCAAGTATTGGCTGGTCACTTTAGGTTATAAATGGAGCAGTAATAACACAGAAAAACACATTTGATTACAAGTTCACCGGGAATTTGTTCAGAAACAATGTCCTAAAGGGCCTATGGGGAAAGGTATGATAAAGCTGCTCCTTTAACAAGGTTATGCAGTCTTTGGCTTTTTCTTCAGAGAGGTCATAAACAACATAGAGTCCTAAAGGTCTAGATTTGAAGGGTTTTAGAACCAAGTTGGTAAAAGATAACAGTGATTGCCTCAGGGAGAAGGCTTTCAAGTTTTAAGAAAACACTTGTGCAATGAAAGGGGAATGACCAGTTCTCCCAGCTCAGCTTATCTCTGGTTTGGTTTTTTTTTAAAACAGGAGTGTGAACAGAAAGGCTGCTAAATCCAAAGAGGCAGATCCAAGTTGATCCTCTCTCTCTCTGACTTCTCTTCTGTCAGACCCTGTGTTTGATTTTACCTTTTGTGCCAGGGGGTGTTTATGGGGAATTTTGCAAGTATTTGGAATGGCATCATTGAGTTGGGATAATCTGTTGTGTTTTCAGATAGGATAAGTTGTTCAGTATTCTGTTTCCTGTTCCTTGTGTTTTGTTCAGTAATCTTGTTATTAGATTCTGTTTTGTTTAAAACTAAATGGTTTGACCAGCTGCATTACTCCTGGAATATCCACTTTCCACCTGCTTAACAAACTAGCAAAGTTAGGGTCTGGGCTACATTCTTCAAATGTTTTGAGAGGGTCATGGCCTGGCCCACAACAAAGGTAAAGGTGAATCCTGTCAGATGGTTCCCTCAATAGATTGTCAAAGTCATTTGGTGAAATGCCTCATTGTCAAAACATTCAAACAAGCTCCAAGATGTGGTCTGGCCACTGACCTCCGTCAAATCTTTCTGCACGTTTACAGAGACAATTATTCTGCAAAAGCAAAATACTGAGGATGCTGGAAATCTGGAATGGAAGCTGAAAATATTGAAGGAGTTTGGCAAGCCTTGGAGCATCTGTAGAGAAAGAAACCCAGTTAACATTCCAGTCGAATACAATTCTTCTTCAGAACAATTCTGAAGAAACTGGAACTCTGATTCCTTAGCACATAGGACTGATGTATGAAAAGAGACTGGATCGTATATTCACTGGAATTTACAAAAATGAGGGGTTCCTCATAAAAAAGCTATAATATTCTAACAGGACTAGATGGGGCAAATGCTGGAAGGATGTTCCTGATGATCAAGGAGTCCAGAACCAGGGGCCACTGTATAAAAATACAGAGTATGCCGTTTCAGACTGAGATGAGGAGATGTTTCTTCACCCAGAGGGTGGTAAGCCTGTGGAGGTCTGTGGCACAGAAAGTGGCTGAGGCCAAAACATTGAATGTTTTCAACAGGAGTTAGACATAGCTCTTAGGGTCAAAAGGTATGGGGAGAAAGCAGAAGCAGGGGATCAGTTACATTGAATGGAGGACCTGGCATTAAGGGCCAAATAGCCTATTCCAGCCTAGTTTCTAAGTTTCTTGGAATCATTTTGAACTGAAAATGTTAATTCTGTTTCTCTCCCCACAGACAAGCTGATCTTTTCCAGCAGTTTCTGCTTTTTTATAATACAAAGCATTGCCAACCTCATTCTTGAACATGACATTTCAAAGTAGGTCTGCAAAGAGATACAGTTTTTATTTCAAAGTTCATCCCAAGCAGTTCCAAGAAACAGGGTTCCGTGGTCAATGTGTTGCTCCCAGGGACACAACCAAGACAAACATTAACTCCAGCTGGAGGACCATCAACTCACTGAAAGACATGATTTGATTGGCCTGAAACCTACTGGTCTTCCAGAGTAAAAGCTTGTCTATGGATAACTGCTGCCTATTCTAAAGTCCAGGACTATGAGCTGATTAATGTCCTAAAGTTTTGAGTGACCATCTCAAAGAGGCAGTGAGGAAGGTCACCATCTGAGACCTTTTGCCTATTGCACCCCAAGGGACTAGAAACTGGGTAAAATCCCTTGGGCAGTATAACATGTAAACTGATCTTGTTAATGTTAACTGTTCCTGTCAATGCAGGATTGGAAGAAACCAATCTGATTTTCATGTTATGTCATGTTAACTTTGAACAGCTGCCGAATGTACTTTTATAAATTTTAAGATCATATTTTTAATTAAAAAAACAGTAATTCAGTTGGCTTAGGGGAAAATCTATTTCAATTTATTTGAGGTATTTTGAATGAAGTATCAGAGGAGGGAGTTGATGAATGCATTTAATTAGCAGGTGCCAGTGTTGGACTGGAGTGGACAAAGTTAAAAATTACACAACACCAGGTTACAGTCCAACAGGTTTATTTGGAAGCACTAGCTTTCGGAACGCTGCTCCTTCATCAGGTGGTTGTGGAGTATAAGATTGTAAGACAATCTTCTGATCTTATACTCCACAACCATCTGATGAAAAAGCAGTGCTCCGAAAGCTAGTGCTTCCAAATAAACCTGTTGGACTGAAATCTGGAGTTGTGTGGTTTTTAAATTTAATTAGCATGAATGACATGCTATTAACCATTGTATAGTCGTTCAGAAAGGTATGCCACTCCTTCCTGATACTGTGTGGTACATGTGTTAGGGCAGACTTGTAGACTGATACCTGAGAGCAGAACTAACTGTGCCAGTCACGCTGATGGTTTCAAGCTGTATAAACTCCCCATTTCCATCTGTGTTTACTTGTGTCAGTGTTTATTCAACTTGGGCTGGAAATTAAAAGCTCTGCCCTGAAGCTTCCCCACCTGTGTGGATGTTTGTCGATTGTGTGTGTTCCAAAGTAAATTTGAAATAATAGTCATTCCATCTCTGTTTGGAAGTTATGTTAGAAGCATAAAAAGTCTCGTCATTGCTGCATCACTCCTGCTCTAACTGGAATGAATGATTATTGCATCACAACTGACACACACACACACACACACTCACACACACACACACTCACTCACACACACACAGACACACACACACACACACACACTCACACACACACTCACGCACACACACAAACACACACACACACACACTCTCACTCACAACACAAGAATTAGGAGCAGGAGCAGGCTATCTGGCCTATTAATAAGATCTTGACCAGTCTTTTCATGGACTCAGCTCCACCTACCACCCTCTCATCATAATCCTTCATTCGCTTATTGTTAAAAAAAAATCTACCTTAGCTGTAAAACCGTTTACTGAGGTAGTGTCACCTACTTCCCTGGGCAGGGAATTCCATAGATTCACAACCCTCTGGGTGAAGAAGTTCCTTCTCAATTCAGTCCTAAATCTGCTCCCCCTAATTTTGAGCCCACGCCCTCTTGTCCTAACTTCACCCACTAGTAGAAACATCCTCTCTACTTCGATATTATCTAATCCATCCATAATTGTATATGTTTCTATCAGATCCCCCCTCAATCTTCTAAATTCCAATGAATATAATCCCAATCTCTTAGTTTGTCCTCATAAGCCAACCCCCTTCAACTCCGGAATCAACCTAGTGAACCTCCTCTGCACCCCCTGTAATGCCAGTATATTCTTCCTCAAGTAAGGAGACCAAAACTGCACACAGGTGTGACCTCACCAGCACCTTGTACAGCTGTGACATAACCTCCCTGCTTTTAAACTCAACCCCTTTAGCAACGAAGGACAAAATTCCATTTGCCTTCCTAATTACTTGTTGTACCTGCAGACCAACCTTCTGTGATTCATGCACAAGGACACCCAGGTCCCTCTGCATAGCAGCATGCTGCAACATTTTACCATTCAAGTAATAATCCATTTTACTGTTATTCCTTCCAAAATGGATGACTTCACATTTATTAACATTGTACTCCATCTTCCAGACCTTTGCCCACTCACTCAAACTGTCTATGTCCATTTGTCAAGTTTCACAGTCCTCTGCATACTTCGCTCTACCACTCATTGTTATCCACAAACTTTGTTTCATCACACCAGGACAGAAGGTAGGGGTGATCAAAAGTACAGCAGAGGGACAAACAGTATAAATGATCATCCATAAAAAGAGGTTTGTAAACTACTGGACATCAGTAACAACAACAAACCTACAAATCTTTACATTCTGAAGCTGCCCCCAAGTTATTTTATAGCCAAGGAATTAATTTGAAGTCGTGTTCTATACAAAGATAACAGCCAGATTGTGCATGGCTTCATCTCACCAGCAGCACATAAAATAAAGAGCCATTTGTTGGTGTGTGGAGTGAGAGTGAAAGTAGGGAGAGTGTTGATCAGCAAATCAATTCTTAATACACAATGCTTCAAGACCTTTCTACCCAGCTGGTCAGTCTAAACAGTCAGGGAAAGGCCTGACTGAACTTTGTACCAGCAACAATGCAACACTGTCTTAGTGCAGTGCACCAGCACCTTCTGAAATAATTTGGAACGGATGAGCAATAGAGTCATAAAGTCATAGAGATGTACAGCACGGAAACAGTACAATACAGACATAGAATCATACAGATGTACAGCACGGAAACAGACCCTTCAGTCCAACCTGTGCATGCTGACCAGATTTCCCAACCTAACCAATCCCGTCTGCCAGCACCTGGCCCATATCCCTCCAAACCCTTCCTATTCACATACCCATCCAGATGCCTTTTAAATGTTGTATTGTACCAGCCTCCACCATTTCCTCTGGCAGCTCATTTCATACACACACCACCGTCTGCGTGAAAAAGTTACCCCTTAGGTCTCTTTTATATCTTTCCCCTCTCATCCTAAATCTATGCTTTCTAATTTTGGACTCCCCCACACCAGGGAAAATACTTTGTCTGCCAAGTCAGTGATGCTTACATCCCTGAATGAGTGAATCAAAACATGCTCACATCTACATTGCTAATACAGTCCAATCAGTGAGCACTTTAACATTATTTTTAATTTTGAATTGTGAAAGCATTACACTTTATTTCCAATAAGGTGTAAGTTTGCTTTACTTGGGGAAATCAATATATTTTCTGTCCTGTAGGTGGTGCAATGGGTTAGAAAACATTGTCCTTTCAACTTTAGGACTAAACAGCTGATAACAGACTTCCTGTTTGTACAGCTCAGTAATTGCTGGACTTGGCCACAAACCAATCATCCGTAAATTGCACCCCACAAATCCCGAAAGGAAGAGAATACCACAGATAGCAAACAATCTTCCTAACGGAAGTGTACATCGACAACTGCTACATGCTCCTGCCAGGACCTTGAAAACTTTGAGCATGTTGCCTCCAACTTCCACCCCTCTGTAACTTTCACATTGTCTATTTCCGATGCTTTCTTCCCGTGACCTCTCTGTCTCCATTTTGATGTCCTCTGCCATCCACTACAATGTCACTGTTTCCCACAGCTACCTTCACTACAGCTCCTCACGGCCCACAGCATGCAAGGACGTCATCCCATTCTCCCAGTTCCTTTGCCCACATTGCATCTGTTCAGATGATGTCACCTTCCAAAACAGCACAGTTGACATGGCTTCCTTCTTCCATAACCATGGTTTCCTGCCACTGTGGTTGACCCTTAACCGCATCCGACTTGTCACCCCTGCTTCCACCCTTAACCCTTCCAATTGCTCACAACAGGGTGCTTGGGGTTCCCCTTGTCCTCACTTTTCCTCCCATCAGCCGCTGCATTCAAAGAATCTTCTCCGCCATTTTAAATAACTCCAGCAGAACGCCACCTCTCAGACACGTCTTCCACTCACTCCGCCATCTGCATGTTGCAGGGATCGCTCCTAGCCCATTCCACAACTACCAACACCACCCCCCTTCCCATGCAACCACAGAAGGAGCAATACCTGCCCCTTCACCCCATCCCTGCTCACCATCCAAGGGCCTGAACAGGCTTTCCAGGTGAAGCAGCATTTCACCCATACTGCCTCCAATCTTGTGGATTGTGTTCGCTGCACCCAATGTGGCCTACTCTACATTGGAGAAACCAAACGCAGACTTGGTGACCGCTTTGCAGAATACTTCCGGTCTGTGTACAAGCATGACCCTGACCTTCCTGTAGCCGATCATTTTAACACAGCATCCTGCTCGTATGCTCACACGTCTGTCTTGGGGTGCTGCAGTGTTCCAGTGAATCCCAGCACAAACTGGAAGAACAACATCTCATTGTCAGACCAGGCACCTTACAGCCCTCTGGAGGAGTTCAATACCTTCAAATTGTAAAGCAATTCCCATTTCATTCCCTTTCTTTTAGTTTTACTTGTTACATTCTCTGTCACCACGTCCCCTCTCCCCTGCCCCCACCCCAGTCGGACTGTCATCTCCAGCCTGGCAGTGAGACACGCCATTGTTCCGCCATTCTCACATTTTGATCACTTAAACAGAACTATCAACATCTTTTCTCCCCCAGAACCATCACCCCACCGCCCACCCCCCCCCCAAAACAATAGCATAAATGCCATCTCCTCCACACCTCACTTCAGCTCTGATGAAGAGTCATCTCGATTCGAAATGTTTGGTTGCTCCCTCTCCCTCCATGAATGGTGTCTGACCCACTGGAATCTTCAGCGTTTTTTGTTTTCAGAACAATATTAGATTGTTTTAATGAAAACGGGTAATTTTGTTAGGTTAACCATCTGTAGAAAGCATCTGGCAAGGTAGAAGACTATTGGGTGTAAAAGGCACCTTAACAGCAGACATTTAAATGCCAAATATTCCAATTAGCTGTGTTGCACCCAATCCCAATTAACCTGCTATTTATTCTGCAAACAGTCAGTGACCCAAGGAACAACAACTTGAATACAGTACACGTAACACTCACATGTAAGGAGATGGCTGGAATCATACTCATACTACCAGGAATATGGTAGACAGGCTCTGAGGGAGCCTTGGAGATCTTATAATCCAGAATTTACAAGCCAATATAAAATAGTACTGGTTGCTAAGACTGTGGATACTATTAGCAAGAAGTATTCCTTGCAGGGAGCAAAGGAAAAATCAGAAGGTCATCAATGCCTGAATCAAAAATAACCACACCGAATATACGTAACAGAGCCGCATGGGGCAGGCTGAATATAGTTTCCAAGATCAAAAGGGACATGCCACAATGAAAATGTAAATTTTAAAAACCACATCAGAAAACCAACCCCAGGAGGACTTCACTGTACAATGAAGTTAGCAGGCAATGAACAGAAAGTTGCTCAAATTCTCATCTTGAGATGTCAGCACCAGTTTGCAGCCGAGCTGGAACATGCCATCACCGATTCTAATAAGAATCTTCCCTTTAGATGGGTCTCTTCACAGAATGTCTCACATAACCACAGAGATGATCCACCAGACGTGTTCTATCATGTGTGTGCCAGGTCCCTACAGCAGCAACCTTAAACTAACCCATTGCCCTGTTCACTCCATTCACTGAACCTTCCATTTCTCTCAATATTTATAGCTTCATCTCAGTGTCTGAATCGCATTCCAGCAATCTGTGAAATCAGATTTCTCCTGAACTCTTAGTGACAATCTTAAATTGAAAGATCTTCATTATTATAAACTCCTAAAGAAAGAAAATAATGTCTTCCTTTACTTTTTTATGAAGGGCCCGTGGAGGCAGTCCATGGAATATTCTCTAGGTTGACCCCAGGTATGGAGGGATTTCCTTATGAGGAGTAGGTTGGACTTAAAAACATTAAGAGACACCCCCCCACCACCAAATTAATGGTTCCTTTAACTGAGTTGGAGTTATTTATTTTCAGCAGAGACAGAGCCCAACACACACGGTTCAATTAACAATCAGAAAATCAGAAAAATGTCAGACCATTGTAATATAGTTTTGGATGTAGGTTTGCTCATTTCACTGGAAGGCTCATTTCAGACGTTTCGTTACTCTACTAGGTAACATCTTCAGTGGGCCTCAGGTGAAGCAATGCTGAAAATTCCTGCTTTCTATTTATATATTTGGGTTTGTTTAGATGAGATTAGATTCCCTACAGTGTGAAAACAGGCCCTTCAGCTCAACAAGTCCGCACCGACCCTCCAAAGAGTAACACACCCCCCTCTGACTGATGCACCTAACACTATGGACAATTTAGCATGGCCAATTGACCTGACCTGTACATCTTTGAAATGTGGGAGGAAACCCACGCAGACATGGAGAAAATGTGCAACCTCCACACAGACAGTCGCCCCAAGGCTGGAGTCGAATCTGGGACCCTGGCGCTGTGAGGTAGCAGTGCTAACCACTGAGCCACCGTGCCGCCCTGGGTAGGTCTTTGAGTTGGTGATGTCATTTCCTGTGGTGATGTTATTTCCGGTGGTGAAGTCACTTCCTGTTCCTTTTCTCAGGGGGGTGGTAGATGGGGTCTAACTCAATGTATTTGTTGATAGAGTTCTGGTTGGAATGCCATGCTTTGCCTGAGGCCCACTGAAGATGTTACCTAGTAAGGTAATGAAACATCTGGAAATGAACCTTCCAGCTCAGCGAGCAAACCTACATCCAAAACCTCAACCTGAGCTACAAATCTTCTCAAAACTTGCTATTGTAGGTGGGACTTGAAATTAGAGCTCCTGGCAGAGAGGGAGAGCCACAAACATGTGACAGGACACATTGTTTTTTCCGCTTTCCACTTCCTCTGGCAGTTCATTCCATACACGCACCATCCTCTGTGTGAAAAAGTTGCCCCATAGGTCCCTTTCAAATTTTTCCCCGCTCACCCTAAGTTTTGGATTCCCCAACACAGGGAAAAGACCTTGTCTATTTACCCCATCCATGCCCCTCATGATTTTATAGCAGGAAAGTGGAGTTGAGAATTATCAGATCCGCCGTGATTCCATTGAATGGGAGAGCGGACTCAATGGGCCAAATGGCCAACTTCTGATCCTATGTCTTATAGCCTTGGGTCTTGAAGACACTCCCGAACATTACGTTGGGTGTTTCTCCATCCTAAGGACTGCAGCATTTCAAAGCAGCAATTAGGGATGGGCAATAAATGCTGACCAGATGGCAAGTCCATATCCTGTGAATGTGTATTTTTCAAAAAAAACCTCTTCTGTATTCATCTTAACCATCTCTTTTTTACAGTAAATATTCACAGCGCTTTTAATCTCCCTTCATAGTTCCAGTGATCATTTCTAAGCTAGTTTGAACTTGAAACCCTTTGACGTATTATCATGGCTTAGCTTAGTGCCCAAGCTCCCAAAATTATACTCTGTAACTGAGAACATGCTGAGCAGTTTTCTTTCTGTTCTCCATACTGCAATTGTAGTAGCAGCAGTTTCAGAGTGCAGTTCAGAAACTTCAGGACCTGAGTAGAAAAATCAAAATGAACATGGCGTAGTAATCAAGGGAGGGTGACAAAGCTGGATGTGATGTCTTAAGATGAGAAGTCAAACACTGCCTACCCTTTCAGATGGCCAGAAAAAAATTCTCCTTTGAAGAATATGGTATTCCCAGCCACAATTTGAGGAAAGGATGCTTTCTTGGGTGCTGTCTAGTTTAACAAGACACAGTTTCAGTATAAAAGGCAACTCATTTAGCACGGAGAGTGACCTACATCTGTCCTTACTTGTATTGCTTCCTTTATTCATCTCTTGTCTAAACATGAGAAAAACAGGTTATCTGGTCCTTGTCATCTTATTTGTTTTTTGGGATCTTGTCATGCACACAAATTGACTGGTGCACATGTGCTTTGAAAAGTACTCCAGTGGCTGCAATGTGATTTAGAATGTCCCACAGTCATGAAAGGCGCTATAAGAATGCAAGTTTCTCTTTTGGTGGACTGCTGGCAACTTGTTCTCGCACCTTGCAGAGAAAAGGGAAGAGAATCGAAGGGGCGGAGAAATGAACGGTGGAAGACTCCTGCTATCTTACCAGAGGGCTGTTGATGTTAAACACAAATGGATTGAAGAGAGGGCAACCTTCAGGCGGGCCCATCTGCAGCTCTGCCCCAATTCTCCATGCAGCAGCCGTGCAATGACAGAGACAAAATGTTACATGTCTTGCCTCAGAATGGATCAAGACAGCAGCAGCTTGAGCTCTAACTAATTCCTGTTCCCAAATTACAACGAGATCTGCATCCACAATATGTCTTTGAATTAGGTCATACCAGCTTGGTCAGCTCACTGAAATAAATCATTCCCTTTTTTTACTTTCAAATCCTGGCTCCACTCCATTCAGTTATTTTGTTTTAGTAAAAACAATGCCTTTGTAACCCACCCCATGAAGCTTCTATAAATGAAAAAAATACAATTACAATGAAATAAAATCTAACATGTAAAACAAGTACACTGAGTTAGTCAGGTGCTGGAACCCAGTGTTGAACTAACAAATAACAATTCACTATAGGAAGTTTGAGAACACCATTCTGGGTATATGTATTTTCTGGTCTGTTTAAGGAGAGGCTATCGATAATAATACTGACAATTTGGAGATGCCAGTTTTGGACTGAGGTGTACAAAGTTAAAAATCACACAACACCAGGTTATAGTCCAACAGGTTTAATTGGAAGCACACTATTTTTTGGAGCGACGCTCCTTCATCAGGTGATTGTGGAGGGCTCAATCCTAACACAGAATTTATAGCAAAAATTTGCAGTGTGATGTAACTGAAATTATACATTGAAAAATTGATTGTCTGTTAAGCCTTTCATCTGTTAGAATACAGTGATAAGTTTCACTTCTTTCATGTGTAAATCACAAAACCTTTTTTTAAAAAAAGTTGCATTCTTGGGTTAGTTGTTAACAATGGTGATAGCTAAACAATATGTTGAAGGCATTGGCCCCGTGTTCTCTGTATATGACCTGATGTTTAGATTGATTCTAATCTAAAAAGTGAGATAACAGAGTTTTGCATGAATTCATGCAGTTTTTGAGCTCAGACTTCTACATGAATGCATGCAGTTTTTGAGCAAAGTACAATGTAACCCTGAAAGTACAAATTCACCCCACAAAATATCTGTGTGCATGTGGGTCTTTGTCTTGTCTGTGTGTGTTTCTGTCTGTCTGTCTGGGTTGGGGGTTGTGAGTGTGAGAAAGTGTATGTGTGTGTATGCAGTGAGTGCAGAGTGTCTTAAGTCTGTGTGGGGGTGCATGTGTGAGTGTGGGAGTGTGTGTTTCTGTAAGGGTGTGTGTGTGTGCCTGTGTGCGCGTCTCTGTGTATGTGTGTCCGTGTGTATGTGTGTATAGGAGTGCCTGAGTTTGTGTGTGTGGGTAGGAGTGTCTGTGTGTGTGTATAGTGCAATGGTGGTCACCTGTAATGTGACATGAACCCAAGGTCCCAGTTGAGGCCCTCCCTATGGGTACTGAACTTAGCTATCAGCCTCTGCTCGGCCACTTTTCTCTGCTGTCTGTCCCGAAGTCCACCTTGGAGGATGGTCACCCGACGATCCGAGGCTAAATGTCCTGGACCACTGAAGTGTTCCCCAACTGGGAGGGAACACTCCTGTCTGTTGATTGTAGTACGGTGCCCATTCATCTGTTGTCGTAGCCTTTGCTCGGTTTCCCCAATGTACCATGCCTCTGGGCATCCTTGCCTGCAACGTATAAGATAGACAACGTTGGCTGAGTCACATGAGTACCTGCCATGTACAAGGTGGGAGGTGTCCCCACGCATAATAGTGGTATCTATGTCCACACTCTGACACGTCTTGCAGCGTCCACCGTGACAGGGTTGTATGGAGTTGTCCTGAGAGCCGGGCAGCTTGCTACAAACAATGATCTGCTTGAGGTTTGGTGGTTGTTTAAAGGCGAGCAGTGGAGGTGTGGGGAAGGTCTTGGTGAGGTGCTCATCCTCATTGATAATGTGTTGCAGGTCACGAAGAACATGGTGTAATTTTGCAGTTCCTGGGAAATACTGAACAACGAAGGGTACCCTGTCGGTTGCAGGATAATAATACTAGTTACATGCAGCATATACCCTTTGGCACCACCAACTGTATCCCCTTTGGAAAATAAACTCCAATTCCTGCAGTTTCAGACCAAGACAGTCCCTTGCAGAATGTCTCAACATCTGTATGTATTCGAAGATTGTGAGTAGTTGCTGCTTGTGTTTGTAATACTACAAAGCCGAGATAATAAACCACAATTTAAGAAAATGGTACTGACACAGTTCCTCTCTCTCCCCTCTCATTCTCTGCCCCACTCATTCTCTGCCCCACTCCCTCTCCTTCCTCTCCCCTTTCCCATCCTCCCCTCCCTCCTGGTCTCGATCTCCCATCCTCTCAATCTCCACCTCCCCTGATTCCACATTCCCTCCTCCCTACTGCCCTCTCCCTCCCTTCTCCTTTTCCATTGCCCCTTACCTTCTCCCTCTCTTTTCCACCCAACTTTCTCACTCTCTTCCCTCCCCTCCCATTCCTATCACTTCCTCCCTTCCACCTACCCCCAAACGTCTCCCCCACACCCCTTCCCTCTTCCTCCTTCCCCCTCCACCACTTCCCCTTGCTCCCTCCCGACCTCCTTCCCCTCTCCCTCTTCACCCTCCCCCTTCCCTTCTCCTCTCGCCCCCCCCACTTCACCCTCTCCCCATCCCCATCTCTCCCCTGCCCCACTTCACCTACCCTATCATCCTCCCCTCCCTCCACCACAACCTCTTCCCTACTCCTCACTTCACCCTCTCTCCTTCCCTAACTCACCGTCTCCCCTGCCTTCCCCTTTCCCTCCTCACCCGCTCCCCTCCCCCGTCACCCTCACGCCCCACTACTCCCTCTTCACCCTACCCTCTCCCCTCACTTCACCCTCTCTCAGTCACCATCCCCTCCCACTAATTTCATCCTCACACCCCACTTCATCCTCACCCTTTCCTCCCCTCAACCACTTACCCCTCTCCCCACCCCTTCCCTCTTCCCTTCCCCCTCCCTTTCTTCACCCTCTCCCCACCCCTTCCCTCTTCCCTTCCCCCTACCTTTCTTCACCCTCTCCCCACCCCTTCCCTCTTCCCTTCCCCCTCCCTTTCTTCACCCTCTCCCCACCCCTTCCCTCTTCCCTTCCCCCTCCCTCTCTTCACCCTCTCCCCACCCCTTCCCTTTTCCCTTCCCCCTCCCTCTCTTCACCCTCTCCCCTTCCCCACTCCCTCTTCCCTTCCCCCCCTCCTCACCCTCTTCCCTTCCCCACTCCCTCTTCCCTTCCCCACTCCCTCTTCCCTTCCCCCCCTCCTCACCCTCTTCCCTCCCCTGCTATCTTCCCCCCTGTCCTTCCCTCTTTGCTGCTCCACTCCCCTCATCCCCCTCTCCTCATCCCTACTCCCCCTCTCCCCTCCCCATCTCCCTTTCCCCATCTCCCCTCTTCCTATCTCCTCTCCACCACCCCTCACCCTCCATTCCCCCACCCCTCACTCCCATCCCCCTCTCCCCTCCCCATCTCCCTTTCCCCACCTCCCCTCTTCCTATCTCCTCTCCACCACCCCTCACCCTCCATTCCCCCACCCCTCACTCCCATCCCCCACCTCTTGGGGGGTTTGTGTATGGGGGTTTGTGTGTGTTGTGGGGGGGGGGCCTGTCTCTGTGGGGGGTTGTGTGTGGGGTGTGTATGTGGGGGGGTCTGTGTGTGTGTCTATGTGTGGGCATGTGTGTGAGGATGTTTTGAGGGTGGTGTGTGGGGTGTATTTGTGTGGGTGTATGTCTGTGTGTGGTGGTGGGTGTGTGTCACTGGGTGTATGTGGAGGGGGTTGTGTGAGGATGTGTGCAGAGGTGTGTCTATGTGTGGGCATGTGTGTAAGGATGTGTCTGTGTGGGAGTGTGTGAGTGTCTGTATCTGTGTGTTGGGGGAATGTGTGTGTGTGTGTTGGGGAGGGGTGTCTGTGTATGGATGTATTTGTGTGTCGGGGGTGTGTGTATGTGGGGGGGGAAGAGGGTGTGTGTGTGTATGTGTGTGTCAGGGTATGTGTGTATGTGGGGGGAAGGGTGTGTGTGTATTTGTGTGTCAGGGGGTGTGTGCATGTAGGGGGAGAAGACGTGTGTGTATTTGTGTGTCAGGGGTTGTGTGTATGTTGGGGGGAGGGGTGTGTGTGTATTTGTGTGTCAGGAGGTGTGTGTATGTGGGGGGGAGAGGAGGGTGTGTGTATTTGTGTGTCAGGGTGTGTGTATGTGGGGGTGGAGAGGGGGTGTGTGTATTTGTGTGTCAGGGGTTGTGTGTATGTGGGGGGGAGAGGGGGTGTGCGTATTTGTGTGTCAGGGGTTGTGTGTATGTGGGGGGGAGAGGGGGTGTGTGTATTTGTGTGTCAGGGGAGGGCGTGTGTATTTGTCGGGGGGGGTGGAGCGCTCTGAATGCTGGGCCGGAGCCATCTCGACTCCGGGCTGAGCCCGGGAGCAGGCAGGGTGCGAGGGGAAGCTCTGTGCCTGACTCTGCCGTTTTAATCAGAGACACGGAGAATTACAGCCAGCAGCAGCAGCAGCGTCTCCTGGAGAAGGGAGGGCGGGATCCAGTGCGGCCGTCCCGGGAAATCACCTGGTGGTTCTTGCCACGCCAGCAATTTCAGCTCCAGCCTCGGGAGCATTACCCAGGACCTCAATGGATCGATCACCTCGTTAAGGATCGCTGCCGCCCGGGGGGGGGGGGGACTCTGTCGCTGTCAAGTTGCAACGTTTCATGTTGCAGTTGCCTCCTCGATACAATGTAGCGAGTGTGAGGTGTTGCTGTGAATCTAGCGGCAGGCAAGGGAGGAGGGGTTGCTTCGCTTGTTACAGTGTCGCCGGGAAAGGATACACTTTATCCAGGCGGGGGATTGTCAAATTGGAGAGGCGGACTGCGCGGCTGTGCTCTTTATGTCTGAGCCCGGCGGCCCCCTCTCTGCATGCCCGTCATGTCTGTGCTGTTCAGCCTGCTCGGCAGCTCCTCTGGGCCGGCTCTCCTACAGCACGCCGGCTGGCTCGCCCTCCTGCTTCTGTTCGCAGCTTCCATCGTGACCGTCCTGACCTGGCTGGTGCAGTATTCCTTCGGGATTTGGAGGCGAGGCGCCGGGGACAGGCAGCGTCCTCCTGCCAGCCTGGGCATTTGGAGCTCTCTCTTGAAACTCGGCTGCTCCCGGGAAGACAGCGTCTCCGGCTCGGGGCTCAGGCGCCTCGTCACTTCCCTGTTCTCCTTCAAGTCCTTCAGAGACAATTGGCAGAGGACGTGGATCAAAGCGCTGAACGACCAGGCTTGTCGCATTGGGGTAGGTAACTGTGTTCTCATGGTCCTTAAGATGTCATGGTTCAGGCCCCTACAGCCGGTTGTATTCATTCGACCCCACCAGCCAGAGCTGATGGCTTGTGAGTCCAAGGTCCACACTGCCGGCCTTGTACCCAGTGCAGAAATTTGGAATGATTTCTTGTCTTTGAGTTTGTTTTGGAGTTGGTACCTGGAGCCAGTGCTTTTACCCTAGGACTGTAAAATAATCGGGCCCCTCTTGTGTTGAGAGGTTGGCAAAGTTGCATTTTGACAGGAGCAGCAGGGCCTGTGATATGAGCAGCTTTCTGGATGCTGGGGATGATTTATGGAGAGTCTTTAACTCACTGGGACTTGACACTTAACTGCATCTGTTGGGTGACATTGGCAGCAGACTTGTGTTTTCATTGCCCTTTTATTTCTTTGACTTTTTTAAAACCTTTTTTCATTGTGGTCCTCGAGCACTGAACATCCCGTTCCTTACTGGAGCACTGTCTGTGGACATTAACCTTGGCCACTCCTGTAAATTTGTCCAATTAAAAACTGTGAGCTTTTCAATTTGAAATCACAGTTGAGCCTGGTCATATAAGCATTCTCTACCCATTTCCCCCAACCTTGTTATGGTTGGACATATTTCTGGACATTGTATTGGCCCACCTAGTCAAACCCAGTTTTCTGCTCCATCTCCAACATTTTTACAGTTAATAAACACAAGCTTTCAAAAAATAGAGGTGTAGAGAGTTTTGTTTAAGCTTTTTATTTCTTTATTCGTCATTGTATATTGGAGATGAATGTTTCATCCTGTGAGATAGCTGGGCGATCCTGGAGGATTAGCAACCTGTACGCTCTACCTCCCCTTCACCCGAGTACCCTTCTGTATAATTGAGGGCTATCGATTGGCATTCAGCAGTGGATAAGCTGGGGGACATTGAGAGAAACCTTCCTTCTGCACAGACTGCAAATTTTATTTTTGCCCATTCAAGATGGTAAAAGCTGAACAGCAACCCAGATGGTGTACTTTAAACCTCTTGGAAGCAGTCAGTATCAGAAACCTAAAGAAAGTCTGCTGGAAAAATAAATCAGGTCCTAGGGTGTGTTGGTCCAGAAGTTTCCCTTCTGTACATTTTGATATTGTTTAGTGGAGAATATGTTTTGAGGAGATAAAATGTGTTGCTAATAGGTGTTATCTATTGTAAAGGAAGGATAATAATGGGTTGCCTGTAAGTTCTATGTCATTGGTGGTAACGTTGGAAATGGGGAAAAAAGATTGACTGACTGAGAGGAAACAGTAGGTATAAATGGGTCACTTTCTGGTTGGCAAGATGTACCAAGTCATATGACACAAGGGTCACTTCTGAGCTGTTTTACAATTTATCAACTGATGTATGAAAAGACAAGATGTATGGTTGCTAAATTTGCTGACATCTCAAAGATAGGTAGGAAACTGAATTGTGCAAAGGACATAACGTAGCTACCAAAGGTTAAGTAACTGGGTAAAGATCTGGCAAATCGAATATGATGCGGGAATTCATGAGACTGGTTATTTTGGAATGAAGAATAAGAAAGGAGCAGGTTATTTAAGTGGTGATCAGCTGCAAGTCTCTGAGCGCATGAAGAGTTTAATATGAAGGCATAGCAAGTAATCAGGAAAACTAATACAACTGTGTGAGGGAAATTGAATACAAAATAAGTAGGGAGGTTATTCTTCAGTTATACAAAGTGTTAGTGAGACCACATCTGTCATATTGTATACAGTGCTGGTCTCCTTATCTAAGGAAGGACATAAACATATTGGAAGTAGTTTGGACTAATACCTGGAATATGTGAGCAAAGGTTGGACAGGTTAGGTTTGTATTCATCAAGTGGCAACTTGATTGAAATATACAAGATCCTAGAGAATCTTTACAGAGTGAATTTAGAGAGAACGCTTCCTTTTGTGGGAGCATCTAACCCTAGGGGTCACTGTTTAAAATTTAAGGGGTTGATCATTGAAGAGAAAGATGGGAGAATTTTTTTTTGTCGGAGGGTCATGAGTCTTTGGAACTCTTCCACAAAAGCAGTCTTTGAATATTTTTAGGACAAAGGGGATGGATTCTTGATGAGCAAAGGAGTGAAATGATTTCAGGCAGAGAAGGAATACTCAAACCAGTCATGGCCTTGTTGAATGTATGATGTGAAGGAGCCAGTGTTGGACTGGGGTGGACACAGTTAAAAATCACACAACACCAGGTTATGGTGCAACAGGTTTGTTTGAAGGAGCAGTGCTCCAAAAGCTAGTGCTTCCAAATAAACCTGTTGGATTATAACCTGGTGTTGTGTGACCTTATTGAATGCATAGTAGGCTGTGAGCCTCAGTCTTGCTAATTGTTAATTTTGAACATTTTGTATGCTAAAGGGAACCTGCCTTGTGTTTAATCTGTACAATCATATATCCAGCAATATGTCCCTTCAGTAAGATATCTGAATCCATTTTATTCTGTGACCTTTAACTAATCCATCACCTATCTTATTGTTTATGCCACTTGATCTATCCAGAATGCTTGTCTCTGATTCATGCTGGCCAACCTCTTAATGGCACTCCGTCCCCTGGAAGGGTTGCGTGCAACATTGGGATGTGTTAATCTGGTACAATGTCTGAAGCATGACTGCCTGGCTGACAGACAGGCTGGGTTGAAACATTGACCTTTATCCATGTTTGAATCCAATCCAGACTGACGGCCACTTTTGAAATAATTCAGGATTGCCTGGCCAGAAGCCATTTCCTCATAGTTAAGGAGCTAAATCACAGAACTGTCCACACTTGGTCTGCAGTGAATAGCCTCGCTCAGAGTATGTGCTGTTGCTGTGGAAGGTAGGAATAAGACCATAAGACATAGGAGTGGAAGTAAGGCCATTTGGCCCATCGAGTCCACGCCGCCATTCAAGCATGGGTGATGGGCATTTCAACACCACTTACTGCAGTGTCCCCATATTCCTTAATTCCTTGCGAGATTAAGAATTTATCAATCTCTGCCTTGAAGACATTTAATGTCCCAGCCTCCACTGCACTCTGTGGTAGTGAATTCCACAGGCCCACCACTCTCTGGCTGAAGAAATGTCTCCTCATTTCAGTTCTAAATTGACCCCCCTCTAATTCTAAGGCTGTGCCCATGAGTCCTAGTATCCCCATCTAACGGAAACAAATTCCCACCCTTTCTAAGCCATGCATTACCTTGTAAGTTTCTATTAGATCTCCCCTCAACCTTATGAACTCTAATGAATACAATCCCAGGATCCTCAGCCGTTCATCGTATGTTAGGCCTATGTTCCAGGGATCATCCATGTGAATCTCTGCTGGACACACTCCGGTACCAGTATGTCCTTCCTGAGGTGTGGGGCCCAAAACTGGACACAGTATTCTAAATGGGGCATAACCAGACCTTTTATAAAGTCTCAGCACATCACTGCTTTTATATTCCAACCCTCTTGAAATAAGTGACAACATTACATTTGCTTTCTTAACCATGGACTCAACTTGCAAGTTAACCTTAGAGAATCCTGGACTATCACTCCCAGATCCCTTTGTACTTTGGCTTTATGAATTTTCTCACCGTGTATAAAATAGTCCATTCCTGTATTCTTTTTTCCAAAGTGCAAGACCTCACATTTGCTCACATTGAATTTCATCAACCGTTTCTTGGACCATTCTCCTAAACTGTCTAAATGTTTCTGTAGCCTCCCTACCTCCTCAGAACTACCTGCCTGACCACCTAACTTTGTATCATTGGTGAACTTCGCCAGAATGCCCCCAGTCTCTTCATCCAGATCATTTATTTCTAAAGTGAAGAGCTGGGGCCCCGACACTGAACCCTGCAGGACACCACTTGTCACCAGCTGCCATTCCAAAAAAGGACCTTTTAACCTTCACCTTACTCAGCAGCCTCCCGTGAGACACTTATCAAAGGCCTTTTGGAAGTCTAGATAGATAACATCCACTGGAGTTCCCTGGTCTAACTTACCTGTTACCTCTTCAAAAAATTCTAACAATCTATAGTCATATTAATGCTACATTAAAATGAAGTTTCAGTTTGTTGGGTAGAAGAGAGAATCACTGTGCATCTGATTCCGAACCCAGGAGTCAAGGGTGTAAATGCACATGAGCTGGTATCCAGGAACCTGGGCTCATGTCCTGATAATGTCAAGTAGCTGTGAAATTTGAATTTAATTAAAAACCTGGATTTTAAGGTTTACGTGACACAGAGGTAGTAGTGTCCCTAGCTTTGGGCTAGGACTCCTGCGTTCAAGTCCCAGCTGCACCGGAGGTGTGGAATACTATATCTGAACAGGCTGATAGAATAAAAGAATAAAAAGAATAATAGAATCCAAGGTTTTGTTTCATTCATTGGGTGTGGGCTTAATTAGCCAAGTCAGCATTTATTGCCCCCTCCCCAATTGCCCTTGCTGTCTAAGCCATTTCAGAGGACAGTTAAGAGTCAACCTAATTGCTGTGGGTCTGGAGTCACTTGTAGGGCAAACCAGGTAAGGAGGGCAGAGTTTGTTCCTTTTGAAGGACATCAGTGAGACAGGTGGGAATTTACAATGATCTTTGACAGGATTAACATTAGGGTTAGGCTGCCATTACTGTGATTAGCTGTCAACTGGGGAAAGATGGTCATAGTGGTTATGTCGCTCTGTTAGTAATGTAGAGGCCCAAACTAATGCTCTGGGCACATAAATTCAAATTTGACCACGACAGTTGGTGAAATTTACATTCAGTAATAAATCTGGAACTGAAAGGTGGTCTCAGGTAATGACGACAACTATCGATGTTAAAGTCATCGTTTAGGGAAGGAAACCTTCCATCCTTGCTTGGTCTGCCCTACAAACGACTGAGCAACATGGTTGAGTGTAAAGTGTCCTCTGAATCGGCCTAACTCAATTCAATTGCAGTTAGGGATTAGCAACAAACGGTAACCTTTGTCAGCAACGCCCACAACACGTGAAAGAATGAAGATAAAAATGCTTGACTCATATAATAAGCACTAAAAATGGAAAATGCTCCATCCATGGGGCTGATGTTGAGCATAACTTACAGGAAAACATTTGTCTTAGAAGTGCAATTGGTGATATCATTTCAATAACAATAATAAAGTAAACTTATTTTAGTACTGTATACAAACATACTGCATAGCTCTGTTCACTATTCAAACCAAGACCGTAAAAGTCTTACATATGCTGTTTGCCTCCTGCAAGTATCATATTCATTTCCTGTCACGCTTCCTCTCATTTTATCTCAATTACCAAAAGCACCATTATGAATAATCTCACTTTATTTTAGAAAGGCTATCTCAGTTAAAATAACAGAGGAGTGCAATTATTAGTCACCAATATGATAAACTCCCAGACATTTCCAATGCCAATGTGCTTTGAAGGGGTACAGTAGCGACTGGGAAAAATTATACTAGGGTTTATGATGTTATAGCAAAGGGTAACATCACGTGGGTAAGTTATACAAATGTAACTTCCCTTGTGTTTGAAACGATGGGGGTTGACCTTTATCAAGTAGTTTCAACTGATTAAGGCTTTTGATAGGGTAACTTTTGAGAAGATATTTCATATTATGGAAATAGATATTCAGAAACAGTATAATCATGTCATCACAGATAGTCCATTCTGCAGTAACCTGACCTGGCACCTTTTCACAGGGTAATGGGAATGATCTCCCCCAAAAAGCTCTGGATCCTGGGAGTCAATTGAAATTATTTTCATTTGACATTTCGCTGGGAAAGTGTATTGAGGAATATGGAGCAAAATGAGTCAGTTAGCTCAGTTGACTGGATGGCTGGTTTACAGTGTAGGGTAATGCCAGCAGCATAGGTTCAATGCCTACACCAGCTGAGGTTATATTAAGGACCCTCCTTCTCAACCTCTCCCCTCAGCTGAGACATGGTGACCCTCAGAGTTTGCTGCTCCTCGGATGCTGCCTGAACTGCTGTGCACTTCCAGCACCACTAATCCAAAATCTGGTTTCCAGCATCTGCAGTCATTGTTTTTACCTCAGACCACCAGTCATCTCTCTCCCTAATGAGAGAGCATTACAGAGCAAAACTGGGTAAATGGAATTGAAGGACAGATCAGCCATGAACTATTTGAATTTCAAAACAGTCTGATGAGCCGAGAAGTTTACATCTGTTCCTACATTCCCAAATATATTTAAATAAGCAAACTAACTCGGTAAAGGAGCCACAGTTCATTGGATCTTGTGCTTTGGGTCATTGCGAATGCAGTTTTGCTTTGTGCGTTGAAGAATGAAGCTGGCTGTGAAGCTACAGGGCTGTGATGGTTTACTGCTGTAAAACACAAGGAGGAGTTAAAAGCTATGCATATTCAGACAATGATCGTATCAGCGAGCTCTGCTTAACGCTTACTGTACAGGTGAGTCATACCTTCACTGCCTGGTGCTATCACCTCTGAGTCTACCAAAGGTGAAGATGGGGCTTATTAAAATGTGGTATGGAGGTTACAGTTCAACAGGTTTGTTTGAAAACACTAGCTACCTGAAGAAGGAGCAGGGGTCTGAAAGCTTGTCATATGATTTTTGACTTGATTAAAAAGTGACTGAATTGGTTATCAGGAAATATTGGGAGTGCCATGCTATCAGATTTTGTCAGCTCCTCCCTGACTTTACCACCAGATGATTGAACAGGTTTGCTCATGAGCAGTTTTCGTGGGTTTTACATTTTGTGACCCAGTCTTGATCCCCAGTTCTCTGTAATCATGGGACATGATCAATCCTGTGTGTTGCTTACCTGTATCTCAGTGAATGCTGAGCAGCTACAAAGCTGTGTGTGTGAGAGATGGCTGTGTATCTTGCATACTTTACCAGTGCTGTTGGATAAGGTTGTATATGTTGCAGTGGTAAGGAAGCCCAGTTAATGTGAATTTTGAATTGGAGTAAATGTCCTTCATCAGTGAGTTCCATAGAATTCAGCATATCAAGCATTCTCCAACTCTTCAAATGAGTATCCTCTTACCAAGTATGTTATACTCTTGAGTTAAATTCTTTTAGACCAAGTCCAGGCATACACTTGCCTGTTTCAGGCAGTCCCTGACTTATGACTGTCCAACTTATGAACAAAATCCCATACAGAGGTATATTAATATTCATTTTAAAGATCTGACGTGAACATTTCTTTGTACTTACAAGCAGCTATCCTGTATTGTGTTTTGACTTGAGTACAAATTGACTTATCAGTGGAACCTGTTTACAACCTGGGGATTGGTTGTGGTTTTGTTTCATCCAAACTCTCACCTTCTTTATAAACTGGCTGCCTCTTGCCCTTGAGAAGGTGATGGTGGAACCAACTGTCTGAAGTGCTGCAGTCCATCTGCTATGGGTACACCCCACAGTGTTGCCAGGGAGAAAGTTCCAAGATTTTGACCCAGTGACAGTGAATGAATGTTGGTGTATTTTCCATGTCACAATGGTGAGTGGTTTGGAGAGGAATTACTGGTTGGTCGTGTTCTTTCCAGACAACAGAGAGTGCAGGCTGTAAAAGGTGCTGTTAGAGAGACCTCAGTGTATTGTTGCAGTGTATCATGTATATGTTACACACACCCTCACTGAGAGAGCCCGTGGTGAGAGAGTCAGTGCTGACAATGGTAGCATTGCAGTGGGTTGCAGACAAGCAGGCTGCATTGCTCTGGATGGTGTTGAGCTTCTTGAGCATTTTTAATGCTACACTCATTCAGGTAAGTGGAGAGTATTCCATTACATTCTGCATTAGTATCCTCTCCCCTCTGGTTCAGCTCAGTTGGCTGGACTTTTGGTTTGCGAGCAGTGTAATGCCAATTCCCATTCAATTCCCATCAGCGGTTTGAGGTTACCATGATGGACTCACCTTCTCAATGTCTTCCCTTGTCTGAGGTCTGGCGGCCCTCAGGTTAAATCACTACCAGTTGCTTCTTTGTACTGAGAGAGCAGCCCCTATGGTCTGGTAAGACTATGGTGACACTACAATAATAACTCTGGAAGTTTTCTAAGTGGCAGCTGATGAAACTGTCATCATAAGTTCACCTCCTCAGACTTCCCTTACATCAGCGGCACTGTTGTGCTGATGAGTAGAATTGTTGAGCTATTTTAAGTTGCTGACCGTTAAGCTGCCAAGAACAATTTCTTTGCTGGTGTTGTGTTGCAACAGATTTCTTGGCTTCTACACAATACACTCTCATTGTTGTGAAATCCAATAAACATATATTCATATCATAAAAAGAGTTCTTCCGATCAAATAAATGTCTCACTGTCTATGGCTTAACCAACGCAATCAATGATTAGTCAAAAAATTCTCACCCATTTCAAGATACATTTGTCCAAATCCCTTGGCCTTTGCAGCTCTCAAGGTCCTGAGAGGGCTTGACAGGGCAGATGTTGAAGGGATGTTTCTTCTTGAGGGAGAATCGAGAACTCAGGGCCATTGATTTCAAAATTAGGAGTCACCCATTTAGGATGGCGATAAGGAGACGTTGTTTCTCACAGACGGTCATGGGTCACTTCCTCAAAATGTCTTAGAAGCAGAGTCTTTGAATATTTCAAAGACAGAGGTGTAGTCATTCTTAGAAAGCCAAGGGGGTGAAATGTTTTTCTGTAACCTCAAATCCGGCATTCACAATCAGATCAGTTATGATCGTGTTAAATAGAAGAGCAAGCTAAAGGGATCCAAGGCCCAATCCGAATTTGTATGTAACCCCTTGGTGGCCCCATCACTCCTGCAAATCTCTAATCTCAGTGATGGCTCATTGCCAAATTCCATTCGAAAGCACTTCTGTGAAGTGCTTTGGAGCTTGTTACTGGGTTAAAGGTGCCATATAAATACAAGTTGTTGTCGTTGTTGTCGTTGTTGTCGTTGTTGTCGTCGTCGTCGTTGTCGTTGTAGTTGTAGTTGTAGTATTGCTGCTGGCCTGGATTCATATTAGGTGAAAGTGGGTATTGCAGATGCTGGAGATTAGAGTCAAGATTAGAGTGGTGCTGGAAAAGCACAGCAGGTCAGGCAGCATCCGAGGAGCTGGAAAATCGACATTTCGATCAAAAATCATTTCCTGATGAAGGGCTTTTGCCCAAAACATCTATTTTCCTGCTCCTCGGATGCTGCCTGACCCTTTGTGCCTTTCCAGCACCATACTTTAATCTTGACTGGATATGTATTAGCTCAAGCTGGAAATGTATGGTTCTACCAGCAGCAAGCAGGACAGTCTGAAACCAAAGAGTTTGCAATGTCAGTGGATCTTCGTAGAGATTTGTGAAGCAATCATTGCTTGACTTACCTTCTGCGCTGGAGGGTGGGAGATCATGTTTTAGATGTGACGATGATATATATAGAGAGAGAAAGAGAGAGAAGTAGTCGTTAATCCTGGGTATGGAGGGATTGTCTAATGGAGAGAGATTGAATATGTTGGGCCTCTTCTCATTGGAGTTGAGAAACATGGGACCTTATTGAAGGTTCTTAAAGGCCTGACAAGGTAGACACTGAGAGACTGATTCCCATTATGGGGGAGTCTAGGGTCAGAGAGTATAATCCCAGAATAAAAGGTTGCACATTTAAGGCCAGATAGGAGGAGAAATTTCTTCTCTCAGAGAACATTGGATCTGTGGATTTTACAGCAAAGAGCTTTTGAGGTTGTGTTAAGTATATTCAAGGCTGAGATGTTTTTAATCAGGAAGGGTATCAAAGGTTAAGGGTGGTGGAGTTAAGGATGAGTAGGTCAACCATGATTGCAATAAATGGGAGAGCAGATCCAATGAGCCAAATAGCCAGCTTTTGTTCTTGTGTCTTGTAGTCTAAGATTGGGAAAGTTAAGAACCTAGTAGCTACTGTCAGTGATGGCAAGGCTGTAATAAAGACTTCAATTCCTGTGTTTGTTGAATTAATCAGGATTTGCTAATATAGCAGAGTTGAGTGTCCGTGATGCCATTGTGTTGCTGGGATAGACCTCTGTTATAACACCTACTCCATAGCAACCAACTGTACTGACAGCAAGAGTGACAATTCACAATACTGGAAGCAACTCAACTGTTTTCCCAGTGCGTTACTCTGAGAGAAAATAAAATCTTGATTTCAGTCCATCACCAAAGCTGTTGCCAAGCAAGTAAGAGTTTGTGCCACTTTAATGGAATAAATCAAGTAATTTTTAATCCTGAGGCTACAGAAGAAACAATTTGATCATGCGTTTACTTGACGCAGACATTGACATTGTTTGAAACCTCATGAAATGAATCTAAACATTGCATGAGACATTTTTTTCTGAAAGTTAACCACATTTTCCTTCAATGGTATTTACTCAATTTAATATCGTCAGCTTCTGTTTTCGTGATGTGGTGTCTACTTGACTGGGTTTGAATGGTAAAAGTAGAACACTGTGCCTATGTGGCACTTACTGAGGGAATGGGTTCTGTTGATCTTCTGAATAGGACGTATTTTGCCTTGAAAAGAGCAGCAAAGAGAGAACATTAAAAGAGGGAACTTGTTTTAGATTAGCACATTGTTATTAGTCCTTTCAACAGGACTATTAACTATAGTCCAATCAATTCTGCTCTATTGGCAAACGTGCTGTTACACTTATACATGGCACAATCCCTAATGTTTGACCAGTCTCTGTATGGTGGAGGAATATTGCCCAGGGCTCCAGCTGAACTGTTCTCCCTGTGATTCAATACAATCTTTAATGTCCACCTAAAGATAAGGCAAGATCTGGTATTCTCATCTCATCTAAAAGGCAATGTGGATGTTATACCAAGGGACCAGCCTATTGGCTGAAGTCCTGGTGAACAGTTTAAGCATACATCTTGGCTGGGCTCCTCATTCATTTTATTGACAATGTTGCCAGAGTTCCATGCTTTCCCACAGTCCGAAGTATTTAATGAATGCTGCAATTATCGTTGTCAGAAAGTCATTCAAGATTTTCTCAGAATTCTATGAAAAATTATTTAGAAATAAAATCAGGGATGCCTTTTGTTTGAGGAAACTTGTCTCTTGCAGTTTGGAAGGCTTTATTGCTGCCGTGCTGAAGAGGGAACAGCTTCATTACCACCTTTCTGCATTCTGTTGCTTGGCAACCTACCTACCTCTGCAAAGTATGTGCAAACTCAAGTCAATAGAGTGGGGGATGGATAGTTTGCAAAATCAGATCTCTAATCATTTTCTAGTAGTTTGCGAATGGAGTTCTTAATTTCTTCCACACCCTCGGAACTCCCATCTGTGAGTCACTGCATTGGGTGAATCTGCTCTGACTTGATGCTGTACAGTAGAGAACTCCCTCTGAAAAATGCAAGAGAGGTTGGTTACATTGCGACTCCACTCATCGTTGCTGTCATGACAGCTCCA
The DNA here is from genome assembly GCF_047496795.1 of Chiloscyllium punctatum. Classification (NCBI taxonomy): domain Eukaryota; kingdom Metazoa; phylum Chordata; class Chondrichthyes; order Orectolobiformes; family Hemiscylliidae; genus Chiloscyllium; species Chiloscyllium punctatum. Next base: position 83,414,979 of record NC_092761.1, read on the forward strand.
AGAGCAATCAGTATGACTGGCTATGTGAATGTACAACAACAACTTACACCTTTTGGTTCATACTCCCAACCCTCACTTGTTGAGGACTTGAGATGCCAAACCAAGGAGGGAGCAATTAGGGAGGAGGAGCAAAGATATTTGGTAATGAAACAATCATGGAGAAGATGCTTTAAAGGAAAAGAACTTTGAGGCTAAGGAAAGATTAGAGGGTAAAAGTGTAGACACTTGGGGACTGGTGACGGAAACTGTATCACCAAAGAAAGTTTAACTCTCATTTGATCCAGTTCGGACATGCCATCCCCTTATTAACATCAAAGTTACAAAATTTGCATTTGCACTCTGTTATAGTGTCATAGAATCATACAGCATGGAAACAGACCCTTCGGTCCAACTAGTCCCATTTGCCTGCATTTAGTCCATATCCCTCCAAACCTTCCCTACTCATGTACTTATCCAAATGTTTTTTAAATGCTGTAGCGACCCCAGCATCCATCACTTCCTTGGGCAGTTCATTCCACACATGAATCACTCTCTGCGTAAAAAAATTACCCCTCATATCCTTTTTAAACTGTCTCTTTTCACTTTAAAAGTGTGGTCCTTAGTTTTGAACACCCTCCCCCTTTAGAAAAAACACCCTTGCTATTTACCTTATCAATGCCCCTCATGATTTTATCAACTTCTATAGGGTGTCCCCTCAACCTCCTACACTCCAGTGAAAGAAATCTCAGCCTATTCAGCCCATTTTTATAACTCCTACCCTCCAGTCCCAGCAACATCCTGATAAATCTTTCCTGAACCCCATCCAGTTTAATAATATCCTTCCGATAGCAGGGCAACCAGAACTGCACGTAATGCTACAGAAGGGGCCTCACCAACGTCTTGTACACCTCAGCATGATGTCCCAACTCCTATACTCAACGGTCTGAGCAATCAAGGCAAGCGTGATTAACCTTTTCTTAGCTACCCTGTCTACCTGTGATGCAAATTTCAAAGAATTAGATATCTGAACCCCTAGGTGTCTCTGTTCTATAACACTACCCAGGGCCCTACCATTAATTGTCTCAGTTCTGCCCTTGTTTTACCAATATGCAGCATCTCACATTTATCCAAATTAAACTCCATCTGCCACTCCTCAGCCCATTGTTCCAATTGATCAAGATCTCTTTGTAATCTTAGATAACCATCCTCACTGTCCACTATAGCAGCAACTTTGGTGTCATCTGCAAACTTACTAACCATGTCCTCCTACATTCTCCTACGTGGTCTTTGTCAGCTGCATGAACCAACCAGTAGCAAATTAAAAGCATGATTTGCTCCCCTATAGAGAGGAACAGAGTCCAGTGTGTCTTATTCAGTTCTTTTACTTTACTGAAGAGTCGTCGTTCTGGACATGATGTTAACTCTGTTTCTGTCTCCATAGATGCTGCCAGCCACTACAGCAGCAATTCAAACTCTGACTCACCACATTCTCAAGAGCAATTAAAAATGAGCAATAAATGCTGGCCTAGACATTGCCACCCACGTCTTTCCCCCTCACCTTAAACCTTTGCCCTCTAGTTTTGGACTCCCCTACTTTGGGGAAAAGATCTTGTCTATTTACCCTATCCATCCCCCTTGTGACTTAATAACCCTTTATAAGGTCACCCCTCAGTCTCAATAAGACATGAGATACAGGCAATCTCTCAATACCCAAGCTTTTAGCCATTTGTTTGATAATGTCTGATGGAGCTCCATGTTAGTTTTTGTTGGATTATATTGATGTGAAGTATCTTGGAATGAATTTCTGCATCTAAAAGCATTAATTGAAATGCATGCTGCAGTTATATGATCTGGTATGGAATATACTTCTGGTAATCATGTACCTCAGAGTATCATAAATTCCCCCCTTTCTTTCTTTACACTTTGAAATGTTCCTTTCACTTTTCTAAACCTTTGATCCTCAGTAATAGTTAATGCAGGAAAGGTGCAGTGGAGGGAAAAACACTGTCCATTCACATTCCCAGTAGTTGATCCTCAGAAGTGCATCAAACATCCTGGAGTCTCAGAAGGCGTATATAACTGAGTTGCATTGTCACAGATCTTGAACACGGTTTTGGAAAGACGGCTTCATTAATCTTGTTCCCCTGTACCGGGTTAAAGCAGATCTTTGCTCTCACATTCTCCCTTTCACCGTTCAAATAATTCTGAAAGTAATGCCAAATTTTAATAGAACAATAACAAGGGCATTGTGAGAGCATTTTTGACTGGTTGCTTTGGTACATTTTGGCTCTCGTTTTATGACCGTTGAGTTTAATGTTCTAAACACGCAAAGTGCCTAGTTTAAGTTTGTGCAGACTGTTATTTTTGGGGGAGGAGGCTGTTGGGACAAAATAATTCAGTGATTCAACCAATCAAGTTAAATCAATCGTGTTTCCTGCACTGCTATAGCCACTACACTGCAGAAGTACGTCATTAGTTGGAAAGAGCTTTGAAAGACGTTATGTAAAGAGTCACTGGGCCCCAAACATTAATTCTGATTTCACAGATGCTGCTCGACCTGCTGAGCTTTTCCAGCAACTTCTGTTTTTGTTTCTGATATAAATGGAAGGCTTTTTTTTTTCTCCTGGCTTCAGTTCTCTAGGGACCTGCTCCCCAGGATATTGTGTGGAGCGCAGTAAATAACGGTGAATGACACAGCAGAACTCGATCATTGAGATCGCATTGAACCTGAACCTTATGAGCGATTACTGTAATTTTCCTGGTATTTGTGTCTTGTGTCTAATAGCATTTCCTACCATTCCTGTTCTGATTTGAAAAATTCCAGTTCATCCATTGAATAACAGCTTTGTTAAATTGAATTTTCAGGGGCAAAAATGGTGTGTTAAGGTATAACAGCGGAGGAGTGAAATTAATGTGAAGGTTTAGCTTGTGTGCCTTATGCGCACTGACTCACAGTGATCACTTTAGTCCACTAGTAATCTCGACGCCTGAATTAATGGCTGAGATGAGTTAGATCCAGCCATAACACTCAGCAATTTTGAATTGAGTTAATTAAACAAACTTGTAATGAATAACTTAGGAAAGGCCTCTTGTGGTGGGTGTCCATACCTCTTGACCAGAAGGTCTTGGTTCATGTCCCACCTACCCTGGAGCGGTATGATAGTATGTTTTTAGATTAGATTACTTCATTAGATTAGATTACTTACAGCGTGGAAACAGGCCCTTCGGCCCAGCAAGTCCACACCGACCCGCCGAAGCGCACCCACCCACACCCATTCCCCTACATTTACCCTGCACCTAACACTACGGGCAATTTAGCATGGCCAATTCGCCTAACCTGCACATTTTTGGACTGTGGGAGGAAACCGGAGCACCCGGAGGAAACCCACGCAGACACGGGGAGAATGTGCAAACTCCACACAGTCAGTCGCCAGAGGCGGGAATTGAACCCGGGTCTCTGGCGCTGTGAGGCAGAAGTGCTAACCACTGTGCCACCGTGCCGCCCTGAACCCATTGAACGGGTTGCTTATCAATTAAGTTAAAAACCTAAAAACCTAGACCGTGAACATGATAAAGTCACACCTTGCCCAGTGGACCATGCAATGTCGTCTTGACAGGAAATTATATTGCGTGATAGACAAGAGAAGTGAAATATAATAGACAGCGCTGAGTGATCTCACAACCAAATTGATTGACTCCATTATTTTAGGAGGCCACTTAGTTGGCTTTATGGATCCATTCTATGATAAAGGCAACCCTCTTAGACACAGTTCAGGGGTGAATCATTATTTAATTGTAACTTTGTGAAGTACTTTCAGACATTACTGTACACTAAAGATGCGATTTAACTATACAATTGTAAGTTGTAGTTGGCAAAGGGTAAGTGAGTTCCTGTTGCTAGGATTACCCTTCTAGGATTAGTTTCCAAGAAAATGCATTGCAAACAAGACTCTGGAGAATGTTAGAGGCAGTGAAAACAAAAATATTGATTTTCAATTTTCTTTGAGTATTCACTGTTATTGTTTTGAAGAAAAATTGTTGAAGATGAGACTGAAAGACTGTATGACAAGGGATGAGATGGTTAGAGAGGGAGGTAAATGTGATGAAATAGCCAGGAACATGTCCATGTAAAATTAGAGACCTTGTCTTTACTGGTACCTGTAAATTGAGTTCTTTAACTGGTCAATGGTGGTGGCCACCAGGAAATGGACAACAATATTCAAATTTCCTGGGTAGCAATGCAGAAGTCAGCGCTAGTTGAGTTTTGACACTTGCAGATGTTATAAGTTGAATCTGAAATTCTAGCTCCATCTGTGTGTTGCTCTTCCATATTTAATGCGTTTGAATGAGCCATGCAAATACCAAAGCGACGTGAGCAGGTCAGAAGCTAAAGGAATCCCGCAGCAAGTAACCCTCCTCCTTACTCCTCAAATCAGAGTTGCCTATAAGGTGCAAGTCAGGAGTGTGATGGAATGCTCCCCAGCTGCCTGGATGAGTGCAGCTGCCTAAAACACTCCAGAAGGTTAATCCCCTGGTCAAAGCAGCCCACTTGATTGGCATCCAGTCTATTTTCTCCATCGTCAACACTCAGTACACACTGCTGCTACTATCTACAAGATGCACTGTAGAAATTCACCAACGCTCCTCTGATAGCATCTTCCAACTCACAGTCACTTCCATCTAGAAGGACAAGTGTGGCAGATATGTGGGAATACCACCAAGTACAATTCCTCTCCAAACCACTCATCACCCTGACTTGGAAATATATTGCTGTTCCTTCAGTGCTATTGGGTCAAAATCCAGGATCTCTCTTCGCAGGACATTTTTGATCGATCTATAGCACATGGCTTGAAGTGGTTCAAAAAAACAGCTCCAATCCTCCTCCTCCAGGGTGACTAGGGATGGACATTAATTGTTGGTCAAACCAGCAATGCCACATCCATGAATGAATGAAAAGATAAAGTTACTGGCTTTGTAACTATACTGTGACATTGTAGAGAATGTTTTCTTTCATTCATAGGAGGATGGGGGTGGGGGGGGAGGTCACCGATTAGGCCAACAACTTGTTGCCATCCCCGAGGGCTGTTAGATGGCAACCACATTGTTATGGGTCTGGAGTCACTTGACAGTTTCCTTGCTCAAAGGACATTTGTGAACCAAATGGGTTTTTCCTGACAATGAGCAATGGTTTCATGGTCACCATTAGACTTTTAATTCCAGATTTTTTTAAAGTGAATTCAAAGACCACCATCTGCCATGGCAGGAATTTGAAGCCAAGTCCCTTGAACATTATCTAGTTCAATAACTTCACCAACACATTCCACCCCAACCTTAAATTCACCTGGACCATCTCTGACACCACCCTCTCCTTCCTTGGCCTCTCCATCTCCATCAACAATGACCGACTCTACACTGACATTTTTTTACAAACTCTTGCAGCTACCTGAATTACACCTCCTCCCACACTACGTCCTACAAAAATACCATCCCGTATTCCCAATTCCTCCACCTCCGCCACATCTGCTCCCAGGAGGACCAATTCCACTACAGAACACACCAGATGGCCTCCTTCTTTAATTAAAGACCACAATTTCCCCTCCTACGTGGTTGAAGATGCCCTCCAACGCATCTCATTCACGTCCCGCACCATCGCCCTTGAATCCCACCCCTCTAACCGCAACAAGGACAGAACCCCCCCCCCAGTCCTCCCCTTCCACCTCGCCAAACTCTGCATCATCCGCCGACATTTCCGCCACCTCCAAACGGACCCCACCACCAGGGATATATTTCCCATCATACCCCTATCCGCTTTCCGCAAAGACCATTCCCTCTGCAACTGCCTGGTCAAGTCGACGACCCCCCCCACAACAACCCACCTTCCCCTGCTTCCCCTGCCATCGCAGGAATTGCAAAACCTGCGCCCACACCTCCCCCCTCACCTCTGTCCAAAGCCCCAAAGGAGCCTTCCACATCCATCAAAATTTCATCTGCACTTCCACATGTCATTTATTGTATCCGTTGCTCCTGATGCAATCTCCTCTACACCGGGGAGACCAGATGCCTTTTCACAGAGCGCATCAGAGAACATCTCCAGGACACCTGCACCGCCCTGTGGCAGAACATTTTAACTCCCCCTCTCACTCTGCCCAGGACATGCAGGTCCTGGGCTTCCTCCATTGCTACTCCATTGCTCCATTGCATCAATGTGGACTTCACCAGTTTCCTCACATCCCCTCCCCCCACCTTACCCCAGTTTCCACCTCCCAGCTCAGCACCGTCCTCATAGATCAATCTTCCTTACCACCTATTCACTCCACCCTTCTTTCTGTCCTATCACCTTTACCCCCACCTCCATTCACCTATTACACTTCCAGCTACCTTCACCCCACCTTCCCCGCACTTATCTCTCCACCCCCGAGGCTCCCAGCCTCATTCCTGATTAAGGCTTTTGCCTGAAACATTGATTTTCCTCAGATGCTGCTTGACCTGCTGTGCTTTTTCAGCACCACTCTGATCTTGGCTCTCTGCATTAATAGTCCAGTGACAATACCACTAAGCCATCGACTCCCCTCCAGTGTGTTATCTGCTTCCCATCAAGCTGCTCTCCCTGAATTAAGCTCTTTATGGCCACAGCTTGTAATCTGTTTATCAATTTCAGTTGCTTACTGTTGTGACATCGGAGTGCATCTGGGAAAATTAACAAACAGTGAAATTCACAACTAATCTTGGAGGAAATGTTGGGCGAAGTTCACAGCACAGAATCAGATAAGTTAATTGTTGTTTTAAGTCTGTCCAATAGAAAGGCTGCAGTAGTGAGTATAGTGGATTCTTTCTTGATTATATGTTTTTGGAGATAAGTCTCTTGATTAAACTTAAAATATAAGCCATAGCTATTAATTTAACCTGGGGCAGTGTTTGTAGAGGAATAAGATGGTGTTATTTTCTGGGTCTGTAGATTGTGAAGGAGCAAAAATGGCCTTTGCAGTGATATGTACTTCTTGTCAGATGTGGGAGGTTAAAGAGAGCTTAAGGGTTATTGCGGATTATATCGGCCATAAATGCTGTTGGATGCGAATCTTATCAGATCAAGTGGATCAGTTGGAGAGACAAATAGAAGCGATGAGGAATTTGCAACAGCAACAGTATGTGATGGATGGCAGTTATAGGAAGGGGGGAAAGTCTCAGATACAGTCACATAGATGGGATAACTCCAGGAAGGGTAAGAGAGGTAGGCAGCTAGAGCAGGAGTCTTTTGTGGATATACCCATTTCAAACAGGTATGCTGTTTTGGAAAATGTAGGGGGTGATGGATTCTCAGGGGAACATGGCACAAACAGCCAAGTTTCTGGTATCAAGGCTGGCTCTAATGCAACGAGGGGTACTTCGACTTCCAAGAGATCAATTGTGTTAGGGGATTCTGTAGTCTGAGGTACAGACAGATGTTTCTGTGGCCAGCAGAGAAAAAGCAGAATGATGTGTTGTTTCCCTGGTGTTAGGGTCAAGGATGTCTCAGAGAGGGTGCAGAATGTTCTCACGGGGGAGAGGGGCCAGCAGGAGGTCATTGTCCACATTGGAACCAACGACATTGGAAGGGAAAAGGTTGAGACTCTGAAGGGAGATTACAGAGAGTTAGGTAGAATTTTAAAAAGGAGGTCCTCAAGGGTAGTAATATCTGGATTACTCCCAGTGCTACGAGCTAGTGAGGGCAGGAATAGGAGGATAGAACAGATGAATGCATGGCTGAGGAGCTGGTGTATGATGGGGGAAGGATTCACATTTTTGGATCATTGGAATCTCTTTTGGGGTAGAAGTAACCTATACAAGAAGGATGGATTGCACCTAAGTTGGAAGGGGGCTAATATACTGGCAGGGAAATTTGCTAGAACAGCTTGGGAGGATTTAAACTAGTAAGGTGGGACCCAGGAAGATAGTGAGGAAAGATCGATTTGAGATGGGTACAGCTTAGAACAAGTGAGTCAAACAGTCAGGGCAGGCAGGGACAAGGTAGGACTAATAAATTAAATTGCATTTATTTCAATGCAAGGGACCTAACAGGGAAGGCAGATGAACTCAGGGCATTGTTAGGAACATGGGACTGGGATATCATAGCAATTACAGAGACATGGCTCAGAGATGGGCAGGACTGGCAGCTGAATGTTCCAGGATACAAATGCTACAGGAAGGATAGAAAGGGAGGCAAAAGAGGAGGGGGAGTGGCATTTTTGATAAGGGATAGCATTATAACTGTGCTCAGGGAGGATATTCCTGGAAATACATCCAGGGAAGTTATTTGGGTGGAACTGAGAAATAAGAAAGAGATGATCACCTTATTGGGATTGTATTATAGAACCACCCCCCCCCCCCCCCCCCCCCCAGCCCAATAGTCAGAGGGAAAGTGAGAAACAAACTTTTAAGGAGATCTCAGCTATCTGTAAGAATAATAGGGTAGTTATGATAGGGGGTTTTAACTTTCCAAACATCAACTGGGACTGCCATAGTGTTAACGGTTTAGATGGAGAGGAATTTCTTAAGTGTGTACAAGACAATTTTCTGATTCAGTATGTGGATGTACCTACTAGAGAAGGTGCAAAACTTGACCTACTCTTGGGAAATAAGGCAGGGCAGGTGACTGAGGTGTCAATGGGGGAGCACTTTGGGGCCAGCGACCAGAATTCTATTCATTTTAAAATAGTGATGGAAAAGGATAGACCAGATCTAAAAGTTGAAGTTCTAAATTGGATAAAGGCCAATTTTGACGGTATTAGGCAAGAACTTTCAAAAGCTGATTGGAGGCAGATGTTCGCAGGTAAAGGGATGGCTAGAAAATGGGAAGTCTTCAGAAATGAGATAACAAGAATCCAGAGAGAGTATGTTCCTGTCAGGGTGAAAGGGAAGGCTGGTAGGTACAGGGAATGCTGGATGACTGAAGAAATTGAGAGTTTTAAGAAAAAGAAGGAAGCATATGTCAGGTATAGACAGGGCAGATCGAGTGAATCCTTAGAAGAGTATAAAGAAAGTAGGAGTATACTTAAGAGGGAAATCAGGAGGGCAAAACGGGGACATGAGATAGCTTTGGCAAATAGAATTAAGGAGAATCCAAAGGGTTTTTACAAATATATTAAGGACAAAAGGGTAACTAGGTAGAGAATAGGGCCCCTCAAAGATCAGCAAGGCGGCCTTTGTGTGGAGCCACAGAAAATGGGGAGATACTAAATGAATATTTTGCATCAGTATTTACTGTGGAAAAGGATATGGAAGATAGAGACTTTAGGGAAATAGATGGTGACATCTTGCAAAATGTCCAGATTACAGAGGAGGAAGTGCTGGATGTCTTGAAACGGTTAAAGGTGGATAAATCCCCAGGACCTGATCAGGTGTACCTGAGAACTCTGTGGGAAGCTAGAGAAGTGATTGCTGGGCCTCTTGCTGAGATATTTGTATCATCGATAGTCACAGGTGAGGTGCCGGAAGACTGGAGGTTGGCAAACATGGTGCCATTGTTTAAGAAGGGTGGTAAGGCCAAGCCAGGGAACTATAGACCAGTGAGCCTGACCTTTGTGGTGGGCAAGTTGTTGGAGGGAATCCTGAGGGACAGGATGTACATGTATTTGGAAAGGCAAGGACTGATTTTGGGATCGTCAATATGGCTTTGTGTGTGGGAAATCATGTCTCACAAACTTGATTGAGTATTTTGATGAAGTAACAAAGATGATTGAGGGCAGAGCAGTAGATGTGATCCATATGGACTTCAGTAAGGCGTTCGACAAGGTTCCCCATGGAAGACTGATTAGCAAGATTAGATCTCATGGACTACAGGGAGAACTAGCCATTTGGATACAGAACTGGCTCAAAGGTAGAAGACAGAGGGTGGTGGTGGATGGTTGTTTTTCAGACTGGAGGCCTGTGACCAGTGGAGTGCCACAAGGATCGGTGCTGGGCCCTCTACTTTTTGTCATTTACATAAATGATTTGGATGCAAGCATAAGAGGTACAGTTAGTAAGTTTGCAGATGACACCCAAAATTGGAGGTGTAGTGGACAGCAAAGAGGGCTGCCTCAGATTACAACAGGATCTTGACCAGATGGGCCAATAGGCTGAGAAGTGGTAGATGGAGTTTAATTCAGATAAATGCGAGGTGCTGCATTTTGGGAAAGCAAATCTTAGCAGGACTTATACACTTAATGGTAAAGTCCTAGAGAGTGTTGCTGAACAAAGAGACCTTGGAGTGCAGGTTCATAGCTCCTTGAAAGTGGAGTTGCAGGTAGATAGGATAGTGAAGAAGGCATTTGGTATGCTTTCCTTTATTGGTCAGAGTATTGAGTACAGGATTAGGAGGTCATGTTGCGGTTGTACAGGACATTGGTTAGGCCGCTGTTGGAATATTGCGTGCAATTCTGGTCTCCTTCCTATCGGAAAGATGTTGTGAAACTTGAAAGGGTTCAGAAAAGATTGACAAGGATGTTGCCAGGGTTGGAGGATCTGAGCTACAGGGAGAGGTTGAACAGGCTGGGTCTGTTTTCTCTGGAGCGTCAGAGGCTGAGGGGTGACCTTATAGAGGTTTACAAAATTATGAGGTGCGTGGATAGAATAAATAGGCCAAGTCTTTTCCCTGGGGTCGGGGAGTCCAGAACTAGAGGGAATAGGTTTAGTGTAAGGGGGAAAGATATAAAAGAGACCTAAGGGCCAACTTTTTTCATGCAGAGGGTGGTACCTGTGTGGAATGAGCTGCCAGAGGAAGTGGTGGAGGCTGGTACAATTGCAAGATTTAAGAGGCGTTTGGATGGGTATATGAATAGGAAGGGTTTGGAGGGATATGGGCCGGGTGCTGGCAGGTGGGACTAAATTGGGTTGGGATATCTGGTCAGCATGGACGGGTTGGACCGAAGGGTCTGTTTCCATGCTGTACATCTCTATGACTCTAAGTGGGACTATCACAAGCAGTACAGGCTGATTGACGTGAACACTGGGGAGATGTTCCCATTCTAAAATGAAGTGTGGAGAAGATGTGTTAATAATTCCCCTTTTTTTGTGCTTACTGAGGAGATTGTCTTTTTGTTTATTGAAAGCATGTGGTGGGAGTGAGGAGAGGATGAAGCTAGACGTGAGGGAGAAGGGGTAAATATAATTCATATTTCTGGAGTCTTGTGCTTTCAAAGTGTGAGAGCAGAATCATTATTTTAATAGATCTAATTATTCTTGTTAAAACACTTACGAAAATATCTGTCAAAATTCTGTAACCCCCCTCACTAGCAGCATTGTGAGAGCATTTACTCCCAGTGGACTGCAGCAACTTGAGAGAGCGATTCACCAACCCCTTCTCCGGAGCAGTTACGGATGGCCAGTAAGGGTTTAGCCCGGGATATCCCTGGTCCAAAACTGAAAGCAAAGGACAGGAATCGTGGTACACACTGAAGAGAGTCACTACGTGTATATTGCAGTTTCTGTACACTCCAGGTTCCTTTCCTCAGGTTGACCGACTCGTCTGCGGACTAGTCACGGGCTTTGTTCATTTATAGTGTTGGGCGCTACAGCCTAGATTATTGTCGAGCGAGCAGATCAGAATTGTTGTGGGTCTGGAGTCACATGTGGGCCAGACCAGGTAAGGACGGCAGATTTCCTTCTCTGAAGGACGTTGGAGAACAAGATGGGGTTTTTATTTTTTTTTTAGAATCTCTGACAATCCTGTTTGTTTTTAACCCCGACACTACAGCCTAACTGCGGTAGTGCTTACTTTTTCCCCAGCACCCATGTTGTGTGTGTGTAGGTGTGAGACACAGTGAAAGACATAAGGTGCACAAATCTTTATTCAGTTTCTATCACCAGCAGATGGGGTTTTTACAATGATCGATGCTGGTTACCTATTCAGTGTTAGATTAGCTTCTTATTCCAGTTTTTTTTTAAAAGTTCAAATGTCATCATCTGCCTCAAGGGATTTTGAATCTACATACCATGGAACATGAATGGATTTGAGATCTGGATTGCTAGTCCAGTGACGTTACCATTATGCCATTTCTACCCGCCTGGGTGGCTAACAGTTGGTTGATCAGCTTGGATGTTCTTCAGCCCCATGGGGGAAGAGGAAGAGGTTTGATAGCAGCCCAGCTCATGCTCGCTCTGCCTAGCCCCAGTCTCCAATTACTATCGCCCATCTGGAGATGGGTAACCGGTCAATAGCAGGCACCCATTGGAGAGGCAGCTGACAGGTATTTATTAGAAAGAAGATTGGTGTTGGAAGGAATGATTTAATGATCAGAATGGTATGTTTGAAGAGCATTTACTTAGAAGTTAATAATCAAGTGCTGGAAGGTGACGGATGTAGTTAGGCGTGAGTGCTTTTTATCTACAGGTCATTCTGCTATAACGCACATTTCATTCATGCAAATTTGCTGTAATGCGATCGATGAATTGGAGTTACTGTTTCTAAAGCATGAACTTTTAAAATGTGTGTTGACTGTAATGCGATTACACCAACACTTTAAGCGCTGTTTCTAAAGCGCACTTTTTCTAAACTTGCAGTGTTGCACAAGAACACAATCATCATGTTATAGACGAACTATCTGAAGTTTGGTGTGCAGAGTTATTTTTGAAGGTTAGGCTGCAAGATCCCCTGAAGCAACTTGTCAAGGCTTAGTGACCTCCTTCACTTGGAACACCTCAGGTACACTGTCAGCTTCATGTTATCCCCCAATGTGATATCAGTTATTTCTTCTCTATCAGTGGGTCAACCTGTTCAAATTCCCTATCAAGCAGCACTGGGGGGAGGCCAAATAATAAGACGCATTATCCATGAAGAATCATGGAATCTCTGCAATGTGGAAACAGGCCATACTGACCCTCTGAAGACTAACCTACCCAAACCCATTCCCCACATTTACCCCTGACTAATGCACCTAACCTACACATCCCTCAACACTATCGGCACCTTAGCATGGCCAATTCACCTGAACTGCACATCTTTAGATTGTGGGGAGGAAACCAGAGCACATGGAGGAATTCCACACACACGGGGAGAATGTGCAAACTCCACACAGACAGTCACCTGAGGGTGGTATCGACCGTGGATGCTGTAAGGCTAACCACTGAGCCACCGTGCCGCGCTTGGATTAATAGGATATTCTCACTAGACCATCATCTCCTATGGTAAAAACAATGACTGCAGATGCTGAAAACCAAATACTGGATTAGTGGTGCTGGAAGAGCACAGCAGTTCAGGCAGCATCCAACGAGCAGCGAAATCGACGTTTCGGGCAAAAGCCCTTCATCAGGAATAAAGGCACTGAGCCTGAAGCGTGGAGAGATAAGCTAGCTCATCTCCTATTTTCTACCCACTAATCATGCAGTAGTTCACTAACTGTGTATTGTTGGGTAACAGCAGATTCCAATGACTTTGCAGCAATAGGTTTCAAACTTAAAACAATCATTGACATTTTAAAATTTGTCTGTGATGTCCAATTCCTATGAATTTGGGTATTAGCAAGCAGGTGACCTATCCTTGCATCTGTGTCCTGGAACCGCCTCTGAAATCACTGGAAAGTTTGAGCAAACCAAGCGACCATGTGAAAGTGAGGACTGCAGATGCTGGAGATCAGAGTCCAGATTAGAGTGATGCCGGAAAAGCACAGCAGGTCAGGCAGCATCCGAGAAGCAGGAAAATCAACATTTCAGGCAAAAGCCCTGATGAAGAGCTTTCGCCCAAAACGTTGATTTTCTGCTCCTCGAATGCTGCCTGATCTGCTGTGCTTTTCCAGCACCACTCAAACCAGGCGACCAGTATAACTGAAAGAACAGCAGATGCTATAAATCAGAAACCGAAATTGCTGGAAGAGCTCAGCAGGTCTGGCAACATCTTTGGAGAGAAATCAGATTTAATGTTTCAGGTCAAGTGACTCAGAACTGAGGAAGGGTCACTCAACCTGAAACGTTAACTCAGATTTCTCTCCACAGATGTTGCCAGACCTGCTGAACTAACCCAGCAGGTTCTGTTATTGTGACAGTATAACCGATCGATTGTGCACTGGAGCCTAGAATGGTCTTGCAGTAGCTGTGTGCTGTCCACGTGCTGTTTTTGCCTTGCCATTTTTTTCTCGTTACAACTGTTTTGACAAAATGTACAACATTTGACTTTAGGTAGAAAGCGACCTTTTGTTCGCTGTTGTTGATTCCACTGAAAGCTGTTTGTTGACTTGTGAACTTGTTTTCAAAGAATGTGCCACCATCCCTTGTGAAACCTTCATATGAGTAGGAATGGAAAGCAGGAAGGGTTAAAGCAGCAGACCCAGGTGATGAGGGAAATGTACCTCACTCCCCTGCGTGTGGCAGTTTGAGATGTGCAAACGCCTGAATGAGGTGACGTTTGAGTTGGCTGGGAAAGAAATAGCTCATTTAAAACAAGCTCGCAAATAGGTAATTGAACTACACCGAAAATAGAGAAACTATGCATTAAAGTCAGAGAAATGTAAAGAGCCTGTCAAATATTTTCCGATTGTTTTCATAAGGGAAACAATATTGCTTTGTGTTATGGGCCGTGTCTAAATTGTGGAGGAGGAGGGTGGGTGGAGTTCGACTTTTTGAAAGTTTTGACATTTTTTTCTGTTCTTTTATTCCAATGAAGCTTCTCCATTTCTAATCATAGAGCATTATTAAAGCTGGGAGATCGGTTGATTATTGGACTATCGGTGACCTTTATAAATGTTTATAAAGAGACCACACAGGTCACATGATCTGCTTTAATTTGTATTTGAGCCCTGTACCTTTTCCTCCATTCCGTTTGTATTCCATAGAATCCCTACAGTGTGGAAGCAGGTCACCCGGCCCAAAACGTCCACACTGACCCACCGAAGAGCATCCCATCCAGACTCCCCGCCCCCACCCTATCCCTGTAACCCTGCCATCCTACTAGTGTTGCCTCTGTCCTGCTTTCTTGCCCTTAACCCCATAGACCCTTGATTCCTTTAGAGTCATAGAGATGTACAGAACGGAAACAGACCCTTCGGTCCAATTCGTCCATGCTGACCAAATATCTTAAATTAATCTAGTCCCATTTGCCAGCATTTGGCCTATATCCCTCAACCCTTCCTATTCATATACTCATCCACATGCCTTTTAAATGCTGTAATTGCACCAGCCTCCACCACTTCCTCTGGCAGCTCATTCCATACACGCGCCACCCTCTGCATGAAAAAGTTGCCCCTTCGGTCCCTTTTAAATCTTTCCCCTCTCACCTTAAATCTACACTCTCTAGCTTTGGACTCCCACACCACACGGAAAAGACCTTGTCTATTTATCGTATCCGTGCCCCTCATGATTTTATAAACCTCCTATAAGGTCTCCAATAGTCGAATAATCAACCAATCTCCAAGGCTTAATAGAGCTCAATGACCATAAGCTTCTGAGGTTGAGAATTCCAAGAATTCACAGCCCTCCAAGGGAAGTGGTTCCTCCTCCAGTCAGTGCTCAATGCTTCACCCTCTGTCCCGAGTCTGTGACGCACTCCTGAGACTCCCCAAGCACAGGTGGGGAGATGGCCTTTCAACATTGACCCTTGCCAAGTCTTCTAAACACTTGATATATCCCAAGGAGGGTACATTTCATTCTTCTGAAGCTCTGAAGAACAAAGGGTTCATTCTACTCAATGACCTGAAGGATCGACCTGTAACAGTGTGGGCAGGTATTGCCATGCCTACCTGTAATGTGCAGTATTTCATTTAGAAGCGTTTCTTTTGGATTGATTTTGAAGCCTCGGTACAGTGAATTTGATCTCCAAGAAACTGGATTTTACTGAGTAGAATTTTCCTTGATGACTCAGCTATGTAAACATTAACCTGCGTCGTCTCTTCAGTTTGCCTTAACCACCTCCGCCCCTCCATCTCCAGTATGACTCATATTAACCTCGCCTTTTTCTGGGCACATACTGTGTGGTTCTGTCTGGACTCGAATCCAGCCCGAGAGACCAGGCAGGTCACTGATGACCTCTAATTTCTATTTGAGGCCTGTACCCTTTTCCTCCATCCCACTCACCAATTCATAGAATCACTACAGTATGATAGCAGGTCATTCGGCCCAACAAGTCCATACAGATTCTCCGAAGAGCATTCCACCTAGACTCACCCCAACCCTATCACTGTAACCCTGCATTTCCCATGGCTAATTTACCTAATTTACATATTTCTGGACACTATAGAAAACTATGGTGGTACAGTTGCTCAGTGGTTAGCACTGCAATCTCACAGCGCCAGGGACCTGGGTTTGATTCCACCCTTGGGTGACTGTCTGTGTGGAGTTTGCACATTCTCCCTGTGTCTGCATGGGTTTCCTCCCACAGTCCAAAAATGTGCAGATCAGGTGAATTGGCCATTCTAAATTGCCCATAGTGTTCGGTGCATTAGTCAGACGGAAATGAGTCTGGGTGGGTTACTCTTTAGAGGGTTGGTGTGGACTTGTTGGGCTGAAGTGCCTGTTTACACACTGTAGGGAATCTAATCTATCTTAATATGGCCAGTCCACCTAACCTGCACATCTTTGGGCTGTGGGAGGAAACTCACACAGACACTGGGAGAATGTGCAAATTCCGCTAAGATGGTCACCCAAGGGTGGAATCGAACCCGGGTCCCTGGTGCTGTGAGGCAGCAGTGCTAACCATTGAGCCACCATGCTGCCCACCTCCATGATTGTCTGTCTGGGAATTTTCCAGAATTGGGCATTAATCATGGCTCCCAGCAACTGGCAGGCAGGGGGTCGGTGGGGGGGAGGGGTGGTGCAGTGCAGAGAGAGAGAGAGAGAGGTCAGCAGGGCATGGAGTAAAATATTTCTTGGTTCCACCTTCCAACAATGTATATTAATGATATTGATGAAGGAATTAAATGTAATATCTCCAAGTTTGCAGATGACACAAAGCTGGGTGAGAGGGTACTGGGAGGAAGATGCAGAGATGCCTCAGTGATTTGGACACAGTGGGTTAGTGGACACCTGCATGGCCAGTGAAGCACCATATGAGGTTTGGTAACAAATACAAGGCAGATTATTATCTGAACGGTGATAAACTGGGAAAGTAGGAGCTGCAATAAGACTTGGACTGGCCTTGTACACTCATCGCTAAAAGTAAACATGCAGGTGCAGGAAGAAGGTAAATGGTATGTTGGCCTTCGTAATGAGAGGATTTGAGTACAGGAGCAAGGATGTCTTGCTGCAGTTGTACTGGGCCTTAATGAGACCACACCTAGAGTATTACATGCAGTTTTGATCTCCCTATTGGAGGCAGGATACTTTGGTTATGTAGGGTGTGTAACAAAGGTTTACCAGACTGATCTCTGAGATAGCAAGACTGATGTATGAAGAGAGACTGGATCGGTTAGGACTGTATTCACTGGGGTTTAGAAGAATGAGGAGTTATCTTACAGAAACCTGTAAAATTCTAACACGATTAGACCTGGTAAATGCAGGAAGGATAATCAGGGAGTCCAGAACCAGGGGTCATGCTCTAAGAATACAGGGTAAGCCATTTTGGACTGAGATAAGGAGATGTTTCTTCACCCAGAGAGTGGTGAGCCTGTGGAATTCTCGACTACAGAAAAAGCAGTTGAGGCCAAAACCTTGAATATTTTCAAGAAAGCGTTAGATATAATTCTTGGGGCTAGAGGGATCGAAGGACTTGGGGATAAAGTGGGAATTGGGTACAGAGTTGGATGTCGAGAGTGTGGTATTGGAAAAAGCACAGCAGGTCAGGTAGCATCCAAGGAGCAGGAAAATCGACATTTTGGGCAAAAGCCCTTCATCAGGAATCCTGATGAAGAGCTTTTGCCCAAAACGTCGATTTTCCTGCTCCTCGGATGCTGCCTGACCTGCTGTGCTTTCCCAGCACCACACACTCGACTCTGATCTCCAGCATCTGCAGTCCTCACTTTCGACAGAGTTGGATGATCAGTCGTGATTGTATCAAATGGTGGAGCAGACACGAAGGGCCAAATGGCCTACTTCTGTTGCTTTTTACAATACAATGAAAGCCAGCTGTCTGAACAGAGAGGTGAGGGGTGAAGGTGCAAAGTCTGTTGAAACCCCCAGGAATAGGCCGAAACAATCCCAAGCAGGTTTCAGTCATGTTTTTATTCTGCTTCCTGCTCCGAGTTTAACACTCTGCATCCACACCTACAGCAGGAGCAGGGGGTTAATATTGTACTAGGGTTCAGACACCCCATGTTTGAGCTGCACAATGACTCCCACCATTTGAAAGGGATGTGAGGCAGGAACAGGGGTCCATGAATATTCATCTGTTGAGGGATGGTGAAAATACCATGCCAGTTAGACCCACTGCAGAGGGAAAATGCCACCATTAAATACAAGGGTGGAAGAACCCGGGGCAGGGAGGGCTTCTGTGTTAATGAGGCGTTATTTGTGGGTCAGAAGCAGTGAAGTGCTGGAAGGTTTAATAGATTGGGATTCTACTCACTGACATTGAGAAGGATACAAGGTGATCTCATTGAAACGTATTGGATTTTTAAGGGGCTTGAAAGGGTCAATGCTGAGAGGATGTTTCCCTTCATGGGAGAGTCTAGAACCAGAGGGAATAGTCTCAAAATTAAGACCATAAGGCAATAAGGTAAAGGATCATAATTAGGCCATTCGGCCCATTGAGTCTGCTGTACCATTCAATCATGACTGCTATGTTTCTTGCCCCATTTTCCTGTTTTCTCCTCAACCCTCAGTCCCCCTAATACTCCAAGAACCAATCTATCTCCATCTTAAATACACTCATTGACTTGGCCTACACAGCCTTCTGTGGGGATGAGTTTCACAGATTCACTGTCCTCTGGCAGGAGAAATCCCTTCACATCTCAGTTCTAAAAGGCTGTCCCTTTACTCTGAGGCTGCGCCCTTGAGTCACTGTCTCTCCTACGAGTGGAAACATCTTCTCTGTATCCACTCTATCCAGGCCTCTCCGTATTCTATAAGTATCAATCAGATTCCCCCAAATTAAAGGGATGCCAATTCAAGACTAAGATGAGGAGGAATTTCTTCTCTGAGGGTTGTGAGTGTTTGGAATGGCTTGCCCCAGAGAGCTGTGGGGGGAGTTCTTGTGTATATTTTAAGGTGAGATGGATTCTTGATCAGTTAAGGATTCAAGGGTTACAAGGAAATGGCAGAAAACTGGATGTGAGGAGTGTCATAGTTGTGATCCTACCCGTGGTGGAGCAGGTACTGAATGGTTCCCTCCTGTTCCTATTGTGTTATGGAAGCCTTTGGTTTCTCTCTTGCCACAGCCATACCATTTCCTCATACCTCCTGTCTTTATCACCCTGCTGCCAATATCTGTTACCAAGTTACTCCTGGCCTCAGCACCCTTCCTCCTCCTGCTGCTTGTTAGGTGATTGTTTTAAGGGTACTGTTGCTTTAAGAGCTTGTTATGCCAACGAGTGAAGGACTAGGATATAAACCACATGACTAAGTGCTTTGCACATTTCAGCAGGAAATATGCTGGTAGGAGTTTGCATACATGGCTATTTTTAACTGCAAACTGTGGTCTGAGATGTCATTAAATGCATTTGAGCTCACCATGTTACTCAATCTGTGTTACATGCTAATAATACAAATCACTTGGCTGTAGCAACACTATCATCAGGTGTGGGGTATTTAAAAACCATAATGGGGGTGTCTTGTGGCACAGTGGTAGTGCCCTTACCTCTGGGCCAGGAGGTCTGGGTTTAAGTCTCACCTGCTCCAGAGTGTATAATACTGTCTCTGAACAATTTGATTAGTAAAATATCAAGAAGGCATGGCATTGAAGCAAAGCCAATTGGCATCCCATGCCCTCCACCCCCAACTTTGGCAAGAGTCCAGTCGGAAGAATTACAATCGGGTTTAGGCATTCAAAGGTCACTCAACACCGGCACCGCCATCTGAACGTCCCACTGATTCTCTGAGCCAAAATCAAGAATAACTCATTCTTTTTCAGAACCTCAAAGCAGGGAACTCCTTCCTTCTCTCAATCTCCCTTCTATTCTTCCAATTTGTTGGAAGTCCAGAGATGGAAGAAGGTTACTCTTCACTTGAAAAGAATTTCTCATGTCGGAGTCGGGCTGGAGATCTGAAATCCTCTTCATTCTCTGGTAATTCCAGGGCTAAGATGTTTCTCGGGTTCAGTCAACTCCTCCCCAGAGCCATACACTGTGTTCTTCATTCAGAGAGAGGCTGTGGGACAACCCGATCAGGAACAAAAACACAAATCGCTGGAACAGGTCAGCGGGTCGGCAGCATCTGTGGAAAGAAATCAGAGTTGACATTTCAGCAAACAAAACGTTAACCCAGATTTCTCTCCACAGATGCTGCCAGACCTGCTGACCTGTTCCAGCAATTTCTGTTTCTGTTTCTGAATTACAGTATCCGCAATTCTTTCAGTTTTTTAACCCAGTCAGAAAGCTCTGCTTTTTAAGGACTCTTGTGGTCCAGGGTAGTGCCCCCTACCTCAGATCCAGGAGACCCAAGGCTCAAGTCCCATCTGCTCCAGAGGTGTGTAATAACATCTCCAAACAGATTGATTTGGAAATATCTCCAAGACTGGTAGATATTGACCTATCAGGAGAGCAAAAACAGAATAAAAGAGACCGAAGTTGCGAAGACAGCTTTTTTTCTTTAAACATTTGTAGAATGTGGGCATTGTTGGCTGGGCCCAGCATTTATTGCTGTCCCTAGTTGCCCTTGAAGGTGGTGATGAGCTGCTTCCTTGAACTGCTGCAGTTTACCTGCTGTGGGTTGGCTAATGATGCCATTCGGGAGGGAGTTCATGGACATGTTTATTCTATGTAATTTTTACCATGCGAGCAATCCAGCTGTTTAAGTCTGATCCTGGGTTGTGTATTGTCATACGGGATGACTGATTAAACAATTGGAGGGAAAGAAATTGTGTTTATTCAGCGCCTTTCATAATCTTCGATGTTCCAAAGTGATGTTCATGCAGCCAGTGAAGTACTTCTGAAGTTTGGTCGCTTATGAAATATGATAGTCAGTTTGCATAAAGCCAGCTCAAACAAATACAGACCTGACAACAATCAGCTGATCTGTTTAGTTTTGTCATAATGGTAATGAGATCAACAGTGGGGAAATAAAAATCCCCTGGCTCCTGTTCAAAACCAAGACAGGGTTGATTTAATGTCTCATCTGGAAGGTTGGGCACCTCCAGTAGTGCAGAGCTCCCTCAGAGATGGATTGGAGCATTCAGCAATGATTATTACACTGATGTGATACTTAGAGTCTCAGAGATTTATAGCCTGGAAACAGACCCTTCGGTCCAACTTGTCCATGCCAAACTGATATCCCAGATTAATCTAGTCCCATTCGCCAGCACTTGGCCCATATCCCTCTAAACTCTTCCTATTCATGTACCCATCCAGATGCCGTTTAAACATTGTAATTTTACCAGCTTGCACCACTTCCTCTGGCAGCTCATTCCATACATGCACCACCCTCTGTGTGAAAAGGTTGCCCCTTAGGTCTCTTTTAAATCTTTCCCCCCTCACCTTAAGAATGGGACTCCACCACCCCAGAGAAAAGACCTTGTCTATTTATCCTATCCATGCCCCTCATGGTTTTATAAACCTCTATAAGGTCACCCCTCAGCCTCCGATTCTCCAGGGAAAACAGCCTCAGCTGCTTCAGCCTCTCCCTATAGCTCAAACCCACCAACCCTGGCAACGTCCTTGTAAATCTTTTCTGAACCCTTTTCAAGTTTCACAACATCCTTCCAATAGGAAGGAATCCAGAATTGCACACACTACTTGAACCCTCAACCTACTAATTCCATGGTGTTACACACTGAGCCAGACTATCATAGGTTCTTTATTAATAAGGGCATCAAGGGTTGTGTGGAGAATGCAGGAGAATAGGCTTGAGAAAATGTCCGCCATGGGCATGATGAAATAGCAGTTCAGACTCAATGGGCTGAATGGCCTAAGTC
This sequence comes from Chiloscyllium punctatum, assembly GCF_047496795.1. Taxonomy (NCBI): domain Eukaryota; kingdom Metazoa; phylum Chordata; class Chondrichthyes; order Orectolobiformes; family Hemiscylliidae; genus Chiloscyllium; species Chiloscyllium punctatum. Next base: position 83,436,901 of record NC_092761.1, read on the forward strand.
TGCTCCTCTCTCTCAGGGTCTTATGGATTTTGATGCCATTGGCTTTATTTAATTGTGACAGCCCTGGATATGATCCCAATCATGCTGTAATTTATTAGGTTTGCTCTCTAAACCAGGAAAATGCTATTTCCCAAGTCATATCAAACATTAAAGACTTCTTAAGATTCGCACAGTTCTCTAATTGGTTTGACCCCAAGGTTGGTGGGAAGCATGGACCTGGTATTTGTATTAAACAAGAATTATTATTTATTTTAAGTAATTAGATTATAACTACAGATAACCAGATATAAATTACTGATGTATAACACTACTAAATTTCTAATCCTCCTATAAGCTTCCCCTTACACATACACACAGACAAGCGAGAAGGAAAGTCAGTTCCATGATCTTTGCATGAGATGATCCTTCTTTGACTAGCCAAGTCCTTGGTGTACAGCTGTTCACTTCCTCTGGTTTATAAGAAGTATAGAGCAGCTGATTTACTTGGACAATGTGATTTATAAATTCAGACATCGCAGCTCACGGCAACTGCTGCAGGAATTGGAGCTGGTTTTCTTCAAGTCTCTTTTACTGCAGAGAACAGGCAGATTCTGCTGGCGACAAGAGCAACACATCCTTCTGAGGCTTTCTCTATCTGTGTCTGTGACTCTAACTTATTTCCAGTTCCAACCTGCTCAGTTAGCTGAGACCCAATCGGCTTCACGTCAATTTCTCAGCCCTATTCATCCAGATGTGCAGAATTTCACAGCCATGGGAGAATGCATGATAGGTTTCGAATTCCTTGCTGTGAAATCATATTGGCAAACGTCCTGTTTTTAACAACTGTTCTATCTTATTGCAGTCCACAGTAGTAAAAAAAATAGTCCTTTGAATAAGAACCAACTATCAGCATCCTTAGACAGGAGGGGCAAATTAATCAGGAACGGGAAATTACAGAGTTGTGTATTTGCAATGGCAAAATAAAACAACATAGACATTTCCAGGACAGGAGCGACTGAACTCCAACATCAGTCAAGAACTATTAAAGAATCTAAAGCGGCAATAAAATACAACAGATGCAGGAAATCTGAAATAAAAACATACAGTGCTGGAAAGACTTGGGTGAAGTAGAATCAGTGAGAGAGAAACAGAATCAATGTTTTAAGTTGATGCTCTTTCACAAGTTATGACGCAAGACCTGAAATATTAATACCGCCTCTGTCTCCACAAATGTCGTCATACCTGCTGAGTGCTTGCAGCACTTTCTGTTTACATCAAAGATCTCTTTTTCTCCCTTGTTTTGTGTTCACCAAAAATAGCAGCATAGCAGAGGTTACATCAAAGTAGGTCATTAAACTGTCAAAGCACCAGTGCAGTGTAAGTAATGGGGAGTGTTGTCTCCTGGTAAGGATAGAGGCAGTGCCTCTAATAAATCCCTCGAAGATGTCAGTGTTAATAACTCGCTCACTTTGTGATGCAGGACCACTCCCACTGCAACTTCCACAGCCTGTGGCAGCATTAACTCCAACAAATCAAAAACCAACATGAAAATGAAGGCTTCGGTTTACTTAATGTACCTGGAACGCATAATGAATTCTACCTTTCTTCTGTTTTACAATTGAATTTATAGATTAGATTAGATTCCCTACAGTTTGGAAACAGGCCCAACAAGTCCACACCGACCCTCCAAAGAGTAACCCACCCAGACCCATTCCCCTACGTTTACCCCTGACTAATGCACCTAACACTGTGGGAAATTTTGTATGGCCAATTCACCTGATCTGCACATCATTGGATTGTGGGAGGAAACCGGAGCAAATCCACGCAAACACGGAGAGAATGTGCAAACGCCATACAGATAGTCGCCTGAGGCGGGAATCAAACCTGGGTCCCTGGCGCTGTGAGGCAGCAGTGCTAACCACTGAGCCACTTTACCACCCTTAAAACAATTCATTGCTGGTCTGGCCAGCCTTTATTGCTGTCCAAAAGGTGGTGAGCCAACCTTTTGAAATACTGTGGTCCAGGCGCTGTGGGTAAAGTCATTGCTTCTATCACTGCACATGATGAAGTAATCAGCGAGCAGTTTGGAGAACTGATGACATCTAGGATTGTCTGACCAATTAACACAATGGGAAAAGGAGTTTTGATGGAGGTGATTGAAGAGCTGAAGAGGAATTGTTTGCAGATGGTAACCAGAGAACAGAGTTCAGGCAATTTTTAAAGGAATCAGAGAGACATTAATGCAGTGAGTTATGATCTACAACAGCAAAGGTTCAAAGGGGAATTAGATAACTTTTGAAGATGAACAGTTTATAGGGTTAAGGGGAAAGAGTGGAGGATAGGGTCCAAGTGGACACCTCTTCAATGAGTTAGCATGGGCACACAAGGCTGAGGGGCCACTTGCTGTGCTGCATGAATCTGTGATTCCGGCTGGTGCCCAAGAGATGAAACCAAATACAACCCACTGGTAAAATGTCCAGTATTCGAGGAGGTAATTTTCCAACAGTCAGTATTCCACATTAGTCTATTTCTCACCAGCCTCTTCAACTAACCTAACAACCTTATTGTGTGCTTTGATGCCACATTACGAATTGAGGTTTGAGACAGACTGGATAAAGGGAGGCAAAGACAAGAACAGTGTTCAGACATAGACTTTGAAGTAACAACATTTATGTGGTGCCCCTCCATTACCCATCTGCTGTGGCAAAAAGAATCACGTGCCCCTTTGGCGCTGCTTTAGTTTCCAGCAATGCATTTGGACCTTCCTGTGTTTCTTCCTCCCTCAAATCTATGACCGTGTCCCTAGTGACATTGCCTGTCTCCCATCACTGTTTGTGAGGTCATTTAACCCTCTGTGAAATGCTTTAAAACATTCTTCCACATCACAACACTTCAAGAAAGAACTGAATTGGCTGCAAAACACTTGCAGATAACGTGTTGTCATGAAAGGCACTGTGTAAATGCCTGTTAAAATTTCTATATCAAAGTCTCCTTCTGTGGAGTTATTTAAAATTTCACAGGTTAAAATTACTGGTTAAAACTAACCCACTTATAAAACTCACCGTCCACACACGCGCGCGTGGACATGAACAAACAAAACATGGGTGTTATGGGCAGAGGGAAAGACTGGGAAAGCAATTTGGTGGTCCATGTCCACAAGGTTTGCTGCAATGATTCTTTTACTGATCAAAATGCTGCTTCTCAACCTTCCTTGTCCAGATAATTTCACGTTTGCAGTAAACGGGTTGAACAATTCACCCTTGTAAGAACCTCCAATAATTAATTAAAAGGCATAGTTTATAGAACCACGGAATGTCTACTGGGTGGAAGCAGGCTATTCGGCCCGTCGAGTTCACACAATGCCTCTGAAGAGCGTCCCACCCACACCACCAACCTCCCTACCCATCCTGTAACCTACTTTTCCCATGGCTAACCCACCTAGCCTGCACATCCTGGACACTATGGGCAATTTAGCATAGCCAATCCACCTAACCTATAGCAACTGATTTTAAAAATAGGCAGTTTCCCCTTTCAGTTCATGATCAAAAATAGAGTAAATGGTCTTTACAAGTACCAACCATATCACACTTCTGCTCCCTCATAGGGAATATCCAAAGATGCACTTTTGCTGCTATTTACAATGTTCAGAAAGGACTGCAAACTGTAAACACTGGGGTCATGTCATTATGATACCAAGAGCCCTTTGTAAGGGATTGTTTGCACATTGACCTGGGTTTGATGGCCAAGCTGATGGGAAGATATTTGGGGGCTCAGGGTGGATAGGGCTGATCATAGTTCTATGCTTCTCACTTGTTTGGCTCTATTGTAGAAAGTTAATAGCTGACTCGCCCTGAAACATGAAAGCTGTGCAGTGAGTTTACAGTCCAGGCTAGTTTCAGTATTTGCAAACTCCTCATTTATCTCTCTCTGTCTCTCTCTCTCTCTGTCTCTCTCTCTCTCTGTCACTCACTCACTCACTCACTCACTCACTCACTTTTGACCCACCTAGAGAGTGATGAACCTGTGGAATTCGTTAGCACAAAAAATGGTTGGGGGCAAAACATTGTGTTTTGAAGAAGGAGGTAGATATAGCTCCTGTAGCTAAGGAGATCAAAAGATTTGGACAGAGGGTGCGATGACTGTATTGAGCTCGATGATCAGCCATGATCCTATTGAATGATGGAGCAGGCTCAAGGTGAGGAATGGCCAATCCTGCTCCTATCGTCTACGGGTTTGTCTCCCCCTCTCTATCTTTTTGTCCCTTGGCCTTCTCTTTTCTTCCCCCATTTTATCTCTTTCTTTCTTTTCCCCTCTCTCCTTCTCTCTCCCTCTCTTTCTATTCTCTCCCACCTTCTTTATTTCCACTTTATCAATGCTCTTGTGGTGCTGTTTGTGTTGCTGTCAAAATAATATTTTTAGCACCTTTACAGGAGGAAACATTAAACATTTCACAGAAATGCAGCTGTAGCAAAATAGGCATTGAGACCAAAGACATTAGAGTTCACTTGCTCCATGAGACGAGAATTATGGAGCGTTTTCAATCAGGGGGGCATTGGGAGACGGGAAGCAACATTTTGAGGGGTTCAAAGAGAGTGTATCCTATCATTCTTTAAAATCTATTCATGGGATATGGACATTGCTGGCTCGGCCAGTGTTTAGTTCTCGTCCCTAATTGCCCCAGAGAAGGCAATGGTGAGTTACTACCTTGATTTGCTGCAGTCGCTATGGTGTAGGGAATCCTACATGCTGTTAGGGAGGGAGATTTGGTATTTTCGCCCAGTGACACTGCAGGGGCAACGATATATTTCGAAGTCAGGATAGTGCATGGATTGGAAGGGAAATTTACAGGTGGTGGTATTGCTATACATTTGCCACCCTTATCCTTCTAGGTAGCACAGGTTGAGGGTTTTGGAAGGTGTTGTTGGAGGTGCCTTGGTGAGTTGTTGCTCTGCATCCTGTAGGTGGCCCAAACTGCTATCACTGAGCAACAGTGATGGAGGGAGTGAATACTGAAGATCGACATTGCACGCCAACCAAGTGAGCTGCTTTATCCTGAATAGTGTCAAGGTTTCTGGAGTGTTGCTGGAGCTGCACTTGTCTCGCTAAGTGTAGAATGTTCTGTCACACTCCTGACTCGCCTTTGTAGGTGGTGGACAGACTTCGGAGACTTGGGTGGTGAATTTCCTGCCACAGAATTCCCAGCCTTTGAACTGCTCTTGGAGCTGCAGTGGTCAGTGATGGAATACAGAGAGCAAGAGATGCTCTGAATTGAGAAGGAACTACTTCCACCCGGAGGCTTGCGAATCTATGGAATTCCTTGCCCATTGAAGTAGTTGATGATACCTCAGGAAGTGTTTTTAAAGCTAAGATAGATAATTTTTTTTGAGCAGTAAAGGAATTAAGGGTTACAGTGAAAATATGGGTAAGTGGAGCTGGGGCCATGAAAAGGTCAGCCATGATCTTGTTAAATGGCGGAGCAGGCTCAAAGGGCCAGATGGCCTACTCCTGCTCCTAGTTCTTATGCTGAGAAGCTGGAGTCAGAGGAATGAAAAGTTGGAAGTTTTGGGATAAAAAGGGTTACAGAGGAAGGTAGAGGTGAGGCCTTGAATGGTTTTAAGAGGCAGAATGATCATTTCAATTTGAGCTTTTGGGAAGCTGAGCTATGGGCTTTTAAATGTGCTGTGCTGAGTAAGACTGACATCTCCTTAACTACAGGCAACTATTGAGAAAATGACTTTATTATTTACGTTTTGCCAGCAGAGTGAGCAAAATATTAAAATGTTCAGGTCTTGTGATACTACACAGAAACTATCAGCAAGCTTGATTGTGCTAACCTGCTCACAGATTAGAGTGGTGCTGGAAAAGCACAGAGAGACAGGCAGCATCCAAGGAGCAGGAAAATTGACATTTTGGGCAAAAGCCCTTCATCAGGAATGAGGCCTAATCTCTAATCGCCAGCATCTGCAGTCCTCACTTTCTTCTAACTTGTTTACAGCCTAGGGTCGCACTTAAACTACTGACCAGTGCGATACCACCTTTGTTTGCCGTACCACTGTTCTCAAACTGGTCTTTCAGCTGACTAGGTCCGTGCTGATGCTAACCCCATTAAATCTCTAAGCCAAAAGATGGAAAAGGTGACAAAAACATGTTGGTAGACCCTCATGTCTTTGGATTCTGGTTTGATTCTGTAGTTGTAACTCTCTGTTAATACGTGAGGATCTCTGAGTGAGATTACTGTCAGCTCTTGGAGCGCAGTGATGACAACAAGCTGATTGTTGCAGGACTCGAAATTGATTCAGTTCAAAAACTGCCATGAATGCTACTGTGTTCTGGCTGTTGTAGTGTCATCGGGAATAGATGCTTTTGTTTTATTACAATTTAGTATTGTTGCTCTTTGTTAAACAGCACCGTGGCTGTTTGGACAGTATTTGCAAGATGGTGGATCCTAGCTTCATTCTACAGATAAATTCAATACTTTGACTTATTTTTAAAGTCAGGCACATGTAATCAAACATCAAGTGCATGTGCGTGGTGTACAACAAGAACCAAAGTTCAAACAAAACAGAATAGAGGTAAACAAAAAGAGAAACAGAAATTGCTGGAAAAAGCTCAGCAAGTCTAGCAGCCTTTGTAGAGAGAAATTAGAGTTCACGCTTCGGGTCCAGTGTCCCTTCCTACAGATGCTGCCACACCTGCTGCTCTTTCCCAGCAATTTTTGCTTTTGTTTCTGACTTCTGGCTCTGCAATTCTTTCGGTTTTTAAAAGAAAGAAATATGTTTTGTGGCAGTTTTTAGTTTTAGGGCTAAGATCCGGTAGATTGAAGAGAAGGTTGGCGGATGTGAAGGCTTTGACAGTTCTGAGGTAAAATGATGATGATCATTTTGTTCCATTTCATTAATCGGAGGGTTAACCATTGTTATGAAACAGAGACAGGTAGCCAAACCAAATCAGCCTTTTTTTCTCTGTATTCCTGAAACAGAAGAATGAAACATTTGAAGATCCCAAATTATCACTCCAACACTTTTTAACCAAGCTTTCCAATAATCACTCCCAGACTTTGTGAATAATTAATTTCCAGAGGCAGATTTGTATCTCAAACAAAAGATTTAACTATTTATTAAATACATAATAACTTTAGCAGAGAGAAAATAAAGAAAAAACACGTAAGATGATTAATGTTTGTGTTTTGAAACCTAAAACATTTGTTTTCAGCTCTCATCCACGCAAAAGACAGACAGATAGATAAACACAGTTAATGGGATAAATGAAAGAAAGGAACAAATTTAACTGGGTTACTTAACTGGGTTTTCATGATATGCTGTTTCACAGGCATAGATGTGAACTCCCTGGCTGTTTTTCTGAAACGTTGATCAGACAAAGGCAGCAATACTTGTATCTGAACTTTCTATTCTTTATGCTCCCAGAAGCTTTTGTATCAGATGTGAGGTGGCTCGGTGGCTCAGTGGTTAGCACTGCTGCCTCACAGTGCCAGGGACCCAGGTTGGACTCCAGCCTCGGTTGACTGTCTGTGTGGAGTTTGTACATTCTCCCCGTGTCTGCGTGGGTTTCCTTCGGGTGCTCTGGTTTCATTTCACAATCCAAAGATGTGTAGGTGAGGTGAATTAACTGTGCTAAATTGCCCATAGTGTTCAGAGATGTGTGCGTTAGATGTGAGATATATTCATTAAGTTAGAGAAAGATTAGAGTACTGACTTTTTTAGAAGTGGAAGGAGTTAGAGACTTTGTATGTTTTAAGCATATGTCAAGCCTGGTGGAGGGGTATGGTGGAGGGAAGGAATGATTAGTGATGGAATGATGATGTGAGGCAAATGTCAGGATAGTGATAAGATAAGTTATGAAAGGAAAGTAAAGCAATTGGAAATTTGGTTTGTGATGTGCATTGTATTTCTATAATGATGTTCATAACCATCGGACATCATGGGTTTACTTTACAGCCTATGAAGTGGTTTGTTCTCCAATGAAGGAACAAGCCTGACCAATCTGTGCACTGTAAGCTCTCTCATGTTCAGCAATTTGATAAGGACCAGATAATCTGCTTTGTGATGCTGATTGTGGGATGGATATTGGCCAGGATAACACAGCTATTCCTCAAGATAGTACCAGGGGTCTCTGAGGCACGTGGGACTCAACCAAAAGATGGTGCATCTGCCAGTGCATCTGCAACAGAGTGAAGTGGGAGATGGCACGGGACAGGGTGACACTAGGCACATGGACACACAAGATGGTCACTGAGCCATAAGTTGGCCACTTGACACACAAGATGGCCACCAGACCACAATGTGGAGAGAGACAGTAGAGCAAACACAGATACTGCCTGAGGCCACCAGAATGCCAGCACAATGCTCTCACAACCTTTAATTATGTTAAAGTGGGTGGTGGAGAGAATACACCATGTGTAGTGTATACTGTCCAGAAGTGTCTGGGTCCAGCCAACGCCTCTGAAAGAAATGCTAACAGTTCGATACGGACTTGATTCAAAATGCTAATAGCCAGGGCTGTAGTAATTGTCCTTCTCAGAAAGAGCGATCATCGCCCATTACTATAGCAATGGACTTCCGCGCAGACATTCAGTTTCAATGTCTGCACTGGAACTGACAATGACTGCATCGAAACTATTAATGATTCTGCAATGTTTACAATAAACAAACCATGTTACAAAGACCATAACCTCATCCCCAACCTATTATATCACAAAATGCATAGAAGTGTCTTGACATGTGCTTCAGGTTGAAATAGGACTCGCAGCTGACCACTGTGCTGTTGGTGTCGTTCTCTCCCCGGAGCTGTGGTATTTCCTTGTGCAATAAACTCTATCATTGAACCCCCGACTCTGACACCGAGACTGGTGATTTTCCCCACAACAAGAGAATCAGCTTTGATGGAGTAAAACTTTTCCCTTGTGTTTCAGGGATGAGAATGGGACCCCAGTTGACATTCATTGTTTTAAGGTTTTCCCTTTGAGTGTCTTTCATTAAATCAAATAGGATTCAAAAGAATGATACCTTTCTTCCATTTTAAGGGGGAACTCAATGACTTGAAGTAACAAGAAAACTTAGTGAGTTACAAAAACGGAATTTGCTGGAAAAGCTCAGTAGGTCTGAGGAAAGATCACCTGCAGGTCTGGCAGCATCTGTGGAGAGAAACCAGAGTTAACATTTCAGGTCCAGTAGGGTAAAAACAATGACTGCAGATGCTGAAAACCAAATACTGGATTAGTGGTGCTGGAAGAGCACAGCAGTTCAGGCAGCATCCAACGAGCAGCGAAATCGACGTTTCGGGCAAAAGCCTTCCTGATGAAGGGCTTTTGCCCGAAACGTCGATTTCGCTGCTCGTTGGATGCTGCCTGAACTGCTGTGCTCTTCCAGCACCACTAATCCAGTATTTCAGGTCCAGTGACCTTTCCTCAGACCTGCTGAGCTTTTCCAGCAATTTCTGTTTTTGTTTCTGATTTACAGCATCCACAGTTCTTTTGGTTCTAACGCAATTAATAAGTTCACCTAAAGTGAATGGAAGTCCGTGGACAGGAGCTGAATGTAATATTAGTAACAAAGGATATCGATGTGATTGTAGCTATCCACAAGATGAATTACACATAAGGGCACTATCTCTAACCCATCGCAGCTCCTTCATCAGGCTGTCATTCACTTGATTGGTCATGCTGTTACCAACGTATTAACTCTGATTGTAGGGTTCCAAAACCCATCCAACAGATTGACACATGATCCCATCGCTGTTTCCTGTGGAAGCACTAATATTCCAAAATAAAACACAACAGGAATAGACGTGGGGTGGGAGTGTGGAGGAGGTAAATGTACATTGCATGATTATTTATTTTTTTTCTGTAAGTTTGTAAATGTAGTCCGTGTTAATGTTTGAGAAGCTGGGTCTGTGGATCAAATGAAGATATGAATCGGGAGCAGGAGTAGGCCACTCGAGTTTGCTTTAGGTATGATTGTGGCTAATCTGTGATTAATCAACAGTGCCCCCCCCCTCAATAATCATTCACTCCCTTGCTTATCAACCTCTTATAATGTTTCAATTTTGAGGCAGACTTTGCTTTGAGGCAGAGTTTCAAAGACTCACGATGCTTTGAGAGAATAAATTTCACTTCATCTGTATTTTAAATGTGTGATCCCTTATTTTTAATAAATGACTCATTAATTCTAGATTCTCCCACAACAGAAACATCCTTTCCACCCTGTCCACACCCCTCAGGATTTTATATTTTTCAATCAATATACAGTTCTGAGCTCCAGCAGATACACACCCAGCCTGTCCAACCTCTCCTCGTCCATTTCAGGTAGAGGTCTAGTGGACCTTCTCAGAACTGCTTATCTGAAACACTGGCCCAAACTACAAAGTTGTGCAGACTTTGCTTTGTCTCAGGAGTTGTGGTGAATATTGTTACTTTGTGTCTGTCATCTAATTCTCAGTCCATATTAATATATTGCCATCAATCTCAAGTGCCCTAACTTTGTTGACGAACGTCTTGTGTGTCAAAGGCCTTCTGAAAATCTGAATACTAGCACATCCATTGGTTCCCCTTTATTTATGGACCAATGAACAATCTGAAAAAGATCCAATTAACTTGTCAAACTTCTTTTCCATTCATAAATCCACAATGATTCGGCCAAATTCTACCATCCTTTGATCCTATCCAGTTATTACATCCTTTCTAAGAAATTCACCATAGTCCTACCAGACCATTGAGCTGCTCTCATTACAGAGAGAGATGACCAGTGGTTGGTTTAACCTGGGAGTTACAATGCATCAGGTGAGGGGAGAGATTTGAGAAGGAGAGTCCTTCATGGTAACCTCAGCTGGTGTTGGAATTGAACCCACGCTGTTGGTATCACTCTGTATTGCCAAATAAGCTAATCAAGCCCCTTTTTCCCACTACGGACATCAAACTACTTCTCCATTCTCCCTCTTCCTCACTTCTTAAACTGTTGGATTAAATTATTTCTTTCCAGTCATAGAAAGGTAGAATTCCTACAGTGCGGATGAAGGCCATTCAGCCCATTGAGTCTGCACCTACCTTCCAAAGAGCATCCCACCCAGTACCATTCATGAATCCTCAGATACTGAAGCTATCTATGTTCAAACATAGCAAAACCTGAACAATATCCAGGTTTGGACTAATAAGTAGCCACTGACATGGGACTACCATTGTTGAATATCCCACTAAAAGCATCCTGCAGTTATCATTGACCAGAAACTGAACTGGACTAGCTCCATAAATACCATGGCTACAAGACCTGTCAGAAGATAGGAATACTGCAGTGAGTAACTCATCTCCTGCCTTTCCAAAATCTGTCCACAATCTAAAATGCTCAAGTTAGAATTGTAATGGAATACTGGGGTTTAGATCAGAGTGGTGCTGGAAAAGCACAGCTGGTCAGGCAGTATCCGAGGAGCAGGAAAATCGACATTTCGGGCAAACGCCCTTCATCAGGAATCAGGAATGCTGTCCACTTGCCTGTATGAGCGCAGCTCCAACAACACTCAATAATCTTGATACCATCCAGGACAAAGGAGTAGGCCTAATGAAGACCATTTCCACAAGTATCCACTCTCCTCCATTTCTGCACACTAAGCAGTATGTACTATCCACAAGATGAACTGCAGAAAATCACCAAAGCTCATTCTACAGCACCTTCCAAACCCACAACCACTTCTGTCTAGAAGGACAAGGGCAGCAGATACATGGGAACCCCCTCTGCTACTTCAAGTTCCCCCCAAGCCACTCACCAACCTTACTTGGAATCAGATAGCCATTCCTTCAGTGTTGCTGTGTTGAATCCTGGAACTCCCTCCCTAACAGGGTTGTAGGTGTATCCACACAGTAAGGGCTGTGTTGGTTCAAGAAGGAAGCTCACTACCACATTGTCAAGGGCAACCAGGGGTGGACAACAAATGCTCATCCAGCCAGCAACACCCACAAACCCTGAATTAATAAATACCTACCTATCTTTACTCAAATAATTTCTTTTAGTTCTTCAGATTCACAAGTCCCTTGGTTGCCTAGTATTTCTGGAAAATCTTTGTACCTTCTTCTATGTTGGTAGATGCTAAATAACAGTTTAGTTTTTCTAATGTTTGCTTATTCTCCACTATAAATTCTCCCATCGATAACTTATTTCAGGAGCAGAACTGACACAGGTTTTTGGGATTCCGATCAGGTAAACAATTCAGCTGATGACTCAGCCAAATGGGTGATTCAATCTGGAACAAGAGGGCAGAAAACTTAAGCTGATTAAAGTGGGATTTAGAAAAGTGCAGATTGCAGTTGGAGGAATTTTCTCCCTGAAAGCCAAATCTGAGATAGTGCTCAAATATGTTTGAAAGGGAATTAAATATTTGAGAAAGAGAAACAAGATCTCATCAAGTTTAAATTGGTAAGAGCACATGAATGGATTTGATCGACTGAATGCTGAAAAATGTGTTGCTGGAAAAGTGCAGCAGGTCAGGCAGCATCCAAGGAGCAGGAGAATCGACGTTTCGAGCATAAGCCCTTCTTCAGGAATCGGGTTGATGGACTGAACGACTTGTTTCTGTGATAGAAAAAGTAAATGATTTTCCACACTGTAAATTGAACAATTGTCATGAATAGATGTCAAAATGTAATTTGAAGACTTAGAGGTTGAACTTCTTTTGTGATTTAAGCACCATAGTTAAACAGAGCCAAATGCTGATAGGTGGCATTTTAATAACATCCTGACACACTTATACTTGAAGCAAAATGAACAGATATTTCTGTTGTATAGCAGAATTACAGCCCCAAACTTGTGATGGTGTTTTGTTTGGTGGGCTATATTTAAATAGAAGAGTCAAAGCTCCGTGATGAATGGAAAATGTGTTTGAAAACTCTAATTAGGATTGGTTTCAGATTAACGTATGGCATCACTCTGTGTTGCATTACCCTATCTGAAACGTCAGGGATTCATGGTTGGAAATCAGTCAGCATCTGAAATAGGAGATAACTCTGCTGATAGGCTGCAAGTGACAGTGATTGATGAAGAAGACGGACTTGTCCCAGATTGGCACAGTTCCTGATTCACTGGCTTGCTTGGTTTGGAGGCGGATCTGTGATGGAAGTGGGATATAAATTACAAATGTTATGATCTGAAGGATCCATATGCTGGCAGGATTGACACGTAGTTCACAACCAGTGCCACCAAACAAATTAGCTTCTCATTGATCTCTGTGTGGTAAATAAAAAGGAACAACTTGACATACAGCAGTTGTTCCTTTGTTGTTGCTCGGTCATGAACTCCCTCCTTAGCAGCACTGCTGGGAGCAGCGTCAATACATGGGCAACAGGGATTCAAGATAGCACGCCACTGCCACCAACTTCTCATGGGCAATTAACCCCGCCTTGCCAACATTTGTCATGCCCCATGCATTGTGTAAATTGCTGGGAACCACCTGAAGAAAGCTGTGGCCAGAATGCGGGATGTGGTGTTGAAACAAATGTTGTCCCATCTCCAATGCACTTGCAGCAGTTTCTCTTCTTGTTTTGGCAATGTTTATGGGCAAGGCAACTACTAAAAGGTGCAATGAATCTGCAACACAAACACATGGGGGAGGACAAGTTGCATTTTTTAGTGAGCACCTCGGACTGACAAATCTATATGTTTTGATAAATTTAATTTTCAATTTCCAATCTCCAATCCTGACAGATACCGTTACACTGCTTGTGCATCTGAGCATGTGCAGATGAATTATGGCAGCCATCTTTTACTAGGAGTGCTCTGTGCCCTGCATTGAGAGCACAGAATTCTGTTTTGCTTTATTCATCTCAAAGCTTTTTGTCAAATGTTATTGCCTCCTAACAATTGGTCTGTTTGCCTGAACAGCAACATTCTGTACCCTCCAAAAGCAAAACATCATCTGAAACACACTGGCCTGTTCAAATGTGATAAGTTGTGGTTCTGTTTGCTGAGCTGGAAATTTGTGTTGCAGACCTTTCGTCCCCTGTGAAGTCAGGAGGCTCCCAAGCACTGAGGATGTCACCTAGACAGGGGATGAAATGTCTGCAACACAAATTCCCAGCTCGGCGAACAGAACCACAACAACGAGTACCCGAGCTACAAATCTTCTCACAAACTTTGAACAAATGTGATAAGGCCTATACAAATGCAATAATTGGAATGCACTGGCAAATTGTTGGGCCATTGGAACAGACTGACACTATAATGAATAGGCAACTGTTTAACCAGTGTCCCTGCCCCAGTTAAAGCTCCTGGTAGACATAAAACATTTGTGCATCCATGTTAAATGTACAATAATTCAACTCAAACAAAAGCAAATATTTTTAATAAAAGTGGTTGACTTTAAAACTCATTGTCATTGCTAGAAAAGATTAAGTAGCTATGTGTAGTGGGCCAAATATTAAAGACAAAAGGCTGGTGGGATATTTCATATTGTGTTCTGGGTTTTAACAGATCTGATACATCACATTTTAAAATCAGAGCAACTGTCTCTGAAGTGCACTGCATTGCCTTTATAATTGATTCTGTATTTCTGCCACTAGCAATAATGTGAATTTAACCAGTAAGCCCCCTGCTATTTCTCCCATCCTCACCAAACTAAACAGTGTGTCTCCTCGCATCCTGGCCATGTCATTTGTGGCTGTGTGGGTAACACTCCCACCTCCGAGTCAGGACGTTGTGGGTTAAAGTCTCACTCCATGACTTGAGGGTAAATATCTAAGGCTGACATTCTAGGCCAGTAGTGAAGAAGTGTTACATTGTCAGAGATGTCATTTCTCCATTAAATTCAAATCGAAAACTCTATCTACCCTCTTTGATGGATGTGAACGCTGCCATGACACTTTTTCAACAAGAAGTGAGGAAGTTATTCCTGCTGTCCAGGCCAATGTTTTTTGTGAGTAAATTGGCTTCTGTGTTTCCTGCATTATAATAATGATTGTACTTTCAAATCACTTGGCTGTGAAGCACTGAGATGTGCCTTTCATGACCACGGGATGATATAAATACAAGGCTTTTTGTTTGAAATCTTAAAAATGAATGTAGTATTCAATTGAATCAATAATGAATAGGAGGGTACCATTGGCACAGCTGCCATTATCATTGGTTCTTGACCTGCCTCCTTGAATGATCACTGTGTGTCTGTGTGTGTTGTTTGGGAGGGTGTTCCAGGATATTGACCTAACAATGATTAAGGAGCAGTAATCTGTGGCCTAGCCAGGATGGATTGTGTGGGGCTTGGGAGGTGATGGTGTCTCTGTCCTTGGCATTGGATTTGTGAAATGTTGCGATTTTGGTAATGGACCAGCAATTAACTTCAGTCACTGTTTGTTGAGCTGGGTGGTGTATAAAACTGTTGTCTTCGTTACCCACAAAATAGACGCCTGTATTTCGAGCGTAATTGGAGATATTGTATAAAAGCAATGCTTTCGTGTATCCATTGCAATGATTTCTTGGAGTTGGGAATGAAAGGCCTCACAGCGCCAGAGACCTGGGTTCAATTCCTGCCTCAGGTGACTGACTGTGTGGAGTTTGCACATTCTCCCCGTGTCTGCGTGGGTTTCCTCTGGGTGCTCCGGTTTCCTCCCACAGTCCAAAGATGTGCAGGTTAGGTGAATTGGCCATGCCAAATTGCCCGTAGTGTTAGGTAAGGGGTAGATGTAGGGGTATGGGTGGGATGCGCTTCGGCAGGGCGGTGTGGACTTGTTGGGCCGAAGGGCCTGTTTCCACACTGTAAGTAATCTAATCTAAAAAAAAATGTATCTTTTGATGTATCCTTCTGGCTGAACCTGCACGCTTCCTCCCAACAGCGTTGACCTCTTCCAGGGCAGATTGCACAATTGACCATGTTGGGAAGTCCCCAGTAGATGCTGAGATAACATACCTCCTAACCTGCAAGCTCATTTATCTCCACTTTGTCGATCAGTTGATATTTTCTCACCTTTAAGCAAGGTGTGACAGCACCTGTATCTTTGGAGCTAAAAGCAGAAGATGCTGAAACATTCAGACTGTGAGGCAGCACCTGTGGAGGGGGAGAAACAGGATTAACATTGCTGATTGATGACCTTCCATCACAATATCTTGGAGCTAAACAGTTATTGATTTGCAGTGATTGTAACAAGGTTAGCTGCATGGAGCTCATAGAATATGAGTTCACTGATTAGGCTGTTAATTTGGTCCAATCAGGGAGCCCTGGCTGACCAACAAAAATGGGAATGCGCTAGTGTTTGTGGCTGAGTGGTTAAAATAATAAATATGATGCATTTTGGATCCAACTCTATTTAGATTTAATCCCTGCTCTTCCCTTCACTGTTTGATCACACAGTATAGCCCTTTGATATGAAGGGTACTTTGATATGAATGCCATGCTTCTCAAAATTCCCGTGCGTGTCCATCCTAGGACAAGCCGAACAAAGACACACATGAGAATTCCGAGAAGCATGGTATTCCAACCGGAACTCTATCAACAAACACATCAAGTTAGACCCCATCTACCATCCCCTGAGAAAAAGAACAGGAAATGGCATCACCACAGGAAATGACATCACCAACCCAAAGAAACCCAAGCATATAAATAGAAAGCAGGAAATTTCAGCATTGCTTCGCCTGAGGCCCACTGAAGATATTACCTAGTAGGGTAACGAAACGTCTGGAAATAAACCTTCCAGCTCAGTGAGCAAACAACATCCAGAACCTCAACCTGAGCTACAAATCTTCTCAAAAATGCTGACTAGTACCTGACTCTGAATGAGTTCATCAGTAAAGGGTGATTTGATAGGATACCAACTGTTGGGGAGTTATTTCAGATCGATCCCAGAAGGAGGGTACAGGGAGTAAGGAAACATGCAAAAGGGAGAGGTCAACCATAAATTGGAGGGTACACATGATTGATTGGCAAAGGGGGTCAATGGAAAAAAGAACATTTTTGTGTAACAAATGTGGGAAAGAAAAGGATGCTGGAAAACACTTGACATGTGAGGGAGCGCCTGCCAAACAAGAATCAGTGTCAATGTTCCAGATCAATAATCTTTCATCAGAAACACTGAGGAAAGATGGACCCAGGTTATGTGTAAGATTAGTGTGACAATTAGAATTGCAAAATAAAACTGTTTCAGGTGAGGTGATCACATGTTAAAATGATGGAAGTGCCAGTATTGGACAGGGGTGGACAAAGTCAGACATCACTCGACACTAGATCATAGTCCAACAGATTTATTTAAAATCACAAGCTTTCAGAGTGCTACCCCTTCGTCAGGTGATAAAGGAGCGGTGCTCCAAAAGCTTGTGATTTCAAATCAACCTTTTGGACTATAATCTGGTGTTGTGTGATGTCTGACTTTGTCCACCCCAGTCTCCAACACTGACATCCCCATATCATTATAAATCTGTAAATGCCCTGGTCAGGCTATTTGACTTTAGATATCATCACGTTGAAGCTGATTCCTGTCCTGACCTGAAATCCACATGGACTGAATAATGGTCAGGGACAGAAATCCAGACTGAGCTTTCTTTTCTGTCTGTGCAGAATGCAAAGCTTTGTTTCTTTTCCTAGTGTACAGTTGAGTGCCACTGTGATCAGTTATAAAGGCACTGATGATCAGTCAGGCTGCAGTCAGCCCAGGCCCAGAATTGACCTGGGAATAGTCTTGTCTACACGCTTGAGTTAAGCAGAGTGCATAGTGCACCTACTGTTGCCCCATTAGCCTGACGACTGCTGCAAGTGTGGGTGTCAGAGTAATTAAGAACAATTAGCACACAAAACAAATGAAATTTGAAAAATTAGGTGGAATCCACGTTGCCAAAGGTTTCCTTTGCAATATTGGCAGTGAAATCATGGAGAAATGTCATCATGTTGTAAAATTGGGAGCCAATTCCTGCGCAAATTAGTTACGAATAAGCAGAAGTGCGCTCTGTGCATTTTGTTCACAGAGGCGAGCCCATTAGGAGGGCTGACAGTTTCTGACGGAACGTGATATACTCATGGCATGACTCAGCTCAGCCACACTGGGGAATAGAAGCTGCTGGAATTGCACCAAGTTTAACAAATGATTCTTCCTCTCCAGGGCAGAATTCTCTTTATATAGTCAGAAATTAAATTTTTAACTGTATACAGATTGTTGCTGGGTTAAGGCGAGAATGAGTCAGACAGAAGGGTTCTGGGGAAGTGGAGCATCTGGCAGACTTTGGGATTTTTGATGAGGATGACAGGCCAGAGAAAACAAAAGATCACATTTCTCGCCACGTGATTTCCGTACGCTTTAATTGAGAGGGGCCATGGATGAAATGATGTTTGTTAAAAAGCTGCTTGATGTGTGAAGGGGGATTTGTGTCTGGTACATGTGAGGTGGTGAAGTACATGGACTGTATAGCACAGGAACAGGCTGTTTGTCACAATGCAGCTCTGCTACTATATCCATGCTCTGTCTTAGAGACCCCTAAAATGTGGGAGCAGGCCATTCGTTCCATCAGGTCTACACTGACCCTCTGAAGAATATCACAACCCATCCCTATAACCCCTCAATCCACCAAATTTGCATGTCTTTGGACTGTGGGAGGAAACTGAAGCACCAGATGGAAACCCACATAGACATGGGGAGAACGTGCAAACTGCGCATGGTTGCCCGAGGTTGGTATCGAACCCGTGTCCTTGGTGCTGTGAGGCAGCAGTGCTAACCAGTGAGCCACCTTGCTGCTCCTGCTCCTCCTCCTGCTCCTCCTCCTCCTCCTCCTCCTCCTCCTCCTCCTCCTCCTCCTCCTCCTCCTCCTCCTCCTCCTCCTCCTCCTCCTCCTCCTCCTCCTCCTCCTCCTCCTCCTCCTCCTCCTCCTCCTCCTCCTCCTCCTCCTCCTCCTCCTCGCCTACCCCATGAAGTAGACAGTCTGTAGTAGACGCGTTCGTGACGCCCGCCCCCTGGTATCGGACCCCTCTCTCCAGTCCGTCCAACCCCTTAATTGTAAACAGCCCCTGTAGGCCATCCCTCCACCTTCTCTGTGGCTGAGAAAAGGACTCCAGGCTGTTGTTGAAATCTGTAACCTCTCAGTTCATATGACATCCTTGTAAAACTTTCTCCACAACCTCTGCTGTACCTCCATGTCCTGTTGTTCTGGTACTATGGAGGTGAGAGCTGTACATAGTAGGCGAAAGTGAGGACTGCAGATGCTGGAGGTTAGAGTCCAGATTAGAGTGGTGCTGGAAATGCACAGCAGGTCAGGCAGCATCTGAGGAACAGGAAAATCAATGTTTCGGGCAGAACCCCCCTCATCAGGAATGAGGCTGGGAGCCTCAGAAGTGGAGAGATAAATGGGAGGGGGATGGGGCTGGGGAGAAGGTAACTGGGAGTGCAATAGGTGGATGGAGGAAGGGGTAAAGTTGGTAGGTCGGAGAGGAGGGTGGAGGGGTTAGGTGGGAAGCAAGATTGACAGATGGGATAGGTCATGAGGACAGTGCTGAGCAGAAAGGTTGGAACTGGGGTAAGGTGGGGGAGGGGAGATGAGGAAACTGGTGAAGTACGTGGTAGACCTATCCTTGTGGTTAGTAGTGTGGTTGAGCCTGTGCTGTGGTTTAACATGTAGCACTCCCTCAATGTTGCTGCTCCTCGGAGGCAGTGGCCGAATGGTATTATCATTAGACATTTAATCCAGAGACCTGGGTAATATTCCAGGGGCACTGGTTCAAATCCCACCACAGCAAATGGAGGCCTTTCAATTCAATAAAATTCTGGAATTATGAGTCTAATGATGATGAGACTGTTGTCAAGAAAAGCCCATCTGGTTCACTCATGCCCTTTAGGGACGGAAACTGAAATCCTTACCTGGTCTGGTCTACATGTGACTCCAGATCCACAGCAATATGGTTGACTCTGGGCAGCCAGCAACACCAACCAAAAAAAAAACTGTACCTTTGAAAGCATTAGTGGGAATGGTCTGAGAAAGAAAATAACTACTGTATATACTCGAGTAAAAGTCAATCTCATGTAAAAGTCAACCCTACTTCTTCACAGATACCAAATCACCATTTGCGAGTGAAGATATTATCCTGTACATAAGTGTTACGATGAGGGAATGATTTTTTTTCAGTCTATTATGTGTTTTGATGTACAATTCACACCCTTAGCCTACAGATTTCTTAAGTTTGTAACTGACCGAGCACCATAAATAGGATAATTAGTGTGATACAAAGTTTATCATGCCACCATTTCCTATACAAGATAGACCTATACGCATTTACTTCACTATAATTACTGGACAGCTGTTAATGATTTTTCACAGCTGCTGTGATCAGTGAGACTGTATGAGAGTCAAGTGTATGATTGCTTTTATTTCTGATTTAAAAAATCGTGTTAATTTGAAAAATTAAAACAACAGTAAGCAAGAAAAAAATGGAGGGAAATGGAAGATTTTGGCCTGGAAAGTTTAAGATGCATCAGATCAGAGTCAGGTGACAACCTCCCTTTGGGTGCAGCTCAGTTTACCTGTAACACTCATGGAATTACCATAATTCATTGTGCATGCATTTCAGCCTCTCAAAAGTAGTATTCATGTCATCATTGACTTGATAAATTTAATCTTAAAGATAAGTCTAAAACAATTGATTTTTATACGAGGTTATACAGTATTTGCCAGGTGCTTTTTTGTGATAGTCATAGAGATGTACAGCATGGACCCTTCAGTCCAACTTGTCCATGCCAACCAGATATGCTAAATTAATCTAGTCCCATTTGCAAGAACTTGTCCCATATCCCTCGAAATCCTTCCCATTCATATACCCATCCAGAGTCTTTTAAATGCTGCAATTGTACCAGCCTCCACCACTTCCTCTGGCAGCTCATTCCATACACGCACCACCCTCTGGGTGAAAAAGTTTCAC
This sequence comes from Chiloscyllium punctatum, assembly GCF_047496795.1. Classification (NCBI taxonomy): domain Eukaryota; kingdom Metazoa; phylum Chordata; class Chondrichthyes; order Orectolobiformes; family Hemiscylliidae; genus Chiloscyllium; species Chiloscyllium punctatum. Next base: position 83,457,757 of record NC_092761.1, read on the forward strand.
TTTAGTTCCCTTTTAAATCTTTCCTCTCTCACCTTAAACCTATGCCCTCTAGTTTTGGACTCCCTCAACCCAGGTATAAGACCATGTGTATTTGCCCTATCCATATTGTGATACACTGGTCTCCCTTTAGGAATGGTGGAGTAAGGGTATGCTAACTCCCCACACTCTTCTCATGATGGATTTTGCTGCTTTAAGTGGAGGAAACTACAGGAGTTGTTTGGTCTGGTGTGGCAAAGAAAAAACACTTTTTGGGTGCAATCTCTCCACAGAGACTGAGATCCTATCACCTGGGCACACTTTATTTATATGTGGAGAGCCCTTGACACTAATGCAGCTCCCTCAGAACCAACTCTCAGAGTGAAGAGGGTGTCTGATACTCCTGTTCTTACTGTCAGCCAGAGGGGTCTGTATTTTGAACAGATTAACAGCCCCAATCAGGGAATTCATACTCTGAGGTCTAGCTGGCTGACCACGTTACAATCACTGCAGTGGTCTAACTACAACAGTCTCTTTGAGTTAATAAGATGCAGTTTATTGCACATTAGCAACTCATTACAGGTTATGTTGATATTGTTTGAGGAAGGTGAGGCAGTCCGGTCTCAATCCTTCAAAATCCTAAACTGTTCTACATGAGCCCATTGTAGTGAATGGTCTTACAGCCTCACGACTGACGCTTTGAGTATTGACTCAGTTTCAGTAGAGTCATAAAGTCATAGAGATGTACAGCATGGAAACAGATCCTTCAGTCCAACCCATCCATGCTGACCAGATATCCCAACGCAATCTAGTCCCACCTGCCAGCACCCGGCCCATATCCCTCCAAACCCTTCCTGTTCATATACCCATCCAAATGCCTCTTAAATGTTCCAATTGTACCAGCCTCCACCACATCCTCTGTAGTTCGAATCGCAAATACATTGCAGTGTTTGTGGCATTTCTGTAGCAGGGCGAGTAGAGGTTTGGGAGGGATGTCTAACATTAAACTTTAGAGCCAGGCTGTTTCAAAATTGACATTCATGTGTTAAATAAGGCCTATTAAGAAGCAGGTTAAAGAAGCAGGTATGTAGATGGAGTTGAGATATGGACCAGCTGTGATGTAATTGAATTGTTGGTGTGGGGCTCAAGGGACTGAATAAACCAATGATTCACCGAGTCTGTCCAACATCTTCACACCCTCTAATCCGACTTCAGTGTAGTGCCAAAGTAATATGGGCACTGGCGTTTCAGGAATTGACCTTCAATATGTCAAATACCATTGGCTCTGAAAACTCAATGAATGGCTTCCTCAGTGGCAACACTGAGATCCAGGGGACTGTTTGCAGACTTAGAGAGTCAGCATAATATCCTCCACAGCAATTGCCATTATGCTCCTGGTGTGCTACTTTAATAATAAATAGCCTGCTGCTGAGAATATGATCTTCTCATCTGACCTCCACAAACCGCTGCTTTTCTCAGAATGCAATGGAGCATAAACAAGCCAAGCTACTCTTGTCGTTGTACGTCTACTCAATCAACGATATCTAATTCTTGAAACTGAAACGCTTGCGAAGGCTTTTCATTTACATAGCATCCTGTTTAATCTCCCGGGGCATTCTGAAGTGATTCACACGCAGGGAAATAGTTTTGAAAAGCAGTCACTTGTAATGAAGGCAAACACGACAGCAAAGCTGCATTTGAGAGTTTGCGGAAAATAACAGCGGCTGATCAATCTTCTCTTCACAAGGGTGAGGGAATGATAGCTAGGGAGTTGGAAGAACTCCCCATTCTTAAAATAATGCTATTTGATCATCAAACAGCTGAACCATTGAGGCAGGGCCATGGTTTTACCTGTAGTACCCCCTCAGTGTTATAGCACCAGGACATTAGACTGGATCCTGTGTTTATATGCTGGCTTGGGACTTGAACTCCCAACCAGAGATAATTGGTCTAGCAACTGCGTCAATCTGTTACTTGCACTGTTACACTACTTGTTTATGGTTATTACTGTTGCTGTGTATCAGCAGTAGGATGTTTTCTCCAGTTCAGTCTCTCATGATGTTGCTGTGTTGTTGACTTAAGTACAGGGAAACTATGGCAAAAGTGCAGTCCTGTGTGAGCAACTTGGTTTGATAAGTCCTGAAGAGACATTTGATGGGTTTTGCAGACGATGTGTTGGAATCCATTGGATGAAAAAACAATACACTCATTTAATAGTAACTTTCAGCGAGGAATTTGGGTTGTGGGACAAGGGGTAGCAAGAATTGGTTAGCCCTTTCACGCACACAATGAAATGAATGACCAGAGAACAGAACTTCCAAGAGAGTTTTACCTCACTGTAGTGAAGTCAATTTGATGTGGATCTTGTGGCGTGGACAGCTGATGATAGAGTAGGTTTTGAGTTAGCCATAGCTCAGTTGTAACAGTCTCACCCCAAAGTCAGAAGTCATGGGTTCAAATACGGCATCAGAGATTTAATCAAGACCGTATCTCCATTACCATATTGAAGAAGTGCTGTACTCCTGGAGGGCCTTCTTTGGAATGACACATGTAATCTGAGACTCTGTTTGCCCTTTTAGGTGGATGTAAATGAACCTATGGTGCTATTTCAAAGCAAAGGAGAAGAATTTGCCCATTTAGCCCTCAACCAAAACCTAAAAGCATCTGACTATTGCTATTTGTGGGAGCCTGCTGTTCACAAATTAGCAGCTACATTTTCCCGTGTTGCAATGGAGACCACTCTTCTTAAGTAATGAATTGACTGTGAAGGGCTTTGAGATGCCATGAACCATGGAAAGTGCCAGACAAATGCCAGTTTGTCGTTAAAATTACTGCGTGATGCTCATGGTGGTGTACTTTTTTCTGGCACGGGTCTTTTGCTCTACAGGTGAACTTTGGCCTCCACTCCTATTGGCCCTCTACATGTACTGAGCCACTTAGCACAATCTTGTGTTGTGATGGGAAAGTAACATCGCCAAGTTGCAATATCTAAAAGGTGTTTAAACGACTACATGAATGCGAAGGGTTTAGAGGGGGATACGGGCCAAATGGGATGAAGTCAGGTTGGGATATCTGGTCGGTGCAGATGGATTGGACCGAATGGTCTGTTTCTATTCTGTGTGAGACTATGATTCTAATTACTTTGTCAGGTGGGAGTGGTTTACTGCCAAAAGTGATCACAACAGCTACTGTGTCAAAAGCAAGTACAAGCACATGGGAAACTATTCATATCTAGAAAATTAGTTTACAATTCCCAGATGCTGACAAAGCAATTGTAAATCACTAATTTATCAGCCTATGTAACCTTTTTAAAACAGTGTATGTTTTCCCCATTGCCCTGCAACTTTCTCTCGTTCAAGTATTTATCCATTTTCTTTCAGAAATTGGCTGTTGAATCCATATTTTAAATATCATTTGTTATTTTAAGATAGGATTGTTGAATTAGTGACATATGGGTTTTACTGTGTGGCTGGACGGCATCATAATTAACTTGTAAATATTTCTGCAGCCATAATGATTTATTTCAAAACAACTTGATAGAGAAGTAACCTCTAGAGCTAATGAGTTTTTGTTTATATTCAAAGGGGTTACAACCAAGCAAGGTAATGAATTGTGCATCAAGATTTCAATCAGTAATGCCTGAACTTTTATTATTTTTAAACATAGCAGAAACACCCATAACTTAAAAAAACATGTTTTAAGTTATGTTTGGGGCAATTCTGCAGAAGTCATGGATGGAGATGGAATGTAAAACAGTGCTCCTGACAAAGGGAAAAGATAATAAAATAGATTACCTCAGAGTAAGGAGGTTCGTGATTGTCCAAGAGCAGAAGGTGTTTGGATAAAACCCTGAAGAGGTTATTTGAAGCTGAAGACATATCAGCTCAATTGAATGAAAGTTTCTGCCTGGAGATATCAGATTTTCCGGACTGAGAGTTGAAGTCACAGTTAATTAAGCCGATCGAGAGGTGAGAGAAAGAGATGTTACTGCAGTATCAGTCTACACAGGGGTGTTTTAGGGATCTGAAAAGGAGTGTATTGGAGATTAATTGTATTATATGTTACTGAGTGTCTGAAATCTTTACGTTTGTGTTGTATATAAAGAGTCAGTTTTATTCCACTCCATTTCTTTTGCTTATTAAGCTTCTGTTTTATTATTAAAATCAAATCGGTAACAACATGTGCATCTATTTCAGTGAGAGACCACCTCGTTAGATCATACTCTTTTTCTTTAGTTTGATCAAACTAGATTTCAGTCTGAGGATCTGACATGATAAAATCTGCTGGTATCCTAACACTATAACCCATGGGTTATGGGTTATGAAGCAGCTAAGCCAACATTAATTGCCCATCCCTAATTGTCCTTGAGAGGGAATGGTGAGCTGCCTACTTGAACCCTTGCATTCCATGTGGTGTAAGGACATCCAAAGATATGTTTTGGGGAATAATTAGAGGATTTTGGCCCAGCGACCATGAAGGCATGGCAAATGGTTCTGAGTCGGGGGTGTGACTTTTGGAAGCGAACTTGCAGGTGGTGGGGTTCCCTTGCATCTGTTTTCTTTGTCCTTGTGGATGGATGAGGTTGTGGGTATGAAGGTTTCTTCGACAGCACCAGAGTGATTTTCAGTGCCTCCTATTGATGGCATACGTAGTGATTGTAATGAGGTCAGCCAGGTGGAACCTCAAAGAATGAGTTCCCTGATTGGGGTTGACCACTTGGTCTAATCAGGAGCCCTGGCTGACAGCTATAAATAGGAATGTAATGAGTTCTCTTCACTCAGAGCTGGCTCTGAGGAAGCCAGACCGGTGTCAAGGAAACCCCATGTGTAAGTAAAGGGTGACTTGGTGATGGGTTACCGGCCTCTCAGGACATAGAAAAGTACAGCACAGAACAGGCCCTTCGCCCCACGATGTTGTGCCGAGGATTAATCCTAATGTAAAACAAAATAACCTAACCTACGCACCCCTCAATTCACTGCTGTCCATGTGCCTGTCCAGCAGTTGCTTAAATGTCCTTAATGACTCTGCTTCCTCCACCACTGCTGGCAACGCTTTCCATGCATTCACAACTCTCTGCATAAAGAACCTATCACATCTCCTCTATATCTTTCCTCTAATATCTTAAAACTATGACCCCTTGTGCCAGTCAGTCCTGCCCCTGGGAAAAGTCTCTGGCTAGTGACTCTATCCATGCTTCTCATTACCTTGTATACTTTGATCAGGTCACCTCTCTTCCTCCCTCTCTCCAGAGAAAAAAGTCCAAGCTTAGTCAACCTCTCTTCATAAGACAAGCCCTCCAGTCCAGGCAGCATCCTGGTAAACCTCTTTGCACCCTCTCCAAAGCCTCTGTATCTTTCCTATAGTAGGGCAATCAGAACTGGACACAATACTCAAGTGTGGTCTCACCAGGGCCTTGTAGAGCTGTAGCAAAACCTCGCAGCTCTTCAACTCTATTCCCTTGTTAATGAAAGCCAAAACACCACATGCTTTCTTAACAACCCTATCCACTTAGGTGGCAAATTTGAGGGATCTATATACTTGAACACCAAGATCCCTCTGTACCTCCACACCACCAAGAATTCTGTCAATAATCCTATATTCAGCATTCAAGTTCAACCTTCCAAAATGTATCACTTCACATTTATCCAGGTTAAACTCCATCTGCCATTTCTCAGCCCAGGTCTGCATCCTGTCTATGTCGTGCTGCAGCCTGCAATAGCCCTCAATACTATCAACGGCACCTCCAACCTTTCTGTCATCTGCAAATCTACTAACCATCCCTCAACCATCTCACACAAGTCATTTATAAAAACTACAAAGAGTAGGAGCCCTGCAGGACCCAACTCAACACTGACCTCCAGGCAGAATACTTCCTGTCTACAACCTCTCTCTGCCTTCTGTCAGCCAGTCAATTCTGAATCCAATAGCCAAATCTCCCTGTATCCCATATCTCCTGACTTTATGAATGAGCCTACCATGGGTAACCTTATCAAATGCCTTGCTGAAGTCCATATACACCACATCCACTGCTTGACCTTCATTGACCTGTCTTGTCACCTCCTTAAAGAACTCAATAAGATTAGCTAGGCATGACCTGTCTCTCAGAAAGCCATGCTGATTGCCTTTAATCACGCTATGCTTTTCCAAATAGTCATAAATCCTATCCCTCAGAATTCTTTCCAAAACCTTGCTGACTACAGGCGCAACATTGCCTGGTCTGTAATTGCCAGGGATTTCCCTATTACCTTTCGTGATAAGAGAAACAACATTCGCCTCATTCCGATCCTCCGGTATGACTCCCATGGACGATGAGGAAGCAAAGATCTTCACCAGTGGCTTAGCAACCTCCTTTCTCACTTACCGGAGCAACCTGGGATAAATCTGGTCTGGCCCTGGGGACTTATCAATCTTAATGTTTACCAAAAGAACTCTTTGGAGTTGTTTCAGTATACATTGACACTGCTGACACTGTGCATGGTGGTGGACAGAGACAATGTTGAAGGTGGTGGATTCCAGATCATAACTACCTATGGTAAAGATAAATCTCATCAGGGCGGCAGAGTGGCGCAATAGTTAGCATGTTTTGAGAAGATTTGTAGGTCAGGTGGATATAGGTTTGCTCGCTGAGTTGGAAGGTTCATTTTCAGACGTTTCATCACCCTACTAGGTAACATCTTCAGTGGGCCTCTAGGTGAAGCACTGCTGATAATTCCTGCTTTCTAGTTATATGTTTGGGATTCTTTGGGTTGCTGATGCCATTTCCTGTGGTGATGTCCTTTCCTGATCTTTTTCTTGGGGGGTGGTAGATGGGGTCTAACTCGATGTCCAACACATACAGACCAAATATTGAACTACAGAAGCAACCATCCCAACATCCAAAAATGAAGCTGCATCAGAACATTACTTCAATGAACCGACACACACTGTAGCACAGCGGAACTACGCAGAGCAGAGGAAAATCACCTATACCGTGTTTTCATAAAGAATGGGTACCCAATGAAAACAGTCTGCCAATTTCTCAGCAACAAACCTAAACAAGCAGACAAAACACATCCAGAAACCCTAGCCACTCTCCCCTACATCAAAGACATCTCAGAAATGACTGCCAGACTACTCAGACCCCTTGGCATCATGGTAGCCCACAAACCCACCAGCAGCTAATGAACTTGAAATGCACTATACAGACCATGAGCAAAACTAAGGTCATTTACAAAATACCTTGCAAGAACTGTAACAAACACTACATTGGACAAACAGGCAGGAAACTAGCCACCAGGATACATGAACATCAACTAGCTACAAACAACATGACCCTCTCTCACTAGTATCCTCACATACAGATAAGGAAAGACACCATTTCGATTGGGACAACACATCCACCCTAGGACAAGCCAAACAGAGACATGCACGAGAATTCCTCGAAGCATGGCATTCCAACTGGAACTCTATCAACAAATACATTGAGTTAGACCCCATCTACCACCCCCTGAGAAAAAGAACAGGAAATTACATCACCACAGGAAATGATAGCACAAACCCAAAGAACCCCAAACATATAAATAGAAAGCAGGAATTATCAACAGTGCTTCGCCAGGAGGCTCACTGAAGATGTTACCTAGAAGGGTGACAAAACGTCTGGAAATGAACCTTCCAGCTCAGTGAGCAAACCTACATCCAGAGTAGTTAACATTGCTGCCGCACAGCACAGGGACCCAGGTTCAATTCCACCCTTGGGTGACTGTCTGTCTGTGTGGAGTTTGCACATTTTCCCCATGTCTGTGGGGAATTCCTCCAGATGCTCCGGTTTCCTCCTGCAGTCCAAAGATTATTGGCTGGGTAGATTGGCCATGCTTAATTGCCCCAGAGTATCCAAGGTTAAGTGGATTAGCCATGGGATTACAAGGATAGCGTAGCTGTTTAGGTCTGGATGGGATGCTGTTTGGAGGGCTGATGTTGACTCAATGGGCCAAATGGTCTGCATCCACTCACTGTAGGGATTCTATGATTCTATCTCATCTGTTTCTTTCATGAGTTACCTTTTATATATTTAGTTTAGTTATTCTGCTGCCATTGAAATAATTTCTCTTTGTGTACTTTTCATGATTTTGAGTGTTTCAGTTGATATCCTTCAGTGTGGCTTTGAAGCAGATTTCTGAGTAGATGATTTTCTATTATTTTAGGCTGATTAGACAGCTGAGTTTAATCCAACATATTAACTGCTCTGGTAACTTCAGTTGCTCATGTTTGTAAACTATACGTGGAACTACTTGCCTGATCTGTTGCTGATGCTGAGGATGGGTACAGCGCTGATCTTTGAAAGTGATATCCTTCCAACTTCATCCACCGCAGGCCCACAATTAGGAAAGATCGGGAATGCAAGATGGAACCCAGCAACCTATGATCAGAAAATTGGCCTTTTTCCAAGATGGAAAATGTCCCACAGGCTGGCATGTTTTTTTTCTCAAATATGTAATCCAATTTCCCACTCCAACCCCAAATTGCCGTTTTCAGTCTGTGTCTAACACTCTTTCAAACCATGCATGCTATATCACTGCAAATCCAGAATACAATTTTGTCTATAGCCCCAACAAACGTGCCAATTATTGCAAGAGCAACTTCTGTGTATAACACCTTTTAATGTAATAACACATGTTGCGGCTGTACAGGGCATTGGTTAGGCCACTGTTGGAATATTGCATGCAATTCTGGCCTCCTTCCTAACGGAAAGATGTTGTGAAACCTGAAATGGTTCAGAAAGGATTTAAAAGGATGTTGCCAGGGTTAGAGGATTTGAGCTACAGGGAGAGGCTGAACAGGCTGAGGCTGTTTTCCCTGGAGGGTCGGGGGCTGAGGGGGTGACCTTAGAGGTTTACAAAGTTATGAGGGGCATGGATAGGATAAATAGGCCAAGTCTTTTCCCTGGGGTCGGGGAGTCCAGAACTAGAGGGCATAGGTTTAGGGTGAGTGGGGAAAGATATAAAAGAGACCTAAGGGGCAACTTTTTCACACAGAGGATGGTCCATGTATGGAATGAGCTGCCAGAGGAAGTGGTGGAGGCTGGTACAATTGCAAGATTTAAGAGGCATTTGGATGGATATATGAATAGGAAGGGTTTGGAGGGATGTGGGCCGGGTGCTGGCAGGTGGGACTAGATTGGGTTGGGATATCTGGTCAGTATGGACGTGTTGGACCGAAGGGTCTGTTTCCGTGCTATACATCTCTATGACTCTATGAAGCAACTCATAAGAGTGTTATAAATCAATATAATTATAAAGACACTGGACTAATTACTAAGTCCAAAACCCAAGAATAATGCTCTGGGAATGCATGTTTAAACCCACTGTGATAGATGGTGAAATTTGAATTAATAGTTTTAAAAATCTGGAATTGGAAACAAGCCTAACTGTGACCACGCAACCACCGTCAATTGTGGTAAAATTGTTGTTCAGGGAGGAAAATCTGTCTTGCAGATCTGGTCTGGTCTCCATGTGACTCCAAACCCACAACAATGTGATTGACACTTAACTGCTGTCTGAAATGGCCCTAGGAAGCCACTCAAATCAGGGGGTAATTATGGATGGACAGTTAAGGTTGGCCCAGCCAGCAATGATCACATCCCATGAAAGAGTTTTTTAAAAAAGTGAAAGGAAATATTGGTCAAATGACCAAAGGCATCATCAAAAAAAGTGTATGTTCAAAGGAAAAGCATTTGATAGAGAGGCAAAGGGATGTAGGCAAGGAATTCACAAGCCTTTGTTCTCGGCAACTGAAAGCATGGCCGCCATTGTTGGAGCAATTCAAGTCTGAGGTTAAGAGGCTAAAATGAGAGGACTACAGATATCTCTTGTGGCAACAGAGGAAATTACAGAGCAATGGAGGAGATGAAATAAGGCAGGTATTTGAAAACAAGGATGAGAATTTCATAAAGTCAAGATGTTTCTTGATTGGCAGCCAGTGTAAGTCGGTGAGCCATGAGTCCTGTGTGAACAGGATATCCTGCCAGTTAGGATGAGGGCAGTAAGTGTCTTGGACGAGCTCATGCCTAAACAGGGTGGAAAGCGGGAGTACAGCTGTGTATTGAAATGTTACATTTCCCAAGTTAACAATGGCACAATGGAGGTTTCCCAAATGGATGAGTTGGAGCATTTCATAAATGTCCCAGTGGTTTTTAATCAATGTTATGACTCACATCTGGGGCAATTGGGACTTGAACCTGGACCTTCTGATCCAGAGATGAGGCACTATCACTGCACCACAAGACCCCTTAAAAATTGTAACAAGCTTGCCTCTGGGTCACATTAAGCTCAATCTTAATTTTAAGGCAGAATGTGGTCTGTCCAGATGTCCCAGTGTAGTACGGGGGGAGTGGTGCTTTGCTGGAGTAGGAATGCCAACTCTTCCTGAAGGTCATATGATATAGGCAGCCTGGTAGCCCAGTGGTTAGCACTGCTGCCTCCAAGTGCCAGGGACCTGGGTTCAATTCCAGCCTTCGGTAACTCTGTGGAGTTTGCATGTTCTCCCCATGACTGCATGGATTTCATCTGGGTGCTCTGGTTTTCCCCCACAGTCCAAAGATGTTTGGGTTACTTGGATTGGCCATGGTAAATGCGGGGTTTATGGGGATTGGGAGTGATGCTCTCTGAAGACTTGGTGTGGACATGATGGGCCAAATGGCCTCTTTCCACACTGCAGGGATTTTATGAATGTTCTTCTATCGATGGGCATAATGAACAACTTTGCCCTGCACAGCATGCTGCCTGTTTCTGACCAGTTGGGTATTGAGCAGACTGTTCACGTATTTGGCAGGTCATGTTAATTTTTTATTTGACATATTTGAGCTTTTCACCTGATAAAAGGTCCTGACCTGAAACGTCGACACTCCTGCTCCACTGATGCTGCCTGACCTGCTGTGCCTTTTCTAGCGCCACAATTTATCGACTCTGACATTCCAGCATCTGCAGTCCTCACTATCTCCAAGAAGTGGGAGTTGACCATGCAATCTCTGAAGCCTAATCCAATATGCTGTAAGACTACAATTTGAACACATTATCTCTTTTTAAAAAAATGTTCATGCTTTGCTTTGGGTGTGGGTGTCACTCTCTGAGCCAACATTTTTTGCACGTTCCTAGTTGTCTTTGGATGTACAAAGTTAAAAATCACACAACACCAAGTTATGGTCCAACGGGTTTATTTGGAAGCACTGGCTTTTGGAGGGTTGCTCCTTCATCAGGTGTTTTTCCAGACCAGCTGGGAATGACAGTTTCTTGACCTAAGAGACAATAGTGAACCAAGTGGGTTTTTAACAATAATCAGCAATAGTTTCATAGTCGTCGTTTGGCTTTTAGTTCCAGATTTCTTTTGCTTGAACACAGAGACCCAGCTAATGTCTGGGGATCTGGATGATGAATTCTGAAGTAATCTATCAAATTCAGAATGTTAACTCTATTTAGCTTACCAAAGATGTTGGTAGACCTGCTGAATTTCTCCAGCATTTTGTATTTTTGCTTCTAAAATTTTGTATTTTGGATCAAATTTCCCATCTCTGAAGTATTTTGCTTTCATTATTTTCTGGATTACTGGTCTGAACAACAATGGCAATAGATCACTACCACCCGTTAGCCCAGTCCACTTCTACTGAACTAGGCTTTGAGAATAACACTAAGATGGCAAGGAGCAGAAGCCTCATCCTTCACGGGGTGAGTCATTAGTCACATTGAGTGAAAACTATTTAACCCCGATGCTCCAAGTGCCCATCGCTTGAAGTGGATCATCAAACATTACTGACATGAATTCTGTTACATAGACATGCAGCACAGAAACAAACCCTTTGGTCAAACCAGCCCATGCCGAACATAATCCCAAGCTAAACTAGTCCCACCTCCCTGCTCCTGGCCCATGTCCCTCCGAACCTTTCTTATTCATGTACGTATCCAAATGTCATTTAAACATTGTAATTGTACCCACATCCACCACTTCCTCAGGAAGTTCATTCCATAGATGACATACCCTCTGTGTAAAAAAAAAAAATCCCCATCTCATCTTTTTTAAACCTGTCTCCTCTCACCACCTAGTCTTGAAATCCCCCATCCTAGGTAAAAGGCAATGACCATTAACCCTATCTATACCCCTCATTACTTTATCAACTCCTGAAACATTGACTGTTGTCATGGAGACTGTGTTTTCCACAGAGTTGAAAAGCTTGCTTTGCCATTTAACAAAACTAGAATAACAAGAGAACGCAAATTAAGAGGTGATGTATCTTGTCACTGCTTTTCGTAAAATTCTAATTCTTTCACTGAACAACTTTTGAGCCATTTTAATCACCTTTTTTCAGCTTCGGAATGTGACATTGATAGTCATCTATAAACTCAGCAGTTCATTGTAAATACATCGCTGGAGTTGCAAAACTGGCTTGGACTTGGATGCCTCAGACTTGTTGAATTTTCTGTGTAGATTCTTTCAAAGCAAAATGCCAGTCCTTCCCAGTGACACTTCATTTTGCAGTCTCTATCACTACAAATGTGCGGAGATTCCTGGGAATGAATAAAATCAGTCTCAAATTCTCCTGCTATTGAACGATAGTTAATGGGACAGACAGTTGTGTCATTCCGTGTGTGTGTGTGTGTGTGTGTGTGTGTATACACAGACGTTTTGCCTGTGTGTGTGTGTGTGTGTGTACACAGACGTTTTGCCTGTATGTGTGTGTACGTGTGTGTGTGTGTGTGTGTGTGTATACATAGATGTTTTGCCTGTGTGTGTGTGTGTGTGTGTACATAGACGTTTTGCCTGTGTGTGTACATAGACGTTTTGCCTGTGTGTGTGTGTGTGTGTGTGTACACACAGACATTTTGCCTGTCTGTGTGTGTGTGTGTACACACAGACGTTTTGCCTGTCTGTGTGTGTGTGTGTGTGTACACACAGACGTTTTGCCTGTCTCTGTGTGTGTGTGTGTGTGTGTGTGTGTGTACACACAGGCGTTTTGCCTGTCTGTGTGTGTGTGTGTGTGTGTGTGTACACACAGGCGTTTTGCCTGTGTGTGTGTGTGTACACACAGGCGTTTTGCCTGTGTGTGTGTGTACACACGGGCGTTTTGCCTGTGTGTGTGTGTACACACGGGCGTTTTGCCTGTGTGTGTGTGTGTGTGTGTGTGTACACACGGGCGTTTTGCCTGTGTGTGTGTGTGTGTACACACGGGCGTTTTGCCTGTGTGTGTGTGTGTGTGTACACACGGGCGTTTTGCCTGTGTGTGTGTGTGTGTACACACGGGCGTTTTGCCTGTGTGTGTGTGTGTACACACGGGCGTTTTGCCTGTGTGTGTGTGTGTACACACGGGCGTTTTGCCTGTGTGTGTGTGTGTGTACACACGGGCGTTTTGCCTGTGTGTGTGTGTGTGTGTACACACGGGCGTTTTGCCTGTGTGTGTGTGTGTACACACGGGCGTTTTGCCTGTGTGTGTGTGTGTGTACACACGGGCGTTTTGCCTGTGTGTGTGTGTGTGTACACACGGGCGTTTTGCCTGTGTGTGTGTGTGTGTGTACACACACGGGCGTTTTGCCTGTGTGTGTGTATGTGTGTATACACAGACGTTTTGCCTGTCTGTGTGTGTGTGTGTGTGTATACACAGACGTTTTGCCTGTCTGTGTGTGTGTGTGTATACACAGACGTTTTGCCTGTCTGTGTGTGTGTGTGTATACACAGACGTTTTGCCTGTCTGTCTGTGTGTGTGTGTGTATACACAGACGTTTTGCTCGTGTGTGTGTGTGTGTGTGTGTGTACACACAGACGTTTTGTGTGTGTGTGTGTGTGTGTGTGTGTGTGTGTGTGTGTGTATACGCAGACGTTTTGTCTGTGTGTGTGTGTGTATACGCAGACGTTTTGTCTGTGTGTGTGTGTATACGCAGACGTTTTGTCTGTGTGTGTGTGTATACGCAGACGTTTTGTCTGTGTGTGTGTGTGTATACGCAGACGTTTTGTCTGTGTGTGTGTGTGTATACGCAGACGTTTTGTCTGTGTGTGTGTGTATACGCAGACGTTTTGTCTGTGTGTGTGTGTGTATATACGCAGACGTTTTGTCTGTGTGTGTGTGTATACGCAGACGTTTTGTCTGTGTGTGTGTGTATACGCAGACGTTTTGTCTGTGTGTGTGTGTATACGCAGACGTTTTGTCTGTGTGTGTGTGTATACGCAGACGTTTTGTCTGTGTGTGTGTGTATACGCAGACGTTTTGTCTGTGTGTGTGTGTATGTATACGCAGACGTTTTGTCTGTGTGTGTGTGTGTGTATACGCAGACGTTTTGTCTGTGTGTGTGTATACGCAGACGTTTTGTCTGTGTGTGTGTGTATACGCAGACGTTTTGTCTGTGTGTGTGTGTATACGCAGACGTTTTGTCTGTGTGTGTGTGTGTGTGTGTGTACACACAGACATGTTTATTTCAGCACATATGTACATTTGTGCATGAGAGATGGGATTGGACAAGGAATGGACCTATTAAACAGTGAAGATTTTTTGAAGTTTTCACTTTCATTATGAGGTTGAGACTTTTGTCTTTGAAGAGAATAAGCACGTGCAGGTGGACAGGGTAGATAGGGAGAAGCTGTTCCCACTTGTAAAAGCAACAAGAACAAGAGAGCATAGATTTAAAGTCAAGTAGAAAGTATATTCCTGTCAGGGTGAAAGGGAAGGCTGGTAGGTATAGGGAATGCTGGATGACTAAAGAAATTGAGGGTTTTGTTAAGAAAATGAAGGAAAAGCATATGTCAGGTATAGACCAGATAGATCGAGTGAATCCTTAGAAGAGTATAAAGAAAGTAGGAGTATACTTAAGAGGGAAATCAGGAGGGCAAAACGGGGACATGAGATAGCTTTGGCAAATAGAATTAAGGAGAATCCAAAGGGGTTTTACAAATATATTAAGGACAAAAGGGTAACTAGGGAGAGAATAGGGCCCCTCAAAGATCAGCAAGGTGGCCTTTGTGTGGAGCCACAGAAAATGGGGGAGATACTAAATGAATATTTTGCATCAGTATTTACTGTGGAAAAGGATATGGAAGATAGAGACTTTAGGGAAATAGATGGTGACATCTTACAAAATGTCCAGATTACAGAAGAGGAAGTGTTGGATGTCTTGAAACGGTTAAAGGTGGATAAATCCCCAGGACCTGATCTGGTGTACCTGAGAACTCTGTCGGAAGCTAGAGAATTGATTGCTGGGCCTCTTGCTGAGATATTTGTATCATCGATAGTCACAGGTGAGGTGCCAGAAGACTGGAGGTTGGCAAACGTGGTGCCACTGTTTAAGAAGGTTGGTAAGGCCAAGCCAGGGAACTATAGACCAGTGAGGCTGACCTCTGTGGTGGGCAAGTTGTTGGAGGGAATCCTGAGGGACAGGATGTACATGTATTTGGAAAGGCAAGGACTGATTAGGGATAGTCAACATGGCTTTGGGCGTAGGAAATCATGTCTCACAAACTTGATTGAGTTTTTTGATGAAGTAACAAAGATGATTGATGAGGGCAGAGCAGTAGATGTGATCTATATGGACTTCAGTAAGGCGTTCAACAAGGTTCCCCATGGGAGACTGATTAGCAATGGTTAGATCTCATGGAATACAGGCAGAACTAGCCATTTGGATACAGAACTGGCTCAAAGGTAGAAGACAGAGGATGGTGGTGGAGGGTTGTTTTTCAGACTGGAGGCCAGTGGAGTGCCACAAGGATCGGTGCTGGGCCCTCTACTTTTTGTCATTTATATAAATGATTTGGATGCAAGCATAAGAGGTACAGTTAGTAAGTTTGCAAATGACACCAAAAATGGAGGTGTAGTGGACAGTGAAGAGGATTACCTCAGATTACAACAGGATCTTGATCAGATGGGCCAATAGGCTAAGAAGTGGCAGATGGAGTTTAATTCAGATAAATGCAAGGTGCTGCATTTTGGGAAAGCAAATCTTAGCAGGACTTATACACTTAATGGTAAGGTCCTAGGGAGTGTTGCAGAACAAAGACACCTTGGAGTGCAAGTTCATAGTTCCTTGAAAGTGGAGTCGCAGGTAGATAGGATAGTGAAGAAGGCGTTTAGTATGCTTTCCTTTATTGGTTAGAGTATTGATTACAGGAGTTGGGAGGTCATGTTGCGGCTGTACAGGACATTGGTTTGGCCACTGTTGGAATATTGTGTGTAATTCTGGTCTCCTTCCTATCGGAAAGATTAGATTAGATTAGATTACTTACAGTGTGGAAACAGGCCCTTCGGCCCAACAAGTCCACACCGCCCCGCCGAAGCGTACCCACCCATACCCCTACATCTACATCGACCCCTTACCTAACACTACGGGCAATTTAGCATGGCCAATTCACCTGACCTGCACATCTTTGGACTGTGGGAGGAAACCGGAGCACCCGGAGGAAACCCACGCAGACACGGGGAGAACGTGCAAACTCCACACAGTCAGTCGCCTGAGGCGGGAATTGAACCCGTGTCTCCGGCGCTGTGAGGCAGCAGTGCTAACCACTGTGCCACCTCCAGTATCACATGATTCAGACTTAGGCCCAGACGTTCATTGAGTCAGGATGACTTGGGGGATCTCTTTATAAATAGCAGCCAGGATCCAATTTCAGGATTCCTGATCCCATTCCCAAAGTTCCTCATTTTTGTCAGTCTTACCAAGGATACTGGCTAGTTCAGGTCATAAGCCCATTCTCGACACAAACAACCTGACTGCCTCCATTGTTGAAATGTTCTAAAAAAGGCAAGGCACCTTCAGAAAACTAGAACCAAAAACCTATTTATCATTTCTATACACACCAAGTTCCCAAAATAGTCAAAATGATAAACCTTCATTGCACTCTCTCATGCACAGCCCCATGATTAGATCCTTCCTTCACCTTTTGTATAGAAAAAAAACAGCAAAAATCCCAGCAGTGTCATGTGTGTATGTGAAAGTGAATGTGAAACTTGAAAGGGTTCAAAAAAGATTGACCAGGATGTTGCCAGGGTTGGAGGATCTGAGCTACAGGGAGAGGCTGAACAGACTGGGTCTGTTTTCCCTGGAGAGACGGAGGCTGAGGGGTGACCTTATAGAGGTTTACAAAATTATGAGGAGCATGGATAGGATAAATAGACAAAATCTTTTCCCTGTGGTTGGGGAGTCCAGAACTAGAGGGCATAGGCTTAGGGTGAGTGGGGAAAGATATAAAAGAGACCTAAGGGCCAACTTTTTCACACAGAGTGGTACGTGTATGGAATGAGCTGCCAGAGGATGTGGTGGAGGCTGGTACAATTGTAACATTTAAGAGACATTTGGATGGTTATATGAATAGGAAGGATTTGGAGGGAAAAGGGCCGGGTGTTGGCAGGTGGGACTAGATTGGGCAGGTTGGACCGAAGGGTCTGTTTCCATGCTGTACATCTGAGTCTATTAAAGAAGCAAGTGTGATGTGAGGCAAAGGTTTTCCACACAGTGAATAGTTAGGATACGGAATGCACTGCCTGGAAGTGTGGTAGAGACAGGTTAAATTAAAGTATTCGAGAGGTTTGAGAGGATTGCAGGTATTTGGATAGAAATAGTGTGCAGGGCTATGGGGAGAAAGCAGGAGATTGGCACTGGGTAATGCTGCTCATTTGAAGAGCTGTTGCAGGCACGATGGGCTGAATGGCCGCCTTCTATGCAATAACAATTCTGTAAGTGATTAAATGTTAGTTAAACAGAATTTGTACATACGCTTTTGTGATTAGAATTTAATCCAAATAGCTTCAAATCAGACACAATGAGTATTTCTTCCCCATGTACAAGTACACTCAATGCTCAGCCAATTACTCTTTAATTAATATATAACCATCAGCTCCTCCCTAGTTCCATTTAGTCTCTGACATCCATTTCACACCCTACCAGATTAGATTAGATTAAATTCCCTACAGTATGGAAACAGGCCCTTTGGCCCAACAAGTCCACACTGACCCTCCAAAGAGTAACTTACCCAGACCCATTCCCCCTGACTAATGCACCTAACACTATGGACAATTTAGCATGGCCAATTCACCTGACCTGCACATCTTTGGATGAAAGCATTACTTCGGACCCCACCACCATCGAATCGTCCTGCATCTGTGTCGTTGTTCAACATGAATGCAGGCATTGAGAACAGCCAAAAAGTATGGTTCTGGAAAAGCACAGCCAGTCAGACTGCATCTGAGGAGCAGGAGAGTCAACATTTCGAGCATAAGCTCTTCATCACTGTCTCCTATTAAGAGCAGTCGCGCTGGCAAGGCTTGGGGCACACACAGCATCAATATTCCCGCAATCGCCCGCCCAGTGGAATTTGGCTGGGGAGGGAGAATTTTCTGACTAGTGTCTCAAAGACTCTTCACTTTGTTGGCAGTCCGTTCTTGTGGGAACGTGCTCTCAGCTGGAAACATGTACAAATCAAGTAGTGCCTCCCTGTTTTTGAGCTCCATTTCATATTGCTTCAGCTCCTGCTTTACTTTTCTCTCCCTTTTATTCAAAATCTTGATCATCTTCCCCACTTCCAGAAATAGGATGAAAAATCTGGGATGCTGGAAGTCCAGAATCCAAGTGGAAAAATACTAGAAATATGACACAGCATGTCAGTCAGCATCTGAGTGGTGGCAGAGTAGTCATTGAGGTGTAAGCTCCCAGTTAAATGTGCAGCTCTATCTGCTGTACATCTCCAA
Organism: Chiloscyllium punctatum; assembly: GCF_047496795.1. Taxonomy (NCBI): domain Eukaryota; kingdom Metazoa; phylum Chordata; class Chondrichthyes; order Orectolobiformes; family Hemiscylliidae; genus Chiloscyllium; species Chiloscyllium punctatum. The sequence continues at coordinate 83,476,424 of NC_092761.1, forward strand.
TGTTATCTTCCATCAATGAACCAAATCTCACATTCACTTTCACATACACACATGACACTGCTGGGATTTTTGCTGTTTTTTTTCTATACAAAAGGTGAAGGAAGGATCTAATCATGGGGCTGTGCATGTGAGAGTGCAATGAAGGTTTATCATTTTGACTATTTTGGGAACTTGGTGTGTATAGAAGTGATAAATAGGTTTTTGGTTCTAGTTTTCTGAAGGTGCCTTGCCTTTTTTAGAACATTCCAACAATGGAGGCAGTCAGGTTGTTTGTGTCGAGAATGGGCTTATGACCTGAACTAGCCAGTATCCTTGGTAAGACTGACAAAAATGAGGAACTTTGGGAATGGGATCAGGAATCCTGAAATTGGATCCTGGCTGCTATTTATAAAGAGATCCCCCAAGTCATCCTGACTCAATGAACGTCTGGGCCTAAGTCTGAATCATGTGATACATTCCACTATTTTCCTTCTGGTGCTGTACAGATAAAAGATAACCAGACCCACTCACAGCGACAACTTGTAGACCAAACATTTCACAAGCGTCACTTAAATTCAGAAATGGCTTCCACAATTGTGCATATAGAATGAGCTGCCAGAGGAAGTGGTGGAGACTGGTCCAGTTACAGCACTTAAAAGGCATCTGGATGGGTATATGAATAGGAAGGGTTTAGAGGGATATGGGCCAAGTGCTGGCAAGTGGGACTAGATTAGGTTGAGATATCTGGTCAGCATGGACGAGTTGGACTGAAGGGTCTGTTTCCGTGCTGTACATCTCTATGACTCTATGATCCGAAAGGTATCTCAAACAGTGAGTTGAAAACAGCACTTGCAAGGAAGCATGTGTCTTAGATATTTTCTAATTATTCTGTTCAGAGTTATCATAGAATCCATTCAGCCAGTCAGCCCATCTGGTCCACACCAAGCCGCCAAACAGCATCCTATCCAGATCCACCTCCACTGCCTGTAGCTCCACGTTCCCCAAGCTTAATCCACCTAGCCTGCACACCCCTGGACACTATGGGGCAATTTAGCATGGTCAATCCACCCTAACCTGCACATCTTTGGACTGTGGGAGGAAACCAGAAGAAACCCATGTGGACACGGAGAATGTGCAAACTCCACACAGACAGTTGCCTGAGGGTGGAATCGAACCTGGGCCCCTGGTGCCGTGAGGCAGCAGTGCTAACCACTGGGCTACCGTGCCACCCCCTAAGTTGTTAAGATACATCTCTGGAGTAAGTGAAACTTGAACCCTGGCCATTTGGCCCTGTGGTGCAAATACAAGCACTGCGCCACAAGAGCTAAAGCCTGTGGTTTATGTTAAATGACTGCATTTATTCAATGAGCTAACCGAGGTGTTGTATAAAGTTGATTTTATGTGATCGGCAGAAAGAGGGGCCGGGGGCCATAAGCAGGTCCAGTTCAGAAGGAGAAAAGATTCAAGCTAGCAGAACGGCGCATGTAATTCTGGCAGTCTCCAGGCTATCAGGATTGGAAAGAATTCAAAAGCTGTTTTCGCCGTTCTAAAAAGCCCAGAGTTCGTTCTTCGAGTGCAGTGAGGAAAACTCGATGCATTAGCCTGTCTGTGTATCTCTGAGACTTCTAGTGAATATGCCAAAAGGTACCAGAAGAGAATGCTTGTGATGTGATCAGTTGAGTAAGAGTGACGAAAGTAAATCATTAGGAGTTTTGTGTCTTTGAAAAAGGTTCATCTTGCTGGTTATGCTAAGATCTTTCCAAACTGTTGTTTTGTTTTGTTTAATAAATTTGTGTTCTTTCGTGAAAAAAATGTTGACAGCCTCATGTGAATATGCTCAGTGTCTGATCGCCAGGGTAACAATATTACCAATATTATGATCCATGAAGCCAAGTTTCACTCTGGAATCTGACTTGTCGAGTATTACCCTCAGCTGGGATCATAACAAGTGTGTGTTGCAGGCTTGACCAACTTGCTGATCTTTTCCTGCCCCTCAATTTTTAAATACTTGTCTGTAACTATGCTCAATTTTGCATTTTGAAACCAAACAAAATGGATCCCAGACCTATAATACAGGATGATCTTTAAAAATCATTGGTCAGTGTAAATTGCACAGAGGAGCTGTCGGTAGCCAAGAGGGATTAGTGTGCAAGATTTAATGTGGGAACTACTTGCCATTTAAAAAATATTTTTAAGCCTCTTCTTCATATCTTGATAACGTGGACATCTGTTTCCAAGAAGATCACGGCAAAATCCACGGGATATTTGCCACCATAATGTTCTTTTCTAGCAATGATCTTAGATGAATTGTTTTTCATTTTTGGTCTATGTTGAGATATGGCAAGACCAACATTTGTTGTCCATTGCTTTTGCTCCTTAATAGAGTGGGCCATTTAAACATTATCCAAATTATGATGTGACCTGGAGTTATGTGCAGATCAGACTGGTTAATGACATCAGATTAGATTACTTAGTGTGGAAACAGGCCCTTCAGCCCAACAAGTCCACACCGACCCGCCGAAGCGTATACCACCCAGACCCATACTCCTACATTTACCCCTTCACCCAACACTACAGATAATTTAGCATGGTCAATTCACCTAACCTGCACATTTTTGGATTGTGGGAGGAAACCGGAGCACCCGGAGGAAACCCACGCAGACATTGGGAGAATGTGCAAACTCCACACAGTCGCCTGAGGCGGGAATTGAACCCGGGTCTCTGGCGCTGTGAGGCAGCAGTGCTAACCACTGTGCCACCGTGCCGCCCACCCTGGAAGGATAGTAGTGAACTATTAGTGTTTTTACGAGAATTGAGGATAGTTTCACGGTCATCTTTACAGAGTCAAGCCAAGAGTTGAAGGTTTTTATTCATTGAAATTAAATTTAACTGGGTGTCTTGGTGGGGTATGAACCTGTGTCACACAAAGCATTAACACAGGCTTCAGGTTACTAGTCCGGTGACATTACCATCAAGCCACTGCCTCCCTTCTTACTCCAGTAACTATGGTATTTAATTTTTTCCTTTATTCATTCTTAAGTTGTGGGCCTGTCTGGCTAGGCAGCATTTATTGGCCCTGACTTATTTCCCAGCAGGTAGTCAACCCCATTGCTGTGGGTCTGGAGTCACATGTAGGCCAGACCAGGGAAAGAAGGCAGATTTCCTTCCTGAAAGGACATTAGTGAACCAAATAGGTTTTTCCCCCCAACAATTAACAATGGTTATCATTAGACCCTTAATTCCAAATTACTTATTGAGTTCAAATTCCAGGATTTGAACCCAGGTCTCCAGGGCATTAGCTGTGTTTCTGGATTAACAGGGAGAAAGTGATGACTGCAGATGCTGGAGATCAGAGTCAAAAAGTGTGGTGCTGGAAAAGCATAGCAGGTCAGGCAGCATCCGAGGAGCAGGAGAGTCAGTATTTGAACATAAGCTGTTCATCAGAGCTTATTGTTGAAATGTCAACTGTCCTGCTCCTCTGGTGCTTCCTGACCGGCTGTGATTTTCCAGTGCCACACTCTTGGTTTTTGGATTAACCGTCTCGCGATAATTCCACTTGGCCATAGCTGCCCCATAATATTTACAATTTGTTCTGCCTTGGCAACGCTTGCTCCTGGGATGGGTGCAGACTGGTTCTATTGAGTGAGTCCATCCTGGGTACACTCTCTCAGATTGTGAATCAGAAGCAATTGAACAGACAGTGAACATTGGAGTGTTGTCTCTCTCGATACTTTTATCAGGGAGTTTTAATCTTTGATTTTCAAACTTGACTATTTTTTTCATTGACCATATTGAGTTGAGAAAGAGCTCTGCACACATCCTGCGTTTTGATTCTCTGATCCTGTCACATATCCCCAGAATAAGTGTTTACCAATTCCACCACATACTCCCAGCACAGTAACCTACCATCATTAATTAAAATGCTTAACCATCATTGCCCATCAATGTTGACACTGCTGGTGAGGTCCTTCTCAATTCATACCTTCCTCAAATTGGTTCTCACTTTTGAGGGTTTGTGATATTTTGGACTGGGCCTCCTTTGAGTGATTCGACCTTCCTTTGTCACTTTAATCCCTCTCCTCCTTTCCAGACAGTACAGTCTGTTGCTGATCCCCAGCAGCTGTCTGACACCTCACACAAATGGTGCTCCCATTGCTCTGAAGTCCAGATTTTACAAGTCAGTAAGTCTCCTCCAGCAATTGCGAGGCTCCTTCAATTGTGCTCATCAGCGGGCCTTCACAGGTTAGAGGAACCTGAAGATGACATTCATGTACAATGACTGGCCAGTGGTCCTTAAAGAGACCACCACAGGTGCCATTACTATATTCAAGGTCTATCTGCCAATCCCTGCCCTCTACCACTCTGAAGACGCAGTAATATCCATGACACCCTGACCCCTCGTTCAGCTGGCCAATCCCCTGCATCTAATCCAACAGGTGAGGTATGGCACTGTAGCCATTTTAGGTACGAGTAGTATTTAATTTCATGAATTCATGGACTGGAATGGCTCAATATAGAGCAAAAGCAAAATTCTACAGATGCTGGAAATTTGAAATAAAAACAGGAGGTGCTGGAGAAACTCAGTAGGTCTGTGGATAGAAAGAGAGACAGAGACCCAGAGTTCACCTTCCGAATCTGTATGAGTCTTCTTCAGAACTGAATGGAAAATGGAAAATGCTGTGGACTGAGGGGGAAGAGGTGCAAGTGGAACAGATTGTGTGGGTGCATAGAGCAAAAGCCAGTAAAGGAGAAACAGAGATGAGAAGTAGGTGTCAATGTTAGCTGTTTAAAGAGAGATGGTAGGAGAGTAAGCCAACAAGAGACAGCCAGGGAAGGTGGGAGGATATAAGAAAATGAATTACAGACATTGTATTCTGAACTTGTGGAACTCAACATGAAATGCTATTGACTGTAACGTGCCTAAGTCGAAAATAACATGTTGCTCCTGTAGCTAACATTGAGCCTCATTGGTACACTGTAGCAAGTCTAGACAGAAATGTGAGAATGGAAAGATGGGGGTTTATCAAAATGGTTAGCAGGTGGAAGATTAGGGTAATTCCTATGGACTTGCTGTCTCCTTCTCAAAGTCAATTAGGGACAAGCAACAAACAATGGCTTAGCCAGTGACACCCACAACCTTCTTAGGTGTGGCCAGACTGTTTCCCCGTTGACACCCGCCCACAGTGAATGTAGCAAGGCAAGTGGCTGCTTTGTGAGGAAGGAATATTTCCCTTCTCCTGTGGGAGTGTGGCATACCAGGCTGCATTGTACAGATATTCGAGATGTTTCAGAGTCTGAAGCTTGTTACACAGTCGACAGCATGAAGGTTGATGTAGCAAAGACCACGTGGAGAAAACCAGAGAATCTTACAGCATAGCAGGAGGCCATTCAACCCATCATGCCTGTGAAAGTGCTATTTAAGAAAACATAGAACAAAAATAGGAACATGATTAGGCCATTCAGGCCTTCAAATCTGCTCTGCTATTCAATATGATTCTGGTTGATCGTCATGGAATCCCCATAGTGTGGAAGCAGGCTATTCGGCCAATTGACTTCACGCTACCCTTCCGAAGGACATCCCACCAACCCCCAAATTTTGTCCCTGTAACCCTGCACACTATGGGCAATTCAACTTGGATAACTCCCCTAACCTGCACATCTTTGGGCTGTGGGAGGAAACCGGAGCACCCAGGGAAAACCCATGCTGACACAGGGAGCATGTGCAAACTCCACACAGACAGTTGCCCGAGGGTGGAATCGAACCTGATCCCTGGCACTGTGAGGCAGCAGCGCCAACTACTGAGCCACTATGCCACCCCATGTAACTCAGTAACGTATTCCTGTACCCTTTGATCCCTTTAGCCTCAGGATCTATATCTAACTCCGAATTAGTCCCGGTGTGGTTTTACCTGTTCAACTTTGGAATGTTCTTGTTGAATTTGTGTCATTTCAGATGTTGCATTCCACATGATTGTAACTTATTGCATAAATAACTTGTACTCACCTCTCCCCTGGCTATTTGCCAGAATAAAAAGTGAGAACTTTATAAATGAGTGTGTGACTTAGTCAGAAAATGGTGCATAGAGGAAGATGTAGTAATCTATCTGGGTTTTTATTTCACAGTCTGTTTATGATTTGGCGAGTAATTAAGGACATGTGGACACCACATAGGCAGTGTTGAGGAGACACCATCATTGTGGTAATGTCATTGGTCTAGTAATCCAGAAGCCCAGGATAATGCTGTGGGCCCCTGGATTCAAATCCCATTATATCAGGCACTGAAATTTAAATTCTATTAGTCCATAAACGTAGGATTGAAAGCTGATCTCAGTTCGTGGTCAGCAGTGCAAATTATAATGAAACTGTCATTGTGTAAAATCCCATTTGGCTCACTTATCGACGTCCTTTACAAAAGGACATTGGCCATCCTTCCCCTCGACACTCATGTCCCATGAAAGAACACAACAAAAATTCTTCATTACTCTTCGTACTTAACTTTCAAGGCTTAATGTAAGACAGTCATTCTGCCAATGCTGTGCTGGGCATATAAACTGAGATTATGAACTCTCCGGAGTGGAATGTTTGGACCCACAAGGTGCTGACTGTAAAGTGAGAAATTGGTATCAACTGAGGTGAGGATGCCAGATTAAATTCCATGTTGATAAAGCCCTTCTTTCTTTCATGCTCCCATTTGAGTTCTGGGTTTGCTACTGTGTTCTAATGAAGCTCAATGCAAGCTACAGGAGCAACACTTCACTTTCGACTTAGGCACTTTGCAATCTCTAGCACCCAATATTGAGTTCCACAAGTTCAGAGTACAACATCTGTACTTCATTTTCTTTCATCCTCCCCAGCTATCTCTTGCTGGCTTCGCTCTTCCAGTCATCCCATTTCTCCTTCTCAGCTAACATTAACACCTATTTTACAACTCTATCTTTCCTTTACTGGGATTCTCATTGCCTTTGTCTTTTGCTCTGGGCGCCCACACAATCTGTTTCACTTACACCACCTCTTCCTCAAGCCACAGCATTTTCTATTTTCCTTTCAGCTCTGTAGAAGAGTCCCAGAGATTTGAAATGTAAACTAACTCTGTTTCTCTCTCCCACAGATGCTGCTGAGTTTCTCCAGGATGTTCTGTTTTTATTTTAGATTTTACAGCACTTGTAGAATTTTGCTTCTGTTTTATATTGAGCTGCCTTCATGAGCAGGTGGGAGCAAAAAAACATTGGCAGTAGCAAGTAATGATACCTCTGGTCTCAAGACCACTCCAGGTGCCTATGCTGTTCCTTTTGCTATCTGATTCACACAGGGGAGCTCACTTTCCGAAAGAACTTGTCGTGCAACCTCTGTAAGAGGCTTTTTGAGGCACGTTGGCTGACTTGTTGATAGGTTGATTGCCTCTATTTCTGCAGCACCCTCTCTGGACACAGGGAATAACTTCCAGTTGAAATGAAATGGATCAGGCAGGTACGTGCCCCCTCTGACTAGCTGCAGGTTGGCTGCATTGCAATGAGTTAGTCTGCTCTCCACTTCAGATCCTGCTGGCAAAATCCATCGGACTAATTTGACCAATGTGTCAGAATGCAGGAAATGCCTGTTGGAGTATTTATATGTGATGTGTCAGAAGTGTATTTATATATGGTGTGTTGGGGGGTGTATTTGTTTACACTCACTCTGTCAGAGTATTTATTTCGATGCAGCCTGTCGGGAGTTATTTGTTTGATATTCACCCTGCTGGAGGGGATATATAAATTCAATGCTGGTTTGGCCCCTCTATTTGGTGTGTTTCAGTACCAACAGTGTCCCTGGACTGTAGAATGGTGTGGAATGTTTCTGGAGATAGAAACATTGAAAATAAATGCAGGAGTAGGCCATTCAGTCCCTGGATTAGTGGTGCTGGAAGAGCACAGCAGTTCAGGCAGCATCCAAGTAGCTTCGAAATCGACGTTTCGGGCAAAAGCCCTTCATTCAGTCCCTGGTCCTGATTCAATATGATCATGGCTGATTATCCAATGCGATAAGCTGTTACATAAATGCAAGTTCAAACTTTTGGTGTGAGTTTAGAAGTTTCGCTTTGTTTTATTTCTGCATATTTGGTGTGAAATTACTAAAATCCCAGCTGGCAGAAGCGATATAAAAATAGCAGTGTATATTTCCTCACCAAACCAACCCACTTCCCCCTCCCCCGCCCAGCTCCACTTGCCTGCCCCCCCCTCCCACTGGGATCACCTAGAGTGAAGCTTGGCATAAATCCCACAATCACACCGCCTTTCGTGGCACAGCCTGAAGCAGAGAATTATCTTCACTGCTTGATTTGTAACCTTTCTTATGGTGTCAGAACACAGCAGCTAAACTGCATTAACCATACAGTGATGTCAGGGTCAGGGAGGTTGGATGGATATTTCTGTGGAACAAGGCATTACCAAGAAAAACAACAGCACAACAAATGATCACAATTAGCACAAACAGAATGTCAATGGAACAAGATAATTTACATTCCTATGTATATACAATTTGGCAGGTATATAATATGGATGTATAATATGAGAAGGCAATAGCTTAGTGGTATTATCACTGGACTGTAATGCCAAGGTCAAGGACAGTTAAGGTCAAGTTCTGGAGACTTGGATTTGAATCCCACTATGGAATTTTACATTCAATTTTTTTAAAAAACCCTGCAATTAAAAGTCTATTGGCAACCAGAACAACTAGGCACGTTACAGCCTGCCAGTCTCAACATTGAATTCAACAACTTCAGATGATTATCCCATCTCGACCCCTCTGTTTTCATTCTGCTTCATTTATTTTTGTTTTTTTAATTTTTTTTTCACTGTTCTGTACCTCTTATTTCTTGATTGTCTCTCTTTCTCTTGCTCCCCACTCTCTCATCACCTTTTTCCTCTCCTCTTCCCCCTTTGCTACCCTTCTCCCCTGTTTTCCATTTTGCCTCTGCTTCATCCATCCCCCCCCCCCCCCATCCCCCACATATTTTGTCACGAGCTTTAACAAATGGTCAGTTAGACTCGAAATGTCAGCTCTTTTCTCTCCTTACAGATGCTGCCAGACCTGCTGAGATTTTCCAGCATTTTCTCTTTTGGTTTCAGAACAATTGATTGTTCGTCTCGGTCACCTAGTGGAAGGACACTGCCGTCCTTATCTGGTCTGGCCTACATGTGATTCCAGATCCACAGCAATGTGATTGAGTCTTAATTGCTCTCTGAGCTATTAGGGACACGCGCACATACGTGTACACGCGCGCACATACGTGTACACGCGCGCACATGCGTGTACACGCGCGCACATACGCGTGTACACGCGCGCACATATGCGTGTACACGCGCGCACATACGCGTGTACACGCGCACGCACACACACCCCTCTATTTGCTAGTATCTGTGTCTCCAACAATACTCAAGAAGCTCAGCACCATCCAGGATAAAGCAGCCTATGTGATTGGCACCACATCCATCACTCCAAATATTCACTGCCTCCACCACCACCAATGTACACAGGCACCAGTGAGAACCATCGACAGAAACTCATTAAGGCTCCACCGACAGCGCCTTCCAAATCTACAATATCAACATCCGAGCAGGATAAAGGTCACAGATACAGTGGAATACCGCTGCTATCTGCAAGTTTCCCTTCAAAATGGCACTGTCCTGACTTGGCACTATATTAATTCAGCAACACTGGGTCGATTTTCTGAAGCTCCCTTTTTAACAACGTTGTGTCTGTCCTTACACCACAAAGAGTGCAGCGGATTCTCAAGAGCACTTGGGGAAGAGCATCAACCGCAAGAGATCCTCACACCCCAAGACAGAATGGGGGTGTAGTGATTGGAACCAGGTGGATCTTTGACTATGAGATCCTTGATTGGAGTTGTTAAGCTGGGCTAATCAGGAAGCCCTGGCTGACCAGTATAAACAGGGGATTTGTTGTGCCCATTTGCCACCAGGCCGTGGAGATCCCCAATGGAGGGCTCTCTACGCGGGGGTCCTCCCCCTTTCTCTCAGGGATCTGGGGTGGAGGGTGCTGCATGCAGCGGTCCCCTGCAACCACAGATTGCGGTGGTTCACGGACCCCCAGCACAACTGCTTGTTCTGTGGCGCTGTGGAGTCCGTGGACCATGTATATATTGGGTGTGGGCGTTTGCACTCCCTTTTTGATTTCCTTAAAAACCTTCTCCTCTGCTTTTGGTTGCACTTCAGTCCCACGCTCCAGATCTTTGGGCACCTGGTACGGAGGAGAGAGGGCAGGTCTGAAGACCTCCTCGTGGGTCTGCTCCTGGGCCTGGCCAAACTGGCCATAAACAGGTCCAGGCAGCGGGCCGTGGAGGGGGTCGTTAGGACCGACTGCCTGCCCCTCTCCCACGGTTACGTTAGAGCCTGGGTGTCTCTAGAAAAGGAGCATATGGTGTCCACCAACACCCCGGAGTTGTTCAGGAAGAGGTGGGCGCCGCGAGGAGTGGAGTGCATTATTTCCCCCTCCAACTCTATTTTGATTTAATCCCTGCCCTCCCCTTCACTGTTTGATCATGCAGCACTGCCCTTTGATGTGAAGGACACTGCTTGTCACTGGCCACTCGGGTGTTTCCTTTCTTCCTGGTGGTGGGAGCTGAATAAAGATTTGTGCATCTTGTGTCTTTCATTGTGTGTCACACCTACACACACACAACATGGGTGCTGGGGGGAAAAAAAATGCACTACTGCAGTTAGATGGTGGTGTGGGGGTAATAATAAAAACGGAGTAAAAAAGACAAAGATAAACAGGAGTGTGTTCTGTTCACTCTGAGAGCTGGACCAGGGTGTGTGTGCAAGGACTCTCCTTCTTGACTGTATTAGAGTGGAAGGGGACTGACTCTGGACCAGCTGCCCATAAGAAGAGAAAAAATATAAACAGGGGATGGGTGCCACAGTGGCTCAGCAGTTAGCACTGCTTCCTCACAGTGCTAGAGACCTTGGTTCGATTCCACCCACCGGCAAGTATCTGTGTAGAGCTTGCACATTTCCTCCCACAGTCCAGAGATGTACAGGTTAGGTGGATTGGCTATGCTAAATTGCCGACAGTGTCCAGGTTAGGGATATTAGCCATGGGAAATGCAGGGTTACAGGGATATGATGGGTCTGGATGGGATGCTCCCTGGAGGGTCAGTGTGGACTCACTGGGCAGAGTGGCTTGATTCCACACTGTAGGGATTCTATGAATTGATAATCGGTCTGCATGTTAGAAGAAAAGAAAAAAAAATATAAACAGAGGATTTAGAATCTCCTCACACCAGGGACTGACTCTGAGCCAGCGTACTGTGCACGTGTAAGTAAAGAGTGACTTGGTGACAGGATACTGGCCTCTGTGCAGTTATTTTAGGGGGTAGGAAGGTCCAGTCTGTTGATATATCTGAAATGCTCTAGGCCTCAAGCCTGTCTCCTGCCTGCTACTGATGTCATTATGGTCCATTGCTTCTGTTTGGTTGGTGCCTTTTTTAAAAAAACAAGAACAGCATTTCACAAAAAGCACATTTGTGAAATAAGATGTAGTCAAAATAAAACTGATAATCAGAGCAAAATAATGTTACAAAAAAAGAGAAAGAAAAACCTACTTTGAGGCAGTGGTGATGAGGACATCGCTTGAGGACATTCCAAAGCGAATTAAATATTTTTGAAGAATAGTTGTTATTATAATGCAGGAAACCAGCTTGCACACAGCCAGTTCCAGCTACTGACAATGTAATAAAGGGTCAGTAAATCAGTTTCAGTGATCCTGTTGGAGGGATAAATGCTGGCCAGGACTCTTGACAACAATATCTTGATGAAACATTGCTGTGAGATCTTTTACATTCATTTGAGAGGTCAGACAGTGCTTTGTCTCATCCAGTAGACAAAACCAAGATATAAAAGCAAAACGCTGAAAGTTTGAAATTTCAATAGATATCCTCCAATCTCGCAGTGTCATGTGGAGAGAGAAGGCCTTAACATTTCAGATCAATGAAAGGTTTTAATAAAATATTCTCAACCTGAAATGTTAACTTCGTATTTTTTTTCTGGAGATGTATTTTGATACAACAAACAAGGTAGGGCTTTTACAATTAATGGTAGGGCCTTGGGTAGTGTTGTAGAACAGAGAGACCCAGGGGTTGAGGTACGTAATTCTTTGAAGTTTGCATGACATAGAGATAGGATGGTTAAAAAGGCATTTTGCACACTGGCCTTCATTGCTCATTCCTAGGAGTGGGGGCTTTTGACCAAAACATCGATTCTGCTGCTCCTCGGATGCTGCCTAACCTGCTGTGCTTTTCCAGCACTACACTCTCGACCCTAGGAATGGGAAGACCTGTTGAGATTGTACAGGACATTGGTGAGGTCTCTTATGGAATACTGTGTCTAATTCTGTTGTAGGAAGGATATTATTAAGTTAGAGAAGGTTCAGAAGAGATTTGCCAGGGTTTTGCTGGATATAGAAGGTTTGACTTATAAAGAAAGGCTGGGATTTTTTTCACTGGAGTATCGGAAATTGAAAGGCGACCAGATAGAAATGTATTAAATAATGAGCGGTATAGATAGGATTAATGGTAGTTGTCTTCTCCTAAGGAAGGGGGAGTTCAAGACTAGGGGGGAATATTTTTAAGGTGAGAGAAGAGAGATTTTAAAAAAAATGTAAGAGGCAAACTTTTTACACTAAGGATGGTTCACGTGTAGAATGAACTTCCTGAGAGATTGGTGGATGTGGGTACAAATACAATATTGAAAAGACATTTGGATAGGTACATGAATAAGAAAAGTTTGGAGAGATGTGGGCCAGAAACAGGCAGGTGGGACGAGCTTAGTTTGGAGTCTGTTCAGCAGGGACTGAAAGATCTGTTTCCATGCTGTATGACTTTATGACTATATGCATGAATGAGTATTAATTTATTTACTCATTCATGAATAAAGAAGTGATGTCTTCACCCAGAAAATGGTGAGCATTTGAAATTCTCTGTGGTTGACGCCAAAGTATTGACTGTTTTCAAGAAGGCATTGGATACAGTTTTCAGGACTAAAGGGATCAAATGATATGGGAGAAAGTGTGAACAGCACTGACTAGAATCATAGAGTTATAGAGACGTACAGTACGGAAATAGACCCTTCGGTCCAACTTGTCCATGCTAACCAGATGTCCTGGATAAATCTACTCCCACTTGCCAGCACTTGGCCCATATCCCTCTAAAGTCGTCTTATTCATTTACCCATCCAGATGTCTTTTAAATGCTGTAATTGTACCAGCCTACACCACTTCTTCTAGCAGCTTATTCCATACATGCACCACCCTCTGTGTGAAAAAGTTGCCCCTTTCCCCTCTCAGCCTAAACCTATGCCCTCTAGTTTTGGACTCAGCCAACCCAGGAAAGGACTTGTTTATTCACCCTATCTATGCCAGTTGTGATTTTTTTTTAGATTAGATTAGACTTACAGTGTGGAAACAGGCCCTTCGGCCCAACAAGTCCACACCGACCCGCCGAAGCGCAGCCCACCCATTCCCCTACATTTACCCCTTACCTAACACTATGGGCAATTTAGCATGGCCAATTCACCTGACCCTGCACATCTTTGGACTGTGGGAGGAAACCGGAGCACCCGGAGGAAACCCACGCAGACACGGGGAGAATGTGCAAACTCCACACAGTCAGTCGCCTGAGGCGGGAACTGAACCCGGGTCTCTGACGCTGTGAGGCAGCAGTGCTCTCTAAGGTCATCCCTCAGTCTCTGATGCTCCAGGGAAAACAGCCCAGGCTATTCAGCGGCTCTGTATAGCTGAAACCCTCCAACCCTGGCAGCATCCTTGTAAATCTTTTCTGAACCCTTTCAAATTTCACAAAATCCTTTCTAGAGCAGGGAGACTGGAATTGCATGCAATATTCCAAAAGTGGCCAAACTAATGTCCTGTACAGCCACAACACCAGTACTCGGATGATCAGCCATGATCATATTGAATGGTAAAGCAGGCTTGAAGGACTGAATAGCTTACCCCTGCCCCTATTTTGAATATATAGTCTATATGCACTAAGATGGTGCTTTCAGTGACCACTTTTAAACTTTCCACTGTACTCATGTGAGTATGTGACAATGAACCTAATTCTAATTCTATATATATTATATGTTAATATGCACTGATGAAGAGTCAGCAAGATTCGAAATGTTGGCTCGCGCTCTCTCCATGTTTGCTGCCTGACCCGCTGTGATTTCCAGCATGTTTTGTTTTCAGTAAGTGATTTAATATTTATATCTTTTGTCTAAAAATAGATGGCTATGATAAATTTTTAAAATTTAGATCCGGATTCCAGAGAAATATCAGAATGCCATTTTTGATACTGCAGGCTATGCTTTGGAGATTCCTTTAATTTTTTTATCAGCTGCTTTCCCCTGCTCTGCATCAACCTATTTTTGTCCTTTTTTCTTGTTGTTGATTCACCTTCACCACTTGCTGAAATGACATTGTCATTCCCCGGCTGTGCCACACTGAGTGACAATTTACAGCTTTTTTTTTGTTTTCGAAATGAGAGAGCCCCCAGGGGTGATGGTAGATGTGGCTGGCTTGGCTCAGTCATTCATCAGCTCGGGTCTAGGTCAGGCATTTGTCAGCTTTGAGCATTTTCCCGAGGATTGAGCTCACAGGCCAGGCTGAGCCATCAGCCTGTTAAAGTGAATGTTAATGCCCAGTAGAGTCTTATATTCCTGTCTGCGAGGGGTGGAGGAGAACAGGTAGTGTTTCTGGGATCTGGAACCCCCTAACGTCAGGGTCCCAGAAACTGTGGGAAAATTCGTCCTCCGAAATCCTTGTTGGATTTCCTCAATAACATCCGAAAAGTAAAGGCAATTACTGTCCGTCTTACTTTGTTTCTGGCTGAAAGTGATGCTTTTGGATCGGCTCTTTAAAACATCACAGATCACTCAGTGCAGTAATGTTTCTGGTAGCACACTACAAAAATGCAAATGCAGCTGCAAAAGCTAATTTGACAAGATGGATTAATATCGGAAACAAGAGATTTCTGTGCTTCCTGACAGTGCTCGGGGAGGGGGATTTGCACAGTTCAGCAGGTTGAGAACAAAGACTGCAATGTTGTTTGTTTCATTGAATAGCTCCCACATGCAAATTGGAAGAGGCCATTCAGCCCCTTAAGCTGTACGACTACCGATTGAGATCATGGTTGATTCGAACCTTATTCCCATTAATCCACCTTGTCTCCATATCATTTAATATTCTCAAAACTAGTTCTGAGGAAGGGTCACTGGACCCTGAAATGTTTCTCTTCACAGATGCTCTTAGACCGGCTGAGCTTTACCAGCAATTTCTGTTTTTGTTTCTGATTTGCAGCATCCACAGTTCTTTCTGTTTTTAAGGGAAGGCAAGGGTTTTGGGGTATACACAGAAAGGTGGAAGCCGCAATCAGATCAGCTGCGATCTCATCAAAAGGCAGAGTAAGCTCATGGCACAGAGTGGCTTACTTCTGATCCTAATGCAAATATTCATATTTGCTGGTCAGTTTTCTATATGAAATATGACCATTTGAGGGAAGAAGAGGAGCTCATTTGACACTTAGGGACTCTACCCTGGAAGATTACAACTGTGGACTTATCTTGAGACGGGCCAGTTGCTTGTGAAACACTGTACTTCATCAAACTGCATTATTGCAACAGCAGCTGGCCTTTATAAAGGCACTCCAAACAAGTGACATTGAGATACAACGTTAAGAAAGGTGATCAAAATGTTGACCGAGATAGAGAGACTGTAAGACTTAGGGAAGGAATTACAGAGCTTGGGACTTGGGAGGGGGGGAGGGGGGGGGGGAAATGAAGACACGGGTGCCGACTATGGAGTGAGGAACATTGGGAAATTGCTTAGTGGCAGAATTGGAGGAGCACAGAGATCTCAGAAGTTGTACTGCTGGGGAAGGTGACAGAGGTGGATAGGAGACATAGGCCATTGAGGGATTTGAACATTATGGAGAGCCACATAGGACATAGAACAGTCCAGTACAGGAACGGACCCTTCGGCCTATGCTTTTGTGCCGAGCATGATGCCAAATTAAACTAATCCCTTCTGCCTGCCCCTGGTCCATATCCCTCCATTCTTTGCCTACACATGTAGCTATCTAAAAGTCCTTTCAATGCCCCTTTTGTATCTCCTTCCATCACCTAGGATTTCTTTCATTATTTTCCAGCGTTCTCTCTCTGTCGGCTTTTTATTTGGATGTTACACAAACTTAAAAACCAGAGGCTTGATTTTATTGTTCGGAATATGAGTGAGTAACAACATATGTCGTTCAACTGTGCAGCCCTTAATCTACTTTTAATGAAAGGTAGAGGTGGGCACTGGGATACACAATTACTAACCTCTAGCTTGTTCCTATTACCAGAATAATTCTTAGGCTTATGACTTGAAGATTGCTTCAGATCACTGGATATCTGAGTAGGTATGAAAGCTTTTGTAGAAGGCTACTGACCTAGACGACAGGATTAATTGAATTGCTTTGGACGAAACGTATAACATAAGCTGCTTTCGGGAAGAGTAATCTTACCGCACGCAATTTCATGAGAGATTAGACTGAGGAAATTTCAACACTCACTTAAAGGGACAAGCACTGCACCGATAAATTATATATTCTTGGTGTTCATCTGTGGAATGCTTTAAATATATTTGTTAAAGTGGTTGACGAGGACTATATTGAAGGTGAAGGATCTGAGAGAACATTGATATCAAGTACCATTAGGTTGAGGGGAATGAAGGCATAGTAGCTAAATTTGTAGATGGCACAAAGATGGTTGGGAATATGTGTTGTGAAAAAGACAGAAGGAGCTTGCAGACAGATATCGATAGGTTTAGTGAATGGGCAAATCTGGCAAGTGTGGTATAACGTGGGAAAATATGAAATTGTTAATTTTGGCAGCAAAAACTAAAATAGAGTATAACTGAAATGAAGAACAACTTCAGAATTCCGAGATGTTGTGGGATTTAGCTGTTTCTGATACATGTGTCACAAATTCTTAGCACGTAATCAAGGAGGATAATGGGATTATGAAAAGAGATGAAGGTGAAAGTAAAGATGTTATGCATCAGGGCACTGGTAAGACATCATCTCAAATACTGTGTGCAGTTTTGGTCTCCTTATTTAAGTAAAGATATAAATGCATTGGTTCTGAGGACATTTATTGAATTGAATTGAATTATTGTCCCATGTACCAAGGCACAGTGAAAAGCTTTGTCTGGTGAGCAATACAGGCAGATCACAGAGTTAAGTCGCATAGATAGTAAATAATAGGTAAACAGCGGCAAAAACAAAAACACAGGTTAAAAGTTTGAGAGTCCATTTAGTATTCTAACAACAGTAGGGTAGAAACTGTTGCAAAATCAGGTGGTGCGTGTTTTTAGGCTTCTGTACCTTCTCCCCGATGGCAGAGGTTGTAGAAAAACATTGTCAGGGTGGGATGGATCTTTGAGAATGCTGGCGGCCTTTCCTTGATAACGGGCCTGGTAGATGGATTCTATAGATGGGAGGTTGGCCTTTGTGGTTGTCCGGGCCGAACTGGATTGATACATGAAACAAACAAATAATCTTTTGGAAAAAGGTTTGGCAGACTGGGCTTGTTTCCATGGAATTGAGATGAATGGGGTGAGGGGAGTGAGTGATTGAAGCGTATAAGGTCCTGAATGGTCTTGACAAAGTGGACATGGAAAGGATGTATCCTCTTGTGGGTCACTCCAGAATTAGGGGGACACTGTTTTAAAATTGTGGTCATTCTTTTAGAATGGAGATGAGGGTATTTTTTCACTGGATTGTGTACCTTTGGAACTCTGTGCCTCAGAAGGTGGTGGGGATGGTGCCATTGAATATTTTTAAGACCGAGATGGGAAAATTCTTGTTAGGCATGAGAAACCAGGGTTACCAGGAATAGACGGGAATGTGGAATTCAAAACACTCTCAGATGAGCAGTGATCTTGGTAAATGGTAGAGCAGGATTGAGGGGCTGAATGGTCTACTTCTGCTACAGTTTCCTCAGTTGTAAGCTCTAGAGATTAAGCAAAATAATTGGTGGGGAGGTTGATGAGTATAATTTTATACAATGAGTAGCTTTGGCATTGAGGGCAATGCTTGAAAGAGCTGTGAAAGCAAATTCAAGAGGGAATTGAATGTGTTTTGCAAAGGGGACAATTTGGAAAGCTTTAGGGAACAAATTTTGTTTTGTTGATCATGGCCTATTTGGTTAGGGGTAGTAACTTTTACTTTATCTCTTGTGTGCCAGTGAGCTTGAGGCAGCTTAAACGGGATGCTTTGTATGTGGTTGGTGTGGTATCCTCTGGATTGCTGTCTGGTCTTCTGGCTGACAGGAAACACGAGGCATGGGAAAGGGGTAAAGGGAGTGGGATTAATTGGATGACTGTTTCAAAGAACAAACATGTCCTTCATCTATCATGTATCCTTCCACCATTCTATTACAGACCATTACATTTTAATGTATATTGATTGTCATTAAGACGCATCAGTGAATGACATTGGTTAATTAAGTACTCAGAATACATATCGAGAGACAGTTGGGACAAGATAGGTGTGAAGCAGCTGTATTCATGGATAAACCAATTTCTGAGGAAAGTATTTGTGCGTAAAATCACCAACTGACTTCAGATTCAACTTTGTACATCACTTGTTAAGTTATTCTGATTTCACCATGTCAGGCCCATGATTCAGCAAGTGATTCTGTTCTCAGAAGTGAGGGGGGAGTTCAGTTCGTGTTTACACTCCTTATTGCTACACAATGACTCTTTTTGCTAAACGCATTTAGGTATTTCTAGTCAACCTGTTCAATGATGTTACTTCACACACCACTGGAGCAGTTGGGACTTGAATCCAGGTCTCCTGGCTCAGAGGTAAGGTCACCACCGCTACAACACTCAAGCCCTGCAAAATGCATTTTTTGTTAACCTGGTCTTCGAATCCACCTGCTCGGTGATGTTATTACATACCTCGGGAGCAGATGAGACCATGCTGCCTGAACTGCTGTGCTTTTCCAGCACCACTCTAATCTAGAATCTGATTTCCAGCATCTGCAGTCATTGTTTTCACCATGGGCATCCTAGTCCAAGGGTTGGGACACTACCACTGCAACACAAGAGCTCCTGGTAAATCCATTATTGGGTGAGTGTCATCAGATCCAGCTAATGTGCTGACAACTCGCTCTGCTACTGTCAATCTACTTGGAGC
Organism: Chiloscyllium punctatum; assembly: GCF_047496795.1. Lineage (NCBI taxonomy): Eukaryota > Metazoa > Chordata > Chondrichthyes > Orectolobiformes > Hemiscylliidae > Chiloscyllium > Chiloscyllium punctatum. Next base: position 83,495,634 of record NC_092761.1, read on the forward strand.
TTTGTTTATTATCTATTTAGCACTCTTCACACCAATGTCCATGTTATATTTTGATCAGGTGGCAATTAAACAGCCAAACACAATTGTGGTTATAAAGAAAGACTGGGAGGTTTTTCACTGGAGCGTAAGAGGTTGAGAGATTAACTTAGAGGTTTATAAAATTGTGAGGGGTATAGACAGGTGTCTTTTCCCTAGGTTAGGAGATATCAAGACTAAGGGGCATATTTTTAAGATGGGAGGAGAGAGATTTGAAAAAGACATGATGGGCAATTTTTTTTTTAGACAGAGGGTGGTTCGTGTGTGGAATGAACTTCCTGAGGAAGTGATGGATGTGGGCACAGCCACAACATTTAAAAGGCATTTGGATAGGTACATGAATAGGAAAAGTTTGGAGGGATATGGGCCAGGAGGAGGCAGGTGGCACTTGTTTAGTTTGGGATTATGTTCAACATGGACTGGTTGGATCGAAGAGTCTGTTTCCATGCTACATGACTCTCTCAATATCTGTACCATTCATGGGAAAGAGGTAGTAATACCAATGTGCCTTCTGAAACTGGTGAAAATTGTTCCTTCATTGATGAAGCTATGTAGGGTATAAGTTCCAGAATTTTTTCTTGAAATCTCTCCTTTTAAGACATGACTTAGAACCCACTCTTTTGATCCAATCTTTTGCCATCAACCTTAAGATCTCCTCATGTGGTTCAGTGGTAAATCCCAGATTATACTGCTCTCATGAAGCAGGGTGGATGTTGCAGCTCCATTCAGACGCTGTATAACTTCAAGTAGTCGTTAATGCTGATTGAGAAAGAGATTTACTTCGGGCACCATGACAATGCCCCATTCTCCTTCAAAAAGTGGTCCAATATCTTGACTATCTACTAATATGAGGATGATGTTTGAATTGGCAGGGAAAAGGGAGAAAGGGAGGGGCTTGGGACTAATTGAGTAGCACTTTCAAACAGCTAGCATATGTACAGTGGACTGAAAGGCCACTTCCAGTGCTGTGAAATATCCTCTGAATGAACTTACAAACAGCACAGATTTTAATGCACGTGTGTGGAAAGTAGTTGGCAGAAATCAGTACGTGAGGGATGGTCTGGGAATGAAACCAGCAGCGTGGCAGCGAGAGAGGAGCCAACCTCCAAGGACTGAGCTCTTTAGCTATTTGAGCCAGCAAGCTGAATCTGTAAACCGAGCCAAAGCACTGGCATCTGCAATACAACAACTTTGCTTTTTTTAATGTTTGCTTCAGTGAAGTTAAAGAGCTCTTCCTACCACCAAATATTTCTGGCTCACGTTGCTGTTGCTGCTATGAACACAAACTGAGGCCAAGGATACAGTGTAGGCCTTGGTGGGATTGACATGACTGATGGTGAATATAGACAGTGCCAAGCGAGCACTTTCTATGGACAAAGGAATATTCTTTGCAAGTAACTGGGCTTTGAAAATAGACCTGGTTCGATGTTATTGCTAGCAACCTTGCACTAGGACTGAGTCACCCATTGTCTTTTGAGCAGACATGGAAAGAGGAAGAGGCCATTGAGCATAATAGGAAGATAGAAACGGACCTGGGATATCTGGTCGGCATGGACAGGTTGGACCAAAGGGTCTGTTTCCACACTGTACATCTCTATGACTATGACTCTAAGTTTGTTCCACCATTCGCTTCAATTATTGCAGTTCTGAATTTCATTTCTATTTACCCACTTTAGTTCCATACTCCACAACCACCTGATGAAGGAGCAGCGCTCCGAAAGCTAGTGCTTCCAAATAAACCTGTTGGACTATAACCTGGCGTTGTGTGATTTTTAACTTGATATACCCCAGTCCAACACCGACATCTCCAAATCATAAAGAAGAAAAACTAGGATCTGGGCTACCTTAAAATATTTTGAAGGGGTCTGGTCAAAGCACAGTAGACTCTTAATTCTGCACATTTTTTTTTCAGTCAGTTTCAAGCTAGACATTTCCAAATGTTCGTTCAAGCAGCCTCATTGGTTAAGGATGGTCAGCGAGTCTTTAAGACAAAAAGTCCCATTGAATGTGGCGTGTCTCCCTGTGACACAACCTTGAACATTAGGCAATGGTTATGTTGGCCACAATCTATATGATTCATTCAAAATCATTTCTAGATCAGTCTGTGGTATGTGTATTTAAATTATTAGTTGAGATATTACTCATACTGTTAATTATTACTTAAATCAATAAAGTGATTCAAGTAATTGCAGCAATGCTGTATGCCTTGGGATATTCGTTTGCAGAATGAGGTCAAGTATGCTGACTTGGGACTGTCCAGTACAAAATCCAACATCTTGCCTCTCCTCCTAGCTCTTTGCCTCAGTTGTATGAAGAAGGATCACTGTAGTGTTATCATCACTTGTCTTAATATTGATAGGGTTAGGATTAGGTTTACTGTCACATGGACTCAAGTATAGGAGTACAGTGAAATATGTACAATGTTGCCACACAAGGTACCATAGCTTAAAAATGTGTTGCTGGAAAAGCGCAGCAGGTCAGGCAGCATCAAAGGAACAGGAGAATCGATGTTTCGGTTCCTGTTCCTTTGATGCTGCCTAACCTGCTGCACTTTTCCAGCAACACATTTTTAAGCACTGATCTCCAGCATCTGCAGTCCTCACTTTCTCCTTACACAAGGTACCATCTTGGGTACAAGGTACCTCGTTACAAAACTTAGGTATGAAAATAAATTAGCTACAAAAGTAGAGAAATAAAGAGGAAAAGTTAGAAGTTCTACATTACAGTTCTCTGTAGTGTAAATTAGGAAGATAAAAAAAAGTTAAAAGATAAGCGTCGGAGGCTGAGGGGTGACCTTATAGAGGTGTATAAAATTATGAGGGGTATGGATAGGGTAAAGAGACATAGTCTTTTCCCTGGGGTGGGGGAGTCCAGAACTAGGGGGCATAGGTTTAGAGTGAGAGGGGAAAGATAAAAAAGAGACCTAAGGGGAAACTTTTTCATGCAGAGGGTGGTAGGTGTATGGAATGAGCTTCCAGAGGAAGTGGTGGAGGCTGGTACAATTGCAATATTTAAAAGGCATCTGAATGGATATATGAATAGGAAGGAGCAGCATCCAATGAACAAGAAAAATCTCCTCAGATGTTGCCTGACCTGCTGTGCTTTTCCAGCACCACTCTAATCTAAGCTCTGGTTTCCAGCATCTGCAGACCTCACTTCTGCCTGTATGAATAGGCAGGGTTTGGAGGGATAAGGGCCAGGTGCTGGCAGGTGGGACTAGATTGGGTTGGGATATCTAGTCAGCATGGATGAGTTGGACCGAAGGGTCTGTTTCCATGCTGTACATCTCTATGACTCTATGATAAAAGTTAAAAGGTCTTCAGCTCAAAGCAAATTGCCTCTGTGCATGTGAGATGGTTAGCAGGCCCGGGGAGACAGGGAAGGTACGTGTCTTTTACTCTCAGCCTCTGCCAATGGCCACCCTACTCCAAAGGACACCAAATCTTGGCTAACTATCATTTTAACATCTGGCAATAAGTTAAAAAGAAAAGCTTGTGTTAGTAGTTGCACACAATCCACAGACCTTGCAAATTAGGCTTCAATTTTAGGATTAAAATCAGACTTGAAGTAGGCTCTTTGCTTCATTTATAAATTTTAAAGACACAGTTGTCACCAGCAATGCATCCTTCCTTAAACATCACAAGCAGCCATCAGTGGGACTTTCCTCACTCAGTTGCAACATCAGAAGTAGAATGGGTCACCACCATTATTTATAGAAATTTAAACATCAGCTCTAAAGTTGACACTCTAGGGTTTGGACAGCCCAGGTCTGAGAGTTCAGCTGGTCCAAAGCTGCCGTACATGGGGCTGTAACTGTTCAATGAGGGATTAATTCATAAATGAGGGGGATAAAGACTGCAGCTTTGAACTTCCAGCCTTGGGAAAAGTTACACAGTTGGTCCCTGGATTTTTATGTTGGTGTCACATATTTGCTGTGCGCCAAGCTGCTTGTGTTTCATACCATCTGCACAGGAGACAATGGATCAGCTGGTTTTGTTCTTCACTTCAGCCAGTTTGCTGCTCTGATGGTAACCTGATACTTTTGGAGCTTAGTTTTCATTTCTCAGTTAATCGAGGGATTTGAGGAAAGTGGAGCTAATCAGATATCTCCATGACTATAATGAAAGGTAGACCAAGCTTGGTGGGATGAATAGACCTATCCTGCAGCTAGTTCTGAAGCATAAAAGCTTAGGGTTCCTGCGTGAGCTGATGGGATGAGCTGGGAATGGTCCAATACCAGTGGAAACGTGATCCCTGAAGAAGGGCTTATGCCCGAAATGTCGATTTCCCCTCCTCGGATGCTGCTTGGCCTGCTGCGCTTTTCCAGCACCACACTTTTCAATCAAACGTGATTCAATGTTTGACACTGAGCTCCTATTAGCATTTTTTTAAAAATGCTTCAGTAGTCACAAGGTAATTGTACGCTCATCTCACTTGAAATTTTGCCCATTCTCTTGCCTTGTACACCAGGGATTGTGTTTGTAATATGGATATCCTGAGATTGCCGATGTCAGTGAGTGGTAGGGATCTTGCTGTATAAAATATTTGTTTAATTTTCATTATCCATGCTAACATTGCCATTAAATCACATTTTAGAGATGACCTTTTTTTCTACAGATGACTCAAAGTATTCTCCTGAACAGTGATCTTAGTTCTGAATTGCAGTTATTATGATGTAGGGAAAGAGGTCAGCCAATTTGGTCACAGGAAGTTCCTTGAGGAGGGAATAAGCAGATCGTCTACTTTTGATTGGACTGGTTAAGGGAGAAACATTGGTCAGGGGATTGGGGGCCTCTGTTGGGTACTTCGCAAAACCTGTGGGATCCGTCATGCCCACCTGAACTGGCACCCGAAAATATGAAAAGTTGTAAGGGTCAGCTGCTTGAATTGTAGAATGGTACAGAGTTTTGAGAAGATTTGCAGCTCAGGCTGAGGTTTTGGATGTAGGTTTGCTCGCTGAGCTGCAAGGTTAATTTCCAGACGTTTCGTTTCCCTACTAGGTAACATCTTCAGTGGGCCTCAGTAAGGTTAAAAAAAAATCTGGAAATGAACTTTGCAGCTCAGTGAGCAAAGCTACATCCAATAGTACAGAATTGGAAGAGAGCATTCGATCCATCTTACAAAGGCATGAATTTTCAAAGGCCCAATTAAACTTCCACAAATGCCCTGCAAATACTTCCCATGCACATTTATTATTGCTTCAGAACTAGCTGCAGGATAGATCTATTCATCCCACCAAGCTTACTCTACCTTTCATTATAGTCATGGAGATATCTAATTAGCTTCACTTTCCTCAAATCCCTCAATTAACTGAGAAACGAGAACAAAATCAACCTTTATTATATTCAGTGATGGAGCAATCCCACCTCTCAAGGTAGAGAATGTCAAAGATTTCCAACCGTTTAAGTGAAGGAATTTCTCCCCATCTCAGTCCTGAATGATTGGCCCCTAATTCTATGTCCCTGTGTTCTAGATTCTGCAAGCTGGAGAATCTGTCTGATTCCTTTTCAGGTGGTACAGTCCAGATCACCCGCTCTGCAAAAAAAACCTTTTCATTATCATTTGTGAATCATCCTTTCAACTGTGTTCTCTAGTTACCAAGATTTTGACTACTGGACACTGAAGACGTGGAATCTGAAAGAGTGTTGCTCTTTATGGGAGAGATGAGAACTAGGGGGACTCCATCTTAAATGAAAGGCTCATTATTCTTCAACAGAGATGACGTGAAATTTTTCTCTGAGGGTTACAATTCTTTGTAATTTACTTCCTCAGAGTAGTGGAGATGTGGTTATTGAATTTTTTTTAAGGCAGGGTGGGTAGATTTTACTAATGAGGGAGTTGAACAGAGGGTAGGCAGGAACGTGGAGTTGAGGCTGCAATCAGATTAGCTTTAATCTTGTTGAAGAGTGGAACAGATTGGACGGACTGAATGGCCTACTCCTGTTTCTAATTTGTACATTCAAATCAAACCAACGCCTCTGTATTTACCTGACTGGAGCTGCAATGACTTTAACGCTGTATGATTCCGTGATTCTATAAATGTACAACATAGTAGTTCTGAAAGAGTTCATGTTGAAGCTGCAGTAGACTCAGTCAATCTGATGCAGACTTGGGTACAGTAGCAGGTCAGTATTCCTTGAGATCTCACGGGTGTCAGAAGTCTCATCTCTGATTGCTGCTGGTGTTAAATAATTATGCCTAACTCGACAATGTAACTTCTATGCTTGGCTTTCATGCCAAGAAATTGGCTACTTTTTTAAAAAAGACAAGTCCTTCTTAAGACTTGGCAATAGTCTGTCTTGTACTGCAGATAATTAGAGGTTTGAAGACTCAGCAATTTGCAGCAAAGGGGGAGGGAGCACATGGTGTTTGCCAATTTGCTTCAGGCCTCTCTGACTGTTAGGCACCATTGGGAGTTAGCATACAACATCACCCTCAAAAATAATATTTTTATTTAAATTTAATAAATTTCCTTTTGAAATTTTGATTTTTTTTTGTTATCTTGCCCATCCAGGTCAAAAGGTTGGCAACCATTAAATACAGATCAAAGGATGATCCACAAATGATGATGTTATTTTTAGTGTAGCAGGTGATCTGGATTGTACCACCTGAAAAGGAGGCAGAAACAGATTCAACTTTCAAATTTTATTTAGTTTAGTTGTTTCAAAATAATGGAAAAGAGGATTGGTGGCAGTAGTTTATATCAAACGATCACAGCCCAATGTGACATTGAGTGCCTCTACTGAATCTGCTCTTAACCCTACCCTTTAAAACTGTCCCCCCACTCCCTAAAATTTCCTTCTCTCAGGAATAGATCCTATCTTGGATAGGGTGAGGGATAAGATATCCCCAACCAAGGATCAAGGCAGGGATGGTAGCAGAGTCATGTCCTGTAACTCAATGATGCTGCTCAGCAATTTGTCACTCTGCTGGGCAATCAAAATTCCCAGAGTAAAATAAAATAACTCTTGGTTTCCTTTACTCCGCTGGCAGTTACTTTCGCACATTCTGTGAGTGAGCACACTGAAAATCAATACTCCCAAATCAAAATCTAAAAGGAGTAACGCTATTCAATTATTAACAGAACTATTATTGTCCTTTGACAGCTGACTCTGTGTATAACACATCGACAAGGAGAAACGGCTCTGACAGTTAGCATTCCAAAAACACTCTAGATGTTCTCACGAAATGACCTCGTTTTCAGGGGGTTAGAAAATCCCTGTATTCCAGTAGTTGAATGGTTATTGGGGGGGGGGGTTGGCAAAGGGAGAGGGGCAATTGTTGTGAATGCAGTTTCCAAAACACATATACAAGAGGTTAACTTCAGAAAATATCTTGAATAACTGAGATGCCATTTATAATCTTAATTTTTTTTTAATATATAGGCCAGTGCTTCCCATACTTCTTTCCAATGTGATCCCAGTATGGAACATGGAATGTGGGTTTAATCCAACTGGCAGAAGAAGTAAAGGAGACCAATTCCATTACGGCTTTCAAAGGGGAATTTGATGAACAATGAAGAGAAAACATTTTCCAGGGCTACAGGGAAAGGGACTTTTTCAGAGTCACGATGGGGTGAACAGGCATCTCTTGAGCAGTGAAATTGTTTTCCCCTTTTCAACAATTGTGGGCATCACTGGCAAGGTCATCATTTATTAACCATTCCTAATTGTCCTTGAACTGAATTCTACTGGGATCTTTGGTGGGATTTGAACTTATGGCCAGAGAGCAATAGTCTGGGGCTCTGGATCACCAGACGGATGTGGTACTGCAGATGCTGGAGATCAGAGTCAAGACTAGAGTGGTGCTGGAGAAGCACAGCAGGTCAGGCAGCATCCGAGGTGCAGGAAAATCGATGTTTTGGGCTAATCACAAGGGGTCCCTGGCGCAGTGAGGCAGCAGTGCTAGCCATTGAGCCACTGTTGCCACCCAGAAAGGTCTTAAAGGAAAGAGGTGAGAATCCCAATTTTGGATCGTGGTACTAAGAGCACTGCGACTCTGATGGAACAATCAAAATTGGGATTGTCTAGAGGTTCTGTGAGGGCATGAGATGTTGGATCAGAAGTAGGCTATTCAGTCCATTGAGTCTACTCTGCTGTTCACTTGAGATCATGGTTGATCTGATCATCTTCAACGCTACTGCTCTGCCTTCTCCCCATAAACCTTGATTCCTTTACTAATTAAAAATCTGTCTATCACAGCTTTCAATATATTTAATGATCCAGTTTCTACAACCCTCGATGATAAAGAGTTTCCACAGATTCACAGAAGGAAGAAATTCCTCCTCATCTCTATCTTAAACACATGATCCCTTATTCTGTGATTATGCCATCTAGTGCTAGACTCCCCCACAAGGGGAAACAACCTCTCCATATATAACCTTTCCATATACTGTATAACCTCTCCATACATACCCTGTTAAGCTTCTAGGAATTTTCTATGCTTCAAAAAGGTCTCCTTGTATTCTCCTAAACTCCGATGTAAAGTCTGAAACTACTCAACCTCTTTATAATAAAATCTCTCCATACCCAGAATCAACTTAGTGAACTTTCTTTGGACTGCCTACCATGTCAGTATATCTTTCCTGGATAAAGGGCCCAAAACTGCTTGCTGTATTCCAGTTGTGTCTGACTTGTGCCATGTATAGTTCTATTAATATTTGTATACATCATTCCTTTTGAAATAAAGTCAGAAGCCACACGACACCAGATTATATTACCTGACGAAGGGGCAGTGCTATGAAAGCTTGTGACTTTAAATAAACCTGTTGGATTATAAGCTGGTGTCATGTGACTTCTGATTTTGTCCACCCCCAGTCTGACACTGGCACTTCCACGTCATTGAAATAAAGGCAGCAGCCCGTTTGTCTGTGAACTTGGATAGTAATGTTTCGTGATTCCTGCACAAGGATACTCAGTCCTTGGGCTGCAGTTTTGAATTCTGCAGGTTCCAATTCAAGGATTACACGTGAATTTGGAGCACTGTGTTGCTGGAGGAGATCAGACTGAGAGGGGGAACAAAGTAATGAAGGGATTTGAAATCAAGAAAGAGGATTTTAAAATCTACATGTTGCTTGGCTGGGAGCTGTTATAAGTGCAAATCGGCTCCCTATATTATATTTTTTTATAGTTCAAAAATATACTTTATTCATAAAATACTTTAATGGTCTGTACAGTTGGGCATGCCATACATATGTAAACATTCCATTTGTTTGCATACTGAAAACAGAGTAATCATTCCTATTTACAGGTCTGTACGATTACATTTTTATCTGAGGCGTCAGCAGAGCCCAAATGACTGCATGGGCCCCCTGTTCTTCTTGAGGCAGGCAGATGTCTTTCCCCATCGTACCTTGGCGGCAGTTGCCCCAAGCTTCAGCGCGTCCCTCAACACGTAGTCCTGGACCTTGGAATGTGCCAGTCTGCAACACTCAGTCAGGGTCAACTCCTTCAGTTGGAAGATCAACAGGTTTCGGACCGCCCAGAGAGCGTCCTTCAGTTGATGATCCTCCAGGCACAGCTGATGTTCGTCTCAGTGTGCGTCCCGGGGAACAGGCCATAGAACACGGAGTCCCGCGTCACGGCGCTGCTCGGGACGAACCTCGACAAACACCACTGCGTTCCTCTCCAGACTTCTTCTGCATTGGCACATTCCAGAAGGAGGTGTGTGACAGTCTCCTCACCCCCCCCCCCCCCCCCCCCCCCCCACAGCCGCTTCGAGGGCAGTGTGCGGTGTGTGGCAGAGAGTCCGGGCGTGTATAAAGGATCTCGCAGGCAGAGCCCTTCTCACCACCAGCCAAGCCATGTCTTGGTGCTTGTTGGAAAGTTCTGGCGATGAGGCATTCTGCCAAATGGCTTTGATAGTCTGCTCAGGAAACCGCTCGATAGGATCCGTCCTCTCCTTTTCCCGAAGGGTCTCAAGGACACTACGTGCTGACCACTTCCTGATGGACTTGTGGTCAAAGGTGTTTTTCTTCATAAACCTCTCCACGAAGGACAGGTGATACGGAACGGTCCAACGACTCGGGAGTGTTCCGCGGCAGCGAGGCCAAGCCCATCCTTCGCAACACTGGGGACAGGTAGAACCTCAGTACGTAGTGACACTTGGTGTTTGCGTACCAGGATCCACGCACAGCTTGATGCAGCCACACACAAAGGTGGCCATCAGGGTGAGGGTGGCATTGGGTGTATTTTTTTTCCCCCCGTTGCCCAGATCTTTGTACAGCGAGTCCCTTCAGACCCGGTCCATCTTTGACCTCTATATAAACTGGAAGATGGCCCGGGTGACTGCAGCGGCATAGGTTCTGGGAATAGGCCAGACCTGTGTCACGTATAATAGCAATGACAGTGCCTCACACCTGATGACCAGGTTCTTTTCCCGCGATGGAGAGCGACCGTAGCTTCCATCTGCCTAGTTTCTGGCTCACTTTGCTGATACGCTCCTCCCTAGACTTGGCGCACACCCCAGTCCCCCCCGAACCAAATACCCAGCACCTTCAGGTGGTTGGACCTGATGGTGAAGGGGATTGAGGATTGGTCGGCCCAGTTCCCGAAGAGCATGGCCTCGCTCTTGCCTCGGTTTACCTTGGCCCCTGAGGCCCATTCGAACTGGTCACATATGCACATGAGTCTGCGCATGGACAGCGAATCCGAGAAGAAAACGGCGATGTCATCCATGTACAGGGAGGCCTTAACCTGCAGGCCCCCACTGCCAGGAATAGTCACCCCTCTCAGGCTCGCATCCATCCTGGTGGACTCAGCAAATGGCTCTATGCAACACACAAAACAAGGCAGGAGAGAGAGGGCAGCCCTGCCTGACTCCAGATCTGACTGGGAAGCTATCTATTCCCACCCATTGATTGAGACTGCACTGACAATGTTGGTGTAGAGCAGTCTGATCCAATTGCAGATTCCCTCCCCAAAGCCCATTTTGGAGAGAACATCTCTCATATACCTGTGTGATATCCTGTCAAAGGCTTACTCCTGGTCCAGGCTGATCAGGCAGGTGTCCAACCCTCTGTCCTGCACGTAGGCGATCGTATCCCTGAGGAGTGTGAGACTCTCAGCGATCTTCCTGCCCGGCACAGCACAGGTTTGGTCAGGGTGAATCACCGACCCCAGAGCAGACCTGACCCGGTTGGCGATTACCTTTGACAGAATTTTGTAATCCACGTTCAACAGTGAGATTGGTCTCCAATTTTTTGAGTTCCTTCCTCTCCCCCTTCCGCTTGTAGATGAGGGTGATGATGCCTTTCCTCATGGATTCACTCATGGTACCTGCCCGAAGCATACTGACATACACCTCCAGCAGGTCCTGGCCAATCAAGTCCCACAGAGCAGAATAGAGTTCGACTGGTAAGCCGTCGCTTCCAGGAGTTTTATTCTTTTCGAAGGACTCTAGGGCCTTGGTCAGCTCATCCCTATACTATATTATACATGGTATATCATATACCTGGTATTCATAGTAGAGTTGCTGTCACCATCCTCTACTGGGCTGCTTAGTAGACCAAAACCACTTCCTGGTCTAACTGAAAGAGTATTTTGTGGTTAATAAGATGCAGTTTTAATTCATGTTAGCAACTTGTTACTGTTGCTTTGGGGGAGGGGAAGGAAGTGCGGGAGTGGAGGAACCTGGATGTATATATGTATGGATCATTGAAAGTGGCAGGTTGTGAGAGCAATTAATAAAGCACACAACATCCTGGACTTTATTAGTGGGGGGGGATAAAGTACAGAGAAAGGAGTGACTATACCAAAGGCACTTTTGGACCTCAGCTGGAGTATAGTATAGAGTTCTGGGTGCTATGTTATAGGAAAGATGCAATTGCGTTGGAAAGAGTGCGGAAGAGAAGGGTTCCAGGGATGAGAAACTTCATATCTGAGAATGGTTTGGAGCCATTGGGCTGATCTCCTTAAAGTAAAGGTGGTTAAGAGGAGATCTGATAGAAGTTTTCAAATTCATTAGTGGTTTGGATACAGTAGGTCAGGAGAAACTGGTTGTGCCCCTACAAGAATCAAGAAGGATATGGCACAGATTAGATACGTACCTGATTGTGGCCTCAACTGCAATGGGAAATATAATGTAAGGCATACAAAGGACAGTTCACTATGGCAACAAGGAAATTTAGGGATAGCCAGATCCCAGCATCCTCCAGAGACACCCCAAGATAGCTGCCAGAAGATGTGTGCTGATGCTCCATTGTTGATTCTTGCCTCACCCTGTGGCAGGAGTCACCTGGTCCCAGTTCACCATGTGCCACCACTTGATTTGTCAACTGTGGCTGGCCATAGTCCTGGAGGTTTTGTCGCGTGACCTCTTGCCCCAGACACTCTAATGTCAACCTCCTACCGTTGGTTGTTTCACATATCAATCTTTGCAGTGTCCTTGTCAATTGGAAATTTGTCGTGGTTACCCCATTGTGGGATGTGGGCATTGCCGGGTAGTCCAGCATTTACTGTCCCATCCCTAGTTGCCCCTGAGAAGGTGGTTGTGAGCTGCCTTCTTGGACCGCTGCAGTCCATGTGCTGTAGGTAGATCTACAATGGTGTTGTGTAGGAATTCCAGGGTTTTGACCCAGCAACAGTGAAGGAACAGGGATATATTTCCAAGTCAGGATGGTAAGTAGTTTGGAGGGGAACTTGCAGATGGTGGTGCTCCCATGTATCTATAGCTCTTGTACTTCCAAATGGAAACGATTGTGGGTTTGGAAGATGCTGTCTATGAAGCCTTGGTAAATTTCTGCAGTACATCTTGTAGACAGTACACACTGCTGCTACTGAACATCATTGGTGGAGGGAGTGGAAGTGGTGTCACACTGGACTCTCCAACAACCTTTTTAATTCCATCCCCAATATTGTCAAAACTAGTAATTGACGATGCTCATCAAACAGTGGTTAGCACTGCTGCCTCGCAGTGCCAGGGACCTGGGTTCAATTCCCACCTCGGGCAACTGAATGTGTGGAGTTTGCACATTCTCCCAGTGTCTGTGTGGGTTTCCTCTGGGTGCTCTGGTTTCCTCCTACAGTCCAAAGATGTGCAGGTTAGATGAATTGGCCATGCTAAATTGCCTGTAGTGTTAGGTGCATTAGTCAGGGGTAAATGTAGGGGAATGGGTCTGGGTGGATTGCCCTTCGGAGGGTGGATGTGGACTTGTTGGGCCGAAGGGCCTGTTTCCACACTGTAGGAAATCTAATCTAAAACGAGAATGAAAACTCAAGTTTTTTTTAAATTTTAATGCTCGAATGATTTATCTCCCTGGCTGCTCTCAGTAGTGAGTGGCCTGGAGATTAATCTTCAATTTCCCAGAGACACCACATCAGACCCTGAGGTTTGTACAGTAGTTGAGAACGAAATGTGAGGCCTTTGTGAAGAACTGAGCCCACACCCCAGATTGCTGTCTCTTCAGGATTGCCCCAGCATCTTCAGGAATATAAGCTTAAACTTCTGCGAGCAACCCAAGAGCAAATTGTTTGGAGGAATTAAAAATGTGTGCTTTTTTTGGTTTATTTTAAGGACTCTTTTCTCTTGGTTCTAAAAATATTGCAGATGGGAGGTGGCTTTGGATTAGGTGACAGACAATGTAAAAATAGATCCAAACTATGGAGGGCACGGGGGCTTAATGGTTAGCACTGCTGCCTCACAGCACCAGGGACCCAGGTTCAATTCCACCGTCTGTGTGGAGTTTGCTTATTCTTCATGTGTCTGAGTGCATTTCCACCAGGTGCTCTGGTTTCCTCCCACAGTCCAAAGACGTGCAGGCTAGCTGGATTAGCTCTGGGATATGCAGGACTACAGAGTTAGGCTCGGTAGATTAGCCACAGTGAGGCACAGAGATAAAGCCGGGTGGGACGTTCTTTGGAGGGTTGGTGTGGATTCGATGGGCTGAATGGCCTCTTTCCACAAGTAGGGATTCTATGATTGTATGGACCTAGCTGCATGGACCTCGTTGCTCTCCCATAACTTGATGATACTGTCAGTCCTCATTACAAGCCAACCTTATGTCTCAACATTTCTTTTAAAATAAAAACAGTTTGCTTTTTGGTTTCGCTTGTGGTCACTTCTCCACATTTTAGCATGGCTGTGTGAGCTGTCATTGCTTGCTGAGCCATTTAAAACAAAAGGCCAAAAATTTCCATCATGTAACTAATTGCTGTGCTGATTTGATACAAATGCATGACTCATATAAACCTCATCTTAAAATATATTAATAGCATTCTGTTAATTTTTTGGATTGATTTTAAAGTGAACAACACTGATTTCCTGCATTGGACATAAACAGTTTCCTGAAAAACTAAAAATGATTTCTTTCTCTCCCATTTCTTGTGGTTTAAAGTTTAGCCAAGCCACTGCAACAAGGATTATGGGCATGAGTTTAACCTTTCACCCTGGGCTGAAACATTCCATGCTCTATTTGATCTACTGGGTACTTTAAAACATTGCTAAATTTATCACGCCACTAATTGCATTCAGATTCCTCTAATGTCACAATCTATCTGAAAGACCCTCAGCACACGTGTGTGTGTTGCCTAATGCTGTAACCTCCTTGTACTCCTATCAGATGTACAACAAAGGCTTGGTGGAGTAATGAACACATTAGTATTCAAAAATGACAGAGTGGCAGAAACATCTGGTGAACTTAATTAATTAGGCATGGATTGCCCTGCAGAATGTTCAATGAATCCAGCTGGTGTTACAGAAAAGCTTTTGTGGCTTTGTTTCACTTTTTAAAATAATCAATCTGGTCAGATATGCCCTTTTACAGGAAGGGTGTTGTAAAACTTGAGTGTGTGTGGAAAAGATTTACATGGATGTTGCTGGGACTGGAGGGTTTGAGCTATAGGAAAAGGTTAAATAGGCTGGGGCTTTTTACCCTGGAGCATGAGGGGCATGGATAGGGTGAATAGCCAAAGTCTTTTTCCTAGAGTGGGCAAGTCCAAAACTAGAGGGCATAGGTTTAGGGTGAGAGGGGAAAGATTTGAAAAGGACCTGAGAGGTAACATCTTCGCGCAGAGTGGGGTGCATGTGTGGAATGAGCTGCCAGAGGAAGTGGTGGAGGCTGGTGCAATTACAACATTTAATAGGCATCTGGATGGGTAAATGAATAGGAAGGATTTAGAGGGATATGGGCCAAATGTTGGCAAATGGGACTAGGTCAGATTGGGATGCCTGGTCAGCATGGACAAGTTGGACCAAAGGGTCTGTTTCCATGCTGTATGACTCTGTGTTATATCACACCTCCTTGGCCATCACATCTTGAGGTGGGACTTGACCCTAGACCTTCCTTTCCAGATGTGAGAGCTTTACTCCTGCATCACAGTTAGCTTCACAGTTGCTTTTATGAAAGACCCGACCAATTGAATGAAGTGGCACATTCTACAGCTGTGGAATTGTGATGGGAGTGAGATTGTTGTTCCTTCGTAAGTGTGTGATCAAATCTTGGAACTCCCTTTCTCACCAAGTCACAGGTTCAGCCACACCAAGTGGACCTGTAGCAGTCCTGGAGGATGACTCACTAGCTCCTCCTGCAGGGAAGTTAGAGATTAGCCACAAATGCTGGCCTAACAGAGATGTTCGTATCCCGTGAAAGAATTAGATTTTGATTACCAGTCCTGTGGCAAATCTCAAATCTATCCCCTTCCTCCAAACCCCTAACAAAACCGAGAAGAAATGAGTTGTAAAAATTGATGATCATATCTGTCAGAGGTATCTCAGGCTGGTTCACATTCTGATGTGCAGTGGCTGTTCTGAAAGAGGAGGACAATTTACAGGAGAATGGGTAACCGCAGATTGGTGGAGCCAAGGGACACCTCCTTTTGATCAAAGTGCGTTTTCAGTGCTGGATGGTCACTTATTTCATGAGGTGAATTCTGTGAAAAGAAACATGCTCTCTATCACCATGGCTTCAATTTATTGTCTAATCTGAAAGATGTCATCTGCAGCAATGTGACACTCCCTCAGTACCATAGTGGAGTGTCAACTTGTTCTTGTGTCGTGGAGTGGGATTTTCTCCCCGGATCTTGTGAATCTGAGCTATGACTGAGAGAAGTAAGGTCTTAAAGCTGCCAATAAAATTGGAAGATATTCCTTTGTCTGGATTTTTTCCAATCAAACGTTTTAATTGGTGACTATGCTGTGTGAGTCAGTGGTCTGTGATTGGTGCTTTTGCATGTTTCATTTATTCTTTGTTTGTCTTTATTTCAGAGCTCTGTGCAGATCAGTTTTGAAGAGGGACCGCAGTTACCCTCAACAGCCAGCATCAGTCACGTGACATGTACAGACCAATCCGAACAGAGTATGGTAAGTTAGTAAACCTGGAATTGAAAGCTAGGCTCGTTTCCTCAAAACCAGGATTTGTCAATTTAAAATGCAGATTAGATTAGATAACCTGCAGTATAGAAACAGACCCTTCAGCCCAACAAGTCCACACTGATCCTCTGAAGACTAACACACCTAGACCCATTCCCCTACCCTATATTTATCCCTGACTATTGCACCTAAAACTATGGGCAATTTAGCATGGCCAATTCACCTGACCTGCACATGATTAGATTCCTTACAGTGTGGAAACAGGCCCTTCGGCCCAACCAGTCCACACTGACCCTCCAAAGAGCAACCCACCCGGACCCATTTCCCCTCTGACTAATGCACTTAACACTATAGGCAATTTAGCATAGCCAATTCACCTGACTTGCACATCTTTGTGCAGGTCAGGTGAATTGGCTATGCTAAATTGCCCGTAGTGTTAGGTAAGGGGTAGATGTAGATGTAGATGTAGGGGTATGGGTGGGTTACGCTTCGGCGGGGCGGTGTGGACTTGTTGGGCTGAAGGGCCTGTTTCCACACTATAAGTGATCTAATCTAATCTAATCTTTGGACTGTGGGAGGAAACCCACACTGGGAGAATGGGCAAACTTCACAGAGTCGCCCGAGGCGGGAATCAAACCCGGGTCCCTGGCACTGTGAGGCAGTAGTGCTAACCACTGAGCCACCATGCCGTCCCGGAGACTGGGTAGCATTTTTACTCCAAGGATCGTGGGCCTTTGGAACTCTACTCCTGAAAATGCAGCAAAAGCAGAGTACATGGATATTTTGAAAGGCAGAGGTGGGATAGGTATTTGTTCAACAAAGGAGTGAAAGCTTGTCAGAGGGTACCTAAGTCTTATGGATTTGAGGTCACAATCAGTTCAGCCATAACTCTATCAAATAGTAGAGTAGGCCCGAGGGGCCAAATGGCCTATTTCTGCTTATGGTACCTAGTTTAATAGTAACTGTATAACTATCATCGATTATGGTACAAATGCATTGGACTCACTAAAGAGGTTTAGTGAAGGAAATCTGTGGCCTTTACCTGGTCTGACTCCAGACCTACAGCAATATGGTGGACCCTTGACTGCCATCTGAAATAATCTTAGCAAACCAGTCCGTTGGTCAAGGGCAATTAGGAATGGACAACGAATACTGGCCCTGGCAGTATTACCTGCAACCCATGAAAGAATAAAGAAAACAATATAGATAGAACAAGATTCAGTATTCGGAATTTGGAAACACGATGGCTACTTCCACACAGCAGTGTACCATAAACCGTGTACCATTAGCCCTTCATCATGAAGGGCTTACACCCGAAACGTTGACTCTCCTGCTCCTCAGATGCTGCCTGACCTGCTGCACTTCTCCAGCACCTCCACTTTTCGACCCTGACTCTCCAGCATCTGCAGTCCTCACCTTCTCCCAGTGTACCATAAACACCAACGCAATAATAATCTGATAGTATGAGGTCAGTTGAAGGATACATATTGAGCCAGGACACCAGGGGAAAAATAGTCCCCTCTGCCTCTTCAAAATAAGTTGTTTCTGTCCACCGAAGCGACCCCCTAGTTTTGAAGTGCAAGGTCTGTTGTGAAAGACAACCCTGTAACTGTACTCTTTGTACTGCCCTCAACTGGATTTTTGACTTAACTGGCTAGAGCGAGACTGGAACCTAGAACCTTCTGATTGTGTTCCCCAGTGTTAGTGAATGGAACGTATAGACACGGGCGATGGGAGAAACCAATAGGCTAGCTGTGTCAAAAGGGATCAGTGGAGAGTGATAATGTGGTCTGAAGGAATCCCTGAGATCTAGTGCAAAGAGTACAGGGTGATAGAAATGCTAGTTAAGGGTTAATATGGTTTGGATTGATCGTATAAATATGGAGAGCTAGTAATCAGCAGGGTGAAAGTTTTAAGATCTGTGGTTAACTGAAGTGAAAGTATAAATAAAAGTGTGGATTCAAATCTATTTAAATGCAGTTATCTTTGTGTGTGTATAAAAACCACTGTCACTTCACACTGTGGTGTGGACTTATCAAAACTCTTTACCAAAGTAAATAACCTCTCCGGGTCAAAGGTTATGGTCAAAAATTGTATAAGCCTTTTGTACACGCACCCCATTTTCAACACCTCATTAGATTTTCGATGTTTTTACTTCCCTCCAACTTCCTGCCCAAAGAAACTGAGGGAGGAATCTGCAAAGTACATTAATCGCTGAACTAGACAGAAGTTGCAAAGTAAGCTCAAGTCGTCATGGCACAAGATAACATTTAAAAACAGGAGCAGTTAGAAGGCATGCTCTTGAACGAAAAGGTCATGGCTGACCTACTACCTCAATTCCATCTTTTTGTCTTATCTGCATACCAGCTGACTCCCTCAATGTTCAAAGATCTGGCAATTTCAGTCTTGAATCTACAATGTTGCTGTTTTGTTCCATATCAGTAAGTAGTCCTAGAATCCTACTCCCACGTTCCACACAGCAGCATTTCATAGTTGTCTTCTTCAGAAACCATCGCCTTCAGTTTTGCCAGCACAGACTAGTTGTTTGCAGCATTGTCAGATGCTAATTGTTAAGGAGCATCTCTAAATCACATTTCCAGTCAAACTGACATGAAACAATGAAATGGGGATCAGCAAACATTATTCAAGTTATTCTGTTAAGACATTGTTAAGAGTGGGCGGAACAGTGTCTCAGTGGTTAGCATTGCTGCCTCACAATGCCAGGGACCAGGGTTCGATTCCAGCATTGGGCAACTGTTGGTGGAGTTTGCACACTCTTCCTGTGCCTATGTTTCCTCTGGATGTTCTGGTTTCCTCCCACATCCAAAGATTTGCAGGTTAGGTAGATTGGCCATGCTAAATTTCCCATAGTGTCCAAGGATGTGTAAGTTAGGTGGGTTAGCCACAGGAAATGCAAGGTTACAGGGATAGGGTCTGGGTGTGATGCTCTTTGGAGGGTCGGTGTGGCCGGAATAGCCTGAATAGCCTGCTTCCACGCTGTTAAAAATCAATGATGATACATTTCTGTTTTCAGCTGTGGTTTGGTTGGTAGTGTTCCTGCTTCTGGGAGTCTGAGGCAGAATGTTCCAGATTCAGGTCCCATTTGAAAGTTTGAACGCAAAGACCAAGACTGACACTCAAATGTGAAAATGAGGAGATCCTGCCTGTCAAAGTCACTGGTTTTCAAATGAGATTTTGTACTAAGGCCTGCCTGTCTGCCCATTCAGGTGGAGGTAAAAGATCTCATGGCACCCTTTTCAAAGGAGAGGAGTTATCCCTGGCGTCCTGACCTATATTTATCTCTCAATCTGCATCATCGAAACAAATATGTTTGTGTTTTTCAACTAGCATCCCACAGGATCTCAAAAGAAACCATAAGAGGTAAAAGCAGAAGGAGGCTACTCAGCTCATTGAGTCTGTTCTGCTATTCATTGAGATCACTGTCAGATTCAATAATCCTCAACTCCACTTTTATGTTTTTCTCGAGAACCCATGACCAAATGGTTTAATGCAATTTTCAAATAATTTGAAAATGCCAACAGATACAGAAGTAGTTTCTTTAAAACTGTGTCAAAAAAACTGAAATGAAATATGTTATGTTTAGTTAGCATTGTACAGTCTACAATATTATATTACAGATATGCAGTATTTAACATTATAGTTTAGAGAGGTGACGGCCTAGTGATATAATCCAGGGACCCTTATAATATTCTGGGAGTCTGAGTTCGAATCCCACCACAGCAGATGGTGGTATTTGAATTCATTTAAAAATAACTGGAATTAAAAGTCTAATTGTGACCATGATTCGATTGTCAGAATAAAAACTATTTGGTTCACAAATGTCCTTTCTGGAAGGAAAACTCCATCCTTTCCTGGTCTGGCCTACATGTGACTCCAGACCCACAGCAATGTGGTTGACTCTGGGCAATTAGGGATGAGCAATAAATGCTGATCTAGCCGGTGACATCCTTATCACTAAATAATGTTTTTAAAAAATTATTTTATTTTGTTTTGATTTTAACTGATGAGAAGGACAAAGGAATTTTTTCCACAAAGTTTCATAGTATGTTAAAGAGTTCTTTAACCAAAAAATGTTTGTAAAGACTGATCCAGTTGTACTTAGCTGTTGGCAAGAATTTGCTAAGTACAGATTGCTTGCTGCCTTTCCTATAAATGCTACAATTTTCTGACCTGGAAATATATTGCTACTGCTTCAGTGTCACTGGGTCAGAATTCTCAAACTGATGAAGGGCTTTTGCCAGAAATGTCAATTTTCCTGCTCCTCGGATGCTGCCTGACCTGCTGTGCTTTTCCAGCGCCACTCTGGTCTAAACTCTGGTTTCCAGCATCTGCAGTCCTCACTTTTGTCCAGAATCCTCAAACTGCCTCCCTCTCAGCATTGCGGACTGCAGCAGTTCCAGAAGATGGCTGACCACCACCACCTGAAGGGCAAGAGGGGACTGGCAATGAGTCAGCCAAACCCATGCCCCACCAGTTAATAAAATAAAATGCTTGAGGGGAAAAATATAAAAGGGACCTAAGGAGCAACATTTGCCAGAGGAAGTGATAGAGGCTGGTACAATTACAACATTTA
The DNA here is from genome assembly GCF_047496795.1 of Chiloscyllium punctatum. Lineage (NCBI taxonomy): Eukaryota > Metazoa > Chordata > Chondrichthyes > Orectolobiformes > Hemiscylliidae > Chiloscyllium > Chiloscyllium punctatum. Next base: position 83,516,569 of record NC_092761.1, read on the forward strand.
AAAGGCATGTGGATAGGTTTGTTGAGTAGAAGGGATTAGAGGGATCTGGGCCAAGCGCCAGAGACCCGGGTTCAATTCCCGCCTCAGGCGACTGACTGTGTGGAGTTTGCACATTCTCCCCGTGTCTGCGTGGGTTTTCTCTGGGTGCTCAGGTTTCCTCCCACACTCCAAAAGATGTGCAGGTCAGGTGAATTGGCCATGCTAAATTGCCCGTAGTGTTAGGTAAGGGGTAGATGTAGGTGTATGGATGGGTTGCGCTTCGGCGGGGCGGTGTGGACTTGTTGGGCCGAAGGGCCTGTTTCCACACTGTAAGTAATCTAATCTAATCTAATTAGTTAGGATATCTGGTTGGCATGGATGAGTTGGACCGAATGTTCTGTTTCCATGTTGAACATCTCAATGACTCTGCCTGTCAAGTGTTTACAAAAGTATGGTGGCCTTGAGAGGTGCTACATAGAAACATAGAAAATAGAAGCAGGACTAGGCCATTCAGCCCTTTGAGCTAGTTCTGCCATTCATTATGATCCAAGTCAATAGCCTATTTCTGCTTTTCCCCATATCCTTTGATCTCTTTAGCCCCAACTGCCTTATCCAACTCCTTCTTGAAATCCTACTGTTATGGCCTCAGCTGCTTTCTGTGGCAGTGAACTCCACTGGCTCACCAATCCTGATTGAAGACATTTCTCCTCATTCTCAATCCTAAATGATTTACCCCCTGGTTCTGAACTTGCTCATCATCAGGAATATCCTTCCTTCGTCTTGTTAGAGTTTTGTGGATTTCTATGAGATCCCTCCAGCAACAGTGGTCCTGACCAATTCAACCTCTCCTCATATGTCAGTCCTGCCATCCCAGGAATGAGTCTGGTAAACCTTTGCTGCACTCTCTCCATATCTTCCTTAGATATGGAAACCAGAACTGCACACAATATTCCAAGTGTGGTCACACCAAGGCCCTGTATATTTGTAGCAAGACATCCCTGCTCCTGTACTCAAATCCTCTCACTATGAACACTAACATATCATTTATCTTCCTCACCATCTGCTGCACTTGCAGCGACTGGTGCACAAGGCCACTCAAGATCTTGTTGCACATTCCCCTTTCTCAATTTATAGCCAAATCTAATGGCCAGCTCCCCAGTCAGCTGTCTCCTACAGCAGTTTGACTTTGTGGTTGCAAGGCAGAGGTGGATGCTGCAGATGCTGGAAATTAGAGTCAAGATTGTAGTGGAACTGGAAAAGCACAGCAGATCAGGCAGCATCTGAGAAGCAGGAAAATCGATGTTTCGGGCATAAGCCCTTCATCAGGAATGCTAATGTTATGTTTTGCTTTAATTTTTTTTTAAATGCTTAGAATAATGAATATCTACACAGAGGAATTTTCAGGAAGAAAGGGCGATGGGAACCAAACTCTTTCTTTTTAAAAAGCTTTGTTGTTGACTGTTTGTTTGTTTGCTGCAGGTTCTTTGCTGTCAGTTGATGGTCGATGCAATTCAGTTCCCTGTCTCTGTTACCCAGCAGTCTCCAGCTGCTGTTTCCATGGAATCCTACCAGGTGACCTTGGCTCCACTTAAAGCTCAGGTATTTAGTGTAACGTCATACTCAAATAAATGATTCATCGTTGCTAACATTGGTGAATGATAAATGATGTTCCAGTTCATTGTGAAAAGATTTGACAGAAGTCTCAATGGCAGTCTGATGTTACGCAGTGACTGGTCCCAGGTACCAGGCCTTAGGAAGGAGAGATGGTGGTACAGTGGTAATGTCAATAAGCTAGTAATTCAGCCCTCTGGGAAAATGGGTTCAAATCCACCACAGCCACTGGAGTGAATTCTGTTAATAAATCTGGAATTGACAGCTGGTTTATAGGAACTAGGACTTTGCAATTCAGCCTGTCGAGCCTGCTATACCATTTTAATTCGATTGTGTCTGATCTTAACTTGGCCGTAACTCCACTTTGCTGCACGTTCTCCATAACCTTCAAATTAAGATTAAACCACCATCCTCTGTCCAATAGGAGAACAGATAGGTTCTGGTAAGAATATGGTGACTTTACCTTTATCTTTTACTACTTAATAATCTGTCTATCCCCTCCTTCAATTTACTCAGTGTTTCAGCATCCATCACAATCTGGGGTAATGAATTCCGCTGATTCTCCACCCTTTGAATTAAGTAATTTCTCCTCCTCTCTGTATTAAATGTATCACTGTTAGTTACTATCGTCAATTATTGTAAAGATCCATCTGGTTCACTGATGTTCTTTAAGCAAAGAAATGTGCTGTACTTACCTGGTCTGGCCTACATGTAACTCCATAACATAGTGGCAGCCTATTAACTGCCCTGCAAAATAGCCAGGAGGCAATTCACCTTGTTAAGGGCAATTAGAGGTGGGCAACAAATACTGATCTTGCCGATGACTCCCACATTCCATGATAGAATAAAGAAAAGGAATAAAATTATCTTGGGCAGAAGGGAGTTTCCCTGGAATTTCAAAGATATGGGGATGATTTTGTTGAGCCCTTCAAGGGGAAAGGATGGACAGAACGGAACCCTTTCTGTTGGCTGGGAATTTAAGATGGGTTGGAACTATCTAAAATTCAGAGCCAGAGGCTCTGGATGGAGTTTACAAGCATTTACTTACACAAACAGTGGAGTAAGTTTCACACACACTTCCACAAATATAATTCCTCTTCGAACAATTGTAAATTTTCAATCTGAGGTTGATGGATTTTCATGTGAACCTAAGTATTAAGGGGTGCAGTTTAACTGAAGTCTCCACTGAATGGTGGAATGGAGACACTTTGTAATCATTAAAGGAGCCAAGGATTCTGTGATAAAGCAGAAAAATGGAGTTGAGGATTATCCAATCAGCCATGATCTCATTGAATGATGCAGCACACTCGATGGGCTGAATGGCCTGCTCCACTCCTTTGTCTTATGGAACAAGCTCAATGGCCTGTATAATCTCCTTCCAACCCTACATTCAATAATGGCGGATAAACTGAAGAGCATATTTGTGTATAGCTGGGTCCCAGTATTTGTAGAAGTTATATTGACATTTTAAAGTGGCATATTCTATCTTTTTTTACTCATACTTGTTTTGCTGGCTCCCTGACTTCATGGTTATTCCAGGGATTTTAATGTTAGTTTATAGAGTGGGAGTGATGTTTTGGAGGTGAAAATACTGCAGAATTGTTGAGCCTTACAACTGCTATAATTTTGAAACATTTAAAAAAAAAATCAGTAAACAGCAAACGCACGGTGGTACAGTGGTTAGCGCTGCTACCTCACAGTGCCAGAGACCCGGGTTCAATTCCCACCTCGGGCGACTGTCTGTGTGGAGTGTGCACATTCTCCCCGTGTCTGTGTGGATTTCCTCCAGGTGCTCCAGTTTCCTCCTACAGTCCAGAAATGTGCAGATTAGGTGAATTGGCCATGCTAAATTGCCCGTAGTGTTAGGTGTAAGTAAGCTGATCTAATCTAATCAATCAGAGGCTGCCGGAAAGTTCCATTTATCTCACAGGACGCTTGGAACACAAATGTGATAAAGGTAAGCTTCAACAGTAGAGAGACTTCCTCAGGCCCCATCTGGAGAACTGCTCTTTCTTCTGGGATCTTTTATTCTGAGATTCTTACACACGTGATGCAACTGCAACACACCAACTGGTGTGAACAAGAAACCAAATTTTATTAAGTCCAGTACAGTATGAGCTTTGGAGAAACCCTGAATACTCTTCACCGTGCTTGCGAGTCGTGTCCAGCAGTCTCTCTGGAGAGACCTTCAACACACACCTGGGAGGGCTCCCAGGGTCGTGGCAAAAGCTCTCTCTGATCAAAGGAAACAGTCTGTCCTTTATACAAAACTCTGAACATCACAGTTAGTACTGCCCGCAAGACAACCCTCAGCCATCCCCTCATAGTCACATGCTACTCCAGGTACAATGCAGTGACCACCCCAGCAACAATTTAATCATCCCTTAATGGTCAAATCTGTTGCAAAATGTTTGTCCTAACTATAGGGGAGTAGTCAAATTCGAACTGTAATGTTCTTATTGATTTCTGGATGACAATGTAAATCATCCCTGAATGGTAAGGAAATGGCCATGTCAACCTCCCACATTCCACCTATAAGATAAAGACACACCACCTTACCCCTGGGGCATTTGATTTCTTGCAGGTCAGCAGAGCAAATCAACTCTTTAATATCTCACTAAGAGGGTTAAGTAATGAAGGCAGCATGCATGACCTTGACTTGTATTGCCTTGTTAAAGTATAAAAGAAGGATTTGATGGGGCTAGATACAGAGAATTTATTTCATCTCATCTTAAAGTACAGCCAAGTCATTCCAGGCTGGAGTGAAATGGAGAAGTACTGTTCTAGGAATATGGTTCTTGAAATTTGTCACTGGACCCCACACTGTGGATGTTGGGGGAGGTGGCTTAAATACCTTTCAGGACTGAGATAGACAGATTTTGCCCAATTATGGCATCATGGAGTGTAAAGTGGAGATGAGGTAAATGTTATCCCTGATATAACTGAATAGCAGAGCTGAGTGCCTCAATGTCCTAATCCTAACCATCATCAAGAATGCTGTGTCCATAAATCTCCACATGTGAAGTTATTCTAGAAGGTCATTTGCTAATAAACAATGGTTGATGGTTCACTGCCCGCTGCTTAGCTACAGCCTGAGTTGCGCCGGGAATATTTTAATCTGTGTCAGGGATCTGGCTTTCCTTCACCTGTGCCAATGCCAACTGTGATGGAAACATTAGAAACAGGAGCACAAGAAGCCAGCTGACTCATTCAGCCTGCTCTACAACTCAATAAGACTGTGACTGATCATCCTGCCTAATCTTAGTTTCCCCTAATTGTATAGAGTCACAGAGTCATACAGCACGGAAACAGACCCTTCGGCCCAATCAGTCCATGCCGACCATAATCCCAAAATAAACAAGACCCACCTGCCTGCTCCTGGCCCGTTTCCCTCCAAACTGTTCCTATCCATGTACTTACCCAGATATCTTTTAAACATTGTAACTATACTTGCATCCACCACTTACTCTGGACGTTTGTTCCACACACAAACCACTCTCTGTTAAAAACAAAAATTGCCCCTCATGTCTTTTTTTAAATTTTTCTCCTCTCACCTTAAAAAAAAGTCCCCCACCCTAGGAAAAAGACACCGGTCATTCACCTTATCAATATCCCTCATGATTTTATAAACCTTTTGTAAAGTCCCCCTCAGTTTTGGTGCACTCGATGACTGAGCATGGACAACTCGCAGCGTTGTGAACCTTTGAATCCCTCTGCTGCCAGAGTCCAGCTGTTTGCCTCAGCTCTGTGCTAACTGACCGATGACTAATTCTGGGACTATGGCTGCTGGTTCTAGGCTATCTGACCAGCTTCCTTCATCCTCCCTGTCACATCTTCTTCAAGAGTTTTTATATGTTTCAATGAGATCACTTCTCATACTTCTAAGCCTGAGAGAGACTGCTGGCCAGTTCTGTTCAATCTGTCCCTCTTATTACAGGAACTTATCTAGTAATATTTGAATAACTAGGAGCAGTTTAGAAAAGATCACTAATGTGACTATGAGAACCCAATCAGTACATGCTATTAGGCATGAAGAGACACCTTGCCTTCCTTTGCTCACTTGTGAAATCAGGGAGCTGGGTGTTTGAGCTGAGAAACACAACAAGATATCCAGCTCATTCCATGACTGTTAATTAGCAAGACACATTTAATCAAAGAAAGAGACAAAGCAGAAACATCACTGCAGTGAAATACAGTCATGACATCACCTGCCTCCCAATGCAGGCGAATAGAAACCCACATCAAGAAATGATCAATGTTATGTTAATTAGCATTAAAGGAGCACTTAGCTGGAAAATAAATTAATAATGGGGAGGTGTAATGGCTATCAGGAGCTGCCTGATAATGTCAAAAGGGAAGCTGTTGCAAGGACAATTTATGTACACTCAGAAGCAATATATCTGAGAGTTTTCTCCAGCCACTGAAATGATGACGAGAGATCATTAACTTGCAGTGATGAAGAGGAGCCAGGGCTAAATTGCAAGGGTATTTATCAAAAACCAGAGTGCTGTTTGCTGGTATTTACCTTGTCAAGCTGCCATTATAGACACTCCATTTTATTTACAGAATAAATTAAAACTAAAACCAGAATTTTGGATAACCACAATTAATCTTCCATATGCAACTTGCCATCCTCAAGGAACTATTGATCCAAGATATCCCCCAAATAGAACATCTTGATAAACTGATGATGAGGACAGAAAATACTGCTATCTTCCCCTTTTGATTCATTAATTCAATTCACTGCACAATATCCAAGGCCCTGGGTTCAATATAAAACATGTCCTGAGTTCAGTGAGAGTGCCTGTTGCAGCATTATCACTGCTTCAATGTGATTGAACTAACAATGCCAGCTGCTAATTACTATCCAGTGCTGGCTACTGGAAGGTGCTTGTTTGAATGTTAAATACAAATAGCATGACGTTCAGCTGCAATCTCTCTTACCAACCCAAATAGGCTTTTCAATAAGAAAAGAAAACATTTTAATAAAGCTTTTGTTCAAAAGCCTTGTAGAAAACTAACTGAGTAAACGGGGAAAAATGGTAACAGCTCACTGAGACAGATTGAGAAGGGCTGGGTGGGGACTGGGCTGCATCTGGAGTGAAGAGTGGGATTCACCTTGCAGGAGGATGCCCCTGAAGCTGGTGAAGCTACAGAGATGGACAATAAGAGTGCTGAGAGGACCAGAAAACAAGATGTGAAAGGGTACAAGGGGTGACAAAACAAGGATATGCAAGAGTTAGGGAAATATTAAATTGGTGGTCTGTACTTGGAATAACTTAGTGAAGGTAGAGGCATTTACTTCAGGATTTTGCAAGGTGAGTTACCTTCAAAGGAAACACATTATTTAATTGGGATAGCCGTAAGGTGGATTTATGGCTGTTCTTTTTCCCTTTCATACGATCTGGGTGTTTCTGGAAAGGTCAGCATTTGCTGCCCAGCCTAATTGCCCCTGAACTGAATCACTTTTAGAGGGTGGTTAGGAGGCAACCACACTGCTGTGGGTCTGGAATCATGTGTAGGCCTAGATCAGGTGAGGACGGAAAATTTCCTTCCCTGAAAGATATTTGTGAGCCTGATAACTATTTTATGACAGAGATACAGACACAGACACACTAGTATCCTTACATACGTATGATGAAGGACACCACTTCAACATATCCATCCTAGGACAAGCCAAACAGAGACTGCACGAGAATTCCTAGAAGCATGGCATTCCAACCGGAACCCTATCAACAAACACATTGACTTGGATCTCATCTATCACCTCCTGAGAAAAAGAATAGGAAATGATGTCACCATAGGAAATGACATCACCAAACCCAAGGAAACTCAAACAAATAAATAGTAAGTGGGCTATACCACTAGTGCTTCATTCAGAGGTTCACTGAAGATGTTACCTAGTTTGGTGACGAAACATCTGAAAACGAACCATCCAGCTCAGCAAGCAAACCTACATCCACAAACTCAGCAGGTCTGGAAGTGGAGAGAGAAACAAATTCCATGTTTTGACTCCAATGTAATCCTGATTCAGAGCCATTGTCTGTGTTTGTTTCCGATTTCCAATGTCTGCAGTGGTTTGCCTTTAATCAGACTTTTTAATGATACTCAATACAAGACAAGAGATTCAAGAGTAGAATCAGGTTTGACAAACTAATAAGTTTTATTTTTGCAATTTGTTTACTGTGGTCAGTCAGTCAGTAAATATTTTCACATGAGGCTGCCAATATACTTCTACCGAAATAACATGTTAATTATACAAAAGAAAAGTTTAAAATAATACAAAACTATATACACAAGACAAAGTGGAAAGATCTTGTAAGCAACAAAAAGAAAGATTCAGCCCTTTTTTTTACCAGCAATAACCTGTACAGAATCTCAACCCCATTCAAGTATCATTCCTATTCTTCGCTCTTCTGGTCGCAAGAATTTCTTTTAGGTCACTCTCTGCACAGTCACAAGATATCATACTCTTCATCTCTCCCTGAAACATACAGATGGGCTAATCACTGATCTTTCTCTGACTACTTTGAGGTTGCTAAAACAGCTCAGGCCTATCTTCCTGATGACCTTAACGTTTTTAAAAATTAAACTGCTCTTGCTTATTGTTTATTCACCTGTGGGATGTTGGCATAATTGATTGGGCCCTTCCCTAACTGGCCTTGAGAAGGTGGTGATGTCTCGAACTGCTGCCAAAATGAAACTATAATTCTGAACTCAACTGGCTTATGGCTTTGGCTACCTTTCTTTTCTGAGCCTCCTAAAACTCGAGTCAACATTAAGCTGCAGGCATCTTCATGGGTAGCTTCTACACTCATTCGGCTTGTATCATTTGCTTTTGGGAAATGTTGTTCTGACCAAGTGCTCAAAGAAAATGAGTTTCTGACCCTTACAAAGAAGTTCACCTTCACAGAACTGGGAACAAAAAAAACGCATTTTACTTTAGAAGCAAGTTGCCAAATAAGAATGACATATTATAAACGTCCATCACAATGGTCACGTAGATGTGGTACTAGATGATCAATGCCCATGGAACATTACCTGGCAAGTGGAATCTCATGCTTTCTGCTGGCTCCTTCACTTGATTGGCATTGGCTGTGAATTTGTGTCTGGCTGTTGCTTGGCACAGCAAGTGTCAACCTATAGATGTGTTGCACTGCAGGGCCATCTAGAGGTGCACTTTGGAAGCAAAATAACTCCAATACTCTACCAGTCTCACTGTAGCTTCTCTGGGAGATGTATATTTGATGTGGCTGTCCTTTGGCGTTGCATTGTTAGCTGTTGTTTTGTTCTGCAGATGGAGATTTGTTTGGAAGAAGCAGAGGTTGAGGGGCTGCTGGTCACTTGGTCATTCAAGGAACCCCCTGCTCTATCCCTCACAGTCACGTCCAAACTACAAAAAGGGGTAAGAAAGTGAACAATTTTTTTTTCTGCTGTTGTTATTTTTGACATTTGTTTCATTTGATTGATGAAGAATTGTTGTCAAGTAATAACAGGTGACTAGGGGAATAAGTTCTGGCTGGTTGAATCCAGTGAGGAATCTGTTATGGGGCCATCAGTGCAAATAACAGGTGTAGATTGCATGAGTTATTTTGATGTTGGATATTTACTGATGCTGAGCCATTGAATATGACTGCCCTTATCTCTTCCCCCCCTTCAATCCAACATAGGGGAGGACGAGATTAAGGTATTGAGCCATGATCATATTGAATAGCGGAGTACACTCCAGGGATCAAATGGCTTATTTCTACTCCTATCTTCTATGCTTCTGTGAGGACTTGTGTGCTTTCATTTTGTAAGAAAAGGGAATGGAAATACACTGAGGGACAAGTTGCCCTATGACCATAGCAGCATTATCACAATAGCAATCCATTGGAGAAATTGTGGTTAGTGGATGTTTGCCTGGATTCATAGCAACAGAAGCACCCATTGAGAACAACAGCAACTTACAGTTTTCCACTGGTAATCATTTACAAACTGTCCCAAGGCTCTTCATGCTTGGAGCAATGCCGTTTTGGACTTGATGTTCTGATTAGCAATGGTCTGACAGCATTGGTAACCTCCGTATTTTAGAGTGAATGAAGTCATGGTAAGGAAATGTCTGGCACCGACAAAGTTTGCAGCCACTTGCAGACTTGGTCCGAGTTGGAATTAGTTTGGAGTCTCTGTGGATTGTTTGAGGTTGGCCATTACCAACATGCGCCCCGCTTTGGGTTGGATTCTTGCTCAGCAGCTTCCTTCCAGTCTTTGGGCTGCAAAGCCCAAACTCATGGTTGCAAGGTGACACAGAGATGATGTTACTTTGGCAGATATGCGCTGTACACCTATGTCCCTATCTTGTAATCTGCCAGCAGTGAAGTGGACTATCTCTGTTCTCCAACACTACACTGAGAAAGAGATTGTAAATTCGTTCACCTCTTCGATATGTTTTGCCTGGACAGGGGAATGAGGGGAAAGCAGATGTTTCCACCATCCAGGAACTGATTGAGGATACAATCGTCAGCACTAGTCCAGCCATGTTGGTCAATCTCAAGGCACACATAACAAATACAACAGTAAGTGGAAACTTTCTATCAATGTTACCTGTTCCATCTCTGACAGCCACATTCCCCTCTCTCCAATGTTCCCAAAAGTATATGCATGACTGAGTTGTTTGTCCCTTCTCAGAACTGAAGAGCAGTGTAGTTACTAAGCAAAGGCTTTTTTTCTTTCCAGCTACTTGGCTGGGGGCTGGGGGGGGTGTGGTGGGGGGGGGGGGAGGGGAGGTGATGTTTGGACATGAGTAATGCCAGAATTGTGGTGTCTTGTATCCCATCACCAATAGTGCATTCCATTGAAATCAGTCAGGACAAGCATTATGTGATGGCCTATTTTGAACCCCTGTTCTAGTCCAATTTCAACCCTGCTAGCTCCTAATGAGTAGACTGCTGCAAAGGTTCACCAGAGAGGTTCCTGGGATTCTCTTAGGACAAGAGATTGAGTAGGCTTGGCCTCTATTTCCAGGTGTTTAGAAGAATGATCTCACTGAAACATAGAAAGTGTTTTGGGGGTTTTAACAGTTGGATGCTGGGAAGATGTTTCCCTTGACCATACAGGGGTACAACCTCAGGAAGAGGAACACAGTTAAGCCATTCAGCCATCAAGCCTGCCTTATCATTCAAATAAATGGTGACTGATCATCTATCTTTTCTGCACTATCACCATATGCCTTAAAGTCACCAGTCTCCAAACATCTGCTTTCTCCCTTGAACACACTCAATGATTGAATTTCCACTACCCCTCTGGGACTGGTCCATTTAGGACTGGAATGAGGAGAAATGTCTTCACTCAGGGGTTTGTGAAGCTCTGTAATTCACTGCTCCAGAAGGCTGAGGGTGTTCCGTCATTGACTGTTTGTAAGACTGCAATTGATACGTTTTTGAGTACTAATAGTATGAAGAGATATGGGATAGCATGGGAAGGTCACATTGAAGGAGAAGCCATGATCTTGTGGAATACCAGGGCAGGTTTAAAGGGCTAAGTGACTAATTCCATCTCCTATTCCTTATGCCCTTGTATATGATTCATCAGCTACCATGGTGGCACAAACTGTGGATGGAAGAGACAGGGTGCCTGAGGGTCAGTAATAGCCTACAAAAATCTGGCAGCTTAGTTCTTTCTGACCCAGCATTTCTCAACATTTTCTCCTGTTTGAATCAATCGGAGGCTTTCTGCAGATCAGATCTCAGCACTCTGAGATACATGAGAGGTAAATCCAGCAACTCGGGGACAAGTTCCCCAGGTAGCTGCGGCTTGGCAGTGGTTGTTCGTCAGTGGGAACGTTGCATGTAAACTTCAGATGTAAACCCAAGGCACTCTGTGATACTGTGGGAGCCCTTCAAAGGCAAACTGTGCGGACATCCCTGTCCCACTGTGGACAGTATAGTGGCTCAGTGGTTAGTACTGCTGCCTCATAGTGCCAGGGACCCAGGTTCAATTCCACCCTCCAGTGACTGTCTGTATGCAGTTTCCACATTCTCCCCATGTCTACGTGGTTTCCTCCCACAGTCCAAAGATGTATAGGTCAGGGTTGATTGGCCATGCTAAGTTGCCCCACAGTGTTTAGGGATGTGCAGGCTGGGTGGATTAGCCATGGAGAATGCAGGATTACAGGGATAGGGTAGGGGGATGGCTCTGGGTGGGATGCTCTTCGGATGGTCAGTGTGGACCCATTGGGCCAAGTGGCCTATTTCCACACGGTATGGATTCTAACACGAAATCCATCTTCTCCCATTTGGAAAGCAACAACTTCTGACTTAACTGAAAAGGACATAAGTTCCTTAAACCTGCAAACAGCACTTACATCTTTTATGTTGGATGGATAGAGATGGTCAAGTGATAGGAACAAATGTCTAAAACAATCACCAGAGTATGTTACAGTGATTGACCCTGCTAAATATTATCCCAATGTAGTCTTTTATCATCATAAACCCAAAGATTCTCCATATGTATGTATCCATGATTGGTGGAGGTGTTGGATGCTATTAATCCATTTCTGTCACTAGTTTTTTTTTTAAAACTGCAAGAACCTTTTTGTGAAATGGTTAATTGTTCCAGAGCTCTGGAACTGCTGCTATAATCATAGCAAAAAAATGCATTGTTTTTATTAAGAAACCTAACCAACAGCCCTCATGAAAGACATTTCCAAGTTTTAGAGAATCTTACAGTACAGAGGAAGAAATTTTGGGCTTTCCAGTGACAACTACAGCTTGGGAAAGCAGGAAAAAGAGGTTCACTTGACCTTTGACCTGGACATGAATGGAAAGAATTACAGTTTAGTTGAGAAATACATTGCATTCGGTAACATCGAGGCTGGATTGTGAAACTTGAAAGGATTCAGAAAAGATTTACAAGGATTTTGCCGGGATTGGAGGGTTTGAGCTATAGGGAGAGGCTGAATAGGGTGGGGCTGTTTTCCCAGGAGCATCGGAGGCTGAGGGGGTGACCTTATAGAGGTTTACAAAATTATGAGGGGCATGGATAGGATAAATAGACAAGGTCTTTACAATGGGGTGGAGGTGTCCAAAACTACAGGGCATAGGTTTAAGGCGAGAGAGGGAAGAGTTAAAAGGGTCCTAAGGGACAACTTTTTCATGTGGAGGGTGGTGTGTGTATGGAATTAGATGCCAGAGGAGGTGGTGGAGACTGGGACAATTACAGCATTTAAAAGGCTTCTGGATGGTATATGAATAGGAAAGGTTTGGAGGGATATGGGCCAAATGCTGGCACATTTGGCTAGATTAATTCCAGATATCTGGTTGGCATGGACAAGTTGGACCGAAGGGTCTGTTACAGTGGTGTGCACCTCTATAACTTTAACAAGGTATATTTTAAGTAAAGCATCTGTCACCATGATAAAAACCCAGTGTACCTCATTATAGTAAGAGCATCTCCTATTGGTTGCAGTTGGGTTGGCAGCGTATGGAGATCAGTCACATGTCTTTGCTTATGTGGTGAGAAAGATGGATTGTGAGCTAGTGATCTGATCACAAAACCTCATAAAAATCAACCCAACAGTCAGACTGAATTCCAGGAGAACGAAACCATTTTCTTTCTTCTGCCTAGGCACTTGCCGAGAAGTTTGGGAAGGGATTGGCCTCTCCATCAAAAGCAGCACTAAATGCCGGATGCAGGCTGCTGGTCAGGGAGCTGAAGGCAAGCGTGAGCAGAGCAGAAGGAGTGGGTAAGATTAACAGCTAAACCACAGCAGATACTGAAGGGAAAATTTGGGTTATTGGGTATGTTGTTGATGGGCTCCTGTTGTGTGCCGCTGATGTCTGACCTGAGTGTGACGTAGGGAGAAAATGAGGTGGCAAATGAAGCAGACAGCATCTTGTCAAGGAAGCAAAACAAATAAAGCAGTAACTGGAATTGATAAAGTGCTTTTCATGCCCTCAATGTATCCCAAACTGCTACACTCCCAATTAAATGCTATTGAAGCTTGGTCGCTTGGTTTGTAGATAAAATCATTCACCACGTTGATCGACAGCAAGGACCCACGAGCGGCAGTGGTCAGTTAATCTCTTGTTCATTCAGGGGTAAACATAGACCATTTAGTCCATCATCCGCTCTTCAAATAAAATGGGGTCCATCAGAAAATGAAAATGGGGTTTCAGTTTAACAACTGATCTGAAGGGCAGCAAGCTGGCTCAGTAGTTAGCACTGCTGCCTCACAGCACCAGGGACCCAGGTTCGAATCCACCCTTGGGTGACTGTCTGTGTGGAGTTTGCACATTCTCCGCGTCTGTGTGGGTTTCCTCCGGGTGCTCTGATTTCCTTCCACAGTCCAAAGTTGTTAGGTGGATGAACCGTGCTGAATTATCCTGAGGGGGTGTCCAAGGATGTGCAGGCTAGATGGGTTAGCCATGGGAAATGAAGGGTTACAGGGATAGGGTATGAGGGTGGATCTGGCTGGGATGCTCTTTGGAGGGTTGGTGTGGACTCAATGGGCCGAATAGCCTGATTCTGCACTGTAGGGATTCTATGATTCTAGTACAGTACTGCTACAGTTCAATACTGCCAGAATACTGCACTGATCTGGATCTAGAACATGGCTTGACTCTCAGTGTGGTTCCGTGGAGTCTGACTGATATTATTCTGTAATGCCAATCACTTAAGAATGTCACTGTAGATGTGGATTGCAATTACACATCTTGCATTGTGCAAGCTAATGCTTTTTTTTTCTTTTTCTTGCTGCTTACAGGAAGTGGAGAGCTGTGCTGTGTATTGGAACTTGACAGCCCCGTACAGCTTAAGAGAACAACAACTGTTCTGCCCAAGTCTCTAAGTGCAAACTCTGAACTGAAGTGGAATGATGAGCTGATCTTGTAAGTGAGCTGAACCATTTGTTCTATCACTAAACAAAACAAAGAAACATCCAACAAGAAATCCGAGATTGCCGGTATTTCCCCACATTTAAGATGACCGCAGTGTTATTTGAGAGAGCTTTTTTGCTTTTCCTTGAAGAAATTCCAATGCAACTTGGATATAGAGGAGATTCATTTCATCGCTCAACAATCTATGAATCTGAAGTTAGCTGCTGCCATGCCGTGTAGACATTATGCCTCAGTTCCTACTTTTAGTTGAGTTGGGGAATATCCAGTCAACTGAGCTAACAGAAAGGCATATACACGGAAGAAACCAAAACAACTGACTGTGGATTTCTAAGGGTCCAAGTAACTGGGATTTCCAGCTCACGGTCACTTCTGGAAGGCAATTAACTGTCAGTCATCATTAGCTGATGCATTCTGTCAATCAGAGACTATTTGCCAAACAATCATCACTCTTTCTCATATGGGTATAAATCCTATTTTCCCTGAATTTGGGTAATTCTTGTGAATTGCCCTGACAAGTACAAGACAAAACACTTTGGCAAATTTTTTTTTATTCTGTAATACTATGCTTTTAATTAAGGTAATGGAATGTGGTTGTTTGTAGTTATTTTTGAGATGATCTGACTGGGTGCAGGACTGAATTTGACTCCTGATTCGAGAGTGCCGCAGAATAACACAATTCTGACCTATGATCCACAAGATACAGCAGGGTTGGAAATCTGAAATACAAGCAAAGAAGGCTGGAAATAATCTGCAGGTCTGGCTGTAACTGTACAGAGGGAAATAGTTGAACATTTCATGAGAATTATAATGACAGTTAAACTCCTATGGGGACTGCTTGGGCAGGCGGTAGGTGGAAGAGGCAATGTAACACAGGACACTGGTGTCTGTTTATTCTTTGGTGTTCCCTGACATAGGCCCGAATAACTGCTGCTTACTGAAGGCCCAGATACCAATCCCTCTATTCTGATTTCTTTTCATTATATTGGCATCACTACAGCAGTGAGCTGGCCAGAATATTATCAACTGAGATCCCAAACCTCAGCTTGTTTGTACATCAGTGAAAAGTGGTGACTCACTCCAACACAATGAGCACAACTTAACAGGATTTGACCCAAATGGGGAATTGAAAGTTATTCTGGGGATTTTTGTTTTAATGCTGGAACCATTTTAATCAGCAGCTGCAAGCATTCCGTGACTGCATTTACCTGGAAAATTGATGTGTCAAGACTAAATTCCACAATATTAGAAAGAAATTTCTAATAAACAGATTAAAAATGTCATTGCACTTCTAGGTTTGGTCAAACCCTGTAGATTGTTAAGGGACTGTGCATCACCCCCTAGTGACGTCTATCTTTAGACTTTAGACATCTTTAGAATGTCTGCGTAAATGTTTATTTCATGGTGTGTATTCAGCTGAATAGCTTCTGGCTAGAATATTAAATCGTAGCCATGAGCAGGCAAACTGCAAATGACTACTTTAAAAACCTCTGTTACTAGAAGAAACAATGTGCAACATTTCTGAACGCCGTTGAAAGCAAAATGACTCAAGGCATATCAATTTGGGGCCAATTTAATGTTTCCTGGAACTATTATTGATTCAAGCAAAAAAAAAGTCTGAACAAACCAATGTTTGTCACTTTTTGTAACCACACATATTTTAATGCATTCGGAATAGAAAAAACACTTTTTTTATTTTCATCCATTTTAGCTTTTTATTCCAGATGAATAATGTGCACTGTAAGTGGATCACATCACAACAACAAATTGGACAGTTTCCATCTGTATAGATTTAGCAATGATTCCATTTTGGTCTGGAAATCACGCACGGACTTCCTGCTCTGCCAGCAGTTAGGGTGCAAACTCACAATCTCTTATCAGTTGTTCAGTTTTGTCCTCACCCAGACTCTGAACTGGACATGTTGACCAAGCAGAAACCTAGGGTCTTTTCAAAGAGTGAGTAGTACCCTGAAATTCTGAAAGGAATTCTGAAAATCCATTGAGAATACACTCTGCACTGCGTATACAATCTGTTACTGATCAGTCTGTGTAGGCTGACTGGATGTGATATGTGTCTGGGGATGTTGAAGAAGGGAGAGGGGAGGTTTGAACAATTGTTTCCTTTGAGATTGAGGAGTTAGAAATGTAGAACCGTACAACACAGGTCAAGACTATTCAGCCGATTATGCCTGTGCTGACTATTTGAAAGAACCATCCTTTTTTTAATTTTTCCATAGATTTTGAGTTAGCAAGTTTTGAGAAGACTTATAGCTCAGGTTGAGGTTCTGAATGTAAGTTTGTTCCCTTAGCTAGAAGGTTCATTTTCAGATGTTTCGTCACCATACTAGTTAACATCATCAGTGAGCCACCGGTGAAGCTTCACCAGATGATGATGTTACCTAATATGGTGACGAAACATCTAAAAATGAACCTTGCAGCTCAGCGAGCAAGCTTACATCCATAGATTGTGAGTATTATTGTGACTAGCATTATAGAACATAGAACATAGAACAATACAGCACAGAACAGGCCCTTCGGCCTACGATGTTGTGCCGAACTTCTATCCTAGATTAAGCACCCATCCATGTACCTATCCAAATGCCGCTTAAAGGTCGCCAATGATTCTGACTCTACCACTCCCACGGGCAGCACATTCCATGCCCCTACCACTCTCTGGGTAAAGAACCCACCCCTGACATCTCCCCTATACCTTCCACCCTTCACCTTAAATTTATGTCCCCTTGTAACACTCTGTTGTACCCGGGGAAAAAGTTTCTGACTGTCTACTCTATCTATTCCTCTGATCATCTTATAAACCTCTATCAAGTCACCCCTCATCCTTCGCCGTTCCAACGAGAAAAGGCCGAGAACTCTCAACCTATCCTCGTACGACCTACTCTCCATTCCAGGCAACATCCTGGTAAATCTTCTCTGCACCCTCTCCAAAGCTTCCACATCTTTCCTAAAGTGAGGCAACCAGAACTGCACACAGTACTCCAATTGTGGCCTAACCAAAGTCCTGTACAGCTGCAACATCACTTCACGACTCTTGAATTCAATCCCTCTGCTAATGAACAATAATACTCCATAGGCCTTCTTACAAACTCTATCCACCTGAGTGGCAACCTTCAAAGATCTATGTACATAGACCCCAAGATCCCTCTGTTCCTCCACCTGACTAAGAACCCTACCATTAACCCTGTATTCCGCATTCTTATTTGTTCTTCCAAAATGGACAACCTCACACTTGGCAGGGTTGAACTCCATCTGCCACTCCTCAGCCCAGCTCTGCATCATATCTAAGTCCCTCTGCAGCCGACAACAGCCCTCCTCACTGTCCACAACTCCACCTATCTTCATATCATCTGCAAATTTACTGACCCACCCTTCGACTCCCTCATCTAAGTCATTAATAAAAATTACAAACAGCAGAGGACCCAGAACTGATCCCTGCGGAACTCCACTTGTAACTGGGCTCCAGGCTGAATATTTACCATCTACCACCACTCTCTGCCTTCGACCGGTTAGCCAGTTTTCTATCCAATTGGCCAAATTTCCCTCTATCCCATGCCTCCTGACTTTCCGCATAAGCCTACCATGGGGAACCTTATCAAATGCCTTACTAAAATCCATGTACACTACATCCACTGCTCTACCCTCATCCACATGCTTGGTCACCTCCTCGAAGAATTCAATAAGACTTGTAAGGCAAGACCTACCCTTCACAAATCCGTGCTGGCTGTCCCTAATCAAGCAGTGTCTTTCCAGATACTCGTAAATCCTATCCCTCAGTACCCTTTCCATTACTTTGCCTACCACAGAAGTAAGACTAACTGGCCTGTAATTCCCGGGGTTATCCCTATTCCCTTTTTTGAACAGGGGCACAACATTCGCTACTCTCCAGTCCCCTGGTACCACCCCCGTTGCCAGTGAAGACGAGAAGATCATTGCCAACGGTACTGCAATTTCCTCTCTTGCTTCCCACATAATCCTAGGATATATCCCGTCAGGCCCGGGGGACTTGTCTATCCTCAAGTTGTTCAAAATGTCCAACACATCTTCCTTCCTAACAGGTATCTCTTCTAGCTTATCAGTCCGTTTCACACTCTCCTCTTCAACAATACGGTCCCTCTCGTTCGTAAATACTGAAGAGAAGTACTTGTTCAAGACCTCTCCTATCTCTTCCGACTCAATACACAGTCTCCCACCACTGTCCTTGATCGGACCTACCCTCGTTCTCGTCATTCTCAGGTTTCTCACATACGCATAGAATGCCTTGGGGTTATCCTTGATCCTATCCGCCAAGGATTTTTCATGCCCTCTCTTAGCTCTCCTAATCCCTTTCTTCAGGTCCCTTCTGGCTATCCTGTATCCCTCCACTGCTCTGTCTGAACCCTGTTTCCTCAACCTTATGTAAGCCTCCTTCTTCCTCTTTACTAGACATTCAACCTCCCTCGTCAGCCAAGGCTCCCTCACACGACCATTTCTTTCCTGCCTGATCGGTACATACATATCAAGGACACGTCGTATCTGCTCCTTGAAAAAGTTCCACATTTGTTGCTCATTCCTGGTTGGCTTTGTGAAGGTGGGAGTGAGCTGTTGCCTTTAACCATGGTGGTTGTTGTGGTTGAGGTATGCCCACAGTGCTGGTATCCAATTAGTCTCAACCCTCTGATCTCTCCCTATAGTGTGCAAACTTTTCCTCTTCAAGTGTTTGTCTAATTTATGTGTCAAATGTTGCTGTTGAATCTACCTCCATCATCCTCTATAGAACAAAGATTAGCGAGGAGGATATAGATAGGCTACAGACTTGGGTGGAGACGTGGGTGATGGAATTTAATGCAGGCAAATATGGGGTGATGCATTTTGGTAGCTCCAATGCAGGAAGAAAATATACAGTAAATGGCAGAACTCTTAGAAGCATTGACATACAAAGGGATTTAGGCATCTAGGCAAATGGCATGTTTGCCTTCATCAGTCAGGGCATAGAATGTAAAAAATGGCAAGTAATTTTGCAGCACTATAGAACTTCAGTAAAATTACTTTTGGGATATTGCAATTCTGATCACCACAGAAGGATATAAAGGCTTTGGAGAGAGTGCGGAGAATGTTTACCAGAATGTGGCCTGTTTTGGATGGAATTAGCCATAAGGAGAGATTGGCCAAACTTGGTTTGTTTTTATTTGAACTTCAATGGCTGCAGGGAGGGAGGGGTGACCTGACAGATATTAAAAAATTATGAGAGGCATGAATCGAATGGATAGTCGGAGTTTTTTCCTCAGGGTAGAAATGTCAATTGCTACAGGACATTGGTTTAAGGTAAAAGGGGATAAGTTTAAAGGAGATGTGAAAGGCAGATTTTTTACACAGAGGGTGGTAAGTCTCTGGAATGAAGAGATGGTGGAGGCAGATTCAATAGCAACATTCAAGAGCTAGCTTGTCAGATACTTGAATATGCAGGATGGGTAAGGATGGCAGATTTCCCTGTATGCTAGGCTAGACTGCATGAGGATGGCAGATTCCCTGCCCTGTTGGCCAAACTGGGTAAGGATGGCAGATTTCCCTGCCTGGTAGGCTAGACTGCGTTAGGCTGGTAGATTTCCCTGCCCGCTAGGCCAGACTGGGTAAGGATGGCAGATTTCCCTGCCCTGCAGGCCAGACTAGGTAAGGATGGCAGATTTTAAAGGGATATGTATTAGTGAGTGCGACAATTGAAATAAATGTACACAGAGAAAAAAACTGTAGCAGCTAAAGTGAATAAGTTAAATACAAAATGGAGAGAAAACCAAGTGGGCCTATGAAGTGAATGTGTAAATATATGAATCAGGGCAGGAATAGGTCACTCAGCCCCTTGAATAAGATCACAGACGATCTGATTACCCGATGTTCCTGGCTATCCCTTGCGTATTAATAATCCACTTATATCCACCTTAAAAATATTTAAAGACTCTTCTTCCCTGTCTTTTGAGAAGGAGGATTTCTAAGATGCATAGCCATCTGTGAGAAACCAAACTTCCATGTCTCTGTCATAACTGGGCAATCCATTGTTTCTATACAGAGACCCTTTTAGATACATGTGACAATAATAAATCAAAAAGAAAAAACAAAAATCAGTTCTAGAAACAGTAACCACATGAAGCTTTGATTTGGAGATGCCGGTGTTTGGGGTGTACAAAGTTAAAAATCACACAACACCAGGTTATAATCCAACAGGTTTAATTGGAAGCACACTAGCTTTCAGAGAGCTGCTCCTTCATCAGGTGATTGATGAAGGAGCAGCACTTCAAAAGCTAGTGCTTCCAATTAAACCTGTTGGACTATAACCTGGTGTTGTGTAATTTTTAACAAGAAGGTTTGGCAGTGATGAGATTCAAATGTCAGCCGCAGCACAGGTTAGCACGTTAGAGTACTTGATAACAGTACACATGTGGCTCATATGTATGTTCCAGTATTTAATATGAGCTCTAGGCTGTGCCCTTAAAGCATAAAATTGTGCTTTCTCATGCAGTTAGAGAATCTAATGACCCTGACAGGAATCTACACACAGCTTACGTGCACAGGTATGCATGAACTTTGATAATGCAAGGCTGAACAAAAAATGTTTGACATGCTCCCACCTCAGGCTGCATCTGTGGAGAGAGAATGTTTTAGGTCTCTGATGTTTTGTCAGAACAGCAAAAATCTGAGCTGGAACAGTGTAATATGTTATGTAATTAGTAAGATTCTGACTGAAAAGCTGTATTGTAGCATTGACGAAGAAGCCTTTGAAAGATGTGCCCATTAATATAAACAATTGGGACAGAATTAGAAACTAAAATAAGCCATCCCTAAGTCTATAGATAATAATAATACTTGGATGTAGTTTCCTTCATGTTTAAGGTACATAGCAAAGTCCAAAGCTTGTTCCTTTTGAATGGACTTACTGCACAAGTTGATGGTGCAGAACAGTCCAGAGAGAGTTTGGAACTTTGTGGGTGTCTTGCTATTCTGCAGTATCAAAATCAACTAGGAGAGAGTGAGGACTGCAGATGCTGGAGATAAGAGTCGAGAGTGGGGTGCTGGAAAAGCACAGCAGGTCAGGCAGCATCCGAGGAGCAGGAGAATCAATGTTTCATTCCTGTTGAAGGGCTTATGCCTGAAACGTCGACTCTCCTGCTCCTCGGATGCTGCCTGACCTGCTGTGCTTTTCCAGCCCGACTATTGTGTAGTGCCACCTGGAGGCAATAGTTGTGGCAGTGACTCGGAGGAAACGGAGGTGTATATTTCGGAGGCTCACAAATTCAGAGAGCGAGTTAGTGATCTGTTATTTTCAGAGTAAAACGATGGTTATGTTACAGGCAAAAATAGAATCAGTTGGCAAAACTCAGCAGGTCTGGCAACATCTGACGGGTGAAAGCAGAGTTAATATTTTGAGTTTCATCAGAACTGCAGGCAGCTTAGGAAATGTGATGTTTCTGCTGAAGTTGAGGTATGGGTGTGGGTGTGGGGGAGAGGTGAGTGGATAGGTGTCGATGGAGCCTGGACAGAAAGATATATGAAAGGGGTAGGGATGGGACTACTGATAGCAGGCTAGGACAGAAGAAAAGCTAAAGAAGTGGAATGAGAGCTGAGAGTAGGAGAGAATGGGTGTGCAGTGCTGTAGGCATCCTGTGTCATGACAGGAACAGGGTGTGGAGGTGGGTACAAAACATGGAAGGATGGAATCAAGCTGTAAAATTATTGAACTCAATGTTGAGTGAGAGAGGCTGCAGGGTCCCCAAGAGGAAAATGAGATTTATTCTTTGCCCTTGTGCTGAGACTCACTGGAACACTGCAGCAGCAATGTTGGTGTAGGAGCACGGCAGTGTGTTGGAGTTGCAGACAGGGTCATTTTGTGGACAGACTGTAGACGTTCTGCCTTTATTCCTGATGAAGGGCTTTTGCCCGAAACGTCGATTTTGCTGCTCGTTGGATGCTGCCTGACTGCTGTGCTCTTCCAGCACCACTAATCCAGTATTTGGTTTTCAGCATCTGCAGTCATTGTTTTTACAAAGTTAACACACACTCCACATTCATCTCCCCAAGTGCAGAGGAGACGAATCAGCGAGTACAGTAGACTAGATGGAGTGAAGTGCAGGTGAATCAGTGCTTCTTCTGGAAGGTGGTTCTGGAGCCTTGGATAGTGAGGAGGGAGGAAGTAAATGAGCAGATGTTACATCTTGTGTGGTCACATGGGAAGGTGCGGTGGGAGTGTGGGGAGGTATTGGGATTGGAGGAGTTCTCAAAGGGAATGGTTTCTGTGGAAGGCTGACAAGGGAGGAGTGGGGAATATTTGTCTGGACATGCTGTTGGGAGTGATGGAAAATAGATTAGACTCCCTATAGTGTGGAGACAGGTCATTTGGCCCAACAAGTCCACATCGACTCTCTGAAGAATAGCCCACCCAGACCCATTTCCCTCTGACCAAAGCACTTAAAGCTATGGGCAATTTAGCATGGCCAATTCACCTAATCTGCACATCTTTGGACTTTGGGAGGAAACCGAAACACCCAGAGGAAACCCATGCAGATTCTGGGAGAATGTACAAACTCCACACAGTCACCTGAGACTGGAATCAAACCTGGGACCCTGGCCAATGCGGCTTACACTCTTTCGGTGTAGATGCTGAGGGGGAGGGGTTGGGGGCTTAAGTGAAGACTGGGGGGGGGACCCTATCGCTGTAGTTGGAGGCAAGAGGAGGGCTGACGGGGAAGTGTGGGAGATGGGTCAGACCCAGCTAAGTGCCCTGTCTACCACATGGTGGGGAATTCTTGGTGAGGAAATCAGTGGACAATTCTGAAGCCCCCCCTGCAGCAGTTGGCATCACCAAAACAGATGTGACAGAGATGGAGGAGCTAGGAGAATGGAATAGAGTCTTTACAAGAAGCAGGATGTGTAGTCAAGGTAACTGTTGGAGTCGGTGGGTTTGTAGTGGACATTGGTGACCATCCTATCCCCAGAAATGGAAACGGAGATGTCAGGGAAGGGAAGGGAGGAGTCAGAGGTAGAGTAGTGCTGGAAAAGCACAGCAGGTCAGGCCTCATTCCTGATGAAGGGCTTTTGCCCGAAACAACATAGATTTTTCTTACTCCTCAGATGCTGCCTAACCTGCTGTGCTTTTCCAGCATTACTATAATCTTGACTCTAATCTCCAGCATCTGCAGTACCCACTTTCGCCCAAGTGAAGATAGGACCAGGGTAGAAATCAGGAGCGAAATTGATAAATTTTTCCAATTCCAGATGACAGAGGGAAGCAGCACCGATGATGTCATTGATGAACCGGAGAAAGAGTTATGGGTGGGGTCCGGAATAGGACTGGAACAATGAATGTTCCATGTACCCCACAAAGAGACAGGCTACCCACGGCCACCCCTCTGTCCTGAGGAAAATGAGAGAAATTAAAAGAGAAGTTGTTCAAAGTGAATTTGGATGAGTGAGGACTGGCTTGGACAGGCCAAGGAGGATCAGGGGTGGATGGGGATAGTACAGTCCTTCTTCCCACAAATAAGTGGAGGGCTGAGACTATCCTAACCGGGGATGGATGTGTCAAGTGATTGCACGTCCAAGAAGGAAGTGGCTGGTTTCTGCAAACTGGAAATTCTGAAACTAATATAAAGCATTAGAAGCATCATGGATGTAAATGGGAGGGACTGGACAAGGGGAGAAACATATTGAGTCCAGGTAGAAAGAAACAGATTCCACGGGGCAGGAACTGGTGGTTCTCTTTCAGAGAGTTATCCAGTTGCATTCGTTTTATTCTTTCTGCCTGCTTCTAATGGTTGTTTTGGTATTGAGTGTTCTCCCATTAATCTCTTCATCTCTCTGTTCTTTTCTAGTGAGCTGGGGGCAAGAAGCAAAGAGATGAAGGTGAAAATCATGGAGAAGTTGGAGCGAAGTGAGAGTAAGTGTTCGCTTGGAACTCAATCTCATTAACAACAAGCTTCGAAATGACCAGAGGCCTTGTGTTCAATTGGTCAAATAGGGAAATAAACAAGAAGAGCAATATTGCATTTATATGGTGACGTTCAGGAACCTAAAGATGTCCCAAAAATAAACGTCACTAAATGTTTGAAACACCGTATCAGCACGCTTGTACAGTGAGCTCCTATAAACTGTAATGTGATGGTGACCAGCGAGTGTACTTCTAGTACGATTACTCAAGGGTTCAAAATTGAGAACTGAGAACTTGTCCACTGTTTTTTAAATTTTTAAATTAAAATGAGAACTTTAACTTTCAGTGAAGTAATCAGACAATGCTTCTTATCTAGAAGCTGGTCCCTACAGTACAGTGCCCCCTCAGTACTGCACTGACCCGTCAGGTATCCCCTACAGTACAGTGCCCCCTCAGTACTGCACTGACCTGTCAGGTATCCCCTAGAGCACAGTGCCCTCTCAGTACTGCACTGACCTGTCAGCTAGCCCCTACAGCACAGTGCCCCCTCAGTACTGCACTGGCCTGTCAGCTAGCCCCTACAGCACAGTGCCCCCTCAGTACTGCACTGACCTGTCAGGTATCCCCTACAGCACAGTGCCCCCTCAGTACTGCACTGACCTGTCAGGTATCCCCTACAGCACAGTGCCCCCTCAGTACTGCACTGGCCTGTCAGGTATCCCCTAGAGCACAGTGCCCCCTCAGTACTGCACTGGCCTGTCAGGTATCCCCTACAGTACAGTGCCCCCTCAGTACTGCACTGGCCTGTCAGGTATCCCCTAGAGCACAGTGCCCCCTCAGTACTGCACTGACCTGTCAGGTATCCCCTACAGTACAGTGCCCCCTCAGTACTGCACTGGCCTGTCAGGTATCCTCTACAGCACAGTGCCCCCTCAGTACTGCACTGGCCTGTCAGGTATCCTCTACAGCACAGTGCCCCCTCAGTACTGCACTAGCCTGTCAGGTATCCCCTAGAGCACAGTGCCCCCTCAGTACTGCACTGGCCTGTCAGGTATCCCCTACTGTACAGTGCCCCCTCAGTACTGCACTGACCTGTCAGGTATCCCCTACAGCACAGTGCCCCCTCAGTACTGCACTGACCTGTCAGGTATCCCCTAGAGCACAGTGCCCTCTCAGTACTGCACTGACCTGTCAGCTAGCCCCTACAGCACAGTGCCCCCTCAGTACTGCACTAGCCTGTCAGGTATCCCCTAGAGCACAGTGCCCCCTCAGTACTGCACTGACCCGTCAGGTATCCCCTACAGTACAGTGCCCCCTCAGTACTGCACTGACCTGTCAGGTATCCCCTACAGTACAGTGCCCCCTCAGTACTGCACTGACCTGTCAGGTATCCCCTACAGCACAGTGCCCCCTCAGTACTGCACTGACCTGTCAGGTATCCCCTAGAGCACAGTGCCCTCTCAGTACTGCACTGACCTGTCAGCTAGCCCCTAAAGCACAGTGCCCCCTCAGTACTGCACTGGCCTGTCAGGTATCCCCTCGAGCACAGTGCCCCCTCAGTACTGCACTGACCTGTCAGGTATCCCCTACAGCACAGTGCCCCCTCAGTACTGCACTGACCTGTCAGGTATCCCCTCGAGCACAGTGCCCCCTCAGTACTGCACTGACCTGTCAGGTATCCCCTACAGCACAGTGCCCCCTCAGTACTGCACTGGCCTGTCAGGTATCCCCTAGAGCACAGTGCCCCCTCAGTACTGCACTGGCCTGTCAGGTATCCCCTACAGTACAGTGCCCCCTCAGTACTGCACTGGCCTGTCAGGTATCCCCTAGAGCACAGTGCCCCCTCAGTACTGCACTGACCTGTCAGGTATCCCCTACAGCACAGTGCCCCCTCAGTACTGCACTGACCCGTCAGGTATCCCCTACAGTACAGTGCCCCCTCAGTACTGCACTGGCCTGTCAGGTATCCTCTACAGCACAGTGCCCCCTCAGTACTGCACTGGCCTGTCAGGTATCCTCTACAGCACAGTGCCCCCTCAGTACTGCACTAGCCTGTCAGGTATCCCCTAGAGCACAGTGCCCCCTCAGTACTGCACTGGCCTGTCAGGTATCCCCTACAGCACAGTGCTCCCTCAGTACTGCACTGACCTGTCAGGTATCCTCTACAGCACAGTGCTCCCTCAGTACTGCACTGGCCTGTCAGGTATCCCCTACAGCACAGTGCTCCCTCAGTACTGCACTGGCCTGTCAGGTATCCCCTACAGAACAGTGCCCCCTCAGTACTGCACTAGCCTGTCAGGTATCCCCTACAGTACAGTGCCCCCTCAGTACTGCACTGGCCTGTCAGGTTAATTTTGTGATCAAGCGTTTGGAGTAGAATTGCAACCCCTCCATCCTGACTCAGTTTAAAACTTCACGATCTGGCAGCTTCCAAAGCACTAAATGTAGACAAGTTTTCTGTATAATTCATTTCTTTTGTCTGTGTTCATCCCTCTCCCTTAAATATATATCATTGAGGGACACATAACCCAAAGACCCCAATCCCAAATTTCCTAGGCACCCTGGTTAGTTCTGCCTATTCATCGAACACGTGTAGCAATCCAAACTAACTGGACCAAATTTCTGTTTGGCTCATTATTGAACTGTTGGTGTTGCTAAGTAGCCCTTAGGCAGGAAAAGAGACTAATTTACAAGAGTTGAATCTTAACTTTTTTTACTGGTTGTTATGGTCGTAATGAGAGGGGAGCATATGCCTTTCTTTTCTTGAGCAACTGAGAAAATTATAACACACTCTTGGTCTTATTGTATTGTTAAAGGACAATGAAAAATTCTGCTGTGACAAATCAAATAATAATTCTAATGCTGCACAAGGGATGTCTTCAATTTCAGTAAGGCGTTCGACAAGGTTCGTCATGGGACACTAGTTAGCAAGGTTAGATCACATGGAATACAGGGACAACTTGCCACTTGGTTACAGAACTGGCTTGAAGTTAGGAGACAGGGAGTAGTGGTGAAGGGTTGCTTTTCAGACTGGTGGCCTGTGACCAGTGGTGTGCCACAAGGTTCGGTGCTGGGTCCATTGCTTATTGTCAGTTGTATAAATAGTTTGGATGTGAACATAAGAGGTACGGTTAGTAAGTTTGCAGATGATACCAAAATTGGAGGTGCAGTGGAAAGCAAGGAAGGTTACCTCAGAGTTCAACGGGAATTTGATCAGATGGGTCAGTGGGCAAGGAGTGGCAGATGGACTTGAATTTAGATAAATGTGAGTTGCTGCAGTTTGGAAATGCAAATCAGGGCAGGACTTATACACTTAATGGTAAGGTCCTGGGGAGTGTTGCTGAACAAAGAGACCTTGGAGTGCAGGTTCATAGCTCCTTGAAAGTGGAGTCTCAGGTAGATAGGATAATGAAGAAGGCGTTTGGTATGCTTTCCTTTATTCATCAGTGCATTGAATGTAGGAGTTGGGAAATCATGTTGCAGCTGTACAGGACATTGGTTAGACCACTTTTGGGATATTGTGTGCAATTCTGGTCTCCCTGCTATTTGTGAAACTTTTAAATTTGTTTTGATCACTTTCAAGGATGTTGCCAGAATTGAAGTGTTTGAGCTATAAGGAGAGGCTGAACAGGCTGGGGCTATTTTTCCTGGAGTGTTGGAGGCTGAGGGGTGACCTTATAGAGATTTATAAAGTTATGAGGGGCATGGATAGGATAAATAGACAAGGTCTTTTCAAACCTAGAGGGGATAGTTTTAAGGTGAAAGGGGAAAGATTTAAAACGGACCTAAGGAGCAACGTTTTCATGCAGAGGGTGGGGCGAGTATGGAATGAGGCTGGTACAATTACAACATTTAAAAGGTATCTGGATGGGTATATGAATAGGAAAGGTTCAGAAGGATATGGGCCAAATGCTGGCAAATGGGACTAGATTAATTTAGAATATCTGGTCAGCACGGAAGAGTTGAACCAAAGGGTCTGTTTCGGTGCTGTACATCTTTATAACTCTATAAAGAAACATCTTACTATGGTTTCAACTTAACATGAAGTTGCAAGAGAGGACAAGGTTTTAAGACATTCTGTTACTTCCTGTGATGATGTATACTGTCTGAGAATCATACCACATACAGTCAGACCTAACAAAATGTACTACAAAAATCTCCAGGAATTCCAATGTCACAAAAAGTGCTGAAGCTGGTTGTGCAATGGCTTCATGGGTTGATAGACTGTGTCTCAGTTGGGTCATCATGGAGTATGTGAGGACCTGTTTGTGCACTGTACCCAGTGATGGGTGAATAGATGATATAGACCAGTATAAGAAGCAATCACCCGACCCTGTTCATTCTTTTGCAGACATGGTATTAGGGCAGAGTGTGATCCCACTGGATTTATCTCGGAGATCCCCTTCTGGATGTCATAACTTTCCATTAACAGCTACTCCGAAGATGTCAAATACTCTGACTGGATCAGTGTCACTGGAGGTAACCCACCAGTCTTGCCAAACGCTGCTTTTACTTTTATTAAGCCCTTTGCTTGTTCCATTTTGTTGTCTCTGCCTTTTGGTCTCCCTTCTTTAATCAGAAACTGTTAGGTACCTCCGAAGGATGTAGTGGCGCACTCAAACTGAAAAATCCTCTCTGTTCAATTTTGATGTAAATGTGAAAATAGCTCATGTTGCAGGCCACAAATATTGAACAGGTGCATCTGGCTCAAAATAGTGACAAGGAAAGTACATTCAACCTAAACAACTTACAGACTTTAGCTCGTGAGTAATTAAGCCAGCGAGTTTTGAGAAGATTTGTAGCTCAGGTTGAGGTTCTGGATGTAGGTTTGCTCGCTGAGCTGACGTTTGTCACCATGGTAGGTAACATCTTCAATGAGCCTTCGGATGAAGCACTACTGATGTTTCCTGCTTTCTATTTATATGTTTGGGTTTCTTTGGGTTGGTGATGTCATTTCCTGTGGTGATGTCATTTCCTATTCTTTTTCTCAGCGGGTGGTAAATGGGGTCCACGTCCTCAGTTTGGAATCCATCTGGCCCACTTTACCACTCTGGAGCAGCCTCACCGCCTCCTGCACTTCCTGAGTTGTCAAGGGGGCACTCAAAAAGGACGCCTGCTCACTGGAGATGTTACCTAGTATGGTGATGAAATGTCTGAAAGTGAACCTTCCAGCTCAGCGAGCAAACCTGCATCCAGTAATTAAGCCGCCCAATTCTAGGTTTAATCCTCTATTATGTGTAGAGCTCTGTTTTGAACCATCTTATCATTGAATTGTTTGATATCGAGGCAAGTGTAGGGTAAAGTTCAATGGGGCCAAGTAGCAGAGAGTGTCTTTATATAATAATATTCTGGAACTGTATAAAGTACTGGTTGAGCCACAACTGGAGTACGGTGTGCTGTTGTGGTCACCACTCTAGGAAAGATGTGTTTGCATTAGAGACAATACAGAGGGATTTACAAAGGTACTGCCAGGATCGGAGGAACTAAGTTATTTGGAAAGATTAGATAGGCTGGGGCTTATTTGTTTGAAGCAGCAAAGGCTAAGACAGAACCTGTGTAAGATTATGAGGGATATAGAGATGGTGGATACAAAGGCACTTTTTCTATTTGTAGAGGGACCACGAAGCAGTGGAGTTGGATTTAAGGTAAGAACGAGAAGGCAAAGAGGAGAGTTGAAGGTTTTATTTTCACTCTAGTGGGAGACTGAAACAGTCGAGTCAGAACTTTAATAACATTTAGATATTCACTTGTATTGCAACAGCCTTCAGGGCGGTAGATTCAATAAACTGAAAAGTGGGGTTAGTGCAGTCAGAACTTTGTTAACTGGTGCAGATTTGATGGGCTGAATGGCCTCCTTCTGCAAAGTCATTGAATCTGTCACACAAAAACCTGGAGACACTGGTCCATTTGCTGTGGCAGCCAGTGAATATCAAGTAAGTAAGTGAGGAGTAAAACATTTATATCACTAATGGGAGGTGGTGACAGAAGTACTGGGTTGTTGTAAAAATCCTGTGTCCTTTAAAGAAGGAAATCTTCTGTTAAACCCAGTCTGGCCCACATGTCACTCCAGACTTAGAAACAATGGTGGCTCACTGGTTAGCACTGTTGCCTCACAGCATCAGGGACCCAGGTTCAATTCCAACCTCGGACGCCTGTTTGTGTGGAGTTTGCACGTTCTCCCCATGTCTGCGTGGGTGTCTTCTGGGTGCTCCGGTTTCCTCCCACAGTCCAAAGATGTTAAGATTAGGTGGAGTTACCATGCTAAATTGCCCGTTGTGTACAGAGATATCTGGGTTGTCTGTGGGAAATACAGAGTTCCGGGGTAGGGTAGGGGGGTGATTCTGGCTGGGATGCTCTTTGGAGAGTCGGTGTGGACCTGTTGGACTGAATGGTCTATAGAGATTCTATTCTATGACCTGTTGGACTATAACCTGGTGTTGTGTGATTTTTAATATTATTTAAAATTATAACTCATCCTTTAAAGGGCAATCAGAGTTGGGCAATAAATGCTAAGATAGCCAACAAATCCTTTTTTTTTAATTGGCTAGTGAGCAGGATAGCAAAGATCGATGGCTGTGGAAACGCGATGAGTGGAGGGAATTTGCAGTTAGAAATATGTAGTAATAAAACAATGGATTTTTTTTTTGCAGTTGAGTTATATAGAACCTGCAGATTCTAAGATAGTCCAGCCACTGGTTCCTGCACGAACAGTCACCCCTACAAAAAAGATTGAAATGGATCGAACCATAATGCCCGATGGCACCATAGTGACAACGGTAACGACCATCCAATCCCGGCCCAAGGTCGATGGAAAGATAGGTAAGGTTACAATTTCTATTTGTGCTGACAATGGTGACAGCTGTTCCATTTATGGATTGGAGGGTTCAGTTCTGGTTGTCCTTGGAAAGCAAACAGAAAATAGTCTGTTTTAAAAACTGCAGATTATAAGGAAGGCCACAGTGTCCGTGCACTGGTCCAATTGTGCAAGAGTTCATTTTTCTTTGATTCATGCTTTTAACCATAATTCACAAACATGCAGGCCATTGACAGCTTTACCTTGTCATTGTTAAGGATTATAGGTAGAAAATAGGAGATGATGGTCTATTGATAATATCCTATTAATCTACGTGTGGCTCAGTGGTTAGCACTGCTGCCTCACAGCACCAGGGACCCGGGTTCGATGCCACCCTCAGGTGACTGTCCGTGTGGAGTTTGTACATTCTCCCTGTGTCTGCATGGGTTTCCTCCGGGTGCTCGGGTTTCCTCCCACTGTCCAAAGCTATATGGGTTAGGTGGATTGGCATTGCTAAACTGCTCCATGGTGTCCAGGAATATGCAGGTGGATTAGCCCTGGGGAATGTGGGGATAGGGTGGGGAAGGGTGCTCTTTGGAGGGTTGGTACAGGCTCGATGGGCTGAATGGCCTCTTTCTGCATTATGGGATATTGAACATCTCACCTGAAACACCTTCGTCAACATTTCAGTCAAATTAAAAATGTCAGCACCTCTTGAATCACCATTTTTACAATCCCAAATTTGTTAACTTTTCTTCAAACTTCATATTACAAAATTTGATCTCTCTGCAATTTAGGGCCAGACCTGTCTGATTTTCCATAATGTCTCCAATGGTGTAGTGGAAGAAGGGCTTATGATTCTGTTTGCAGTTCCCATAGCTGCTAACAGAAGTCAGGACCAGAATTGGCTATGAGGCATGCCCACTGGTAACAAAGGTTCACCTAGGAATGGTCACCTGGGTTAAATATTGGACAATGGACAACGGGCGTAAATATGGATTGTGTCTTTCATCCTGGAAGTAATGTTGGATGACACACATCATGTGTTGGATAGAGTCTTTCAATGAAGGCACTTTCCTCATGCTCTCCAATATCTGCTCATCTTCTCTCTCTTTTTAGACAGATGTGCAGCCATTGAGTTTATGGACTCTCTTTCTTGCTTCAACCCCAGTGCACTCGGCAATTTGTTAATACTGTAGAATAAGAAGTGGAGGAGTTGATCAGTTTAGTTCTCAATGCATAGGACACAGAGGCATGGGAGGAGATGTGAAAATGCTCTACAACAATACAATGGGAGGCTGTACCGATAAAGAAAGTTTGAACAGGCTGGTGCTCTCTGCTTTCTAGGAAAGGAAAGATTGTGGCAAAAACTGATGAATGTCTACGATTACCCTAATGTAATTGTAGCGTGATTTAACTTTTGGGGAACCATAATTAAGATAGTCAAGAATAATTCCAACAGGGGATCCAGAACTTAAGGTTTGAACATGTGGTTCAGTTAAAATGTCGCATAATCTTTTCAATGCACTTGGAAATGCTGTAAGCTACTGGACAATGGACCAGGAGCTGGAAAGCAGGCTTGGTCTGGTTGGCAGCTTGTTGGCCAGGACAGACATGGTAGGACAGTAGCCTCTTAAACATTGAAACATTGAAAAGGGGCATCATCAGGGACGTAGATAGGAACAATGTACATTGTCTTTTTTTTCCCCCAGAATGGGGAACTGAAAACTAGATAGCATAGGTTTAATATGAGAGGGGAAAGGCTTAAGAAGGACCTGAGGGGGTGACTTTTTAATGTAGAGAGTACTGTGTACAGGGGAACCTTGATTATCCGAAGGACACGGGCAGGGAGTATTTCATTCAGTTAATCAAATTCTGGATAATTGAATGCTAGATAATAGCCAAGCATCGGGACCTTGTGATCTTGCAGGATAATCTGATGATCTGATAATCGAATGCTGGATAATCGAGGTTCCTCTGTATACAGATTGGGCTGCCAGTGAAAGTGGTTGAGGCAGTTGCAATAGCAACGTTTTAAAAAACATTTGGATAGGTACATGGATGGGAAGGGCAATTGGAACTAGCTCAGTGGGCACCATGATCAATAAGGGCCAGTTTGGGTCGAAGGGCTTGTTTCTATGCTGTATTACTCTATGACTCTAAAATCAGAGCAGGCGTAGGTCATTCAGCAGGACCATTGCTGATCATCCAATTCACTACCCTGTTCCCACTTTCACCCATCCCCTATTATCCCTTTAGCCTGAAGAATTGTATCTAAGTCCTTCTTGAAAATATTTGCTGTTTGACCTCGACCACTTTCTGAAGCAGAGAATTCCACAGGCTCACCGCTCTCTGGATGAAGAAATTTCTCCTCGTCTCATTTGTAAATGACCTACCCCAAATCCTCAAATGATGACCCTTGGTTCTGAACTCCTTGGTCATCTAGATCATCCATCATGTGTTTATCCAATCTAGCCCTAGATCACCCCTTGTCCTCCTTAAGTGCCCATGATTTCAGTGAATTCAATAGAAATCTTTTCTACACTAAGAGTGATTAGAATGTGGACTTTGCCACTGTAAGGAATAGTTTAGGGGAATAACTTCAGTTGGCTTAAGGGAAGCTAGATACATATATGAACAGGAAAGGCAAAGAGGATTATGCTGATTGGGTGGAATAAAATAAAGGTGTGAGAATTCTCATGTGGTGCAGTCGGCTTGATGCTGTTTCTGTGCTGCATATACTGTGTAATTACACATAACGCACTTAATTTATTGTCCGAGCTAGGTATCATCATGGTTCATAGTGCCCATGGCTGTCACCACTTCGTTGAGCTCAAACACAGCTACAGTAACATATTTAGAGTCTCTCTATTGTCATTCTATAACCAATTACGCCTATCCACCCACAGATTCTCCAACACGGTCACCTTCCAAGGTGGAAGTAACAGACAAGAGGTCCATCAAGATGGAAGATAGTTCTGTCAATGTGTCTCCCAGTAATGGTAGGTTCACACGATATTTGAAGTGTTTTGCCTAGTTGTGCTCAGAGATAATGAGGGATATTAAACCTTCTGCCCCTTTAGAGAATTTGCTGGGCATTTAAACTGTTCTTAATATTTTAAGATTGTTCCTTTTGAACACAAAACTGAGGAGAGGGCCCCTCAAGCCAGCTGTGCCTTTCAATAAGGTCATGGTTAATCAGATCTCTATCGACTCAACTCTGTTGAATCACTGTCTGTCCTCCATGACGCTTGTACTTGGCCTTGAATGACCTAACTGTACTCCCATTATCTCCTTGAATGGTGGAGCAGACTCAATGGCTGAATGGTGTGCTTGTGTTCCTACATCTTGTGATTTTATGTTCAAAAAACTCCTTAAGTGTTAGGCTCAGCATTTGTTGACCCAGATTTCTTTACATGATGATGGTTTCAAGATCCAGTAATGCTATTTTGTTCCAAAAGCCTCTAACTTCATAGAACATCATATCACCACTCTGCGCTCTCTGGCAATGGAATGTTAGAAGCAGCCTGGTCTTTTCCAATTGCTACTGAATCCAATTCATGTATTCGCTGTGAGGAAGAGATCAGGAGTGGTTCCTGACTTAATTGTTGCACTGCACTGGGTCCACTGAGCATTGTCAAGACAGCTATAAAGAACTATAATCCTGGTTAAGTCAGCCACGGTTCCAATCCTAGTTGTTATTCACTGATGGCCAGTGAGTGAAAATAGGGTAGGAATGAGCTGAAGCTAACCATTGGTGAGCACTGCTGCATCTCAACACCACAGACCTGGGTTCGATTCCACCCTCGGGTGTCTGTCTGTGTGGAGTTTGCACATTCTCCCCGAGTCTGCGTTGGTATCCTCCAAGTGCTCCGGTTTCTGTCCACAGTCCAGAATTAGCCATGATAAAATACAAGAATGGAGTGAGGATGTGGCAAAAACAGAAATTGCTGGAAGAACTCAGCAGGTCAGGCAGAGATCAGAATTAACATTACGGGTTCAGTGACTGTTCTTCAGAAGTTCAGCAAGGGTGTAGGGCTGGGTTGGAGAATGGATGCAGACTCGAGGGTCGAATGGCCTCTTTCTGTACTGTCGGGATTCTGTGATGCTCACAGACATTTGTTATCAAGGCCTCCACATAAAAAAGATGAGATGATGGAGGGTCACCAGTGCCCAGGGCACTGTACACAAACATGGAGCCAACACCTAGTGGAGAGGAAAGTGGCTGGTAAAATTGTCAGAGGAAATGAATGTATAATTGTAAATGAATGGATAGTCAGTAATCGTCAGTTTGGCACAATCATGTGGAATAACATGTCATAGAGTAACTCTGATTGTTTACAGGGGTCAGAGACTTTCTTTCAGAATACCTTTGTTCCTAATTGGTTAGAGTTTTCTATCGTTTTGCCATTTCTTGGTGGAGTGGGAGAATCTATATTGTACATCACAACTTTATGCGACAGGCTATAGTGTTGTAGCCTGATTGACTGGCCATACTAAATTGCCCATAGTGTCCCAGTATGTGCAGGCTAGGTGGTTTAGCCATGGGAAATGTGGCGTTATGGGGATAGGATAAGGTATTAGGTTTGGGTAGTCTGATGTTTGGTGGGTCAGTATGGACTCAATGGGCTGAATCCACACTGTAGGGATTCTACGATTCTCTTACCCTCTGTCACCTTTACTACACCTTCCTTCACTCTCTGTGCCTCTCTTTGTTTCTCCCTGGTGCTGTCTCTCTTTTTCTCTTTCTCTTTTTTTTTCCACTTTTTCTCTTTCTCTCTTTCTTTTTCTCTCTCTCATTTTTCTCTCTCTCTTTCTCTCTTTTCTCTTTTATTTCTCTCTTTTCTCTCTCTCTCGCTCTCTCTCTCGGTCAGTGTGCCTCGTGTTAATCATCTTGTTTGTTTGTGTGGTAAGCAGCGGATAATCACCTGGCCAATGGTTTGGATCCTGTGGTACAAACAGCAATCCGGCAGCTGACAGAATCCGCCAACAAGCCCAGCAAAAGGACTCCAACGAAACGCAGCACCCTGATTATATCAGGCATCTCCAAGGTAACGTTCTGTCTTTCGCGGTTTGCTTCAAGTACTTCACTCTGATTCCTGCAGCTCCCTGGGCCTTCCCTTCCAATGTTGCTCCTGTACCCATTAGGGAGTGATTGAGAGTGGGCTACAGGTTAGGGACAAAGACTTGAAAGGAATTTGGATTTTGCATTTTAATCAACAATCTATCTCCTAACTGATTAAAGGATTCAACAAGGGCAGCTCGTTTTTAAAGTTGCTAACATTTTGTTTCTTAATACTGTGTCTTATACCTCGCTATCGCTCCACACCTGAGGAAGGAGCTGAGCTCAGAAACCTTGCGATTTCAAGCAAACCTGCTAGACTAAACCTGGTGTTGTTTGATTTTTGACTTTGTCCACCCCAGTCCAACTCCGGCATCTCCACCTCATTTAAGTTAGGGAGTAGTAATTTAATCAGCCAATTAGGTAGGATGAAATACAGCAACGAACAGTGAAAGTGAAGTTCAAATGACCAACATAAATCACAAAATCAAATTAGTGGCAGAAGCTTACTCGTGGAATATAGTTTCCTTGATAATATGTTCCAAAGCGAGTTACTTCCAGAAGATTATTGATGAATATATTGGACCACGTTTTCTAATTAGTCACAATCTCATTCAGGTTGCCACTCATTCCTTCTATTTTTAAGCGAGCTCTATATTTGTAACAGGAGGTAGCGATTCAGGGGTTTTGCTGCACATCCATTCTGACTGGTTCCTCATGGTGTAGAACAATCGGAGAAGGCAAACCTCATCTATACTTCCACACCAGTCAGTGATTACTTTTCGATGATGTAAAGATCCAGCACAGTGGATAGCCATTTTGACTACTCCCGGGGGAAGGGTGAATCGGTAAAGTAAGTGAGGGACTAGGATGTTGGAAGAGCAAATCTCCTGGTGGAGGGGGAGGCAGGTAGTTGGAGGTAGAGTGCCGGGTGGGTAAAGTGCCTGTTAATGAGGGTTCAACTGCACAAGATAGCAAGAGGGCCAGATGAGTGGTGGACTATTTAGGGTAGGTCAGAGATTACAGGTGGAGCCCGAGGAGTGTGTCAGGGTGGTAGTTGCTGGTACCCTAGGGTCCGGTTTGGTGGCAGATGAAGTGGGTTTGGGTCCAGCGGTGAGTGAATACGGTGTTAGGTTCCAGGGTATGGGCATATCCGGAACAGGGTGTATCTGCATTGCCAGAGCAGAAAAGCGGGGTCAGGTCCAGGGTGGAAGGAAGGGGAATTAGATCCAGGGTTGGATTGGGGGGGTTCCGTAGGGAGCAAGAATACATGCGTAGGGAAAGGGTTAAGGTTCCAGGGGAAAAGGGAAAGTCAGGACAGGTTCTGGTGCAATTTTGGGTTATGGGGTAGGTTTAACACTGAGCTAACTGGAGTTAGACTAGCTTTGTAATATCTAACATGTGAGCGGCACAGTGGTTAGCACTGCTGCCTCACAGCGCCAGAGACCTGGGTTCAATTCCAGCGTCAGGCGACTGACTGTGTGGAGTTTGCACATTCTCCCCGTGTCTGCGTGGGTTTCCTCCGGGTGCTTCAGTTTCCTCCCACAGTCCAAAAATTGCAGGTTAGGTGAATTGGCCATGTTAAATTGCCTGTAGTGTTAGGTGAAGGGGTAAATGTAGGGGAATGGGTTTGGGTGGGTTGCGCTTCGGTGGATCGGTGTAGACTTGTTGGGCCGAAGGGCCTGTTTCCACACTCTAAGTAATCTAATCTGTAAGTAATTTGTTCCCAGACATTTCCTCACCATACTAGGTAACAGCATTAGTGAGCCTCCAGTGAAGTGTTGGTGTTCTGTTCCACTTTCTATTTATGTGTCTTAGTCTGTTAAGGTGGGTGATATCACTTATGGTTCCTTTTCTCAGATGTTGGTAAATGGAGTCCAGATTGATGTGTTTATTGATGGAGTTCCAGTTTGAATGCAAGGCCTCTCAGAATTCCCATGTGTGTCTCTGTTTAGCCTGTCTCAGGATGGATATATTGCCCCAGCCGAAGTGGAGTCCTTCATCGTCTGTGTGTAAAGATACTAGTAATAGTTGGTCATGTCTTTTGGTGACTAGTTGGTGTTCATGTATCCTGGTAGCTAATTTCCTGCCTGTCTGGCCTGCTGCATTAAGACATTATTTAAACAGGCCACAACACACTGCAGCACCTAGGAACTATGAGCACCAGAAGAAAAATACCTACACAGCACGGGAATTCCTAGAGGCCTAGCATTCAAATTAGAACTCCATCAATAAACACATCAATTTGCACCCCATTTACCAACCTCTGAGAAAAGGAACTGGAAGTGATTTCACTCACCTTAACAGACCAAGACACATAAATAGTAAGTGGGACAGAACGCCAGCATTTTACCGGAAGCTCATTGATGTTACCTAGCACAGTGACAGAACGTCTGAAAACAAACTTACCAGCCCAGCGAGCAAATTTGCAACCTTACTTAACTGCATCCGAACCCTCTGAATGCTCTGACTTTAAAGGGGTATTTGGGTGGGCTCCAGGCGTAGCAGAATTACCTCACGTTATCTTCAATTTCCTGAACAATTCCCTCAGATTCTGCTACACTGGACATTTGGCAGGGTCCCCATGCATATGACCATAAGACGTAGCAGCAGAAGTAGGCCATTCAGCCCAATGAATCAGTCCCACCATTCAGTAAGTTAATGGCTGAGCTGATAATCCTCAATTCCACCTTCCTGCCTTATCCCCAGTTGATTCCCTAACTGATTTAACATCTATCTCGGCCTTCAATGTTCTTCATGACCCAACTTCAACAGCCGTCTGTGGTAAAGCATTCCACAGATTCACTGTCATCTGAGAGAAGAAATTTCTCCTCATCTCTGTTCTCACTTATACACTTTCAAGATTATGTCCTGACCATTGGAAAATTCAGCCATTGTGTTATGACCAACACTGCAGGAGTACACTTATTCTAGTCCCATTAGACCATGGTAACATTAAATAAAAATATTTAAAAGGAAAATTAAATGCCTGATCTAAGCCATGCTTTAATTTTAAAGCATCTACCAATCAGAATTCTTTAGTAAACACATTGTTGTTTTAATAATAAACCAAAATCTTATTCAATTGTTGGCTTATACTGTCAGTAATCTAGAAGTATAACTATGTATGTACGTGTATCCACACACACACACACACACAGTCTCTCTCTCTCTCTCTTTAGGAAAAGAGAAAAACAAATTATTTCTGTCTGTGGAGCTTCATAGAAAAAAGGTGTACTTCCTGACTATTCAGGTTATTTGTGAATGAAAGAAAGAATAAGGCATAGAATGTTTCAAGGCCTGTTGCTCTGATATTCTGGCAAATGTGGTCAAGTCACTAATCACACACTGTCATCTCTGGCATCTTACCAGACATGGCTTGCTCAGGATAAAGTACAAATAGGTTTCAGCCTGAACTCAAAGCGGGGCTTTCTTCAGAGTTTGGAGCGATCAATGAGGCAGGCCTTCCTGACAAGCTTCTGACTCAACCGGTTCCAGATACAAAAGCGTTCTCCATCCAGTCACCACTCACACAGGCTCAGGAAGGGTTGACAGCAAAGCAAGCAGTTGACACTAGTCACCTAATTTCGAGGAAGCCTTGTTGAAATGTCCAATGTCCACAATGAGTTTTCAATAATCGCCTCTGTAGAAATCAGTCTATGTATTTCCACAAAACCTGAACTAAGCCAGTTTTTCCACAATCCTTCAAAATTTGAATCCTCCAGACAGTATTAACTATGAAGTGTTTTTTCAAATAAAATATTATCAGAAATTCTCCTGTGATGTTGCTCATGACAAGTCAGAGGTGTTTTGTTTTATAAAGAGTTTTATAAACATTGCACCATGTTGATGTGTATCACTTTAAGGGAGCTAAACCTTTATTTAAGAAAGAGCTCAGAGTCAATTGGAGGATGTGTACATGATCCAAATTGTAATATATGTATATTGTGTGTATAATCTTGTGTATGACACACTTATCTCTGAAGTGGAGATGAGGGCTGAGGGAAACTAGTATTTTGCTGGGAAATTGATAGTTTTTTTTACTATATAATCAGTCAGTGATGTTTCATTTGTATGGTGTTGTGTTCATATGGTGTTGCTAACCAGCTTGATGGTCTATATATAATGCCCAACGTACTAATCACTCCAACGTCTGCCGTGTACTTGCTGAAATCCTCTCTTACCCCGTCACCCAGGCCCCCATCGATCAGGAAGAAATGGCTCTTTCTGTGGGCTATGCAGCTTCCATGGATGCCTCACTGCAGGGGGAGCCAGGCTTGGCGGCTCTGCCCCACTCCAGTGCACAGAATGCACTTGAATCTCCGAAATCCGCCGACTCCCAGAGCCAGCGGCAGGTGGTCAGTCAGGAGCTGGATGAAGCAGCTGTGTCAGACATCTCCGAGCGGCCTTCGGTGGATGACGTTGAATCAGAAACTGGGTCAACAGGAGCGCTCGAAACAAGGAGCTTGAAGGATCACAAAGGTAAAAGGGATTTGATCTTGACTGAATCGTTCTCTCGTGTCCCTCCATATCCTCTCTCAAGATAGATATACCATGTAAATAAAAACTGAAAGAACTGCGGATGCTGTAAACCAGAAACAAAAACTGAAGTTGCTAGAAAAGCTCAGCAGGTCTGGCAATATCTGTGGAGAGAAATCAAAGTTATCGTTTCAGGTCTGGTGACCTGGACCTGAAATGTTAATTTGGATTTCTCTTCACAGATGCTGCCAGACATGAGTTTTTCCAGAAACTTTGGTAGATATACCATGCAATGTGTACTGTAGAAAGATAGAAAATACCAGCAGGGTTAAGCCATTCAGCCCTTCAAACCTGCTCCACCATTCAATATGGTCATGGCTGATTGTCTGAGTCAATACTCTGTTAGCACTTTCTCCCCATACACTTTGATACTTTTAGCCCTATGAACAATATCTGACTCCTTCTTGATTCATAGGATCCCTACTGTGTAGAATGAGCCATTCTGTCCATCAGATATGCACCAACCCTCTGGAGACCATCCCACCCAACCCAGTCTCCCACTCTATCCCGGTAACGTTGGATTTTTATCGTGACTAATCTGCTCCGCCTGGTGAGGTGTCAGTAAGTAGGCAGAACTTAGTATCCTGTCCAGCACAATACAAGATCCTAAGCTGAGCTTTTGCACGTGACCTTTGCAAAACAGCGCTGTTCCTGAGCTGAACCATGAGAGGAGTCTAGTTTCGAATACATAAAATACTAACTAACCAGAGAAACCCTGCAGTACCGTCTCTGATGAGTATAAACCTGTTTTTTTTTAAATTAATGATAGCTACACTGATCTCAGTCCTAAAAAAGAAAATCTTTGATCTTATTAACAGAACACATTTATAGAGATAAAGGTAAAGTCACAGATCCACAAAGCGGCTCTCTCATTACAGGAGAGGTGACTGGTGGTGAGTTTAACCTGAGGGTCACCACGCCTCAGGTAAGGGGATGAGTTTGAGAAAGTATGGTGACCTCAGCCAGTGCGGGATTTGAACCCATGCTGTTGGTGTCACTGTGCACTGCAATCCAGCCAAACTGAGTTAACAGACTGGATTAATGTTTCAATCACCCCTCATTGTGACTGCTACTGCCCTGTATGTTTGGACGTGGTTGATGTTGTCTGCGTTCTGTGTTTGTGACAAGATGCTACAATTTCTAACCTTAGCTCCCTCTCCTCTTGCAGTTGGCTTTCTGCGCAGCAGCACCAAGCTCCTGTTCCGGAAGAGGAGCAAGCAGAAGGATCCAGGTTTCAGTCACTCGCATGATGACCTGTCCAATGTGAGTGACAGCCCTGCCTCCACGCGGAAAAAATCAGGCAGCTTCTCGCGGAAGCTCATCAAGCGTTTCTCATTCAAGTCCAAGTCAAAATCTAAGGCCAGTGCCAACGGCAGCACTGCAGCGAGTGGGAACTGACCGCACTGCGCTCTGCAGGGAGGCTTGTGTGATAAAACGCCTGGGAGCTGGACTACCTCGGGTAGAGCAACAGGCAACGAGGCACTTGGGCCGAGTGGGGGTTTTGCAGCAATTTGTATCCTGGTCCCTTTTCAATGACACTTCCCATGAAATGACAGGTGTACTGCCGACTTTCATCGACCATCACTTGTAAAAGCCACTGTGCAGTGACAGTCCCCCTTGGTTACGTTACATAACATCAACGTGTGGAGAATACCTGACGCTTTTAACGTCCTGGAGCTGAGAATGACCTTGAGTCACAAACTGAGACAGAAGGTGTTTGTTTGGTGACACTAGCTTTGAATGCAAATTATCTCGACACCCTCTTCACCTCTCCCCAACTTTATTTATTGAAAATCTATAACGGCGTCAGAGGTTTTGGCAGCAAAATGTTTTAGAAGAACTAGATTCTATGAAATCCTGTTTTATTGTTTTATTTGGGACAAATGAAGCAAGTCACTTTGTTGATTGCTAACTATTCTTTACTGTTTGCTGAGATGTATCATATTGATGTTTTGGAAATGTAGCTGAAAAGATAAATGTAAACTCTTTCACAACTCAAAAAGAGGGAAAAAAAACAAACCATGACTTGATTTTGGTGCACCGATTGACTCCCTGAACTGAACCGAGAAGTGGATAGTGAGATGAGTTATCTTCACATGACTGAAGGATAATGTCAGCAAACCGGACTTTTTATTTTGTCTGTATTCCGCACTTAGTTGTTCCAGTTCACAGATCACAATGGCAGATGTTTTCTTATGTTTTTTCTAAATGTTTGTGTGACACATTTAAGCTGAAGTATTGAATTCAATTCTGGACATTTTAAGGAACTGAACTAATTCCTTTAATGAAAGTGTAATGGTGGTTTCCTAAAACATTACCAACAATGTGTGGACTTCAGTTGCGTTACCATCAAGACATGCTGGGGTGACTCTCCTTAAGAGTAGAGATGGTTCCAGAGAAATTCAGTGGGGTTGTTCAAAATTATACATGGGGTTTTAATTGAGTACCTGAGAAGAAATTGTTTCCAACAAGAGGAATGGTCAATGGTCAGATAGCTTGGTCTAAGTTACTTGACAGAGGAACCACAGGTAAAATGGGATTTTAAAAGGAATTAAATTTGGTGAGTTGTTGTGACCTGAAGCACACCAGCCTAAAAGGTGGTAGAATTGGATTTGACAGTCATTTGCAGAAAGGAGTTGGTTAAGTACAAAGGGCGGAGAAAAGCCCACACCCTTGGGGAATGATGGAGTGGACTAGGCCAATTTTGTGAAAGTGCTGGAAAGCACCCTGCTGGTTGTGCAGCAGTCAGTGAAGAGAGAAACTTCCTCTCGAATCCTTCTCTCCACAGATACTGCCCAAACTGCTCAGCACTTTCTGTCTTTATTTCAAATTTCCAGCAATCACAGTACAGCACTTTGCTTTCTGTCAAAATACTATCTGCAAGCTAGAAACTTGGGCTAGAATTTGGAGTGAAAGTT
This sequence comes from Chiloscyllium punctatum, assembly GCF_047496795.1. Classification (NCBI taxonomy): domain Eukaryota; kingdom Metazoa; phylum Chordata; class Chondrichthyes; order Orectolobiformes; family Hemiscylliidae; genus Chiloscyllium; species Chiloscyllium punctatum. The sequence continues at coordinate 83,560,253 of NC_092761.1, forward strand.
AAAATGACAACAATTGAGGGTACATTGAATTTTGACAAGTGGCATGTAACCAGTGTCACAGCCTTTGATTATCATCATAATGACATCTTCACTGAATAGGTTAATGTGGTATTGAAGGAACATTGGCAGCCGTATTGCATATAGATCTATGGTAGTGCAAATGTAACTTGGAATCAGTCTGGAAAGCAAAAATACTGCTTTGTACCAGACTTTCCAGCAACCCAGCCCCTCAACAATAATCTGTAACTTCTCAATCCAGAAATTACCAATTGTCCAGAATTTCTTTTGAGCAGACCCATTTTAGTTCAGTAATTTGGGAGCAGGAATCTGGAAAGTACATACTTGGATCAGTAAATACAAAATTTCTGCTTCATAGTGTTTGATCACTGTTTTATGCTTCAGTAGATATTTATCTAGAATGTTTTCCAGTTCACAGACTTGGGCATTCACACATTAAGTCTTTCTATGGTCAAAAAATTCAAAAGCATTCTGGACTGAAGAGGTTGCCAGGTATCTTGTTTCCTGGCTGCACAGATTACATGTAAAGCAAGGTAAGATAAGCGGTGTCAACCCGGATTCAATTCCAACCTTGAATGACAGTCTGTGTGGACTTTGCAAGTTCTCCCAGTGTGTCTGTGTGGATTTCCTCTGGGTGCTCAGATTTTCTCCCACAGTCCAAAGATGTGGAGGCTGGGTGGAGTCGCAATGGCAGGATTACAGGGATAGGGTGGGGTGCACTTTGGAGGGTCAGTGTAGACTCAATGGCCTGTTTCAGCACTGCAGGGATTCTGTGTAAAAACAGATAGTTGAATTGTTCTCTTAACCATGGCTCCAGTATGTCATCAGGACTGAGGGAAATGAGTAAACAGAAACCATCTTGATATTGCCAGCTGAGTAATTTGCACTTGATAACTCACCCATAGATACTTTGCTGGATTTTATTTTTCAGGTACACAATGAGGCATCTCAATTGCCATTATAATGGAGATGGCGTGCTGGTTTGAAGAGATGTATGTAGATTTTTTTTGTGAGATATGAGTGTAAAAAGTTTATTGTACATAGTAAATTTTAAACTTGTGTTTGAGATTTGGGGAAGATGGTGAGGAACAATGAGGGTATTTATGATGCAGAATTGTTTTAGAACCACAGGCAATCACTTCAATAGTGGCAGGTGCCACTCTGGAAATCATTGAAAGCAATTTTGCTTTCAATCCATGCAGTTTTTCAGGTGGAAGAACTGTGCTGAGAATCTGATCGGAGCTGAAGATCTGAGTTTGAAATGTTATCAAAAAAACCTTCAAAAACGAAATGCTTCCAGAGAAAGAGGCTTGGATCAGCTGAAAAGCTCTAAAAGATTCAAAACATGACCAAATGCCCTGCTCGATACCTGAATCACTAAGAGAGTGAAAGTAGAGACATACAATGAGCTTTAAAGGTCATCAAGCACACAGTAGCTGCTTGTATTTTCAGAGTGGTACTTGCTGCTATGAAAGGGGTCAGTCTAGTCACAATAGGATTACTTCATTTGAAGAGAGGACACACTAAAAATGGTCTGGAGACATTTTCCCATGGAGTTCTACGGGTTGCACTGTCCTGAATGCTACTTTAAACCCAGACTCCTAAGAGAGCGTAAACATCTTTATTCACCCTGAAAATAAAAGTTGATTTATAAACCATATGAAGCACGTTACAACTGAATGGTTTCAATGAAGAATCTATATGTTTTCTGAGTGTTTATATTTACAGTCAAGAATTTACATCACAATCTGAACTCCGTGTATGTCAGTGGCCAACATCAGATGTAATGATGGTCACCATGTTTCCATCTGTCTCACGGCCCATCAAGTACAAAAGGGTGATGGCTGATTTATCAGATCAGCTCCAGTATGATCGTACAGCATGCTGCCATCCCCTTTCCCACTCAGATATGGTGAGACACCAGAGATTTACTGGAAATTATGGGGTTTTGATTTGTTATGTGTATCAATTTTACCTGAAAGATCTTCAGTGGCAGAATCAGAAGGGCCTAGAAATCACTGCTAGTAATATTAGCAGGTGGGATCATTTTAATTTCCATTGCTATTTAAAACAGGTTGTAAGAAATCAGCAGCTGCTTTTTTGCACCTTGCATGAATTTATTTTCCATTAATGTTTATATATAATGTATAAAATAAATTATTATGGATTTAAAAAAAGCTTGAATCAAGCCTTAGTCCCTACTGTACAATGTACAGTTCTGGACTCCAGAAATTGAATAATATCTAGAGACACTGGACTCACATTTTTCAGCAATGAAACCAGGAATGTGGGGTACACCAATCAGGTCTAGGTCTGTCTCTCTTGAAAAGAGAAGTCTGTGGAGTAATGTAATAAAGGTTTCTAAATTCTGAAAGGTTTTAATAAAGTAGACAAAGAAGAAGTGTTTCTATTTGTAGCAACAAACAAAATAAGAGTCTAAGATAGTCACCAAGAAATGCAATTGGAAATTCAGTGGAATCACCTTTGCCAAAAGAGTGCTGAGAATGTGGAATTTGTTTCCACAGTGAATAGTTGAAGCTACTAGTGCAGATGCATTTATGGAGAGGCCAGACAAGTAGATGAGGGAAGAAGGAATTGAGGTTTTTGCCAAGAGTTTTAGATAGAGTCATAATCATAGAGTCAGGAGGCTCAAGTAGAGCATAAAGTCAGCACAGACTATTTGGCTGAATGGCCTGTTCCTGTGGCATATATCAGATCTACTGTATAGAATAGGGAATGATTTTCTATTGCCCAATAGTCCAAGTTAAAATGACTCATAATGAATGATATTCCTGTAACTCTGTTCATTTAATGAAAGGCATTTAAGCATTTTGAATGGGTTGATACTGGAATATAAAACACAGGATTGTCATATTTATCCACTCTGACAAACCCGGTTATATGCCAGCAACAGCAGTAAAAGGTAATGAACCATGTTGTCAAATTCCCTTTAAAGTTTCCAACAGAGTCTGGAAAAATGGGTGGGTTCTGTATTGCCAGCTGAGTAATTTGTCATGTGGCCTGTCATTTAAATATACAATCGATACTTTGTTCTCGGTTTATGTTTGAATGTCTTCGCCATCAGATTCTTGTACTCGATGAAATGGTATTTTCTGCACGGTTGTTCCCCACTGTCTGTTACATAACTTGTGCAGCTCCCACCTTACTTGTGAAACTTGTGACAATTGGGTACATTGTGAAGTGAATCAGGTGAAGTGTTGGCTTTTGTGTAACAGGTGGACAACTCGCAATGAGATCTGACTGGAACAGACACTCAGAGGAACTTTCTTATAAGGAGAGGTTGGATAGGCTGGGACGTTTTTCACTGGAGCATAGGAGGTTGAGGGGTGACCTTACAGAGGTTTATAAAATCGTGAGGGGCATAGATAAGGTAAATAGCAAAGGTCTTTTCTCTCAGGTGGGGCAGATTAAAACTAGGGGGCATATTTTTAAGATGAGAGGAGAAAGATTTAGAAGGTACCTGAGGGGGAGCTTTTTCACACAGAGGGTGGTGCATGTGTGGAATAAACTGCCAGAGGAAGTGGTAGTTGCAGAATTACAACATTTAAAAGGCATTTAGCCAGGTACAGGGATAGGAAAGGTTTAGAAGAACATGGGCCAATGGCAAGTGGGACTAGGTTAGTTCAGGAAACTTGGTTCAGCATGGACGAGTTAGACCAAAGAGTCTGTTTCCAACTCAATGACTGTACAGGCTAGGACATCGGATTTTAATATGGTGTTATTTGTATTCCACGCAGCAGGTCATAGTTACCTTGTGCAGCGGATTTTAAACTTCTGTGTTGGGTGAACAAACCTGTTTGGAGAGATTTGTAACTCAGTGCATCAGCTTAACGGGGAGGAATGTATTGGAGTTGATCAATGATATCTGATTTCTACTTTTACTATGTTTGAACATATTGATCTGAAATAAAATTAGTTCTGTGGGCAGCCTCTAAGTGTCATTACCACAGAATTGGTCTTTGATTTTTGTCCCATCAGAGATTTCCACCAGTGAGACCTGCAATGTGCTGCCAGTACTTGTTCCTGATGGACCCAATTATGATAGGAACTCTCTGGAATTTCCAATTGGTTTGTTAACTAAACTTTCAAGCAGGGACTTTCCGTTGTTTGAGAATGAGAGAACTCCTCTGTTTAGTCATCACTTCTCCCTAATTTCACCATAGGCATAACACCTTTGAGCAAGGACTCCTTGGATTCCATCGTTGCTATAGAAACTGGAAGCATGAGTAGGCCATTCACCCCTTTGAGCCTGCCCCAGCATTGAATATGATCATGGCTGATCCTGTACCTCAACACCATATTGCTGCTTTTTGTCTATGCCTCTTGATGTCTTTAACATCTAAACATTCTTTGGTCTCTTTCTTGAATATATTTCATGACTTGGCTTCTGCTGCCTTTTGTAGTAGTAAATTCTACAGGTTGACCACCCTTAAAGCGAAGAAATGTTGCCTCATCTCAGTCCTAAATGGCCTATATCATACCCTGAGCCTGTGATCCTGATTTAGACTGCCCAACCATGGAAAACATCCTCCCTACATTGGGTGTGTCTGTCCTGTTAGAATTTTAGACGTCTGTGAGATCCCCTCCTTTCATCCTTCTGATCATGAGTGAATATGGGCCCAGTCAAACTGACCTCCCCTCATATGACAGTCCTGCCAACCCTGTTATCAGCCAAGTGAACTTTCACTCTGCTGTCTGGTCTGAGCAAGTCATAAAGGATTGTTGAGCCCAAAGCTGAAAGGTAGGAGGTGCTTCCTCTGATATTTTCATATACTCTCAGAATCATTTTCCTGCCACATTTTGAGAGACAGTTGGAGCTTGATTTTCCCTCTGAAGTCAAGAATCCAATATATGGGAAATTTCCAGCTCCCAAACCTGCACTAATGCAGACACCTCCAAAAATGCAGACATCTGATGTGATTTTTTTTTATTATTGCCAGGTCAATTAATGGCCCTGTGGGCAGACATGAAGGCATTCACAATCCATTTAAGGATTGCAGCTTTGTTCCTAAGGTGAAGGAGCTGATAGGGATCTCTCCAGCAATGGCACATTGGCAACCCCACCATCCTGGGTGGAAGCTGCTGGTGCATGTCGGACAGCACAAGAGGCAGAATCACCCTCTAAGCATTAAAATTATGAAAGAACAAAGAGGCAAATGTTGCTATGACGATCTCCTGGAGAAAATGCTGCAAAGCTACTTCCTCTCGTTGGTTATCTTTCAGATACCACCAGGCAGCAGGTTGTTTGCTGGAAAATCTGAGTGGGCACAGGAGTGGGGCATATACAGACCCCTGAATTGCTGCACCCTGCTCATTTATTTATTTCATGCTCAGCCAGCATGCAGTGCCCATCCCCAATTGTCCTTTGAGACGGTGGACTGAGCTGCTGCCTTGAACCTCTACAGCCTATTTCACATCCACTGTACTGTTTGAGAGGGAATCCCAGGATTTTGACTCAACATCTTGAAGGAATCGTGACATATTTCCTTGTCTGAACAGTGAGTGAATTGGAGGGGAAGTTGCAGGTGGTGGTGTTTCCATGTATCTGCTGCCCTTGTCCTTCTGGAAAGAGTGCTTTGTAAGGTGCTCCTGTGGGAGATAACTATTATGTCTCCTGATTCTGACCTGGTATTTTTGAAAATGGCTTGGAATATAATCACTGATGTGCTGAACCTGCCTCAACTAAGCTTCAAAAATCTGTCACTGTCTCTGTTCGGTCATCCCAGGTATGTAGTAAATGTTGCATTGGTGCATGATTCATGGGATACAGATGATTCCAAGATCATGTTATAAGATCATTTCTTTGTAGGAATCCTTACAGATGTCAGTGGCCAGTGGTCATAAATGGAGCAGTCAGTTCAATAAATAATGAAGTCCAAAAATTGCACTTGCACCTTATGAGTAAAGTTATTCTCATTTCCAATCTCCAACATTTCTCTCCATTGCAATCATCTCCGTCTCCTAAGTCACATTGCTCTGGTCCTGCCAGAAACAGCACCTTGCAATCAGCTCCACAACTGCTTGTTCGTGATCTTAGGGCATGATTTCATCAAAATTTTGAAGGTTTTGGTAATAACTGGAATAGATGTGTGTAGATTAAGAGAAACCACTTTTGCTAGTTGGGAGCACAAGATTACGCACCATAGCCACAACTTTGAGCTATATTTTCCAGGACTGAAATTAGGAAACAATTTTCCAAACAAATGATTGTAGAAATTTGGAACTCTCTCTCTGATGCTGAATCGATTATTTATTTGAAATCAAAGATTAATAGATTTTTGTTAACCACAAGTATTGAGGGGTAGTGGATAAGTCTACATTGATCCCAATGAATGTTCAGTTAGGCTTGAGGAGCTAATTGGCATCCTCTTGTGTTTATAGATTTCTATGTAGTAGAGAGGGTGCAGAAAAGATTCAACAAAATGGTTCCTGGATGTGGAACTTCAGTTACGTAGATAACTTTGAGAGGTTGGGATTGCTCTCCTTGTGTTCATAGTTCAGACATAAATCATGAGAGGTCTGGACAAAGCAAAAAGAGAAAAAGTGTTCCCACTTGTGGCAGGGTTAAGAACAGGGAAGGGGCAGGTTTAAAGGAGGTGGTAAACGAAGCATTGGCATAAAGAGAAACTTTTATCCACTACGAGTGGTTCGGATTTAGAATGCACTGCCTGATTATATGCTGCAGGCAGGAGGAATGGAGTCATTCAGAACGGGGTTGGATTATTATCTGAAAAGGAAAAGCATGCGGAGATGCAGGATGAAAGAAAGTGAAAGGCATTGGTTGGATTTCTCATTCAGAGGCTAGTGTAGAATTGAGACTGAATGGCCTCCTCCTGTGCTGTAAGCAATCTGTGATATTCCATAGTATTGAGGTAATGCCATTCCTCACGCCATTATCATGAAAATGGTTTTTTTGTATGTCCCAAAAATCAAGTGGCTGCTTGTATACCTCAACCAGTTCCCAATTAAAATTTCATTTGTCTTTTGACTTTTGGTTTCTCTACCTTTTGACAACTTCTGTGCCTGTTTCCTGAGAGACAGCTGAGAATGGGTCCACTTTTTTTTTGACGCTTCTGTTTATAGAGCCTCATTTCCTGACAGTGCTGACAGAGAAAATGTATCTCAACCAAAATTCTGCAGTTCTGATCCCTTGCTATCCTTTTTGCTGATTCTGTCTTGACCAAACTCAAAGCTTTGCTTCTGTCCAATTTCTGTTTCTGGGATACATCTCATCCAGGCCTGTAGACTTATCTGCTTTTCAGACCTCATCTCCATGTTAGTTTATTTTTCTGTTTCACAATTCTCCCCTTTGATGTTTATACCTGTGTTGTCTCTTTCCATTGTGAAAGCCAACTCAAATTTTTCATAGAGGTCTGTGCTTTTGGCTGCTGGGACAACATGGATTACTTCTAATGGCCATATTCTTTCCCTATTTATTTGCCTGCTCTTCATGGTTTTAATAAAACCGTTTGTGATTTCCTTCATTCTACAAGGCAATGCTTTCTCATGTACTCTCGTAATGTTTCCAATTCCCTTTGCAAGTTACCCACGCACTTTTTCCACTGTTATTAAATTGCAGCTTCTAGTTTATTCTGTCGGTACGCTGGCAAATATATGTGCTGTGTGGTTTTAATTTAATTTCTCATTTCTGCTACCACCCACATTCTACTATGTGCAAACTTGATCTCACTCACAACTCTGCTGCTTAAGATCTAAAGTTCTGTTCACCCATCACTCCTCCTGCTCTCTGACCGAAATTGAATTCCGGTTAAGCGATTTTCTTTCTTATTTTCAAATCTCTCTCATATGGTCTCACCCCACCCTCTATCTCTGTAATTTCCCTTCTCCAGGCGAATATCCCTTTGAGATCTCTGTACTTGGCTAATCAGGACCTCCTCAGTATCTCCAATTTCAATAGCAGAAAGTCCTGGAGAAACTAGGCGGGCACCGGAAGCATCTGTCGAGGGAAACAGCAGCGAGAAGTTTAATGTTTTGAGTCCCGCAGCCGTCAGAAGGTGGCTTTTGTATTTGTGTAGTTTTAATCGGTCCACCACCGCCTTCAGCTGCCCGGGCCTTAAGAATAAACCTCACTTTAATTTTCCTCCTTTTAGATGCTATTTAAAATCTATATTCTTTTAACCAAACTTTTTTGTCCATCTGCCCTAATAGGTCCTTAAGCGCCACAATATCCAATTTTGCTTTATATCGTGCCTTTACCGACGGAAGGGTGCTATATCAACACATGTTGTTGTTGTTGTTGACCAAAGCAGTCTGAAATAATAGAGTGCTGGAAAGAGATGGGGCCGGAGGTCCATTCATAACCCGTGTTTATATCTTCTGGGACAGACAGTCCTGGATATAGTTTTGCTCACAGCGAGCAAACCTACACCCAGAACTTTAACCTGAGCTACAAATCTTCTCAAAATTCGCTATTCCTATTTCTCCCACCTCGTACAATTTTAGTTTCTATTAAAGCCGATTGAAACAAGGAAAACAGAAGCTACACCATAACTCTTAAAAAGTGTTTCCAAATTAAAAACCTAAAGAACTGCGGATACTGTAAATCAGAAAGCACAATAGAAATTGCTGGAAAAGCTCAGCAGGTCTGGCAGCATTTGTTAACGTTTCGAGTCGAGTGGCTTTCCTCAGACCTGTTCTATTCCTACTTTTGCGTTAAACTCTCCCCTGGCCATTTGCTGAAAGGGGAAACATTTCTTCCCAAGTTTGGATGGGATTTATAAATAACTCGCAAAGCACGTGTGATGGTGTCCCAACCTTTGAGCCAGGGTTTATAGTCCCACCTACTCCACAGGCATGTAACAATATGTCTTAATGCCCTTTAGGGAATAAATCTGCCAACCTTACCCTGTCTGACCTACATGTGAATCTAGACCCACAGCAATGTGATTGAATCTTAACTGTTCTCTGAACAATTAGGGATAGGCAATAAATGTTGGCATTGCTAGTCACCCTCATTCTGTGAATGAATTAAAAAAGACATGTTGATAAGAAAGTATCTGAAACAACTCGTTACATTACAAATATCCTTTTGTATTTTGCATATATTTATGTCTAGGAATAGTCTTGATTTATTTCACCTTAAAATGGGACCCGATTCATGTTTTAATGGAATATAGATAATTGAAGTTTAAATCTTAAGGAAAAGCACTTTGACATTTAGTTTACGACAAGAGCCCGCTCTGATTTGCGCGCCTTTTCCCATTCAAAAGATTTGAATGGAGGGTCGCGGAGCGGGAGCGGCCACCATTGGCCGGCGGCCCAGGGGGCTGTCCAATCAAACGAGGGGGTGTGGCAAGGCGGGGATATAGGCTGATGGACGTGGGCGGTATCCAATGGGAGGTGGGGTCGGCAGCAGGACTATCCAATAGGAGGAGGCTGTGTGACGCCGCGGGGTCGGGAGGACTATATAAGGAGGGAGCAGGCCGGGGCCTGGCGCCATTTTGGAAGGTGAAGACCGCGCTGGGAGGAAGATGTCCGGCCGGGGGAAGAGCAGCAGTGGCGGCAAAGCCCGAGCTAAGGCCAAGACGCGGTCGTCGCGGGCCGGCTTGCAGTTCCCGGTCGGCCGGGTGCACCGGCTGCTGCGCAAGGGCAACTACGCGGACCGTGTGGGGGCGGGCGCCCCGGTTTACCTGGCGGCCGTGCTCGAGTACCTGACCGCCGAGATCCTCGAGCTGGCGGGAAACGCGGCCCGGGACAACAAGAAGTCCCGCATCATCCCCCGGCACCTGCAGCTCGCCATCCGCAACGACGAGGAGCTCAACAAGCTGCTGGGGGGAGTCACCATCGCCCAGGGAGGCGTCCTGCCCAACATCCAGGCCGTGCTGCTGCCCAAGAAATCCGGCTCGGGCCCGGTCACCGGCGGCGGAGGAGGTGGTGGAGGAGGCAAGAGCGGGGGCAAGAAGAGCTCTCAGCAGTCACAGGAGTTCTAGATCCTTCCCCCTTTCTATGCCTGCCCGTCCTTCGTGCCCACACCTGCTTTACCCCCCCCCAAAAAAAAACCCCTCTCCCTCTCCCCGCATTCTCCCTTTTCAATTCCCCCCCCCCCCAAATTTATTTTCTCTTCACCTTCTTCCCCATCTCACATTACCCAATTCTCTGCCAGTCCTGTTTGTTGTCCCCACGTAATTCCCACAAAACTCTGCCTTTCATTTTCCTTGACTCCCCTTTTCCCTCATCCCACTAATCTTCTCCCCCATCCTCCCAACTCTGCCTTCCTTTTTCCTTGACTCTTGCCCCCTTTCCCTTAATCCCACCAGTCGTCTTCTCTCTTCCCCCACCCCCCCCCAAAACTGCTTTTCATCTTCCTTGACTCCCTTTTTCCCTCATCCCACCCCCCCAACTGCCTTTCATTTTCCTCGACTCCCTTTTTCCCCCCCATCATCCCACCAACTCTACTACCCCTCTCCCAAACATTTAATTTTCTCAGATTTCTCCCTCCTCACTTCTACGCTTCCCTGAACCCCTTCCTTCTCTCTCTTGCCCTGCAAGTTCTCTTGTTGTCTCGTGTACTTTTTTTTTCTCCTTTATACTGCAAGAAAATCACAAGGTGGACATTGTGACAGACTTTAAACCCTTCCCCCATCAATGGCCCTTCTCAGGGCCACCCACATGGACATGAGGGGTTCCTGGCATTCATATGTTTTCTGTTTTATTTTTGTGGCCGATATTGTGTATTTTTTTATTTGAAAGAAATTCCAATCAATTTCTTGTTTCATTCAAGTCTTTGTTTTGGGGGTTGGTGGAGCTGGGTTGGATTTATTATGGTATTTAGTCAGTTTTCTTTTCTCTAAGTTTGCCTTAAACTTTTTGCAATGGGAGGGTGACATACTTGTTTTTTTAATGCTTTACTGAAGACTTCAGTATTCACTTGGGGTGGAGATGCTTTCTTAATCAAGTCTGACAAGATAGCTGTGTTGAGCTGCAGGCTGTTGCCAACTTTTGTCCTGTTGCAGCAAGGCAGTTCATTAGATTCTTTTTGAGATTTGTTTCAAGACTTGTAATTGAAATGTGCTTGTCCCAATATAATTGTAGCCTTTGCAGTTCAGTAGTAAATGAGTTGTGTGTAACCTCAACTGTAAGTGTTCTTTAAATCAATCTTTTTTTTTCTCTGACAAATGTGGTGCTACCTCAAGTATCCAACTGCATTTACATTTGAGGTTTCCTGTATAACGTCAAGATTACTGTGTTCTGGCATTGTCCTTAATGCAAGTAATTTGATTTCAAACTGCATATTAAGTTTAGTCAAGATTAGAGATGAGATTAATTTTTGAAAACTGAGTAAAGCTGCCTTTTTAGTAGGTGAGTGCAGCTGGCATTTTGTAGACTCTGTTTGGCATGTGTATAACTGAATTTACACTGATTTTGGAAACATGTTTGAACTGTCTTTAGATACAACAGTGGCATTCCATGTATATAAAAGTGAAACAATTTGTCTGGTCTGCTCTTTGCCAAGCTATTTGACTTAGATGGGTGAGAGGAGATTTTAGTCAGTTCAGAATAAAGATTTACCTATTTACTTTTCGAAATTTGGAATTTGTATAGATTTTATTTTCAAGTTCCTCTTGTTTAACATGAAGATACCAAGAAACATACATGTGGCATATTGCACATAGTTCGCTTTTTTAAGTAACACAGCACAAACAATTATACCTCACTGTCTGGCCATGGCATTTCTGCATTCAGTATTACCCTTCAGGATGTGCTAGCAGAAAATCAGTGCAGAAGAGGTCCTTCAGCTTATTCTGTGCTTGAACAAAAATTAAATCAATGCTGGCCCTGTAGCTTTGAATCAAATTTTAAAAAATACACAATATTCATGTACAACTGAAAGATTGAGATTTTCCACCTCTACTACCCTATCAGGCAGTCCGTTACGTATTCCCACCATCCTGAGGGTGGTTTGTGATACTGCCTCTCTGTGCCAGGGGACCTGGGTTCAATCCAGTTGTGGGTGACTGAAGTTTGAATGTGTCTGCATGAGTTTCTGCCAGATTCTCTGGTTTCGTTCCACTGTCCAAGGATGTTGAAGTAAGGTGGAACTGGTCTAGTAAATCTAGAGGTAGGGTGGGACTGGATTTGGGTAACATCTTCTTTGGTGAAGACCTGATGGTGCAAATGGCCTCTTTCCACACTTGGGGTTCTATGAAGTGCCTCCAAACCTCTAACCCCCCTCAGTCTCATACCATTTCCAAACTGTTTGCTGTTGTTGACCCCTTCAGCTAGGTTTGCATGTCCATAAACCTCAATCAGGTCTCATCTCCGCTTTCTCTGTTCTAAAGAAAAGAACCTGAGCTTATCCAGCCTCTTCATAGCTTAAAAAACTCAATTCCAGACCACATCCTGCTGAATGTTATCTGCACCTCATTCATTACAATAGCATTTTCTTGTAGTAGTGGCCAGACCTACACTTGATACTTAAGCTGTGGCCTAACCAAGTCTTTTTCTGCAATTCTGAACTAACTACGTGCTCTTTATAATTTATGCCATGATTGATAAAGGCAAAGGTCCTGTATACTTAACCTAACTTGCTGTCTTTGGGGTCAGTAAGAGTGACTTGGTGTACTATTTGTTCTCCCAAAGTAATTCAGTTATACAGCATGGGAATAGACCTTTCGGTCCAAATTGTCTGTGCTGACCAGATTCTTAAACTAATCTAGCCCTGTTTGGCCATAATCCCTCTAAGCCCCATCTATTCATGTGCCTATCTAGATGCCTTTTCAATGTAATTACATCTTCGTCCACCAGTACGTCTGGTATAAATGCAGCAAATGTTGGCTTACCATCTCAGCCTGCTAGGAATTGACATTTAACTCCAGCAGCAATCCTCACAAAAGTCAGGCAGTATTTATTTTCTCCACATTTGCTATCTTAACTTGCTGAGTATTTCTAGCATCTGTAATTGTGCCTTTGTGTTGGGTTTAGTTATTTCTTGTTATTCTCTTGACCAGTGCACACAAACCAGTCCCTGAGTTCCTAGCTAATAAGTAATGACAGGGATTTTTCTTTGTCTCCAGTCAACCATTTGTCCTGTCTGAATCAATGCTAACTTCTCTACAGATCTTTAGCAGTCGTGGAATTTGAGTTGTCTCCAGAAAGGCCAGCAGGGTATTTTGGAGACTCCGTCAAAGCTGTTCCTGTGAGTCTGAAATCCTGTTTGGACAGACAGTGTAAATGATAGATTACCTTCCCCAAATGGCATTACAGATCCAGTAGGTTTTGTTTTTACAGCAAGAAATGATCGCAGTCAACATTACTGAGTTTTCAGTTCCAGACTTAAGGGCATGTCAATTGCACCATCTACAGTGGTAGGATTTTAACCCATGTGCAGTGTTTGCTAGGGTTTATGCTTATTCTACACAAAGTCACATACTTAAAATAATAGATATGCACATCCTAGATTACTCTAATGAGCAGTATGCACCCAGGTACAGGAGGGAATGTTCAAACTTTACTGTGGTGGAAGGACATTGGCTTGAAGTGACTTCTTTTACAGGTATTGCCACACATTGAACATGTTTTTAATATGAGTGAACAGAAGCCTCTTCAGGTGGAGGGCAGGAATGGCTAAACGTCAAAATGCTATGGTGGTACAAGACAATGAGGTATTGAGAAAATGGTAGGGAGAAATGACTCCAGAGAAGGTGCAGGCTTTGCACTGGGGAAAGGTTGAGAACCTGGCAAGGAAGCCAATGTAGTCTGTGAGTAGGAAACACTGAAATGTCGAAGTGAAGATTTTACCTGATGGGATATTTCAAACACGAGTCAGACCACTTCCACTCCTGTGCCTACTGACTGAAAATGGAATTTAAAAGATGCTCTGGTTACAGTAGAAATATAGTATGGATGTTTATAATCAATCTGTTCAAAGATGCTGTGATTGCACCTACAAAGTAGGTGGGATTTGTACCCTGCCTGGTTTTGCTCAAGGGCAGGGATTCTGTTTTGAGCTTGTGGTATAACAGTAAAAGCTGCTTCTCACCTGCATAACCTATTAAAGTGGTAAACTAAGCTTGGGGGTCATGTGGTCTCAAGCAGTTGCCCAGTTTAGTCTCCCAACTTAGTATGTTGTATTGGAAGACAGGCAAAATAGTGAACAGCTATGCTGGTATGTAAGCAAGTCTTAGGATGAATATCCCAAGCTATTTGTCTGGTTTAAGTATTTAGACATTACCACACCAGTTTATCCCTGCCTGGCTAGCCAAATTGCAGTCCTTAAAACAAAGGATTCCAGACACTAGTGAATCGTGTTGATCTAACCATCCACTGACGTTGAATAATAATGAGTGGTGTGTAAAGATTATACCCTGAAGATTGTATTTATAATGAGATGGGCTTCAGATTGGTTTTGCAGGTGAGCGCAACATCAAGGGCCTAAGGCGAATAATGTTCTATTAAACCTAAGGAGGTGCTACTTCTGATTAGACATTGATACCTATTTTACAAGATACTTGCTATAGGTCACCTTGAATCTTTTTACGCCAAGCTATAGTAATTTCCTAGATTCTGCGTTCTTTCTTGTGTAAAAGTGGACTCTGACTGTTTTAGTCTGAATTGCTGGCCACTTCATGCCCCCTATTAGCACTAAGACTTTGTTGCACCACAGTAGCAAGCATTGCACAAGGGTAGCTGGATTATCTTCTAGTTGCAGAGTTCATTGTATGAGAACATAAGTCAGTGAAAGATGTTTTCTCCATTTACCTTTAGCCATTACTAACTTGTTGAAATTAGTGATTGATGGTAGCACAGTGTGCTGCTGATTTTAAAGTACACCCCATGTTGAGTATACATTGTAAATTAGCTGACAGTGCAAATGGAACATGTTTTAATTCCAAACTGAGAGCCTCAACTGCTTTCTGGTGTGTTTGGGCTGTACACGAGGGACAACTGTGAGCTGAATGGATACTTCGCTGCTTTTAAATTTTGCTAATACAAAGCATCTTAACGCCATAAGAAACAGGATCAGGAGTCAACCATTTGGCTTCTCAAACCTGCTCTGTCATTCAATAGGATACTGGCTAACACAAACTGATTCCATGTACTTCCTACATTTAGAATTGGTCATGGCCAGTACTGGAAGGCATATGTACTTCTGGTTAGGAGTTGGTGTTTATTTTTGTTTAAGATTGCTTGTGTGTTGAGTATCCCTAACTCTGACCTGGATCAGAAGTATTTATACTTTGCCTATGACTTTCAGATAAAAGTGACAGTAAAGTAGATATTTGGCAGTCTTCAAAGCCAGGAAGCCACTCTTCCTACTCTCACCTAACTGGGAAAATGCAAAGGTAAATTTAAATTAACATGAATCTTTTGATTTAGCTTTTATTGGCCCTTCATAAAATGATGAGCTACCTCCTTGAGTCACAGTGGCTCATGAAGTATCAATATTATCTGGGCTTAGGGAATGTAATTTCTGTTTAATAACAGCACTGTGAAGAAAGGCAATATCATGTGAAAGTCAGAATTGGGGTGTGACTTGGGGGGAAAAACTTGCAGGTGCTGTTTCCCTTTTTTCTCTCTCTCTCTCTCTCTCTCTCTCTCTCTCTCTCTCTCTCTCTCTCTCTCTCTCTCTCTCTCTCTCTCTCTCTCTCTCTCTCTCTCTCTCTCTCTCTCTTTTGAGGTGACAACCAGATACAATGCTTTTTTTTGGCCTGTGCCAACTTCCTTGCAGTGCACTTTGTGCAAGCATGTGTATAAAAATACAATATCAATTGAGCCTGAGATTATTCCATATTCATGGGTTTTTTTTCAGTAGTCAGTGATTTTGCATTTATGAAATTTTTAGCAGGTTTTTGTGCATGAACAGGGAACGAATATGTGGTGGTCTTCATCCTTTTGCAAGCTGCTTAATTTGAAATCAAGTAGCTTTGCCCTGTAACCGAGATTATTAGACTTTAACAGATGCTTGTGGACCCCTGAAAATAAGTATTATTTACCAAGATTTCTATGAACATGTTTTGAATCTCTTATGGCAAGTGGTACCTAAAAAGGGCTTAGCATTCGAATTATACCTGTAAGTTGAGTTCCAGTCCATCTGAACCTGTTATTAATGATCAGTATTGGGTAGAAAGACAAAATCTTGGAGACTCAAGTCTGTTTTTTTAAAACAGAAAATCGGGACTCTTTTTGTATATACTCCTTCATTCCAGATTCTGATCTCGCAACCACCTTGCTGAGAATTCTGTTTTAACTCAGTTAAGAGCAACCAGTCCAACTCATACAGAGTCGCAACTGCAAGGGCCAGTGAACCTGCTGGTTTAGAGCCGTGGAACTACGGTTCATGTGGAGGACTACGTGTGTTTTTTAAAAAATTTTTGCATCTTATTTGAGCTGCTTCTCTACTCTTAAGGAACATCATATTCCAAAATATTTGACAAATCAACTACAGAAACAAAACGAAAACGAGAGCAATTCAAATTGGCAGTGTAACTTCCTATCAGATCTGTACTTTGGTCTCCTGATCATTACCAGATTTGCTTTGGACATAAATGATGGGATTGAAAGCTGTGTATCCTGGTTTGTAGATGCCATGAGGTGGAAGACTAAGTATTGTGTATAGGAGCAGAAAGTTGCAAAGTGGCATCATTAGACTGGGTGAATAAGTGTAACTTGCAGATGGAATTTGCTATGCACAACAATTCCCAAGGCTTCTTTTGACAATACATTCCAAGCCCCTGACTGCTACCACCCAGAAGGAAAAGAGAAACAGACATGAGAACGCCATTTACAAGTTTCCTTCTAATTGAGTTAGGATTATAATTATTGTTCTTTGTCGTCAGTGGATCAAATGCTGAAGGTATGCTTACATCAGATTGACTGCAACAGTTCAGTAAAATGTCTCACGGCCATAGTCTCCATGGCATGTAGAGATGAACAAAGAATGTTGGCCCAGTCAGCACCTGCAGCCCAGAAAGGAATAAAAGAGTGCAGAATTTTATAGCACCTGTGAGCTGACACAACTGTTTAATTCGTCTCCCCTTATCTCCTACCCCTGAAACGATTTCCTCTTCAAAAGCTCTGCAAGTATTTATTGCCAAAAGATGATATATCTTATTTTAATACACTATTTTCTGACCACAATGCAGTGCAATTATGCAGAAGATGCTTATGTGGTTGGCCATGTTAACTAGATGTTACCCAATTTTTTTTCTCTCTGTTTTGATTAATTTTCAATGTAGCTCAATTCTTTTCTGTTGCAGAACTTTTGTTCTGCTGAGAATGGTAACTAATGACTACTCCAGGCTATATTATCATGATTTTAACTTTTTTTTTACTCAAAATAAACTTTGCCCAAACTGCCTAAAATGAATGAAGTAATTGAATATAATTTTTTAAAAAATTCTCATTGTTACGTTTCTTAACTGGAAAAGCTCCTTGGTAGCAGAAGGATGAAAGGCCATTTTATGTTTGAATTGAGACATTGATCATTGAGGTGAAGTTCATCTTCTCTTCAGTTGACCTGCATAGTTTTACCTTCTGCATCGAGTAGGGAGTAGAGTGACAGCAGGGGAAGAAATCAAAACTTTCCAATTCACTTCCTCCCCAGCAACATGGCCAATTACAGCCATCCAAATGGAGATTGGTGAAGTTAGATCGGGATTTCCCTCCCACCAACTGAATTTTTGGTGCTTTCCCTGTCTTGGTGTTCCCCTCCCTTGTACCAGGTTTTGGCCTGCTCCCTCAGCAGTATGTCGGCTGGTCTCTCAACAGACCATGGCTGTCTCAGCTAGGTGTGTGAGTGGACTGTGTCTGGACATGTTCCCGAGGCACTGGAAGAGATTAGAGGCATCAGTCTCTGCATTGGAGCCAACATCTGTGGTGGTGTCAAGAACAGACAGCACAAGGTAAGCAGTAGCCTCATCAAAACCTGTTGTGCATATAACTTGCTCCTTATTTTCCTACTTTAAACTACAAAAGAATTTAATGATAACTATTGGCTTTATTTCTTTTCTACTATTCTACAGAGTAATGGCTAACTTTATAACTTGCATTTTCTCTTACTATTTTGTACCTAAGTTGTATCTTGGTACCTTGTGAATGGATTCTGCACTGTCTTCATTGCTGTCTTTAACAACACTTTAACAACATCCTTCTCTCTAGCTTAAAGCAACCAGCAAAATCCAACATTTTTTAGCTGTTCTAAAAACAGCACAGAAGCAAGCTATTCATCCCATCTAACCCTTGCCTTTCCGTATGGTCTATATGCTCAGCACAATTCTTGATCTCTCCCTTTACATGTATCTTTCTGTTCTTTTCTCTTGTTTATCAGCTTCGACATAAGTCCTTCTCTACTCCGCTCATTGTCAGTTCCACATTCAAAGCATTTTTCTGGTAAAGGTTCCCTAGAATTCTGTATTTGGATTTATTAGTGACTATCGGGTACTTATGACTGAGCCACACCTGTGAGTGAGAGTATTTTTAATGTATACCTTATCAAACTTTTGAGAACAATGTTAAATTGACATGACGCACTTCCACAGAAAGAGGCACAGTCTGTGCAATCTTTCTGAACAGATCTGACTTGCTTTTGGTTCTGAATTATTTAATCTGTTATCACTACCCCTTGTTCTCACTCTGACTCCCTCTGGTTTTGTTGTACTCATCTATGCATAAAGTTATCTTGCAGGCTTACCATGACAAAACCCAGCGTAACTGCAACTTCCTCATGATCGTGTATGCAAGACCCCTTTGATGTTTTCCCCCAAATTGTGGAATTCAATAAATGGGTGTTGTCCTTCTTTGAACAGAGGAGACTGTGGGTTTAGGGTGGATGGGAGGGCATGATCCAGGTGTGTCAATTCAGGGACATTGACAAGATAAACAGGAAAGCACTTGATCAATGACTGGGGGGGGGGGGGGGGGAAATGTTTAGAGAAGATGAGGAAAACCTTTTCATCCTGAGGGTGATGGGAATGTGGAACTTTGCCTGTAAGGGTGGTAAAGATGCCAGGTTATACAAGGCTAAGTGCTGGCAAATGGGGTTAGAATAGTTGGGTGGTTTTTCACCAGTGTGGACGTGATGGGCCAAAGGGCCTGTTTCTATGCTGCCTGTCAGAGGTCTGCACAGCCACTAAGGAAGTGAGAGGCAGTATTGCCTGTGACGTAGATCTTTTTCCTTATAAACATTAATCAGGCCAAGATATTCTCCAGATTGACATTCAAAAGAAATGTGGGTGGTATGATGATCATTTCCTGACTTGGAGAATCAGCTGATGAAGGAGCAGTACTCCGAAACCTGGTACTTCTAAATAAACCTGTTGGACTATAACCTCGTGTTGTGATTTTTAATCATTTGTTGACTGACCTGGTTATTCCTACCAGCATCAGTATCTACTGCTTAGGAGCAATAGAATTCCTACAGCGTGGAAATGGGCCCTTCTGCCCAACCAGTGGACTCATCCTTCCAAAGACTCACCCAAACCCATTCCCCACTACATTTGCCCCGACTGATGCACCTAACCTACACATCCCTGGATGCTATGGAGTAATTTTGCATTGACAATTCACCTAACCTGCACGTCTTTGGATTGTGGGAGGAAACCCACACACCGATGGGGAGATTGTGCAAACTCTACAGTCACCCAAAGCTGGAGTCAATCTCTGGTGCTGAGAGACAACCGTGCTAACCACCGAGCCACCATGCTGCATATTGTCAATACTTTGAGAGCATTGTTGTGGATGGGGAGATGAGGGTCAGCTAGCTGAATGGCTGGTTTGTGATGCAGAGTAATACCAACTATGTGGGTTCAGTTCCTGAGGTTACCACGAAGATCCAAACTTCTTGATCTCTCCCCTTGCCTGTGATGTGGTGACCCTTGGGCTAAACATTGTCTGTTCACCCTCTCTGACAGCATGGTCCTCTGGGTAACTTTACCTATGGAGACAAGGTAATGTTGTGACTTTGTAAATAGGCCAGTATCCTGAGGAAGGGCTTATGCCCGAAACATTGATTCTCCTGTTCCTTGGATGCTGCCTGACCTGCTGCGCTTTTCTTGCAACATATTTTCAGCTCTGATCTCCAGCATCTGCAGTCCTCACTTTCTCCTCCAGTATTTTGGATAGCCAGGCTAATGATCTGGAGTCATGGGTTTGAAGCTAACCATAGGGGAGTTAGAGACATTTGAGTAGAATAAAATCCGGAATTGTTTTTTTTTAGAAAGCACTCCTATATCTTCCTGACCTTGTAGTCAATTGTCAAAAAAAAGTAATCTGGTTGACTATGTGTTAGGGAATGGAATCTGTCAAATTCCCCTAATCTGGCCTGCATGTGACTCCAGGTCTGGTGAAATGTGGTTAACCTCTAACTATCTGAAATGGTTTGAAGAGCCAATCACATTGAGGGTAATGAGAGTTAGGCAATAAAAGCTGGCTTTGCCAACGAGACCTGGATCCCATGTAAGAATGAAAAGCTCAAGTTCAGAGTGTGGCTTTGCTTGAAGCATGAAGGTGCATGTCTCCCCCATGTGGCATAAATGATTCATGACACTTCAGTGCAGCTTTAGTGAACAAGCCTACCAATGGAGTTTGCTATCTCATAAGGAATCATTTATCACAACTTCTATATTATGACTGAGTTGTTTTAATTTGTTTAATTTTGTGTGGGTATTTAAATTTTTTTTAAGATCAGGAGTATGAAGAGGAAGGGTTTAGAGGGATAGGGATCAAATACTAGCAAAATGGGAATAGATTATTTTAGGATATTAGGTCAGCATGAATGAGTTGGACCGAAGGGTCGATTTCTGTGCTGTACAGCTCTGACTCTAAAATCCTTCAGGGAAAGACCAGGTGCATTCTCCAATGCCCTGACCAATATTTATCTCTCCATCATTACTATTACTTCTTGTGGGAGTTTGCTGTGAGAATTGATTTGGAATCTTATCTACAGACAAGGATATTCCCAGAACTCCATCAGAAATTGAAAGTGCATCATTCTTGATAAGGAAATATACTTCTTGACCAGGATCTATAAGATGTTGTAGCATGGTCTGATCTGGAGGCTAGATGGCAAATTGATTTGCTTGTAAGTGAATATTACCTGGCCTTGTTAAACATAGCTGTACACATGGGTTAGTAAGAGGAGAAAACACTTTTCTGGAAGGCTCTTTCAGGCTGCAGTTCCATGTGATCTCATTCACTATGATATAACTCTTTATGCCCATGTTCAGTAAAGGAATAATTAACCCTTTACTGCATAGTGTATGTGTATGTCTGAAAGCAGTGTGAACTTAGTGGTGTGTTTATGCATGTCTATATATGCATTTGTGTGTGTGCAGGTGTCTCATTTTGTGGCCAGGATTCCAGAGAGATGTCCTCCCTGAATCATACTCATGTCCTTCCATGTTCGCCACCTGAGGGGGGAAGGGCAGGATTCTGGGTTTAAAGTCTCTCCTGAACAGAAACACTTCTGACAGTGTGGCATTCTCTCTGTATTGGGTGGCACTGTGGCTCAGTGGTTAGCACTGCTGCTTCATAGCATCAGGGTCCCAGGTTCGATTCTAGCCTCTGGTGACTGTATGGAGTTTGCACATTCTGTGTGGGTTTCCTCTGGGTGTTCTGGTTTCCTCCCACAGTCCAAAGATGTGCAGTTTAAGTGAATTGGCCGTGCTAAATTGCCCACAGTGTTCAGGGATGTATAGGTGAGATGCATTAGTCAGGGGGAAGTGTTGAGGAAAAGGGGAATGGGTCTGGCTGGGTTACTCTTTGGAAGGTCGGCGTGGGCCTGTTTCCATACTGTAGGAATTCTAATACTGCTCTAGGTTATCAGCCTGGGTTCTGGGGCTCAAGTTTCTAGAGTAGTGGTGGTTTGATTTCAGGTAGGAATGTTTCCAATGAGGTGAGGGTACGTGACAAAGACGAATGCAGTGATGTATCTTGCAGGACGACACCACCTTTTGAAGGGATGCCTCAGTTACCAGACAGCATGCCTTTAGTACAACTGTTTGTTAGAACTTCTAATTTATTTACAGTATGTGGGTATCACTGCTCAGCCGGTATTCATTGTTTGTTCCTAATTGCCCTTGAGAATCTAAACTGCAAACTGCTTCACATGGCAGGGATGTTTGGGAATCTGAGTCAAAGATAAGTGGAGAAATTAGGCCATTCAGCCCCTGAAGCCTTCTCCACCTTCCAGTAAGATCATGGCTGACCTGTTTGTGTTTAGAATTCTACATTTCCGACTATTCCTGATAACTCTTGATTCCAGGGCCTTAACACAAATCTACCTACCTCTACCCTCAAAATAGTCAATGCCCTCCTCTCCTCTGCCTTTTGTGGTAGAGTTCCAAAGTCGCACAACCATCAAGAGATGTTCTCCTCTTCTCTCTGTAATTCCTCATTTTAAGTGCAGCCTGAGCCAGGGGGATTCCAGACTATGTCCACACTTACTGTCCTGTGTGGTGCACTTAAGCCTAACAGAGTCTGATGCTGTTCATCTCCACCTTTTGACCACACTCAAGGACGCAACCTATTTTCCAGTTGGAAAATCTCCCAACTTGCCCCAACCTCTGCTTTCAAATGGTGAATGCACAAATCTTTACAAAGAGTGGATCTCAAATGTTATACTCCTCCTTTGTGTCAACCCCTTGATTTGATCTCTTGCTCTGCAGATTTTTATCTAGGTAAGAACTTATTTACCATTGATTATGAAAGCTGTGAATCTGAGAAATTATATCGTGGTACTGTGTTCTCAGCATTTGACTGAATGCTCAACCCACAAGGCACTCCTCTTGTTGAAAGACCTCTAGTAATCAAGGTCTGTAGCTGCTTTCAGTTCATGTATGTTGCACAACTGAGAGGGACACTGTTCCCTTTCCCTGACCCCTGTTATTCTCTGGAGTATTTCTACAAAATTGGCTCACTAGCACTCACTCACCTCTGTGTGTAGGGTCAAAAGGTTTGCCTTAGCACATCCACCTCGAAATGGAGAACTGTCCCTTCCCAGACACCTCAATGCCTGAGGTTGACCATGTCCTTGCTATTGAACACTCTGAACTGCTTCTATTAAGATGTTGTATTTTTCTTCACTAGGTGTCACTGCACGCTGGTGAAATCTACAAGGTCCCAGTAATCTGACTAAACACTAGATGGCAACTTACCTTCATTGCTCTTGGACTGTATTGTATCTTAAGTAGTTTTCCATTCAGCAGAGCTCAAAACCATAATGGAAGTTATGCATAAGAAAGCTCTCGTTATTCCAAATGCATATTAAAATCTTTTATAAAGAGTTGAGCGAGTAAACAAAGAAAATCTATCTTCCAGTGGGTGTAATTCATACTGAAGAATAATCATATTGGACTCCACATTTACAAAGAGTGGATCTCAAATGTTATACTCCTCCTTTGTGTCAACCCCTTGATTTGATCTCTTGCTCCATAGATTTCTCCAGCAATTTGTTTTTAATTCAGGGCATATTTCATAGATGTAAGGACTGGCTGGATTTACTGGGGTTGCCTTAAAAGTTTACTTCTGCCATCTTTCCCTGAAGGTGTCATCTTGTGTCAGTAAAATATGTAAATAGCCATTAATTATGTGTAAACAGGTTTTTTTAATATCCGAAATGAGCATCTTTCACTCCCACTCAGTACCTCTGCTCTGCAACATTAGCCTAGCCTTTATTCACTTTCTGCATTGACTGTATGGTCTTCAAACTAAGTCTTTCGAGGCTGAAGGGGGCAATTCCTCCATCCCCATTTTTTTTGGGAATGTAGGTAAATCCATAGCAAAACAGTGTCACTCACTCACTCACTCACTCACTCACTCACTGGAAATTGTCACATTTGTATTTGCTAGTGAGCTTGTTTATAATAGTGCACAGAACCCTTTACTAATAGCCTCACCTTACAGCAGAATCAGTGTTATCCATCTTCTAATTGGCAGTAGGAGGTAATGTACCACACTAACTGCAACAAAGGTTCTAGTTAAATTGTCAAATTATTGAGGAAATTGAATTTGATTGTTCCTTGACCGGATGAGCACGACAGCAGAAACTGTTGCTAATAGTGATGGCATTATCCAATTCACGCAGTACAATAAAGTTGCTTTAATAGAGCTCTGAACAATTTGCTAATCATATAGAATCTTGCAAATTATTTTCTTAGCCCCTAGATAGACATTTAATACATCTGCAAGCTCCCCTTTACCTATTTCCAATTGGTGAGAATATTTGCTGTGTGCAGTGTTCGCAGGGAGAAAATCTGAGTCTTTGGGGGAGACTGTATACCAGTACAATCTTCACAGGTGAGTGGAGACCACAGCTGTCCAATCCTTTTGGGTTTGTATGCATTTATAATTTAAATCCCTGTTATCATATTCCTGGACAATCCTTCCCCAGTCTCTTTTGTGAAGGTATTGGCTCCTTTTTCGAGTCACCATTCTACACATGTCCTCTGGTATCTCACTCAAGGTGTCATATTGGAATCTGCACAGAGAATGTTAAAATGTCAGTTGAACGTGTAGCACCTAGCAACAGCCTGGGTGTTGCCACTGACCAGGAACTGAACTAGACTAGCCATGTAAATACTGTGACTACAAAACAGGATTGGGAATCCTGCAGTGAGTATCTGTCCACCATCTAGAAAGGACAAGTCAGGAGTGTGATGGAATGCTGTCCACTTGCCTGGAAGGCTGCATCCCCAAGAGCATTCCAAAAGATTAACGCTATCAACAATAAACCGCTCACTTCACTGGCACCCCATCCACCGTCTTCAATATTCGATGCATAGCAGCAGCAATTCACCAAAGTTCTTTAGACAGTACTTTCCAAACCAATAGCAACATTGAAAATAGGAACAGGTTCAGGCCATTTAGTCGTTCAAACTGCTCAACCATTCAATATGACCATGACTGCTCATCTAACTGTGTCCCTGTCCCTGCTTTCTCCCCATAACCTTTGAACCTTTTACTCTTAAGAGCTATATCTAGCTCTGTCTTTAAAACATTCTATATTTTGGCCTCAACTGATTTCTGATAAAACATTTTCAGGTTCACCACCCTCTGCCTGAAGACAAGTCTAGGAAAGGTACTAAGCCTAGTAGTTTCATAGATGGTTAATCGAGGGCGACAGGTCATGCTTGAGGTTCAAATCTGCCATGGTGGATGGTGGAGGAAAAATGAATTCTAGAATTAAGAGTCTAATGATGACCATCTGTCAGCTGTTGTTGGTTTCCAGAAAGACTCAGTGGGAAGGAAACCTGTCACCCGACCTGATCTAGCTTACATGTGACTTCTGACCACAGCAATGTGGAATGACCTTCCACAGGAAGTGCTGGACGCAGGTATAGTTACAATGTTTAAAAGACATTTTTGTTTGGAGAGATATGGGCCAAGAGCAGGCAGATGGGGCCATTTACTTTGGGATTATGGTTGTCATGCACTGGTTGGACCAAAGTGTCTGTTTCTGTACTGTATGTCTCCGTGTGGTTGACTGTCAACTGCCATCTCTGCCATTAGGGATGGTCAATAAATTCTAGAAATTTAATGGAAAAAAAAGTCTACCTTGTATCCTTTAAACAATGACCCATGACCTCTACAACGCCAGAGGACAAGATCAGCAGATGAAAACACCAGAGTCTAGAGTGTGATGCTGGAAAAGCACAGCCAGACAGGCAGCAACCGAGGAGCAGGAGAATCGACGATTTGGACATGAGCCTATCATTAGGGCTTATGCCTGAAATGTTGATTCTCCTGCTCCTCGGATGCTGCCTGCCTGGCTGTGCTTTTCTAGCACCACACTCTCGCCTCACATCTCCACCATCTACAATTCTACTTTCTCCTCGTTGGTAACACCGTACCTATAAACTTCCCCTCAGAGCCACTCGCCCATTCCTTCAGTGTCACTGAGTCAAAATCCTGATGTTCCCACTCATGGCAGTATGGGTATGGCTACATCAAAAGCACTGGAGCGATTCAAGAAGGATGTTCACTGCCACCTTCTCCAGGGCAAACAGAACAGGCAATGAATGCCAGGCTAGGCAGTGATGCCCACATCTGCCAATGGATAAAACAGGAGTTAAAAAATGCATGTTGATATTCAAATGGTTAACATACACTCCATCCCCATCGCTATCAGCTTGAGCCTGTCTGAGATATTCTGCACTGTTATGTTCCCTGTTAACGCTCCTTGTCTATGTTCATACAAGGAGAATGAGCGGTTGGGTCGGGAATTAATGGAGCCCTGAGCCAGGACCCCCAGCAAAGAGTCACTGGGCCTGAGAAACAGGAGGAAGGAACAGAGCTGAAATCTCTGTGAGTCAAAACATACTTAGAATAGTTTAAGTTGTTTTATTACTGACTTCACTCCTACCCGATGTTAATGAGTACTTAGGTAAAGTAAATCAACATTTCACTAAATGGGGTGTCAATGTAGTATCATTACCATGATTATCACTCTCACTATCACACACTCTGGTATTTATAGCCCAATGATAGATATTGAAATGAATTTTACTGCTTCCCTGGAGTCTGCTTCTAAAGTAACATGGGAGTGCTGGGATAAACATGCAGTTTTACAATAGTCAAAAATTTCTGTGCTATCAGAAGGCTGTTTTCAAAAAATCTCCCCAAACCCTGTCCATCGTCTTCAAGGCACAAGTTAGGAGTGTGATGGAAAACTACCCACTTGCCTGAATTGGTGCAGCTCCAACAACATTCAAGAAGCTTGATATCATCTGGCACAAAGCAACCTGCTCGATTGGCACCACATCCCCAAACAGAGGTTCCTTCACTGTTGCTCAGTCAAATTCCTGGAATTCCCTCCTTCACACCATTGTGGGTCTACCTATAGCACGTGGACTGCAGCAGTTCAAAGAGGCAGGTTACCCCCACCTCCTCAAGGGCTGCTTGGTATGGTGAATAAATGCTGGCCCAGCCGCCAACGCCCACATCCCATAAATGGAATAATGGAAATCGAATGCTGCAGTATTTTACCTCAGCACTTCTGTTCTAGCTGACCTATAATCGCTCCTTATTTAGCAATATTATAACTTTGAAATTCTCATTCTCATTTTCCAAATTGCTCCATGCCCTCATACACCACCACCTCCAATCCTACAACCGCCTGAGACCTCTGCACTCCTTCAAACTTACCTCCATCAACACTAAAGAAGCTTGACATCCCGCTGTTTCAGACAAAGCAGCTTGTTTGACATCCCCATCTACCATCTCAGTCATTCACTCCCTCCAGCACTTGTACACAGCTGTGTGTACCATCTACAAGATTTACTGCAGAAATTCACTAAGGCTCCTTCAGCAGCACCTTTCAAACCTGCAACCTCTTCCCCAACTGGAGGGATAAAGGCTGCGGAGTGTTTCAGCACCATCAGTTGTGAGTTCCCCTTTAAGCCCAGCACCACCTTCATGAGGAAATATACCACTGCTGCTCACTGTTGCTGAGTCAAAATCCTGGAGCACCCTCTAACAGCAGTGGGTATACCTACAGCAAAAGGATTGCACTTCTGGAAGGCAGTTCACCACGACCTCCTCAAGGGTAATAATGGATGGCCAACAGATGTTGGACCAGCCAGTGGCTCATCCCATGAATGGATTAAAAAAAATCCTAGTCTCTTGCACCTCTGTGATTTTAATTGTTCTACTGCCTGTACTCAATGGAGTTGAGGAGGATCTCATTGAAACGTGGAGAGGCCTTGATAAAGTGGACATGGAGAAGATATTTCCACGAGTGGAAGAGAGACAAGAAACCCTACAGTGAGGAAACATTTGGCCCAACAACTCTACACTGACTCTCTGAAGTGTAACCCACCCAGACCCACTCCCCTACCCTATTATTCTACATTTCCCCTAACTGATGCAGCTAACCTACACATCCCTGAGCACGGCCAATTCACTTAACTTGCATGTCTTTGGACTGTGGGAAGAAACTGGTGCACCCAGAGGGGGGACACACAGACATGGGCGAGAATGTTCAAATTCCACACAGACGGTCACCCGAGGCTGGAACCGAACCTGGGTTGCTGGTACTATGAGGCAGCAGTCTATCCTCTGTGCCACCAGGGCCTGAGGGTACAGTCTCTAAGTGAAGGAATGACCCTGTTCAGCCAGAGGGTGGTGAATCTGTGTAACTCATTGCCGCAACAGGCAGTGGAGGCCAAGTTAGTGAATGTATTTAAGACAGAGGTAGATAGCTTCTTCATTAGTAAGAGGATCAAGGATTACAGTGGGAAAGAAGGAGAATGGAGTTGAGAAACCTATCAACCATGACTGAATGATGCAACAGTCTTGATGGACCCAATGACCTAATTCTGCTCCTCTATCTAATGATCTTATGGTTGGTGACTATCTTTTCACCAGACTGGCTCAGAAATTCCCTCCCTTAGCTGCTTCATCTTTCTAACTCTCTTTGTTCCTTTGAGATGCTTCTTAAAATTCTTTTGGTCACATTTTTCATTATCTATTTGTCCAGCAGGACACTAGTGTTTCTCAAGGTTACCCCTTGCCTGGTCACCCATGTTCTGAGAGGCCGAGAAACCTCTTGCCATAAAAGGCCTATTGGTTGATAGGAAGACATTAATCTGTGCTCATATCTCAACCTCTCACAACCTTCATCAGCCTTCACATGATTGTCCATGGGAAAGGTCCAGAAATAATGAAATCATTCCATCTTCACAATTACTGGAATTATATAGAAATGCACTGCATTCGCCCAGAGCTGTTTCTGTGATGTCAGTAAATTTCTTCAAAGTGAGAGCTGGATTTGTTCCTGTCATGGACAGAGATTACCTTCAATAGAGTTTGGTAGGTCAGAACTAGAGTGGTCATTTAGATTAATTTTAATTGCTTAAATGGGACTCAGAGAGGAGCATTTCCAGTAATGTTTCTCCCTAATTGGCTCAAGTTTTTGTTTGGTCTTTTTCCTACCTCTTTTCAATGTCACACCTCAGTGGGGTAGTGGGCTGGAAATCAAGCCCTGTTATTCCCAGCGTCATCACAAACGTAAAGATTGTCTAAAGGTATGCAAAATCCCCAATTTACCTATCTTTTAGATTAACACAAAGGACAGACCAGATATCTGTACTTAACAAGAGTGACTGTTAGAAACAAACAGAATCTGGTGACTGGGAAACAGTTATGAACCATCAGCATTCAACTGCACTCATTAAACTCTAGCCCCATTATAAAACTCCTCCTACGCACAGACAGACACAAGAAATGTGGGTAACATGGATGGAAGAAAAGACTGGGAGCACAATTCAATGGTCCCTGCACAACAGTTTGCTGAGATGATCCTTTTTGCTTGTCTGAACGTGCTGCTCCTCAAGCCCTCTTCTCCAGGTCGTTAAACTTGCTTTTAGGAAGCACACAGTAACTGGTTTACAACTTGTAAAGTCTCTAACTAATCAGTCAAAAGCAACAGGTTCTAGCAACAGATCAGGGAAATAAACCAGCTTCCTTAAGGGTTTTTTTTAACTGCAGTGAAATGGGACTGATAGAGGTCTGATCGCTTTTAACCAAATGTTCACTCCCACAAGCTTTTCATCTACTTGAGGGGCAATGTTACAGCTGTTGGTTCAGGAGCAAGCACAGGAAGTGTTAAAGAAACTCAGCAGGTCTGGCAGCATCTGTGGAGAGAGAAACAGTGCTAGCATTTCCAGTCTGATATAACTCATATGAGACTGTAAGAATTAGGAACAGGAGTAGGCCATTCACACTTTTGAGGAGATAGTGAGGACTGAAGATGCTGGAGATCAGAGTTGAGAGTGTGTTGCTAGAAAAGCACAGCAGGTCAGGCAACATCCGAGGAGCAGGAGAATTGATGTTTCGGGCCAGAGCCCTTCATCAGGAATGAGGTGTCAAGATCTCAGTGAGTCCCTCTCTCATTGTCCTCTACTCTGCCCCCTCATTCCTGATGAAGGGCTCCGGCCCGAAACATTGATTTTCCTGCTCTCGGATGGTGCCTCATTCACACCTTTGAGCCTGCCACACGATTTGATATGATCATTGCTGATCGGAAATTCTTCATGTCCATTTGCCTGCCTTTTCCCCGTAACCATTGATTCTGTCAAACGAACAGGAATATATCTATCCCAGCCTTAAATATTCACTAGGACTCAGCTTCCACAGGTCTCTGTGGTAACCATTTCCAAAGACTCTTAACCCTCTGAGAGAAGAAATTTCTCCTTAACTAAGTCTTAAATTAG
Organism: Chiloscyllium punctatum; assembly: GCF_047496795.1. Taxonomy (NCBI): domain Eukaryota; kingdom Metazoa; phylum Chordata; class Chondrichthyes; order Orectolobiformes; family Hemiscylliidae; genus Chiloscyllium; species Chiloscyllium punctatum. The sequence continues at coordinate 83,590,459 of NC_092761.1, forward strand.
TGCCCATTTATTTTTAGACAATGCCCTCTGGTCCTAGATTCTCCCATGAGGCGAACCATCCTCTCAGTATTTACATTTTCATAGAATTTCATAGATGCCCTACAGTGTGAAAACAGACTAATAAGTCCACACCGACCCTCCGAAGAGTAACCCACCCAGACCTATTCCCCTACCCTATTAATTTACATTTACCCCTGAACAGTGCACCTAACCTACCCATCCCTGAACACTATGGACAATTTGGCACGTCTAGTTCACCTAACCTGCACATCTTTGGATTGTGGGAGGAAACCGGAGCACCCAGAGGAAACCCACAGATATGAGGAGAATGTGAAAACTCCACACATCAGTCGCCCGAGGCTGGCATGGAACCCAGGTCCCTGGTCCTGTGAGGCAGCAGTGCTAATCAGTGATCCTTAAGGATCCAGTATGTTTCAATATCATCACCTCTCATTCTTCTAAACTCTAACGAGTGGAATCCTAACCTGCTTAACCTTTGCTCTTAAGTGAGATGATGCTACTCCTTTAACAAGGTTATGTTATTCTTGGACTTCTTTCAGAGAGGTCGTAAATGCAGATGCTCCAGGGTGTCTGGTTTGGATGGGTTTTAGGGTCAATTTGATTATAGCTAATAAATACTACCTTAGGCAACAGGCTTTCAAGGTTTTCTTAAAATAAGATTTGTACAATGAAAGGGGAGTGGGCTCAGCTTTTCCCTGGCTTGGGTTGGTTTGGTTTTAACAGTCGGGCTGTTCAGAGCTGCCGGTCAGTTTTTTGAGGCTGCTGGTCAAAGAAACAGCTATATGGGAGAAGGTGTTCCAGGCTGAATCTCTCTCTGCCATCTCTCTCTCTCTCTCCTGTAAGACCCTGTGTTTGATCTTACCTTTTTTTGCCGAGGGGTGTTTGTGGGGATTGTTTTTAGGGGTGAAGAAAGTATTCGGTATTGCTTGCCTTTATTATTCAGTGCATTGAGTATAGGAGTTGGGAGGTCATGTTGCAGTTGTGTAGGGCATTGGTTCGGCTACCTTTGGAATATTCCGTGCAATTCTAGTCTCCTTCCTATAGGAAAGATGTAAAACTTGAAATGGTTTAGAAAAGATTTACAAGGATGTTGCCAGGATTGGAGGGTTTGAGCAATAGGACAATGGGCTGAGGCTGATTTCCCTGGAACATCGGAGGCTGAGAGGTGACCTTATAGAGGTTTATAAAATCTTGAGGGGCATGGATAGGGTAAATAGACAAGGTCTTTTCCCTGGGATGGGAGAGTCCAGAACTAGAGGGCATAGTTTGAGGGTGAGAGGGGAAAGGTTTAGGCTGTGTGGGCAGCATGGCAGCTTAGCGGTTAGCATTACTGCCTCACAGCCCCAGGGTCTCCAGGTTCAATTCCAGCCTTGGGTGACTATCTGCATGGAGTTTGCACATTCTCCCTGTGTCTGCATTGGTTTCCTCCAGTTGCCTCCCACAATCTGAAAATGTGCAACTGAGGTGAATTGACCATGCTAAATTGCCCATAGCATAGGTTACTAGTTGGAGTAAATGTAGGGGAATGGCCCTTGGGGTGGGGTGGGGGTTACTCTTTGGAGAGTCAGTGTGGACTTGTTGGCAGAAGGGCCTGTTTCCACATTGTAGGGTTTCGAATAGTAATTTTAAAGGGACATCTGTTTCATGCAGAGAGTGGTGCGTGTATGGAATGAGTTGCCAGAATGGAGGCTGGTACAATTGCAACATTTAAAAGGACAGGTACATAAATAGGAAGGGTTTAAAGGGATATGGGCTAAATGCCAGCAAATGGGATTAGATTTATCTAGGTTATCTGGTTGGCATGGACAAGTTGGACCGAAAGGTCTGTTTCCGTGCTGTATGACTCTATGACTACAACTGAAACTCTCCAGCCCACCAACATTCTGGTAAACCTCTCTGCACCCTCTCCAGTGTAATCACATCTCATTTTGTTCAAGTTCCAAGATCTCAATGGTCATGGAAGTTCTGTTTGTAATGTATGAAACAGGTAGATTTCAGCTGGAAATCCTTGAAGTGTATCTTTAGCAGAGAGTAAGAGTGGGAGCAACTCCTTATCAGCCATGCTTAATGTGAAGTGATGCCTTGTTCCAAGAAAAGCAAGCGATGAAAAACAGACATAAGCCTTATCTTCCTCATGTCAGCGCATGAAGTTTTCTAAGATTAAGAGGAGCTGAAATTTGGCAGTGAATTAGAAGGCACATTTATGCGTCATTTTAAACATGACTCTTAACGACTTGGCAAGGCTTTTCACAAGTGTATTATCAATGCAACTTTTGACACTTGAGGTGCTGCAAAAGGGGACTCGGAAACTAATTATCAAGCATCTGAACACTGAGGTATATTTTAAGGAGGGCTATCAAAGCAGAGAGGGACAGGATTAGGGAGTCACTGGGTGATATGTGATCAGGAGCTTTGAGTTGAGGGTTATTGACAGCAGCATGTTTAATGAGTTTAAGTTCATTTGAGTTGATAATTGAGAAACCAGCTAGGCGATAATTTGAATGGTTGAGGTTGGAGGTATGAAAGTCAAGGGTGAGGCAGGTGTGGAAGCTGTGATGACAGTGGAAAGAGGTGGTTTTGGCGGTGAAGCTCCACACTCCACATTAATTGCAAATTGTTTCCTTTCCCTTAAAAACTCATAACGGATGAGAAATGCATCACTTGGGTTGATTACTTAGTCATGGGGTCATAGAGATGTACAGCACAGAAATACACCCTTTGATCCAACTCGTCCATGCCAACCAAATATCTCAACCCAATCTAGTCCCACCTTCCAGCACCTGGCCCATATCCCTATAAACCCTTCCTATTCATATAGCCATTCAGATGCCTTTTAAATGTTGCAATTGTACCAGCCTCTACCACATCCTCTGGCAGCTCATTCCGTACATGCACCACCCTCTGCGTGAAAAAGTTACTCCTTAGGTCTCTTTTATATCTTTCCCCTTTCACCCTAAACCTATGACCTCTAGTTCTGGACTCACCCACTCCAGGGAAAAGACCTTGTCTATTTACCCTATCCATACCCCTCATGATTTTATAAACCTCTATAAGGTCACCCCTCAGCCTCCAACGCTCCAGGGAAAACAGCCCTAGCCTATTCAACCTCTCCCTATAGTTCATATCCTCCAATCCTTGCAACATCCTTGTAAATCTTTTCTGGACCCTTTCAAATTTCACAACATCCTTCCGATAGGAAGGAGACCAGAATTGCACACAATATTCCAAAAGTGGCCTAACCAATGTCCTGAACAGCCACAACATGACCTCCCAACTCCTGTGTTCAATACTCTGACCAATAAAAGAAAGCATACCAAACGCCTTCTTCACGATCCTATCTACCTGCGACTCCACTTTTAAGGAGCTATGAACCTGCACTCCAAGGTCTCTTTGTTCAGCAACACTCCCTAGGACCTTACCATTAAGTGTACAAGTCCGCTAAGATTTGCTTTCCCAAAGTGCAGCACCTTGCATTTATCTGAATTAAACTCCATCTGTCACTTCTCAGCTCATTGGCTCTATAATGTCACCCCTCAGCCTCCGACGCTCCAGGGAAAACAGCCCCAGCCTATTCAACCTCTCTCTATAGTTCATATCCTCCAACCCTGGCAACATCCTTGTAAATCTTTTCTGGACCCTTTCACAACATCCTTCTGGGGTTGGGGAGTCCAGAACTAGAGGGCATAGGTTTAGAGTGAGAAGGGAAAGATATAAAAGAGACCTAAGGGGCAACGTTTTCACGCAGAGGGTGGTACGTGTATGGAATGAGCTGCCAGAGGATGTGGTGGAGGCTGGTACAATTGCCACATTTAAGAGACATTTGGATGGGTATATGAATAGGAAGGGTTTGGAGGGATATGAGCCGGGAGGGATATAAGCCGGGTGTTGGCAGATGGGACTAGATTGGGTTGGGTTGGGTTGGTCGGCATGGATGGGTTGGACTGAAGGGTCTGTTTCCATGCTGTACATCTCTATGACTCTATGACTGATAGGAAGGAGACCAGAATTGCATGCAATATTCCAAAAGTGGCCTAACCAATGCCCTGTACAGCCGCAACATGACCTCCCAACTGAGTACTCAATACTCTGACCAATAAAGGAAAGCATACCAAATACCTTCTTCACTATCCTATCAACCTGCGAATCTACTTTCAAGGAGCTATGAACCTGCACTCCAACGTCTCTTTGTTCAGCAACATTCCCTAAGACCTTACCATTAAGTGTATAAGTCCTGCTAAGATTTGCTTTCCCCAATCTTACACTCACAGACTCGAGCATGGAGTGTTGTGATAAAGCTGCACAAGGTTGATTACAAGGACACAAGATAAACAGTTAAATATTACACGGAGGCTCTAAATCAGGCCTCTAAGCTCATTAGAGGTCTTAAGCTATTGTGCTGGCACTGACCAGGCTGCTGTGTACATTCAGTGAAACTCTCAACCGTGTGAAAATCACCAAAACCACATCAGAAGGAAGCGATTCACACAGGGAGGTAGGAAATGCTGGGTACCCTGATGACGGTACTGTTCCTTGTGGCCAGGATGGTTGGGAAGGTGAGTTTAAACTGAGAAACTTGAACCATATAAATTACTGTTTAAGGTAGTGGCAGCTTCTTGATGTTAAATCTGATTATTTTCCGAAGATCTTTTCTTCATCTTGCTTACTTTCATAAAGCCACATGTATTTTCCACTTCCACCTGTTCTGTCATAATGCTGAGATGTACAGATTAGGAGAGACCTAGTTTGATTCCTTATCCATGCCAATCTCAGTCACAGTAATGTGTGTCACAGGTCTCCCGAGTTACACAGGGGGACAGCACAAAGCTCTGTCATGTTCCCAATGCCGTCCAGCGACTCCTGTTGAAACTTTAGTTCACGTGGTCACTGGGGACACAGATAACATCAAGCCTGAACGTACCGCTTTCCTGGTGAAAGATTCACTGGACTTACAGGTTAAAAAAGAGTCAGGTTCTTCTGGTTCACCCTTCTGTTGGCACAGCAACAATGAATTGCAGAAGGAGCCATTCAGTCCATTGTGTTTGTACTAGCTAACTGAGCATCTCAATTTTGTGCCAATCTCCTGCCTTTTTCCCATAACCATGCACATTGTTCTTATCCAAATAACTATCCAATGCCCTTTGCAATGCCTCAGTTGAACCTGTCTCCACCACATTTTTGGGAAGTGCACTCCATACCCTCACTACTCTCCATATGATTTTTGTTTCTCAACGTGCACTTGCATAGTGAGTTTTGAGAAGATTTGTAGCTCAGGTTGAGGTTCTGGATGTAGGTTTGCTCACTGAGCTGGAAGGTTCACTTTCAGACGTTTCATCACCATACTAGGTAACATTTTAATTCGGAGCTTCAGTCGGAGGCCCACTGAAGATGTTACCTAGTATGGTGATGAAATGTCTGAAAACGAACCTTCCAGCTCAGTGAGAAAGCCTACATCCAGTGCACTTGCTTCTTTTGCAAACACCTTAACTCTGTGTCCTCTGGTTCTCAATCTGTTGTTGAGTGAGAACAGCCTCAGTATCCATTCTATCCGGATCCCTCATGATTTTGAAAATGTCTCTCAAATCTCCTCTTAACTTTCTACTCTCCAAGGAAAACAACCTTGACCTCTCCAATCTTTCCTCAAAACTGGAAACATTCTGGTAAACCTCTTCTGTGTTTTGTTCAGTGCATTCACAATCTTCCTGTGATATGGCACCCAGAATTAAACACAATGTTTTAGCTGAGGTCAACCAATATCTTATTTTACTACAGAGTAACGTCTCTACTCTTGGACTCCATGTCTCTATTAGTGAAACCTAGAATACTCTACATTTTATTAACAGTTCTATTGACCTGTCCTGCAAGCTTTTCTGACCTACATACACTTACACTCAGGTCTTTCTGCTCCTGTACAAACTTAAGAATAATATGTTTTAGTTTATAATGTCTCTCCGTGTTCTTGTACCATCACCTCACACTATTCCACCTTGAGCTTTATCTACCACCTAAAACCTCACTCAACCAACTTCCTTTTGAAGTTCTACAGTGCCCTCCACACAGGTTACAATTCTCCCAAATCTTTTCTGAACTATTGCAAGTTTAGCAACATCTTTTCTCTAATAGGGAGACCAGACTGGAATTCAGCATTCCAAAAGTGGCCTCACCAATGTCCTGTACATCTGCGACGAAGGCCCACCGTAAAGACATGTCACAAGTGAATCCCTGTCTTCTGTTCAAGCTGCCCTCCCAGGGACATTACCCCCTGACACAGTGGTCATTTATTAACCTGCAGCAGCCCATTCTCCAGACTCCTTTCACTTTCCATGAGTCTTTGTGTACCAGCTGTAGCTAGAATGGTGCCAATGTGGCCTGTTCTCAGGTTCTGCTAATGACCATTCTATAAGTAACCACTCATATGCTGGAGGGGCACCTCTGACCCTCTTGACCTTTCCCTGTGGACTGATGCATTACCGCCATTTCACAAAATCCTCACAGTGTGTGGAGCATCATGAGGATGACAAGGTATTGCATGTGAGCACAATGTGCTTTTTAGCTTTTAATATTGTACCTCAAACCATTGCATTATTACAAATTCAGAACTACCTTTAATTGTTTCTGAAAAATCTTCAAGCAGTTCTTTGTTTTAGAGCAGGAAGCCTTTTCTGAATTTGCAGCTTCATTTCTCTTAAGAAATATGGCATTTTGACAGAGAGCAAAACAAAAGCTGGTACAGCACTGTGTGTGTGTGTGTGTGTGTGTGTGTGTGTCGGGAGGGTGCGTGCGTGTGTGTGTGTGTGTGTCGGGAGGGTGCGTGCATGTGTGTGTGTGTGTGTGTCGGGAGGGTGCGTGTGTGTGTGTCGGGAGGGTGCGTGCATATGTGTGTGTGTGTGTGTGTGTGTGTCGGGAGGGTGTGTGTGTCGGGAGGGTGCGTGCATGTGTGTGTGTGTGTGTGTGTGTGTGTGTGTGTCGGGAGGGTGCGTGCATGTGTGTGTGCGTGTGTCAGGAGGGTGCGTGCATGTGTGTGTGCATGTGTGTGTGTGTCGGGAGGGTGCGTGCATGTGTGTGTGTGTGTGTGTGTTTGTGTGTGTGTGTCGGGAGGGTGCGTGCATGTGTGTGTGTGTGTGTCGGGAGGGTGTGTGCATGTGTGTGTGCGTCAGACATCTGTAAACAAATGATTTGTGATATGTGGCTTTATCTTTTCTCACACATGTCTGTCAGTCTCTCTTACTTTTCTGTGCCTCTGTATTTTTCTCTTATTCCATATTTTTGCTCTGGTTCCATATCTCTTGCTTTCTCTCCCTTTTCACCGTTTGATACGTTTTGTTGCTGTTTCATGTCTTTCTGAGTGTTTATTTTGGAACTGAACTATTAACTCTGAGTGGAATCTTATAGGAGCCTAAATGACATGGGCTAGGACAGGAAATATGACAATGAGTCTTGAGAAATGAGAAGCCATTGAGGTCTATTTTGACAATGGGAGCAACTCACTGCATCTTTTAACTAAATTCTGGGAGTCCAGGGTGAGGCAAGTAGTTGCTTATTAAGGGGTTATGATGCTTGTTAACGACCTTATTAACTGCATGTCTCACTGCATTAGTGTGCAGTTTTCTATCCTACCAGTCGCCATGTGTAAACAGCAGGAAGTCACAGCAGACACCTGTTGAGTCTTCACATTCCTCAGAGCCTGATCCTTGGGCACCAGCTACACACACCCCTCGTTCACAGACATTGTCACCTGGTGATCGCCAACCCCTCATGACACCTCTCGGACCCACTTGCAGGAAGAACGGAGCTGCATTGTAGGGCAGAAAATGTGTTGCTGGAAAAGCGCAGCAGGTCAGGCAGCATCCAAGGAACAGGAGAATCGACATTTCGGGCATCAGCCCTTTTGGAATGCATTGTAGGGCACACTGGCAACCAGTATCGAAAGGCTACTGAAGGGGTGCTTTATGTGCAAGCAAAAGCTCAGTGGAATCCATACTTAGCCCCAAACAATGTAAGGTTCAGCTCTATGTTCCTCTGAACAGGTTGATACCTGACCTGCCCAAGTGAGTGTTTCCATGATTTTTGATTCAGAATTGGTTCAGTGGCAGGAGACAGAGAGTGGTGGTTAGAAGGCTCTTGTGTGACTGGATCCCAGTGTGCAGTGACAGGATCAGTGCTTGGTCTCTTATTGTTTGTGATATTCACAAATGATGTGGAGAATGTTGGACAATGGTAAGTAAGTTTATAGATGACATTGAGGAGGAAGCTGTTAGCTTACAGGAGAACATAAACAGATTGGTCAGGTGGGCAGATCAGTGTCAGATGAAATTCAACTGTAATAAAGGTGAGGAGATGCTCTTTGGAAGAAATAACAAGACAAGGCAGTACTCACTGAATGGCAGACACCAGGAAGCTCAGAGGAATAGATCCCTGAACTTGATTGGACATGTTAATAGGGTAGTGAAGGAGACATAAAGGCTGTTTGCATTTACCAATCAAGGCAGTGATTTGAAGAGTAGAGGGGGAATGTTGGAGCTATATAGAACTTTGGTTAGGCTCCAGTTCTGATCAGCACGCTATAAGAAGGATGTGATTATATTGGAGGGGGTACAGCGGAGATTCACCAGGATATTGCCTGGGTTGGAACATTTCAGCAATGAAGAGAGGCTGGATAATCTCGGCTTGTTTTCTTTGGAGCAGAGAAGGTTGCGGGGGAACCTGATAGAGGTGTCGAAGGTTATGAGGCACATGGAGACGGTGAATGGAAAGCAGCTGTTCCTCTTAGTTGAAGGGTCAAGAATGAAGGTGCACACTTTTCAAGTGAATGGCAGGAGGGTTAGAGGGCATTAGGGAAAGATACTTATGGCCAGAGGGTAGTGGGGGTCTGGAATGCACTGTCTCATAAGAAGATAGAGGTGGCAAACCTCACAACCGTTAAAAGTATTTGGATGAACTCTTCAAATGCTATAACAGTCATGGGCCTAGTGTGGGAAAATGGGACTAGTGCAGATGGTGGTGCATGTTTTTGGCATTACAGACTCAATGGCCTGAAAGGACTGTTCAGTACTGCATGATTCTACAATTCTGGGAATCCAGCATGTTTTTACTTTACTTTCAGCTTCATTTTCTAAAAATTTTGGTCTCATCCTTTCCTTTGCACCCCTCTGTGAGTGAGTGCACTGCTAATTCTCTCTCCCCCTTGTCGTGCATTATCCTTTTACCTGAAATAATTGTGCAGCTGAATTCTGGCTTCAGCCAGGAATTCGCTGGATAATGTGGTGACAATGCCTGACTGACATGCTCACTATTTACTTGTCAACACTGAAGATACAGCAAAGCCTGAAAACACGCCAACCAATAGGTTATTTAAAACAGTGTATGTTTATGTAACATCAGCAGCTCTCAAAGCAAGATTCTATCATTGACCTTCTTTTCCGAACCAAGTCTGCAAAATTGGAAAATTATGTAGTTGTGAGATTTGCTTGACAGCTTATGTATGCACATTCACACCAGCTGGAACAAAGGAACTTTGTAGATTGTCATGAGTTGGCAGTGAACACTGATATTATGGATGTAACTAGGAAGTTATTATCCCTGCCTTTTATATTTCTGTTTTTCTTAACATGTTTTCTTTTACTACTTAATGCTCTCAAAATGCTGTTGCATGCCACCTGGAAGTTTGGGACTGAGATGTTCCGGGAGGAGCCTGTCCGCTATCGGGTCTACCAGCCATTGCCCTGGTACGTGCAGAGTGTCCGACACAATCGGAATCGCAGATCCAGCCAGCTCGAGGAGGTAAAACAGAAATCGTTCCAGGCACTTAGTGGGACACGCACATTGACCATTGCAGCATGTTCCTACCGGACAGTGTTATCATCTTCTGAGCAGCTCAATGAGTATTGTGGATCTGTTGTGAGTTCACAGGGTGGCAGAACTGTGATAGCACAGATAGAGATCATTCGGCCCATCCTGTCTACACTTGCCAGAAACACCCACTCCAACCCCTCCCCCCCCACCGTCCCCACCAATTGAGCAATTCACTTAGCGCCATTCTCCCCAGAACCCTGCATCCTTTTCAGGTACAAACCAAACTTCCTTTTGGATGTTTCCATTTGTCTTTCCTCCAGCACTCTCTGAGGCAGGGAAACCAGATTGGAACCACTCACTGTCTACAACTTCATCCTTATCTCGCTTTTTCTTCATTTGCCAATTACTTTAAATCTGTGCCTTCTCCTCTGCTAGCTTTTCATGAACGGGAACCATTGCTTCCTGGCTATTTTGTTCAGACTCCTCAACAGTTCAGATATTTTCATCAGACCTTCTGCTGTTCAAGGAGAACAGGTCCAATTTCTCAATTTATGATGCTGCTCATCCTTGGAATCATTCTCATGAATTTTTTCAGAGTCTGAATTCCAATAATTTAAGAGTGTCAATTTAATGGTGTCACAATTATAATACTTTGGTGGGATCTTGCTATGCAAACTTTGCTTGCTTACAGTGGAACAATCGGTACACAATTAGTGCATGCTGTTCTGCGTCAGGTCTGTTCACTACCCACAAGGCACAAGTCAGGAGTGTGATGGAATACTCCCCACTTGCCTGGATAGGGACAGCTTCAACAACACTGAAGAAGCTTGATACCATCCTGGACAAAGCAGCCTACTTGATTGGTGCCACATCTTCAAATGTTGTCTCCATTGACCGCTGGCTCTCAGCTGTATGTACTAGATACACGATGCACTGTAGCAAACTCACCAATACTCCTTAGACAGCACCCTATGATCATTTCCAACTAGAAGGACAAGGGCAGCAGGTACATATCATCATCCACAAGTTCCCATCCAAGCCATGTACCACGCTGACATGGATTTGAGTGTTCCTTCACTGCCACTGGGTGAAAATCCCTGGAATTCTGAGCTAGCAACCTTGTAGGTCAACCGAAGGAACATGGGTTGCAATGGTTCAAGAAGGCAGCTCACCACCACCTTCTGCAGAGCAACTATGGATGGGCAGAAAATGCTGGACCCAGCCATCCATGGCCGCATCTTATAAATGAACAAAAATAGAATCTTAAGAGGTGTCTTGTGTTGTTTCTGAGAAGTTATTTATGGATTGTATATATTTAGTTCTGGAAGTTCTTCGTCACTCTGGATGGATTTTAACACTAAGAGAACTTCCTACGTTGGTCACAGGGGGTGAGTTTCAGAATATGACAGCAAGATATATACTCCTTTACCGGAGAAAATCAGACCAAGAAACGTTAAGGAGGGACAAATAAATGGGCTCAAAGGAAATTTTGAGAGGGATGATCCCATTCAATTAGGACCCTTGGCTGTTGGAGGCAACAAACATTCTATGCCCATATCTCAAGTCCATTCAATTAAAGAACGACGGTTTAATCCACTTTGAGATCCATGGGAATTTTATTTCTTTTCATATCCTCATAGAGAGTCCATAAATTGGAGTTTTACGATCATTTTGGTCATTGTGCAATTAATATGTCCTGAGGTGACATATAGAGTGCAATGTATGCTGTAATGTACCTAAGTGGCATTGATCAAGTGGCACGCAATTAAATGGATTATTGGCAGATAAAAGACCAGTCTTCAAGGTAAACATGGCCCAGAGGTCTTATCTTTCACATGTGGGATTTACAATGTTTATTCAATTGCTACTCTCACATCAATGCCTGTAATGATTAACCTCTCCTCTACAGAACTTCTGAAGGAGGGTCACTGCACCCGAAATCCTAATGGTTTTCTTCCCAGTTGGTGGTTTCTCCAGCAATTTCCATTTTTTTTCATATTCCCAGCATGTTCAGTTCTTTATTTTATTTTGATTTGGATTAACCTCTTCCTGTCTTCATTCTGAGAGCAGTTGTTCCAATTTCAAGGACTGCTCTTTAATATAGCTCTTGGACAAATGCGTGAAGTGGAGGCATTCTTGAGCCGAATCTTGTAAGAAACCAGCTAACCATCATTTTTCATGAATTTTATGGCATTTTTTTCTCGCACTATCTTCCCAGAGTGGCCTCATTACCTGTGCATCACATCCCATGGTAACACTCCACCCACCCCTCCCACCATCATTTTCTCCCACTGGGCAAACATTGGGACAACTTGAGATCCCTAGTGCCCTTGGCCTTTTTGATGCCCAGCTGCATTGGCTATCTAGAGTTACCCTTCCCTGGGCACCTAATGGATGATCAACCACAAGCTATTGTGCCTCAGGGCAGATAGGTGGTGCAGTTGACACTTCATTGCATTTTGCTGTTTAAGAACCAAGTCACATGGCCTTACCCATCCCGAGCCTCATACAGGGATAGAGTAGGCGGTTGGGTCTGGGTGGGATACTCTTCAGAGGGTCAGTGTGGACTCAATGGGCTGAATGCCCTGATTCCACACTGTAGGGATTCTATGATTCTAGGATTCACTTTGCATTCTCTGAGGACAAAACATGACTGATAAGGATGCTGGCTTGGTAAGATTCTTGCACTGTGATCTCCAGCAACGAAGGAAGCAGCACCATCGTAAAAGACACCTCCACCGGCGATGCTTTTGAACAGCTGAGAAAGGAATCAGTGTGCAGCCTGTGTTTAGTGCCTTGACTGATGTAGCGCCCAGACAGCACGGACACATTTATAGTTCCCTAATCCCTGCTGTGTCCTCCACCATCTGTGCATCTCCAGAAGAAGGAATATGACCTTCCAACACAAGGGGGAGAACAACCGAGCCGAGGGAAAATGACGGATGGAATTTTCTGGCAATGATGTTTTGGACTTTGCCAAGACAAAGTTTGCCAGGCACTCTTCATCCATTCAGAATGTCAGCTGTAAGCCAGCACAACTCCTTTCCTTGATGCAGAAGTGACCATAATTACTTAATTTGGAGTCCAAAGAGTTTAATAACATTTTGGGGATCAATCCATGTTTTCCATAACTTATGTTTACAGCTATTTAGAATCAAAATGAATGAATTAGTATTGATATTGGTATCATTGGTTATTATTATGTATTGGTATAGATGGGGGTCGATATGCAATTTTGATTATCTGTGTTCAATTATATTTGTACACATTCATTTATAAATGAAGGCATCATTGGAGAGGCCAAAATGTTATTGTACATGCCCCACTGCCCTTGAAGACTTATTGAGGATCTGCTTTCTCTGTTTGAAGCCTTCATTGCAAAAGGATTTGAGATCAGAAGTAGGGATGGCTTACTGCAGGAGCCCTGGTAAGACTGCACCAGGAGTACTCTGTGTGGTTTGGTCTCATTATCTTGGAGAGGGTAAACTTGCAAAGGGGGGAGTATAGCAAATGCTTTCTAATGAGACAAGATTGGTTGGATTGAGTCTGTATTCACTAGAGTTTTGAAAAATGAGAGGGGATCTGATGAAGTGGATAAAATGCTAACAGGGCTCAACAGAGTAGTTGCAGGGTGAATGTTGACACAGTCCCGGGATATAGAGTAGGTACCTTAATATTGAGGTGAGAAATGAAGTCTTCATTCAATGGGTGGGCAGTCTATGGAATTCATTTCCACAGAAGGTGGAGGAGGCCAGGTCACTGAGAATACAGTCTGTTCTGATATAACACTATAGTTCAGTTCCCGTACAATCCATTGTTATACAAAAATCGCGTAATAGCAGCACCATTTAGATCCATGGGACTAGAATCGTGTTATAGCCAATACAGGTAAGGAAAGTTTGCGTTCTACAAATAATGGTCTAAATTCTTCAATCGTTTGAAGCTAGTTTGTGTTGAAGAGACACGCGTTATCGCAGAACTAACTGTATTCAAGAAAGAGATTGATTAATCTTTGCATATTAAAGGCATCAAATGGGTAAGGACAGCAAGAGGGACTATAGCATTAAGATGGAGGAATCAGCTGTGATTATGTTGAATGGCAGAGCAGGTTCGAAGGGCCGAATGGCCTACTTCTGCTTCTAGCTTCTGTGCTTTGATGGTTCTTCCACAGCGTTCTTTACTGAGAAGATTACTGAATTGTGTCCCAGCAACAGTGACGTAGGCTAAACCTAGAGAAAGGTCAATTGCTGGCAAGACAAATTTCTTCATCTAAATTGATTAACATTTTGAAGTGATCTTTAGAAATGTAATGGAAATTTTACATTTGTTCATCGATGCAGTAAGATGATAGGATTTTCGAGGCTGACTGTATATTTTCTCACAAACTTTGGCTCAGTTCAAGTGAGTGTTGAACCAGTTTCAAGATAATCACAAAGTCCATCCCAGAACATCTATTCAGCTTTCTCTTTCTTGGCGAGTAGCAACATGATAAAGACCAAATTGGTTTTTTTTCCTGTGATACTTAGGGAAAGGTTTTTAGGAAGTTCCAGGGTGAATTCCCCTGTTATTTTTTGACATGTTTCTTTGAGATCGACCTGCAAGGGTAGACAAGATCTTCGGTTGACATCTCACCTAACACGGCAAAAGTGAGGACTGCAGATCCTGGAAACCAGAGTCTAGATCAAAGTGGTGCTGGAAAAGCACAGCAGGTCAGGCAGCATCTGAGGAGCAGGAAAATTGACGTTTTGGGCAAATTCCCTTCATTAGGAATAGAGGCAGGAAGCCTCCAGGGTGGAGAGATAAAATGATAATCTCTCCACCCTGGAGACTTCCTGCCTCTATTCCTGATGAAGGGCTTTTGCCCAAAACGTCGATTTTCCTGCTCCTCAGATGCTGCCTGACCTGCTGTGCTTTTCCAGCAGCACTGTGATCTAGACTCTCACCCAACACTCAGTACTTCACTGGAGTGTCAATCTTATTGCTGTACGGTATGTCTGCATTGCATCTTGAACATAGAACCTTGTAATTCAGGGACAAGATTGTTCCATCAGAGTCATTGTTGACACAGCAGAAAGTCACAAACTATTGAACTGTTGTTCACTTATAATACTGATCAGGGAGCCAGTGGTAATGTCTTTAGACAAATATTCCAGAGGCTTACAATAATGATCTGGGGAAGTGGGTTCAAATCCCACTATAACAACTTGTGAAATTCAAGCTTACTTATTAAACATGGAAAATAAACCTGGAGACCATGAAAACATTGTTGTCTGTCTTATTAATACTGTTTGGTGAAGGAAATCTGCTACCCTTATCTGGTCTGGCCTACATGATCCACAGCAATGTGGTTGACTCTGAACTGGCCTAACAAGTCTCATTTCAAGGGTAATCAACAAGTGGCAACATATATTGGCCTTGACTGCAATACCCACATCCCATGAAATAATTTGTAAGAAGTCGCTGATTTTTCAGGTTGTGTTGCTGTTTGTTTACTCTGACCTATTAACTCAGTTCATTTCTGCACTAAGAATTGCAGACCTGTCTTTGCAATTATGATACAGTTTTCACACTGAGACTAAACATGTTAAAGAGCAAATTCTCATTGGTTCAGTGATTTCTATTTGTTTCAAAGGTTATAAATTAATGTGGCAACTTCAACTGGGTGTTCTGCGAAGCAGAGTAGAATAATCGGCTACAACGTCTGGACTTTTGTGTATAGCTGTGCACGTGTGTGGACCGTCCAAGTGACTGTCAATTTCAGAGCTGTAATAAAATCAAGCATCTTGTTTCCAATAGTACCACAAAATTCGGTTCAAAACATTATTATCAGATGTGTTTAAAATGGGTTCTAACTGATTCCCAATTAATTAGCTTGTTACAGTGGTGAGGTTCCCAATAAAGCAGCCCTTGACTTACTCAATATTTTCTCTTTTTCAGAAGGATGCAGGATCCAGGCGAAGAAGTGTTAACTCATTCAAGAATAGCACAGTGAAAGGTAGGTTTCAAATTTTTATTTGGTCACTCAGAAGTTGAGCTGCAAACATCAACTTCTGACATTGATGTTACTCTCTCAATGCAAACATAACTGTTCTGTCAGGGACTTGTAAGAGACTCTTATCCACCCAAATCCTCTGGAAGTTAGGATCATAGAACCTCTACAGTGTCAGAACAGGTCATTTGGTCCATCAAGTTCACACTGACTCTTTGAAGAGCATTCCAACACCCTGGGATTTCCCCATGACTAACCCAAACATCTTTCGACTGTAGGAAGGAACCAGAGCACCCAGAGGAAACCCACGCAGACACGGGGAGAATGTGCAAACTCCACACAGGCAGTCTGCCAAAGGTGGGAATTGAACCCAGCTTCTTGGTGTTGTGAGGCAGCAGTGCTAACCACTGAGCCACTGTGCCACCCTAAGGTTGGGGAGGCTGTTAGACTTGGAGGTAGGTGAGAGGAACAAGTTCACTTTCAGTTTAATTGTACTTGTGCAGGAGGCAGTTTAGAGAATATTGACCAGTTTGGATCTTGGGATGAAGGTGCTGTTATATGAGGAAGCAAACAATGTGGGGCAATGTTCAATGGAGTTTAGAAGAATGCAAAGTGATTGTATAAGATTCTGACAGAGTTTGAAAAGGTAAGTGCTGAGGGGATGGTTCCTGTCACTGCAGACCTTAGAATTTGGGGCATGGAAAAAGGGGTCCCCAATTAAGACAAAGATGAAGACAAATTTCATCTCACAGAAGTTGGTTATCTTTGGAATTCTCTACCTCAGGGTGATTCAATGTATACAATGCTGATTTGGACAGATTTTTGACCTACATTGAGGTTGAAATTACTGCACAAAGACCAGTACCCTGTCACCAAGTCACCCCTTGTTTATATATGAACTGTACATGGTCTTTGCCCATTGAGCTCAGAGCTAGTTCCTAGAGTAAGGAGACTCTCTGATGCTCCTGTTTATCTCTGTCAGCCAGGACTCCATGATTGGACCAGGTTAACAGCCCCAATCAGAGATCTCATACTCAACGAGATCGACCTGGCCAATCTCATTCTAATCACTACAGAGGCGTACATCCAGCTGTCCAAAGATGAATGGATAAATACGCATGCTTTGATCTGGATAAAGATGTAGGGATTTGGAATCATGCAAACAGGCAGAAATCTGAACTCAAAACATGAGTAAGCCATTCAGCCCACGAGTCTACTGTGCCATTTGATAGGATTATGGCTGACCTGAGTGTGGCCTGTATTTTTCCATTAATCCCCATTCTCTTTGATTCCATAGTTAGTCAAGAATTCACTTAACTCAAACTGGTGATGGCCAACTATCTCCCTTTTAGGAAAGAAATAAATTGAGACAGTAGCAGACATGAAGCTTTAAGGTTCAGGATTATATAACCCATGGGCAGTACAAGCTTGTGCCTTGAGGGCAGTTCACCAGTACCTTCTCAAAGGCTATTAGGAGCAGGCAATAAATGCTGACCCAACCAGTAATGCACATGTACCACAAGCGAATAAAAGACATTCACATTATGAGAGGAATGGCTCCGCCAGAAAAAGAAAGCAGGGTAGACTTTCTGACATTGTCTTTGTGATAGAGGCTGATGCAGCACTCTGTTGAACTGAACTGAGCTGTTCCAGTCCAATTTTCTGTAGTCAGCTCAGTATCATCATTACCCCAAACAAAATTACAGGTTTGTGCCTGTGCATGATCACCATCTGAGTTTAACAACTTGCCAGTGTAATCAAAAGAATGGGACGAGCTGAAGGAAGGTGATGGAATAGGGACACTAAAGTTTTCTCAGAGTCGTTGCAGATGCTCAGACATCATTTCAACCGAGCAACAGCCTATGAAGAGGGAAGGAATGAGGAAATGGTGTCCAGGTGAGTGGAGAAGTCTTTAGAGGCTTTAGACAAACTACAGCACAGTTTAAACCCCTCTATACTCCAGTCGGACCATGGGGGCATGCACTAGAAGCATGGCATTGGGCAAGGAGACAGGTCTATTTAATGATCACAGTCAATGTGGCAGTTGACCCTACATCAAAGAGCGTTACACACAAGCCATCTAGCCAACTGAGCTAAGTGACACCCCACTGGTTGCCTGGCACAGTGTTCTATTTGTCTAAATTATACCAATCGTAAGAGAAGGATTGGGAAAACAATTAGAAATGATCTTTCATAAAACCCAAAGAACTGCGG